>NW_027094087.1:25699766-26303153 GCF_029207755.1 Chamaea fasciata
CCGGATGAGATGATGTACAGTTCTTGGCAAAAGAGTCATTAGGTTTGAGGTGAATGGGAATAAGTTGAGGTTGAAAATCAAATCGTTTTTCAAGAGAGCAGAGAGAGTCTTGGGCAGCATCTGAAAGGACAGAGTGGAAGGCGCCTTGTTGGGCTGAAGGTGAGGCTTGAACCCTTTGACAAGGGTGAGCTCAGACTCAGGAGTCTATAGCCAGTCAAATGTGTTAACTGTAGCAGATGCAGCATGCACACTTGGACATCCTGCCTTCAGTGCGTGTGGGTGGTTGACCTTTTCCTTCTCTCCAGTGAAATCAAGTCATTAGGAATTATCTCTAAATATTCTGGCCCCATGCATGAGAGCTTGAGCTGCTTTAATCTTAGTAAGCCTTGGGGAGCTAGATTACCAGTGTATCTGCCCCACAGAGTCTGGAAGCATATGAGGAGATCTCCTTCAGATGGCTGGTTTTTAACGTGCAGCCAGAGAGGTCTGCTGAGTGCCTGAGCATGTGTTCAAAGAAGGGGATGTATGTGCTCTCTGTTAGCGTTTCCAAGATGCAGAAAAGCCTCATGTCTGTTTGCTCCAGGATATCTGTTAGTCCTGGTTTTTGCAGCATTTTGGAATTGAAAAATTCTGTTGTGTAAGGGCTGAAGGAAAAAATACATCGTTGGAGTGGAAACATTGCCATTCTTAGCCTTTGGATGGCCTCCACTTCATGTTTGTCACATGCAATTCATATCTGAAAGGAACATGTGTCACTGCTGATGTGATGTGCCATGTCATAAAAGCTTTGGTGACATTTTCTGACCTCTTAAAAACTAACGAAAGAGGTTTGCAGCTTGTAAATGCCATCTGCCATGGCAGAGCAGCTGAGAACTTCCCAGTTCTCTAATCACATATGCCTCTTGTGAAATGCTGCATCACCTTGAAAAAAATCAGCATATTAATGGAGGAAGCTTGGCTTTTCACTCATTCCCAAATTCTTTACATAATTCATCTATTAACTTTTTTTCTTATTAAGAACCCTGAGGGGTGGAAGTTGCAGTAAATCCATGACAGCTTTATGAGCTCTGTTTCATTAGAGCTGTATTTATTTTCTGATTTTTTGGTACTCTGAATTGGAACCATTCTCCCTGTGATCTTAATCTTTTGCAGATACTCATGGGGTTCACAGATGGAAGTGTGGAACGTCTGAGCTGTCTCAGGAACGCGTAACAGGACTTTTGGGGGACATGTAAAAAGAGGGGAGTGTTCTTCATGAACCTGTGTTTGTTCCTATAGTCCATTATGGGAACTGAGATGTGCTAATTACTTTAAATTGATTCAACTTAAGTCACACCGATAGCCTCAGATGTGGGATAAGGAGACCAAATGTTGGATTCAGTTTTTGCTGGGCTGACAGCTTATATAATGAACAGTTTTGAATCAGTAGGGACAATTTTTACAGCCTGGAAAAAAATAAGCAAAGTGTTTCATGCTTGGATAGGAGAGAAGAGCACTTTATCCACTTATCTTCTACTTTGCATAGTGCTGTTGTTATCTGCTCTGGCTTTTGCATGTTAATAAGACAAACTTTCTAAAGAGAGGATTTATTGCAGGAAATGTGTCCATATTACAGGCCATGTACACAACATGCTTTAATTTCTGAGTAACAATGAGCAAAAGCTACTTTAGATGGTGCCAGGGTACAAAACTGCATCACTGCAGACTGGTGAGAGGCAACAGATCTCCCTTCTGTCATAAACAGTGCTTTTTGTGTTTGCTGAGATGAGTGTGAGCATTGTCTAGCCCTCACAACCAGCGCTGAAGAAGTTAGGTCTGTTTTTATAACTGTATTACAGGCAGGGAAGGAGGTGTGCTGAAAAATGAAGTGACAACAGTAGCAAATCTGTGTAAGCAGCAAACCAAGATACCAGAAGCCCTGGCTTGCAAGCCTGTCTCATTACATCATGCCCAAGTGCCCTGGGCAAACCCTGTTCTTTGGACTGTGTTTGTACATAGCATTGGTGACCTAGCAGACTTCAATACTGATGCTAATTCTGATTTTTATACATAAGATTATCATTTCCATGGCAGGACCTGTCCTCAGGCTCCTTATTGGTAACAAGATCTTGTCATTTCTTCATTGGGGTATTGAGAGGTGAGGCTAGATGTGCATGGTTGTCACAGAATGGATAAATAAAAAATATCACCCGAGGACAAGAGCAATCAAGAAGCCTGTGAGCATCACTCTGGATGTCATGTTCTAAGGTGGCAGGGGTGTATGTTCTCAGTCCAGCACTTGCAAGACAAAGTCAGTACAGTGTGCTGCTCCCTCCTAGCAGACCAGATGGAAAGGTCCCACTGTGCACATACCGCCCCAAGGGTCCTGCTCACAGATGGAGTGATGAAACCCAAAAGCTGCTGTGCAGGAGTTCAGTGGGTTTTTTGTAGCTGCTGTGCCATGTAGCCATTTCAGTCTGACCTGTTTTTAGAGATCCTGACGAGGTCTGCAAAACAAACTTATTTTTAACTGCATTCACATGATTCTTATCTTACCGTTCGTAATTTTAAGAAGCTAATATGGGAGTTGGGTGGGATAGGTTTTTGCATTGGCTGCTCTGCAGTAATGACTTTTTTGCCTGGTTTGGCCCTGAAACAGAAGGAGAAGCCGTCTCTTTTTTGCAGTAGCTGCAAAGTGACAACAGTTAGATCAGCAGTTACTGCAGGCTGGTTGGTGCAGTGTAAAACTACACTGTCTTATTGTGAAATCAGCCTATTGGTGTGGCCTGGGAGATACCAGTGCAGGCACCTGAAACAGAGGATACTTGAACTCCTTAGAGGATACTGTGTAGCTTTTTATCACAGCCCAGTCATAGCTGACATTTAAAATGTGCCGCAAGGAGGGAGGGAGATTAGGAGATGTCTCAGTAGAGGTATTGCAGCCCATCTGGGCTTTTCAGAGCAAGAAACTGTACCCAGCTGGGTATCACTGGATGGTATCAAAATGCTGCTTTGTTGTCTGCTTGAATAATAACCAGGTACGCCTTCCTGTGTGGGAAGGGATTTTCAGGGCAGAAAAGCTCCTTAGCATCCAGCTAAGGGAGCAGCAAGGCACTGCTGTTGGCAAGGCTGCTTGAGGAGCCAGGCCTGCTGCTTTCCTTGCAACGCTGAGCAACTCCTCTCGTTTTAGGAACTTTCCGCTGTACATTCTGTGAGACTGAAGTGGAAGAAGATGAGTCGGCGATGCCCAAAAAGGATGCGAGGACGCTGGTCGCGAGATTTAATGAGCAGATCGAGCCCATCTACGCGCTGCTTCGTGAGACAGAAGACGTTAACTTAGCCTATGAAATCCTGGAGCCAGAACCCACAGAGATTCCTGCCCTGAAGCAGAGGTGGGAACGTGCCTGGTCTTTCCTCATTGTCCTCCTTCCTTGTAGAGTGTTCCTCTGCTCTGTGGGCCTTTCCCAAACCTTGTGCAGCACCTGCTGTGCAAACAACTGACAGGTTGCTCCAGCAATGTGTGGTTTACAAGGAGACAGAGGGCTGTCACCATTTTTCACTAAACAAGGCAAATGACTGTTCTTCTGGTCAGCCCTCTGCATGTATTTTTCTATGGGGTGTGATGCTTGAATTGCCTGCTGCTTGCCATGCTGCAGCTGGTATGCACACCAAGCCCTTGGCACAGTATTTAAAAAACGCAAACTTCACCTGCTTGACAAAACTCTGAAGGTGTCACCTAGGCTGTCTTCTAGCTCTCAAATACTTACCTTTCATCTGTTCCTTTTGCTTCTCCCCAGCTTTTGAAACTAAGCTGTCTGCAATCCACACCTTGTATTTCAAATCCTCATATTACAACATTCTAGTTTGAAGACATTACTTATAATAAGCAGGTTTTTTTTTCTTCTGACTTTGCCCAACTTGTTACACACCTCTTCTTTTCAGGAGAAGACCATGTTGGATTCAAAAACTCCTTAAAACGTTCTTACCCCTGGGAAATGACACTTTCTTTCAGAACATTCCTAGCTTTACAAAAACAGATGATGTTTAAATAATGCAAAAAGATGTGGGGAGCTGTCAGTTTTGTCAGCTGTGGTGAAACGTGATGCACTTCTCTGTATTTAAAAAAAAATTAATTATACACATGGGGGAAAAGAACTGTACCATGAGGGGAAGCATTCCCACAGTGCCTTGGGGTGCTTGGCTTTAGTTAATGGGAGAGCAAGCAGGGTACTCTTTTTTTTTCTCTCAGGCTAACCTTGAGAAAGAATGTTCCTCATATATTCGTGCTAGACAGCTTCTAATTAATATAATAAAAATTCTTTGTCTATTCATAGTCTTTTTCTAGCCAAGAAGGTAGGTTTTTTTTCTCATCATTCTGATAGAAAAACAGAAGCAATATAAAGAGCAGAAAAGATTTTCCCAAGGTCACTCAACGTGTCTTTGGTGATATGGGGAATTCTTTGAAGCCTTTATACCCAAGCTGAATCACTAGACTCCTTTAAAATCCCATTTCAGTAGTTTAAGTAGTAGAACTGGGCTAACCCTACCAAAAAGAGAGTAATTTTTCAGTCTTCCCATTTTGTGTACAGGAAATTATCACAGCTGAGGCCTGGTGCAGTCCCATGATTAAATAGCAACGCCCACTTACTTGACTCTTAAATACTTAAAAAACATTGTAAATGATTAATTACTCTGTGCAAGGAATGACAAAATAAATCGGCAGCTTTTTAAATGCTTACTTGAACACAACTTGCTTCAGCACATACAGTGATTTAATTATTTATTAACTCTTATTAATTCAAAGCAGTTAATTCCATGAAAGCACTGCTGTGAAATTTTTTTAAACTCCCAAACCCTGGGTTATTTATTCTCTTTATTTTTATGGAGTCTTGAGTGTCTGAAATCATTGACAAAACTGACATTTGGTGATTCTGAAACAAACCGAAAAGGTCACAAAATGCCTGCGTCTTCTCTTTGCGGTAACTTGAGCAACTTCAGGTGTTTTCAGGAGAATTACAGCTCTAAGTGGCCCCACTGGCATTGCGTAACTGTCATTCACCTGCCCTGGGAAACTGGGTAGATCTTCATTAATGTTTTCCTAAGAGGCTGTTAATTTTCTTAATCATGGGAGAGCATGAATTAGCCCCACAGGTTTCAAAATAAACCTGCTTGACTTAAACTCTGTGATTTTTGAAAAATTGTGGATTTTAATAACCCTTCAATTTCCTTGTGTCAAAATAGCATGAATTCAATTAACAAAAAAATCTTCACAGAATTAATTTTCTGTGGTCATGCTGTCAAGAACCATGGGTTGTCTGTTGTGAAGTTGAAGCTCTTAAGAGCAGCACAGTGAAAATGGGTTTTGTTTTATCTCAAATGTGGCGAAAAAAAGAGAGTTATCCCCATTATCCAAGGCCTTTCTTAATAGTCTGGGCAGGGTTGAGATGAAATTTTCAAGTTGTTTGCCCACTGCACAGTGTGGTTTCTGTGGGCCATACCTCAGCTTTGTCAAGGGCTATTTATGTTGCCTTTAAAGTTAGCTAAACCACTCATTATGGGATTTCCATCAGGATGAATAAAACAGACTAAACGTAGCCACTGAGCTGCCACAGTTCATGCCTGCAGGGTAGCCATGTGAAGTCTAGAGCACGGTGGGGAAAAAGTAGTTTGTGGATCTAAGAGGGAAAGAGAGATTTAAGAGATCCCTTCATCTTTTCTGTGCTGCCTGTAAGGCAGCTCCCACTCCTGGCCTTTTGTTGGTGCCTGCTCCAATGGTGTCTAATCCTGTACTTTGGAACAGGTTGCTGAACAGTAAGTTCTCCTCTTGCAGAAAGAAGTGTTCTTCTGTTCAGGTCGTCTTGAGGTGGTGCTCACACATACCAACAGTGTCACTGCAGATAAAAAGACATAAATTGAGGCACATTTGCAAAGCTCACTGGGGTCCAAAATTAGACAGAAAGTGTCTAGATAGCTCCAGCTCAGTGTGGGACATTGCAGTAGATCACGTGAAGTAATTAGTGCTGTAGGTGTCCCTTAGAAGTGTTACTTTCATTATTGAAACGTTCCTGATGTCATGGAATAAATGTTTTGTGGCTAAATGGTTCTGTGTAGGAAAAAAGTCAATTTCAGGCACACTTACAGGGGCTTCTGTGCAAAAGTATTATTAGGTAGTTCCTGGCACTACTGAGGCTTTAGTGTCACGCTGTAGTCATGGGGAGGGAGAGCTTGGGTGAGAGCTGCATTGTGCATCCTGTGAGGAAAGTGGATTACATAAAATCGTCAGGGAAACGCTAGTTAGAGATTTCTATTGTGTGGGAAGCAGAGTGGTGCTTTTCACAGAACACACGCCTGTCTTGGAGAGCTGAAAGGTACCAACACTTGAAATAACACTCTGGGAAGAAGGTCTCTATGTGGTTCCTTAGGTTATATAAGAAATACATGTGCATGAGCCTTCTGCCCCAAAATTCAAGGCTGCTGTGAAGCTCTCCTAGCAGAGCTGGCTGCAGGATTGCCAAGGACACGAGACACGCTAACACGGGTGCTGTGAAGTATTTTGTTAACAGATCCCTGCCATTCCACTACTGAGAAGCTGCGAGTAGCTCTTGATCAACACTGTGGCTGAACACACCAGTATTTTTTATCTGGGGAAAAGCAATGCTCACCTACCTGTGTGATTTCCCCTCACTGTTGGACACCTAAAAATCCAGAAGAATCAGCTCATCAAACACCACTTATGTTTTTCCTGAACTAAAAAAAGCCCTTCATATTAGTCAGGTCTTCTCCAAGTGCAACTTTATTTTAAGCTTCTTGGTTGGAGAAAAGGTCATTGGGTAGACAGCAGCAACTGAACCATGCTCACTGATGACAACTGTCAGCTCAGCTGGCATCGTGGAGTATCCCTGGTGGATTTACTCTGGACAAGGAGAGGAATCAAGGCAGGGCTGTTCCTCGTGAAGAGCTGGAGCTACCCCTGGCAATCAGATGACTGAAATTATGTGGCTGAGGACAGGTGCGGTCTGCAGTGGATTTGTTTCTCTGAAAAGATGAAATCTCATTCTGAAGTAGAGGAACAGTCACATAGTTTGGCTTTCCCCACTCTATGAATACATAGCAGCACAGGCCAGGGTGTATTTTAGGCTCATTGCCATCATCAGTGTGCAGAAAATATTTCACCTGATATCCTCTTTCAGTCAGATCCAAACAGGACTGTTTTTCTCCATCAGAAGGGCCCTGGAAGGAAATATGCTGAGAGCAAAGGAGGGCTTGGCTTTGGCTGCCATACCCTTCACATGGGTCAGCACCTTTATTTCTCCAGCTTTTCCACAGTGAAGACAGTTCTTCTGTCTCCTCCTGCACTCCATCAGCACACAAAGCCTTTTGTCCAGCCCTAGTCCTCTGGTTCGAAGGTGCTCTCTCTTCTTTCTTCTCTGCCTGGACTCCCCAGTCCTCCCAAGGCTGCGTTTGTGCATAGTACAGATCCCCTGTGTAACACAGGAGAGGCAACTTCTCATGTACATTGTCACTCACAATTCAAGCAAACGTGTGAATTGTGTTTTTCGTGGTGAGTTAACTCCTTCAGGAGTCCTGTGATTAATAACAGTTCACAACTCTGAGCATGCTGAGTCCCTGGGCCCACTATCTACCTTGGTTAGACTCCAGTGCTTTTTTAATGCAGTATCTGGTTGCTGTGTGAAGGCCAGAAAGAGGCTTTTGCAAATACCAGACTACTGTTTGACTGTTTTGCTCCTTTGGCTTTTGTTTCAGGGAATTCTGGGATTTTATGCTTGTTTTAACATAAGTGCATCTGCATCCCTAGTGCTGCCTCTTCTTTTCAGTGTCTGTGGTGGGTGTTGCCCTGGCCCTATGTAGGGTTCCCCACTAGAGATCCACAAGTTTCCCAAACCAGCTACCTGGCACAGAAATTCCTGGCAGCACATGTTAGAACTGAGAATGAAAGTTCTCAGTGCAGATCATGGGAGACAACTAATCATAATTTAAGTATTTTTGTCTAAGGAGGGGCTTGTTCTGAGAGTTCTGTTTTTCTCTCCTTAACTTTCATGTAGCAAGGAACGTGCAGCTGGTGCTGGTTCAGGGGCAGCAGCTGGCCTTGCAGGTGGACACCATCGGGAAGCATGGACTACAAAAGGACCATCATATGAGGACTTGTATACCCAGAATGTCGTCATCAGCATGGAGGACCAGGAGGATTTGAACCGGTCTGCAAGTGAAGGGAAGCCAGCCAGAGAGAGACCCATCTGGCTGCGTGAGAGCACGGTGCAGGGGGCGTATGACCCTGATGAAATCAAGGATGGTAAGAAATTCATAGAGCAGAAGTACTGCTCTGCTTATACAAGGCCTTTACAGTGCTGTCAAAAACGTGTTCTGCTGTGTGTGTGTACAGCTGCTGCTCCCAACACTGGAATGTCTGCTCCCCTCTGCTGTGCAAAGCACCTGTGTGTAGGCAGATATAAAAATTCCTTAGGTCCAAGATTGAAATCTAGGTCAGTAAAGTTGAGCTGTCCATGAAATTTTGTGGGGGCTTCTAAAATGTTAATTAACTGTTATATCTTCCACCTTGAGAGCTTATTGCTTCTTGATGAAGGTCTTTCAGTTTCATCTAGAAAGCTGTCTCCCCAATAGGTCACTGCTGAAAAATAACATTTATTAATGTTCAGTGACTCTGAAATCTACTAAATCTACCAGCAGTGTTTATATGCTCCCAGCCTTCTTGCCAATAGTTTCTCAAAACTTGTTATATATGAGAAATACTCAGAAATAGACCTTGTGGAAGTACAGTTGGTAGGTCTGTCACTATGACAGGTGAGTCTTTATTCCCTTCTGTTTGTTTCTCATTCTCTCTGCTTTTATTTTCATTCATCTTGAGGTCAGGTTGTCCAGAGACCATGGTCAAGATCTCACAACCGTTAGTAGAACCATTCTGCTTTGATACGTGTTTATCAAAGTTTCCATGCCAAAATTGGAAATGGAGACCTTTTATGATTTTTACAGGAATGAGTCAAGAGATGCAATCTTTAGAGTCATTGTAGGATTATGGACTGAAACTGTTGATGCCCTAGGAAGAAAAGATGGCAGAAAGGGAGTCGTGTGTGAGTATGTGACCCTGGAACTTATGCCACGTTCAGGAGAGGAGTGGAGTATTTAGGTGTAGCAGAAGTGAGGAAAATAGATGTGATATAATGGTCAGAAGATACCTAAAGAACTTATTCACATGTAATGCCTTTCAGGTGCATTACAGATCCCAAAACATTTTTCAAATAGATTAAGCAAAGTGAGATGATTGAACAACCTGCTCCTGCAGTCTGTAGCAGATGTTGTTACTCACCAGCCATGGTGAGTTCTCACTCCATTTTTCTGCTAGACATTCAATTCACCTGTAGTCTTAAATCAACTCCTTGAGACAACTTCTGATGTACACAGCACAAATGTTTCTCAAGAAGTCACTGAGGGACATGGGGGTGGAGTATCTCCTTACAGGATGGTGGCATCACTGTTTAACCTCCTCAGCTACTGGAGATCAAAGCAGGAGCTGTGGAAATGGCCTGAAATTGCTGCTGCAACACATAAACATGAAGGACAGAAACTTGGGACCATTGACAGAAAAGATTCACTGCTTGGATCTGGCAGAAACAGTTCTTGAAAGCAAGAGACAGCCCCTCTGAGCCACAAAGTCAGCCTTTGTGGAGCTGTCTCTGGCTGTTGTAGTTTCATGGCTCTCAGTGTGATGAGCTATGATATTATTTCACAGAGGTGCTCTCCCACAGCCTCTTATGCTTCACAGTCACAAGCAGTTGAGCTGAGCACACGACTGCCAACACGATGCCTTTATTCTTCCTCTCTTTCAGGAATTTGGCAGTGCTCTAATAGTAGTAGTTGTAGCCGTCATCCATTACTACAACTTTATTTACAATGAAAACAGAATTCTGGTGATATTAGGTATGGTTCTTTTGGCCTTTATTTCACCACAGGAAATTTAATTTTTTTGTTCTGTTGTGGGTTTTTTAAAAATTATTTATTTTTTTCCATACTGCCTGTAGTTCTTTTGGTGCTAGGTGGACTCACAGCCCTCTCACTAAATGTGGGATTAGGAGAGGTTTTCTGTGAGATGCTACTTTTTAGCAGAATTGTACCCTTTGAATCCATGAGCTGCAGACATCCTGCCAACCATAGCCATATTGAACCCTCCCAGCTGTTGTACATCCAGGTTTACTGAAAGAGGAGCACAGGCCAGGTGTGTCAGCTGGGACATTGCAGCCCCCTTCAAATAAGAGCTGCAGGTAGGGAGCCATAGGGACCATCTGGGCTGTGTTTCAGCTCGGAGAGCAGGCACTGGTTAGTGCTGTGCTGCACAGCTGGGTGGCAGGCTGTCAGCTGCATCTGCTCCATGTCACCACCATCCTCCTGTAAGGAGCTTTTCCCCTTCCTGCCTGGTATAGGTGCACCTCTGAGCTCACAGGCTTGGCTGCTCTAAATGTTGTTTTATAACACATGGTTTCCACATATTCTTTGTCTGTCTGGATCCATTTCCTCTCTGTGTTAATCCTTACATGCAGGGAGCTCAGCAGGATAGGGCCTGGGCTTGGGGTCTGTATTTTAAGGACTACTTTGCTTTCTGCTCCACTGTAATACTTGAGTTGGACACCTCCCTGGGGAAGTCTTTTCCAGGTGCCTGCCCATCATGCATTTGTTGTCTTCACTTGCAGTGTGCTCCTGGTCAAGGCTTCTATCTGGGAGCCACAGTGACTCTAGGCCTCCCATCTCCTAGGAAATGTCAGTACTTGCTCTGCCGTAATGAGGCATAACTGTCTCTGCCTTTCAATGGAGAGGAGGAGTTGGCGTGGGGAAAGGGTGTGACTTGTCTAATTGAGCTCAGTGGCAGTAATTATTGAAAGGTTAAGAAAACTTGCAGGGCCATCACACAGATCTCTGTGAGGAAACGCTCATTCCCTCGTGTCCCTTTGCAGGGGGCCAGGGTCTGGATGCATTCCAGGAGCGTGAGGAGAGCCGGGCAGCCCTGGATGACAATGAGGAGGTGATGCGTGCCCTGCTCATCCACGAGAAGAAGACACCCTCCGCTTCCACCGTCACCGTCAGCGGTGCCGCTCCTCTCTCCGGCGGCAACGCCAGTGACTCCGAGAGTGAGACCAGCGAGTCGGAGGAGGAGTCCCCTCCCCGCCCTGCCGCCACGGCCACCACAACATATGGGCTGGAGGAGGAGGAGGAGGACGAAGAGTTCGAGGTGGTGGCAGAAGACCCCACTGTCACAGTGGCTGGGCGTCCACATTCTTACAGCCAAGTGAGCCAGCGCCCCGAGCTGGTGGCCCAGATGACACCAGAGGAAAAAGAGGTTTACATAGCCATGGGGCAGCGCATGTTCGAGGACATGTTTGATTAACTGGTCCCTGCCATGGCATTTTTTAAAAGGTGACTTTTTAAGGCAGAGACTCTTTAGCAGAACAGAAGACTGGAGCACACCTTCTTTCCCCTGTGCGCAGGCAGAGTCACTGCGGCTCAGCACTGCTAATCTCAGGCATCCTGCTCCCCATGAGCTGCTTGTGCCAAAACACATAGGGGAGGACGAGGCTTAGAAGTGAGGATGCTTGCAAGGTAAAAATCTGCTTCAGGGTGCCCTGCACACGCACTGCTTTAACCTTCTCCAAGGCCCTAGCAGCTTTCTCCTCATAGCTTTAAGTTAATTTTTGTTGCAGATCCCACTGTAGTCCTCATCCCTGCTCTCAGGGCACATAAGGGCTCCGTAGTCCGAGCAGAGCGCTCTGCAGAGGAGGGCATATGTGAGAGGTTGCCTGTGCTCAGCGAGGGGAGAGGAGAGGGAAGCACTTGTCTGCTGATGGCAAGCTTGGACAGGGCTTGTAGCTGACCCTCTGCCAGCAGCCACTGGCCACCAGAGTGGCTCTTTCTAAGCAGGCCTGTAGGCAGCAATCTTTTCTTGCTCCTGTTCGCTCCCTGCTGGGACTCAGCACCTCAAGGTCAGGTGTAACTTGAAACAGGCAGAGCGAAAGCCTTGGCAAGCACATGCAGTCAGTCACTTTGTGTCAGCATAACAAATGCCCTCCATGGATCTGAGCTGCCACTGCTCTGACTTGCCAGGCGATACCTTCATTTTCCAATATTGCTGCCTGTTGCTTCTGCCTAGCCCAGGCCATGAAGACGTGCAGACAGTTCACAGTGGACAGAGCTCCCATCAGGCAGTGCCAGAGAAGTAGCATAACTTTTATTTGCAATCTCACCAGGGCTGTATGATTTTAAGAGGAATTATAGAATTTGAATTCTGCTTGGCACACTCTTTTACCACAGAAAGACATTTTTCAGTGCCTATAGAGCAATATAATGTTTTTAATGTTTTTCTCTTTCAATTGAAGATGTTGCTTTTTTAAAATTGTTGTGTTTTCCTACATAGTACTACAATAAAACAAAATTATAAAAGAGTTCTGTGTTCCAGAGAGTAGGGGCAGCATTATGTGCTGTTCCGCTTATATGGGCGGTACAAATTTGCTGTTCACTGAGACTGTAAATCTGTTTTATACTAACTATGCTTTCTATGTTCTGCTAACCTTGTAATGCCTCCTTTGTGGTTTGATTTTCAGTTTCTCAATACTCTAAATCCCCTCTTTTTTTAAATAGTGTTATAAATTTTCTTTTAAGTCATTTTAAAGAGGAATAAATAAACAGAAACTTCTCCCCTTTGTCATCTTTCAGTTTATCTTGTGCCTAGTTGGGAATGTTGTTTGCTTATAATTTTGATTTATTGGATTCAAGAAAACAAACCAATTTGAGCTCTCCTTTGAGAGGACCATTTGAAATCCCACTGTACATTGTTTCTCCTTAGCAGAGCTTCCTTGAATGCCTCATGGAATC
The DNA here is from genome assembly GCF_029207755.1 of Chamaea fasciata. Taxonomy (NCBI): domain Eukaryota; kingdom Metazoa; phylum Chordata; class Aves; order Passeriformes; family Sylviidae; genus Chamaea; species Chamaea fasciata. Next base: position 25,712,640 of record NW_027094087.1, read on the forward strand.
TCCTGCACTTCCAGGATGGATGTTCCATTACATCAGTGCTGTGTAAAAAAAAAACAGAGGCTGGTTTTGATCAGCACTTCCATTTCTTTCCTCCTTCCTCACGGGAAGCGTAGACTGATGGTGGAGGACTTGCAGACATTGTACTGCTGGTTAAAATGGTGTTCTTGTGTAGACAGGCTTCCAAGATCTTGTATCAAGCTTCCAGATATCAAGTCACAGAGCTGATAAGTCAGATTCAGTGATCAGCCAGCAGAAAAAAACATGCTGTACCCATTCTGTCTAGATTTAATCTAGCTGAATTCAGTATTAACACTGGAGAAAAGCAAGTGGATTTACAAGGAGCCAAAAGCAGAAACTGAGAACTAATCCTGAATACAGAAAGCTGCTCGTGCTCGGAACTCAACAGGACCGTATACTGAGTCTTCAGTTTGAAGAATCAAGCTGGAGGTTTAGTAAAGATGAAGTGAAGAAATACCCAGCATAAAAATCTATTAATTAGTTGTTTTATTAATAAACACATTTAATTGTGGTTTGTGCAGCAGCTGCAGTTTTTGTCATTCAGTAAGGCACGTCCTGCATGTGGCGAAATCAGAGCGGTGGTTGTGGGGTTTGCCTTCCATCTCTCATCCACCACATGCAGCCCTTGGGAGGACTGGAAAGGTCGAAGGTGCATGAGCAGATGCCAATATTGTTTCCTGCCCTCTCCAACAGTTCCTGGCATTAGAAAGGATGGCTGCTCTGCTCTGTTCCAGCCAGTTCGGGATGTGGAAGGACAGCCATACACGGCTGCTCCCCTGTCATGACAAGCACGGCTTCAATGAACAGAAGACGCAGTTTATAGTGCCCAATTTCTCTTCCTGCAGCTGAACAGAGCTTTGCACGCATGCCAGGATGGAAAAACAGCCTCTGCAAGCAAAGCCAGTCACTGCCAGAAGGTTGGTGCTAATGCAAGGGATAAAGCCATCAATTCTGAGGAAGGCCCAGCCATTTCCCCTGCCTGCTGGGCCACATGTGCTGCATTAACACTAACCCAATAACACTGTCATGCCTTCCTGGGTGGATGTTCTGTCTAACCCCATTCAAACCAGTTTCTGCATCTGCTTCCGGCCTAAAGTACATTTTATCTGATGAGTGATACCTGAGAGTTCAAGAAGCATTTGGACAATGCTCTTGGGCATATGGTGTGATTCTTGGAGGTGTCCTGTGCAGGGCCAAGAGTTGGACTTTGATGATGCTTGTGAGTCCCTTCCAACTGAGAGTGTTCTATGGATGTACATGAGGGCATGGCACTGGAGATCTCTCTGGAAAGAGAACTGCATTTCTCAGGCTGCTCATGCTCCTCTTCCCAATGGTCACAGGTGCCTCTCCAAGCAGATGAGAGCTGCCTCTGTTCCTGCTCCCACTGCAGGTCAAGAAAACTGCAGTGGAGTTATGTGCTCCCTGGCCCAGTGCAGAGCAGGCCAGAGCAGATAAGCTAAGCTGTTGATGGAGGGAATGTGCATTGTCAACCCTGAAGAACAGAAACATTACAATCTTTTCTACTGAGCTTCGAAAAATTGGCTTCCTCCATCCAGCTCTTCTAAGCTGCTGCCTCCTTCAGACTTGGAATAAACAGACTTGCTCTGTGAGAGTCAAGGGATTTGAAGATCCCCTGCAGGAATCCTAGAGGGCAGAAAAATAGCACCACCTCCTTCCTGAGACATCTGAGGAGCTGTGCCTCAGTGATGCCTGCAGTGCCAAGACATGCTGTGAAGTTTAAGAGGGCCTGGCGAGGGAAGCAGCCTGCTGTGCTTGGGTCTCTGTCTCCCACTGTGCTTCCCTAGGAGGAGAGAGAAAATTGTCTCAGGAATCAAATGCAAGACAAAGCCTTCATGGAAACGGAAAGGTTATGAGCAGGTGGAAGGACATGTCGGCAGCAGAGTGAGCCAGCAGGCTGTCCAGGGGCAGGCTGTGGGGGCGAAGGAGCAGCAGCCCTGTTCCTCTGGTGTGTGTCAGCATAAATGAGGGAGGCTTTGGGCCCTGTCCTTTGGAGCAGGGGCATGTCAAGCAGTGCTCCCTGAATTGATCTGGGCTGTCCAGGACTGGTACTGCTTTATCCCACTGGAAGCCCTGGACTAGGTAACCGTGCCCCAGGCTTGTTCACAGGTGGCTTGGGAGTATTGACCTAAGCATGGACAGCCAAGAATCCCTAAGCATCACAATACACTCCAGTTTAACGTGTATTGACTGTGAGACAACTCTCCAGCAGCAGAGGAGCTCGGGCTGAAGAGTAGCTTCTCTGCCGAGCTACTTCCAGAATAATGATCAATATTTACAAAGTCCAAGGAGATCATCACTCGTACAGCCTTGATAGGAGGTGTAGCCAGATGCTTGAATCTGTTTAAGATGTGAATCCACAGAGAGTCATGGAGAGGCCACTGCTAAAAGTAGCGGCAGCCCAAAGCGTGGGGAACAATGTCTGAGTGCTGGTGCTCTTGGAAAGCTGCCTGCCTGCCTGTCTGCTCCCTGCTAGCACACAGAGAGCAGAGCACTGGACTGTTCAGGACCACAGTCCTGTCCCTGTGGTAGAGCCATTTTATCTCTCTTTCAGAGTTATCCAGGGAAATTTGGGCTTTTGCCTCTTTGGGATACCTAAATGAGCTGCCAGAAAGCAGTTTCTTGTTTACCAGCATTTAGATTGAGAGAGAGAGAGAGAGAGAGAGAGAGAGAGTGAACCTAATTTATATTCAAATGAAAATCAGACTTTGGAAGCACCTGGTATCTCATTAAAAAACATTAAGGACAGTGAGTATTAGTGCAACCATCCTGAAGCAGCAGACAGTCTCTGAAAAGATGCTTTAAATATAATAGGTATTTTTGCTTAAAATATGTTTGTGACCTAAATATAATTTAATTTCCATGCCTTTGAACAGTGTGATGCTAATGAGCAGGCAGGGATGGCAGCGAGGAGGCTGAGGCAGCCGCATGGGAAGCAGCTCCGCAGCAGTGCATTAGAGCCCCAGCGTGCGCTTTGCCCGGCCCTCACAGCCACCAACGCGCCAGCCCTGCCCAGGGCTGCCCAGGCAGCAGGAGGAAACCTGGGGCTGCTCAGCCAGGGAAATGGGCACAGATGCAGCCGGAGAACGAGGGCTGATCAAGTGCTGTTCTGCGAGCATTCATGTCTGCGTACAAAAAGAGGATACATCTGGTAAGGAGGAAAAATCCCGTCTCATAGAAATGTGATTAAAGCCCTGACATGCTGCTTGTGCTTATTTTTCACCTGGAGTCTGTATCGCCAGCCTCTGCCATCCTGTTACTTGCTGGAAGAAGGAGGGTGAGCAGTGGTAATTGTGCAGTGAGCTAAAATTGTGCATAGAGCTGAGAAGCCTGGCTCAGTTCCTCCTGGTAAGGAGATCCTCCTAGTCTTAAGCATTTATTTTCTGCACTTCTGACAATGGAAATCTGCCTGAGCCAATGCCAGATTTGCCAGGCTCTGGTAGCACAGTGCATGCTTTTGCTATTGTCTCATGACATGTATTGTGGGGGCACAAGTATGTCAGACACCATTAATGTTTGTGACCAGCTGACCCTGGGTGTGCTTTAGGTTGCAGTGTCTGAAACGGCCCTGGACACGTGAGGCAATGATTTCTTGGGTCATTTTGGTTGGATTATCAATACCTGCTCTTTGCAAAGGTGCTGGTTGTTGTTCCCCCAGGAAGTGTTGAGGGGCTGTCATGAATTCAATCTCTCTGCAATCACACACAGGTGTCAATTTAAAATTAAGCTTCAAGCCCTTCACAACCAGCACCACCAAGCAGCTCCAGCTTGTGCCATGTCCTCTCCTGGGACATGTGGCTCTCTCAGGCCAGGTGCACCATGCAGGTCTTGGCCATGACTGCCTCAGCCTGTGCCACATCCCAGCAGAGAGGTTTAATGAATGGTTGGTTTGTGTTTCCTCCAGAAGTGAGCTCTGGCTGGGCTCAGGTCCCTGAAATTCCTGCAATGGGTAGGAAACAAGCCTCAGCCCCAGGCTGGTCACACATTCTTTGCTGTTTGAACTAGATATGATTTGGTAGGAGTGAGTTTGATTTTTATTTTTTTTTTACCCTTTTTGTTCCTTGGGAATATTTTGAATTTCTGAATTTCTCATGTTTCCCTGCTGCTTCTAACAAGAAGAAAACTTTTTTTTTCTTTTTTTTTTTTTTCTTTTATTTACTGTAAATGAGTCTGTAATATCTTGGTAGAGAGACATATCTACTCTCCCCGCCCTGTCAGCACAGTCATTCTTCCATTGCCAGACAGTGCTTTGTTCCAAGAAGATGTATGCTTTCAACATCTCTCAGCCCTTCTGGTGATGTCAGGAGATGAAAACCATTCCCAGTACAACACAGAAGAGTAGAGGGAAATGGAGTTAGAGGGAAATTGGGCCTTAAGAAAATGGTGCATCATGAGAGAAATTTCACTCTCGCATACTCTCCCAGGCCACATGGGTGCTGTATCCAAGCAAAGAAAAATACAATGTGATGATAAAGGACTTGGCTTATGGTGTGTTTTCCCTGGTGTATTCCCTTGCCTCTGAGCCCATTAGGAAGGGTAATATTCTCCAAGTGTGCCAACCTCTTGTAAGTTATATAAAGGCATCTGGAAGGTCCCAAGTTAGCAACCAACTTCATCAGGAGCTTGCAAGTCTGAATGATCTGACTCCTGCTTTCCCCATGCTGAAAGGTTTGGTGCAAAGATACCTCACAGCAACTAGTTATGAAACTGAGCTCAATTGTGACATTGAGAAGTATCTTTTTCCTCAAATATTTCACCAGAATTTGTGCTCTTAACTCTGTGTATGAGAAACAAACATAAAGGCCTGTAGGGGGCTGCTCAGCCTTCCTCAGACATGTCCCCCTTTGGGAATGTTAACAGATAAGGACTTTTGTATGGTTTAGGTAGAAGCTACTGCCAAGAGCAGCAAATGATAACTCGAGTTTTTGTTAGCTAGACAGTCACATCATTGCAGATGTCTGACGTGTGGACTAAAAGTACTGATGTCCACAGACAGCAGACACGGGTTCTTACAGCTGAACATATGTCAAAATGCCACATTTTCAGCTTTTCTGGTGATGGGTTTGTTTTTCCTTAATTCTTTGCATTTTTTGCTTCTCATGCAGCAGGTTCAAGCATCTTTTTGGTGCATGCAGGTGCTACCACCAACTAAAGACTTCCTTGAGGCATTGCTAATTCACATGCTAATGGGATCTGTCCCAGGAAAGGTGTGAGTCAAGCCATTAGAAACACGGAAGACGGAAGACGAGCCAGATGAATATTGTGGGCAGCAGTGCATTTGTTCAGGTGGTCAAAGCCAGTGAACAGGAGATGAACAGCTCCCTGGATGCAGAAAGTCTGTAGGGCACTCCAAGTCTGCAGTAAACATAAAAACTGCTTTATGCCTAAGTCAGTAATAAAAAGAGCATCAAGACTGGAAGTCCATGTTGGGAGGGAAATAAACTGCATTACTGAGGGATTATTTATGTTTTTTGAATAGAAAGGGGTGGTGAACCAGAACCTTTCTCTGTCCCATATGCAAGACCCTTTGGCACCTGGGGATGAAGCAGAGATGGGAACCATTCTGACCTCACAGCTGCTGCTGGATTGATCTGCACAGGAAATCCAGCACTTTTTAGCACAAGAAGAAGCCAAGTGTTCAGTGAGACCAATGCAGCCTTTGCTGTAGCAGTGACAGCTGCAGAAGCACAGAGAGAGCTGTTGTGATTCAATACTCACGCTTGTCCTCTCTGGTTTTTGCAGGAGTCATGGCCATGCTGCAGGATCATGGAGCGTGTTACCAGAAAGAACTCTACGTAGAACGTGGTCTACTGGAAATGGTTACTTTCCTTCCCTCCTGGCCTGGCTACTTCCTGCTGCCTTCCTCTTGTATTTTGAAAAGGAAAAATATGAAAAATAATGATTTTTCCCTTTAAACAGAGATAACAAAACAAATTATACTCAAGCCTGCAGCTTAATGGCAAGGAATCAAGGAGAAAAAGTGGTTGCAGATGACTCTCAGTCCATTTTGCTGATAATTTTCCTCACACCAAGGGCTGTAAGTCCATAAAATCACAGAATCTCAGAGCCTGACAGGAGAGCAGGAACTGTAATGCTGGAGTGTGGGTGGACTCTCCAACCCATCCCATGGGGACAGAGCAGGGGGCTCCCATGCACATTTCCAAGGCACTGCATGACTGTAGGATGAAAACTGTGAAAGTGTAGAGGAAAGTGAAGAAGTATCAGGAGAGCAATAAACAGGGCACTTATCTCCTCCTTAATCAAAGCCCAGCCTTCAGGAGGTCTGCAGGGAGAAGTAATGGATTAAATACAGGTATTAAATGAAATCTTGGAAACATTTCCCTCACCTGGCAGGACTGAGAAGCTGATGGCTATAAGGGAGTGCTCCCAGTGCATTCGAGCTGTGAGAAGCAACCAAAGGAGCTGGGGCCATGGTTGACCCTATACAGCCACGGGATTGAATAACCTGGACTTTTGCTGTTGCCAGGGACAATCTTGAAATTTCCTGAATATGTTCTTCAGCAATTCCCAGGTGGACTAAGTTCCCAGGTTCTCCTCCTCAGATTTCTGCCTGAGGAGGAGGTCAGTCTATGTTTTATTTCCCTTGCTGCAGTTCTTGACCATCTCCAGATTATGGGGCACACGAGCAAAGCAGCTCTTCCACAGCCAAAGAACACAGCAGCATCCCAAGAGATGCCTTGTTAACTAACTGATGTGACCTGCCCCAAACCTTGCAGGGGTGTCCTCCAAATGCTGCTTTGGGTCTCCAGGTGCCCTTCTGTCAGGAGGAAGGCTCCAGAATGTGTGGCTGAAGATGGGGGGTGATTTCTGTCCCAGTGTGATGGAAGGCTGAGTGCAGATGGGAGCTCACCAGGAAGGTTTCAGTGAGTACAAGCACTGTTCACAACTGGGAAGTGGAGGTGGAACAGCATATTGTTAATTATATATCTTAGTGCAGTGGGGTTTAATCCTGGCTGCATTCCCAGGCCATAAGATCTCACCTTGCTTTCAGCAAGGATTCAGTAATCTTTCTTCCTTCTTCCTCTCCTAGGAATTCCTTTGCCTTAATAATATTAGGAAAAGCAGTGCTTTTCGTAACTCCAGGGGTTTATCCAGAATGTGTGAAATAGAGCAGTGTGAACTGTCCCTCAGGTGACTGTAGCTCAGCAGGGTATGAGGGGTAATCTTCTGTCTCCTTTACTAAGTGGATGGGATGGTTGGAGTCCCTCCATGACCAGGTGGTTTGTGAGCAAGTTCCCACAGAGAGGGTAGCACTGCCCACGGCTGGAACCAGCACTGTGAACTCCACTCCAAAAATTAAACTTCTAGTGCTGGGCAAAGCTAACACATCTGTTGGGAGAAAGCAAATCAACTTTAATAAATGGCATCATAATTTAAAGTATTTTTGAAAATAAGGCTAAATTAAAGTCATACACTTCTTAGGGACAAATCAACACCAATCAGGCTAATCAATCTGTCATCTAAAATAATCCAACACTAGTAGAAAATCCTGTTTAGCTCAGTGATGATGCCAGTCATTTTATTCAATCACTTCCAGAGTATAAAGAGAATCCTTCATCTTTGAAGTCAGTGACATTGGTTTCTCCAGCTCATCCTTCCTTTCCTAGCACATTTGCCCTTGCTTTCAGAGAGTCACTGGCTGGGACACCAGTGACCAGTCCTGGTGCAGTCACAGGACAGTCCTCACAGTCCTCATGCTACCACTACCTGAGTAAAACCTCAGCAGAAGTGATGCTTCACCAACACACACCATTCAGGTGCTGAATTCTCATTAGGGGTTGCTTGAGCACTGACAGTAGAGATTCCCCTTTACATTTTAGACCAAACTCGCTCTTGGCACTGTACTGGCAGTGGGAAAAGGGCAGGTCAGTGAGGTGTAGCCAAGATCAGGGTGAAGGCCAGGTCTGCAAGGAGTTGTGCTGGGTGGCTGTTGTGGGACCATGGGTGACAGTGACAGTGACAACACACCACTGGTCCTGGCACTCAGAACTAATATCATAATTCAAGCAACAGTAATTAAAACAAAGAAGCAGGGTATTATTTGCATAATAAGCCCCCTCTTTAAATGAGCATCTGTCCTCAGCCCCCTGAGCTAACTCAGCCCGCTGGCGCCACTGACAAAGCTGGATCAGAACCGTGCCTCCCTGAGAGGCAGCTCCAGGTGAAAACAGGATGGGAGGAGATGGGCATGGAAGTTAAGAATTAACAGCCAATTCATTCATTAAGTACACACTGGCTTTGCCATCTCCTCACTAGCATGTAACACACACATAGTCCCACCAGTGAACTCACTGAGCAATTTTAGATCCTTGGCTTCTTTTGAATGCAAGTAACTTTTAGCTTTCTACTTACTTCCCTCCTTTCATCATTTTATTTCTGAGATTAAGAATTGACATTTCCTCTATTTGTGCTCCTGAGAGGCAGTTACACCTTTGTAACTTACACCTTTGATCTACCTGCTATGACTTCTGGAACCATTTTCTTCCTGCCCAGGAATCTCCAAAGTCCAGAAGTGTTTTTGATCCATTTCTTGTGCTCCATCACCTCTATTCCCCTGATGTCAAGGAGAAGTCCATACACAGGAAGCTTCTTCAGAAACTCTCCAATGACCTCAGTTGCTTTTCTCCAGCTCTGGAGAGAAATGACAATGATGTCCCTCATCTATTATGTGATCTGTCATCTGGAGAGACTGTCCCTCACACAGAGGGGAGTTAACATGAGCTGAGGGATTCCGGCACATCTCAAAAGTTTTATCATAAGTCAACCTTCAAAAAGGATTAGATGCAAAAAATATCACCGTGCCTTTCCACCACCAGAGGCACTGGAGATGTAAATTTAAGGATGCAGTCAATATAACTACCTGAGATATGGCTTCCCAGGGGCACCATGTCTCCTCTCCCTTTCCACAGTCTGGACACTGGAAGTTCATCCAAGGGCTCAGCTACTCAGGTGAGCAGAAAAATCTCAATAACGTGGAACGTAACAGTGAAGAAAGAGCAGAGGCACTGCAGGGGCTCTGGAGAGTGGGAACATGGACCTGGAAACATTCTTCCCTGTTCCTCTTCTTTCCACCAGCCTCTGTACACCCCGGTTCCCAAAGGCCTGTCCCAGTGCCACCACACAGCACTGCTCCCAGGCGTGAGGCAGTGTGGCACAGAGGTACATGGGTTGATCTGGAGTAGCAGGAGTGCCATCAAACCAGATGCCTTTGGAGTTCATCTGGCTTTACACAGAGAATTGTTTCAAAAGCACCCTCATGTGCACCCTGCACAGAGCAGACTGGCCTTGTGGTTTAATTGCCGTGGCTCTGTGCTGTCCCAAAGCTGCCAAAGTGCTTTTGGAGCACAGCTGGTAACAGCAGCAATGGGTGAGCTTGCAGCGTAAGGCATCCAAGGCATAAGCAGCCTGGATGTGAAGTGGCACTACAAGAGCCAGCTGCCATTTCTCCGTCTGCAGAGCAGCACACTCACAGCCTGGACAAACAACTTGTGAGAAGCTGGGATTTTATTGTGTATTCAAGTAAGTGTGTCTCCATGTCACCTGCTGTCCCACTTGGGTGACAGGCTTGGTCACCATCAGGGTGGCACTGTCAGGAACAGACAGGGTTGCTGCACGCTGCTCCATGGGGACATTGATCCTGTGAGCTCAAGGGAGGAGCAGTTCCTCAGGGAAATATGGGAAATCACCACTCAAAGGTGCAGCATGACCTCTGGAGCCACGTGATCAAGTGAGACAAAATCCCTTCGTGTATGGCAGACTTTCTTCTTCATACAGCTGCCAAGAAGTATCAGCTGTGATTTTTTTTCCAGCTGTGCTGGTGGCAGATGCCTGTGGGTGGATTTTGAACTGGAGGGTTTAGCTGCACCAATGCAAAATCCCTGCTGTAAACAAGGCTGATGTCTGTATCTGCCTTTCATTCCTGCAGCAGCCCTTTCCTCTTTCCCTCTTCTCTCTAATAAAGACATCCTGGCAAGCTTCCTGTTTTTCAAGAAGGCTCATAGCTGCCATTTGCCCTGGCTTTGGCTTCATGCAGGCCTCTTCCTCTGCCCCTATTAATTCCCCTGTAAATCGGATCATGATGAAAGGCAAACAGCAGCATAATTTAATTGTCCTGTGAGCACAGCGCGCTGGAGAGGGATGCTGGCAAGGATAAGTCCTGCTCATGAGATGCCTTTTTTATCCCTGTATTTTACTTTGCAGGTGAAGGGGGACATTCAGCATTAGCTTCCTCTTGCCATGTGACTTCTCGTTATGCCCAGGAGTGAATCGTGGAAGTTCGCTCACTGGGAGAATAAGAAAATTGAGATGTCCCCACTCCGTACTGGATGTAAGGGTGGGGGATGGGAATTAATTAGGCAATTGTTGGACAGAGCTCTAAAATATAATGTGCTCCCTCATTGCGGCTGCCAGGCAGCCCCATAACTTGGCAGAGCACCATTGGATCCCATCCTGTCTCCAGCAAGTGGGAGTTGGGGGTGGAAAAGGGATGGGGAGCAGGGAGATCGGTGTCAGAAGTGTTTCTGCAGAGAGACAGGTCCCTTAACAGAGAGCAGGGGCAGCAGTGGGAGTCCCACAGCTGTTGTGGGTTCTGAAATGGCTCTGGAACTTAATTAACTTTTAAACTTAATTTAAAAGCAGCAAAGGGCTCAGGCACATGAACAAACCACGCTGGGAGGAAGGCACAGCACATGAACCGAGCCTCAATGCCTCTGTGTCACTGAGCTCTTTCCCCCAGGCAAGCTCATGGTAACAGGGATTATGGTACAGTTTTTCCACCAGGGCTTGCTGGGCCTGCTTTCCTGGGCAGGGTGGTAGCAGGGAGATGGACAGCTCCTCTGCTCTGGCTGAGGCACAGTGACATGTTTACCATCTCATCTTGAGCTTTTCCTTGGGGACCGTGTTGGCTCTTCCTCTTAACTTCTTAGCATTCCACTAAAACTTTCACCAGTTGCTAATCCTTTAGGGAACAGTCTCTAGCAATTAGGAAACTGCATTAAAGTGATTTTTTTTTACTGGGGGTCTGCTAGCTGATACAATGGGAAAGCTCAAGAAAGGTGTTGAGCTGGAGTCAAGGGGCAGTAGGGCTTTGGTCTGAGGTGAATTTATTCCTAGAGTCTGATACTCTGACATGTGAGTTCATGTATGATGGAGAGATCAGCAGCAGGTACCTCCTGCATGGAAGTGGAAGACCCTGCACATGTTTCCTTGCCCAAATGGTGGAAACAAGACAGGGGAGAAGAGTGGGGCAACCTTGAGCCTCTTCACAGGAGCCGAGACTCTAAACTGCTGCCATCCCAGATTTGGCACCAAAAGGGTCTGCTGTTAATAACAAGTAACCTGAAACAGACGCCTGTGGAACCTCTCAGCCCTTCAACTGCGGCTGGACACCAGAGACCACCAGCTGCATCAGGTGGTAGCTGCAATTACACGCGCTTACATTTTCATGGTTTGGGTTCTTCTGCCTCTCTGCCCTGAAATTCCCAAGCTGGTCTTTGGTTCCTCTTCCCCATCAAGACCAAAAGGTCTTGCTGGTAAAATATTTCTTTTTTTCCACACTTTAAAATGTCTGATGTAGAAAATGTACATGCTTCTGACTTGCCCTCCAGGTGTCTTGAGATTTAATTAATCCCAAGTCACATTTGAATATCTTCTGAGACAGAGGCATAACACGAATCCACTTGCAGAGGAAAAGGCATGCAGATAATTGCTTCTGTGTCTCTTAGTATGGGGAGAATGTCTGTCAGATGGAGAGTCACTTCCTTACATATTTCTGATGAATTACTGTTTTCATTTAAATCCTATAAAATAATTATGTAAGTTGGTGTGCTCTTGAGAATGTTGGCCCCAGAATTATTTCTGGATCAGATACTTATTGCTGAACAGTGTTCAGCCTTCGGCAGGTCGCCTGTCTCTGCAGCTGAAAGAGGCCAGGTTTAGATTAGATATTAGAAAGAGATTCTTCACTGTTAGGGTGGTGAGGCACTGGCAGAGGTTGCCCAGAGAAGCTGTGGATGCCCCATCTCTGGAAGTGTTCAAGACCAGGTTGGATGGGGCTTGGAGCAGCCTGATCTAGTGGAAGATGTCCCTGTCCGTGGGGGGTTGGAACAAGATGGCCCAAACCATTTTGTTAACATTTTGTTAACATCAGGGTGAGATGGACTTATAAAGATCTCCCATGTGAAGATGGTCCTCACCTGCCTGGATTTGGCTGTTCTGTGATAGGAAAAGTGATAGGAAATGCTTTGCTGGACACAGCCATTCTGAAATCCAGAATCAGATAAGAAGCAAGGGTGTACCAGGTTCATCAAGTAACTTCATCTCCTCTGAGACTGAGCCCTGATTCCCTGTGACTTCTCAATAGCTGTGTGCTCATGGCCACCACTTCCCTGGCTCCTTACCAGACCTTCTGGAGTAACGTTTTCTCATTTGGAGTTGAATGTCCACCTGCCAGGCAGCTCTAACTGGTTAAACCCAAACCTGTGTCTAAATCAGATTCCAGGTTCACACATAGTCATCACCAAGGACACAGCTGCTGAACAGGCAGAGTAAGAAAGAGATGCAAACCAGAATGGTAGGCAAATGCACTCAGACTTTGACACCTGAGATGTTTATAACCCAGACTATTTACAGTGAGATGTCAAACATAATTTGAACATTACCAAGTTGTCTTGCAATGAAATAAGCAGGAGAAAAAACAGCAGCAAAACCAGGTGTGAGATGCCTCTGAGCCCATTCACCTGAAGGATGGTTTAGAAAAGATGACACAAGTCTGACAAACCCCTTCAGTTTCCATGTCATATAGGACTGCAACATCACACATAGTAAAAATACAACCTGATTTCTGTTGCATGTAAGACTAAATCCATTAGTCTGCCTCATTTGGCCTGCAGGATCTCCCAGCCTTCCACAGCTTCTGTTTTTCTTGTAAGTAAACTTGTGTAAAGAATTTGCCACACAGAAGTCTCTGCTGGGAAATGCTAGATATTGACAGCAAGCACCACAACCTTGAAAGCCTAATGAGTAATGCTTTCTGTATATCCTACACAAAGAGGAGGATATTTTTGAGTAGGCCAAATTGAAAATATCATATCTCATTTTGTTTGAGCTCACAGCACTGTTCTTTAGTGCTGTGTGAATGACAAATCCCTGGAAAAACACTCTCAGGGTGAGGATGTAATACATGTGCCTGTGTTTGCATGAAAACACGTTTATTTGGAGAGACTGTTGAAGTACTTGTACCAGAAAGAAATATGTGACTCGTCTCTAAGATGTTCTCCTCTGCACAAGAGGCAAAGTGTGGAATGCAGTGCCCTTAGGTGAGGTTGTCTTAGCTTATGTATTTCTGTACAATTAATTTAACTCAAGGTTTACCTGATTTTAGACCTTGCACAAAGCTGTTGGGGCCCAGTGTTCCAGCCTTGTGCCTTTGACTTGATAGCACTGGAATCTGTGTGTCACCTTGAGCCTAAGTGATTTTACTGGGATTTGGTGATAACAGTACATGGGGTTTCTAGTACTTGCTGGCCAAAGGGGTTCACCTGTTCTGCACAAATATGCACATTTTGATTTCTTGTCCCTTTTGCTTGATGAATAAGCAGTCTTGAAAGGTGGTCAGAGCATCTCTGTTTGTGCCACTCTTGGCCTGCAAAGTCTGGAGCTGGAGTAGGGAGCAGAAGTGAGCCTTTGATCGTGCTCTTGGCAGTATAGCACAGACTCACAGCCCAGATACCAGAGCAGCAACAGGAAACAAGTGTGTCCAATTTCTGTACAGGATGTGATTTCCATGCTCATCAGATAGTGGAAACTGGAATAAATAGAATTAATGATCTCCTGGGACCATTGCAGACAGTGTGAGTGGAAGTTCTTCGGCAGAGAGCTGCACTTTCCTACTCTAAGTGCCCTGAAATGCCCTCTCCAGGTGTACAAAGAAGGAAAATCCTGCTCTAATCACATGCTTTCTCCAACCATCTTTCACATCAAATGCTCACAAATGAATGAAGGATGAGATTGGAAGCAAAAATGAGACGAAAAGTTCAGCACTCCCACTGGAGAGAGGATGCTCCGGAGGAATCGCTGCTGAGCTTGGTGCTGCTCCTGAAGACTGATCAATATTCAGAGTAGTAAAGGGCCCCAGAAATCTGGCAATTACTTAGCGAGGAGCAATGTGCACAGCAGGACTCTGTAATAGCTTGATACGCCTGAATCTTGGAATATGTGCTGCTGTGCTTCAAGTTACATATCCTCAAAGGGATATATTAGCATTATAGGGTGACAAACTCCACAGGAGTACTGTCACTTCAGCATTCTGTTTGCCTGATTGTCCATTTTTAGTCTCCAAACTCAGGGCATTCTGGGGGAATGGGATGTGCTGAGGTCACCCCTCTTCCTTCCTGAGGGGCAGTGATGGAGTTGGGAGGACTCAGACCTGGGGGCCCAGCAACACTGCCAGGTCCCAGACAGGGGGGAGACAGGGAATAATCCCTCTAGGAGGAGAGACTAAATACATTAAGGCTCTGTCCTTTCCAGCCCTGCCTTTCTGGGAGCTGGGGAGATCCTTCGAGAGGTAACTTTGAGTGCTGGAGTGCTCCTGGGACTGTGGATCATAACAAGGTCTTATTTTCTCTGCTGATTACAGAGCCTTTGTAATTCTGAAACCAGCATGCCCCTCTCCTCAAGATCCCACATGTGTATCTCCTCCTACAAGTTCCAGCCCTGATTCTAAAAAGACCCACTGCTGAGATGGCAGCTACTTATTAAAGATCCATTCTTCACAGTAGAAAAGGAACTGGAAAAGAAATGAAAATTTTAATTAATGCTGCTGATGGTTTATAGAAGAAAAGCAGTAAGAAACACCTTTGGTGTGAGACTGATATTAAACTATGTTTAAAATTACTTTTCCTCCTTTGAAAGCAAAAAATAATTAACTGTGAAGTGCTGGCAATGTAATTCCAGCTCTGAGTGGTGGTGCTCATATTTAGTGCTTTAGTTGTCCAGTTCTGAGAGATCTCAGGGGACAGGGTTTATAACAAGTATATTATCTCCTCATCAAAGTGGTATTTTTTTCATTTTAGAGGAAAAGCATAGCTCGATAAATGATGTTCACCAAATCCCAAACTAATTGAAGTCAGGAAGTCAGGGGCCTTCCAGCCGAAGGCCCCACTACAGCAGGCCCAATTAAAGCAGGTTATTTATGGCTTTGTCCAGCAGAGTCATGAAGAGCTCCAAGAAGGGAGATTTCCTAATTTTTCTGGACTCTATTTCAATCTTTTATGACCCTTATAAGGATAAAGGAGCTTTTCCCATACCACATCCAAATTGCTGGCATCCCACCTCACACCTGTTACAGTGGATCTCCAAGAAAAATCTGGCTCCATCTTGTCTGTGCCTTCCCACTGCAGACAACATCAAGATTTCCCTGTACCTTCTCTTTCATCTGAACAAACCCAGTTCACCCAGCTCCTCTCCGTATGTCACACACTGCCCTTCCCTAACCATCTTGGAAGCCTGCTGCTGAACGCTGTGTTAACGTGTTTCCTCACTGGGGAACCCCAAAATGGAGAAGATACTCCAGGTACATTGTTAGATGGGGGTGAAACAAACTGATTCTGCAGTCAGAAGTCCCAAATTTAATGGTAGCAATAAGCCCCTGGCCTCAGGATAAGAAGTTTCCATCTCTTCTGCTGGCAATACATGCCCATAACCAGACTGGTGATTTTGCAGTGTGGCAGGAATGGTTTAAGACAAAAAAAAAAAAAAAAAGGGTTTCAGCAGATAATTAACAATAAAAATAGGTGTAGATGTCAGATCAGCCATGAGTCCAAACTGTCACAGGTCCAAGCTCTAAATATCCTTTGACATGCACACCCCAGCAAAGGAAGCAGCTGGACACACAGTTTGGATGCATCCTGATGCAAGCAGTCCTGCCAGTGTGGGAGCACAGCCCACTCCCATTCTGCAGGGTGACCAAGGCAGCAGCAGCTCATGGGGCAAGAGGAGAAGCAGGTCTGGGAGCCTGCAGCTGCACTCAGTGCAGGAGGGGTTGCTGGGGTAAAACTGCTGTGGAAATCACATCACATCACATAAGAGCTGCAGGACTAGAGGTGCACAGTCCCTGGTGTTCCACACCTCCTGCAGGTAGAAGAGAAAGGCATGGGGACAGATGCATCCAGACCCCTGGGAGCCATTGGGGATCTTTAGTCTCCAGGCTGTTTTTTTCTCAGCAATGATGACAGTTCAGCAGATCCCTTCTCTGGCACCGAGTGTGGGTGACAGGGAGGGAGTCATGGAGCGAACACAGGGGCTTTTAAGGAGCATCAGCTGGGCACATTCATTTGGAGGCAGAAAGAAGTGCCAAAGGAAAATGAGGGATAGTGGAGTGCCCCTTCCCTGCCACCATGCTGCTGCGCTGCTGCTGCTGGCTGGCAGCGGGGTTAAGTCTTTTGTGTGACTTGAAACAGCTTGTAAAATATTGTTAAATGGCTTGAAATTCTCAGGGTGATTTGGATCGAAGTGCAGACTTTCAGTACTTTTATTATTTATATTTGGGAGTTGATGGGGTTTTTTCCCTTCTCGTAATCAGGCTGTGACTTCCCATTTATTTCTGTGATAAATCACTCAGTTTAATTATTGTGTCATTTAGAAATAATCAAAGGGTTGGCAGCAAGAGAAGATTTTGCTATGTTGTGCATGTATAATACATATTCCATTTTACTCTAATGGATTGTTCCAGGTACGTGAAAGGCCCAGGACACTGAGAGGCAGATGCCAACATAGAGAATGTGTTTTTACAGCAAAACCTGTTGTTAAAGCCAAGTTGCCATGTCCAGAAGACTGAATTTTCAGGAGCAATTCCCATCCCATTGCTCACGGCACGTGCATGGAGGATGCTTCTCTTCATAGCCATCTCTCATCCTCCAGTATTCACTCACTCAGAGTTATAGCTCTGCCATTTTATAACGTCAGAAATCCTCCTGAGAAGCTATTTGCAATGCATATGAGTGTTTTTTAATTTAACATTTGTTTTCAGGAGCAAATAGGCGATTGCCTCGAAAGAGGAGAACTAACAAACCCCACAAAACTCGCACTGGCCTCACATAACTCATCAATGTTAGAAGACGACCCGCACAGTGCTGACAACATTGTTAAAATGTCACCTGTTATTTATGCCACTGCAGCCAAACGTGACATTTATGGCTGTAAATGAGCAGCAGGCTTAAGGAACAAGTGGAGAGGCTGAGTCTCCCGTGCCTGTCGCTGCCCTTGGGCTGCACTGCCGGCTGCAGCCCAGCCCAGGGACACCCGGCATCTTCTGCACTGCTGCCGCAGTCTCACGTCTCATAAAGTTCGTGGCTAATTGAAAAGTGCTTACTCCTCTTCCACTCCAGCACTTAGTGCTGCCTCTGTGGTTTTCTGGAGGGAGGAGAAGCCAATGACCCCGCTGCTAATGAAGAGTTGAAGTTCGAACATAAAGAGGCAATTCACTGTAGGTCATGTATGGAGAATGCCTCTGCCTGCCTGGGGCTGTTGTGTTTCTTCACTGCCCAATTTGGTTTTTTCTGGCACTCCTGAAGCTAAGCTGCCAGCAGGGTATAAACTGAAAGGGATTCAATTACAGCCTGTCCACTCTTCATCAGGGGTGCCCAGGTTTCTTTGACCTGCTGCTCTGCACGGAACTGCTGACATCCCTGGGTGCTGTCCCCCCATGAGAAATGACCCATCTGCGTACCCTGCCTCACCTCCCAGCCCTCCACTGGCACTTCTGGGCTTGGAAGTGGCTGTTGGGTCCCCAGTTCCTCAGGACTGCCAGACCTGGCAGCCCACCCTGGTAGCTGGGGCTTGGCTGCACACCAAAGTCCCAACAAAGGGACTGGATCCTACAGGTTTGGAGCCAGCACTATGGAAACAATCTTATACTTGCAGGGAATAATGGATATATTTTCTTTCAGGATGAGTAAAAACAAGTCCCTCAGAGAGCTGGTTCCCTCTGTGGAAGCACCTGACAAATTCCTCTGAGTGCAGACAGATCCGTTCTGAGCCTGCAGGAGTCTATTTGATTCTTTCCAAGGAGAATTTTTAGAGGTCAGTCAAATAATTATTGCAAGGAAGAATTTTAGCATAGAAATAAAAACATTGTGTTTGAAAAAAAAAAACCAAACAATTAAATTCCTTCCAAACCCACAACCTGTCATTCTGTGAGAGACTTTCTGGTCTCAAATCCATCTTTCACAAGAAGTGAAAGTGACAAGCAACAATGATTATTGCAAACCTTATTATACATAACAAATGAGAATAACAGAAAGTCTGGTGGCTGTGCAAACAAGTCACCAGCTAGAAAAGAGAGAGCTGATGGAAGAAGATAAAACATTATGAAAAAATCCTGGGTTTACAGATTAAGGGCAAGACGGCATTATTTAAGTATACTAAGACCTAACGAAATCCATGCAATCATGCAGGAGGATAGGATTCATAGGGACTTCTTGGACCAGCAAATCCTCATGCTATCTGTATTGCCATATCAAACAATCTTCTCCATGGAAATAGTAGTATTAAAGTAGTTGTTTTTGTCCCCAGATCCCAAGGGGTGGAGGAGAGTGTGGAAAGCATTTTAGAACCTGGTATTTTGGTTGGTTATAGCCTCCTTGTGATTTCCTACTTAAACTTTTTTGTCAGCATTTCACACCCATTCTCTCTCTGACAAAAACATCACTCATCAAGTTCAGTAATGTCTCTTCCTATTGTTAGCCCTGTAGCTCCAATGTTAAAGGTGGCAGAATTGCCAATTGTGATAACACAGAAAGAAGAAACATTCATTGAATATTCATGTTGTGTATTTGGAAAGAAATGGGATGTACTTATTTCACAGGATGGAAGAAATATTTTCTATCTCATCAGTAGCAGTGGAGGTTGTAAGCGGCCATCACAGCAATGCACAGAAGTAGCACTAGAAAATTGTGACCAAGAGTTTTGAAAGAAGTGTCTGAGGAGAAATACTGACTTCCTGAAACACTAACAGTATTTGCAGAGCATATTGAAAGACAGGGGAAGTACAAAGGGCCAGAGAAGTGACTGTTGGTTAAAGAGCATGACCCAAGGCTGTCCTCAGAAATGAGGGCATTACATACTGGGCACTGCTTCCCTGCATGTGCAGAAGATTTGGTTGCAAACCTGTCTGGTCACCCTGCAGGCAGACTGGGCACCTGTGCAGCTGGTACGGCATGCCTGGTCTCATGCTGACTGTGTGCCAGCCTGCAGCATGGCAGCCCCTTCAAACTGTGAGTCCATACCTGGATTTCCCAAGTCCAATCGGTCTGTCACTAGTCCCAGGCAAAATTGTTGCTAAGCACATATGGGAGATGAATAAAGCATTAATGAATGGAAGCATACTCAATGCCAGAAAATGCTGAAACCTATTTTCTTAAAAGCAATCAATGAAACCTCTTATAAAAATGAGATTTTTTTTATTTATCTGATTAAAGTTTTCTTTATAGATCACTGTAAATAAGAGATGTCTATTTGACAGTTGCATGTGTCCTATTCATTAAAAAAAGGACAATTAAAAAATCAGTGTAGCCAGTACTGCACTAGTGAAATTAAAGACTGGCTCATAGATGTCCAAGTAAATGTCAAAAAAAAAAAAAAAAAAGAGCTCAGTCAGTGTTTTTCATGAGAACTTCAAGTTTGGTCCAGAGAAGATCAAGAACTGACTTTGTGATCTATAAATACTCACAAGGGCAGCACTTTCTCACAGTAGATAGATTCGTCATCTAGCTAAGCTAGATTTGTAAAATAGTGCAGCTAAGAACAATCATACATAGGTTCCAGGTAGGAATAAGAGAAGATTTGAACAGGGAACAGTTGATTATTAGCCCAGCTCATTAGGCAAGTAGTGGATTTACACCTGTTTGAAACCTTGTATTTGCCCAGACAAACTGTGCAGGCAGCCCCAGTGAGTGCTGGTGCCCATCAAGTGTGATTCAGGGCAGCTCCCTGTCCCCTACCATTTCGGATGGCAGTGTTTCAGAGTGCCTGTCACTGCATCAAGCTCTGTCTCTCTCTTTTCTTGGGGGCGTGCAGGGCAGCCACCAAACCCAGAGCTCAGATATCAACACCCATCCGTGAAACCTCTTGCAAGAGCAATCGTCTGATTCTTGCCTCTTTCCAAACAGCCGCCTGGGCTGTTTTCAGGCAGCTGCTTGCAAACACTGCAGACAGACACTTGAATTTCATTATCCCCTGTTGCACAGGAATCACTCAGCTAGATATCTGAGGTCATATCACATTACTTTCTGGCACTGCAATGGCTGTGAAGTTACCTTGGGAAGGGAGGATGCTGCATAACTACCTCCCTAAGCATCAGATCTCAGTAAAAAAACACCACTGGGACAACCTGAAAAACACAAAATGATGGGTCAAGGATTAATTAACTAAGACAGACTTGGCTGACCAGTAATGCCCATAGGACTCCCAGATGAGAACAAATGCTTTCCTGGTAGGACGATCATCTTTGCCCTGGCAGAGACGTCACTGCCATGTGGGACCTCGCTGCGCCTCATGGTTGCTGCTCAGTGGATAAACAGATCTCTGCTTTAAAAACAAAAAGATGAACAAAGGGCTAACTTGGAGTAGTTGTGGTAATGCTATCTCAGGCGTGTTTTTCTAAGCAAGAGGTGAAGGTGCATCACAGCAGACTTGTGCAGTGAAACCATTTGGGGTGAGGGGGCTGGTTCAGACCAGCTCTGGTTTGGACCTTTAAAGCACCATTAGCAGCTTTCAAGCTGCTCCATCGTGCAAGCCAAAGCAGGAGATTGGGCACAACCAGGAAAGTGTCATCAAAAGCGCTCAGGTAATCCGAACTAAAATGCTGAGTCTGAGACACCTCCAGGTGCTCACAGTGCAGTATGCAGGGGAATAGTGGAGATGGATATTGGCACATCTTTTACTTACTAAGAAGTTGCTTAACAGGGAAAGCTTTTTTTCCCTTCAAGCCATTACAGACGGTCCTCTGACTTTGTGAGGGTGCCAGACTCTCATGTCTGCTGTTCAAGTAGTGGCACTTCTGTTCCTAATCACACCAATGGCTGATAATGATAATGGGAAGGACAATTTTGCTTATTCTCTTCTTTCCCCTCCTTTAAACAGGTACCTTGAACAAAATGCATATATGTACTACACAGCATCTTCATGTCATTGGAAGAAAATATAAATGCCATGAGTACCTTTCTTGTATAGCTGACCCCGTCTGAAAATGATGAATCTCAGCATATAGGAATGATAGCTTAATGCAAAATCAATGTTGAGCATATTCTGCAGAATCTGATCCAAAGCCTGAGGAAGTCTATGGAACCATTTTTTTTTAATCTATGACAGGGCTCTGAACAGACTTGCAGAGCAGTTTCCCACAATGTCAAGCAGACTGGCTTAGATGTACCATGATTGTAGATTTCTCCACAATGTCCACAAAACTAAGACATTCGGAGTGAGAGACACACAGCATGTAGGAGAGATCTACCTACCTGTCCTGAAGATCTCAGCGAAACAAATCAAAATACCTGTCAAAACACACAAGATTGAGTCTACAGAGCTCTAAGCACTCTTTGAGGTGATGCTCTTGCCTCTCATTGAGCTTTTTGGAGAACCAAGAAAAGTGTCAAATCCCAAGGTTTAGTGAGGCAGGAAGTCCTTTTCTCTACTTTTTTCCTCTGGACATCACTGGCTTTGTTGTGCTTTCCCCTCTTCTGGTTTTTGGAGCAGGCAGGGAGGGCAAATGACCAAAGAATGCATGCCCAGACATTTTCAGTTGGCTAATGACATGCCATGAATTTGCTGTAATGGCAGGAGTTTGAATTCATTATCAAAGTTTCATTTCAATTCTTGTTCTTAATCTGCCCATCCTTCATAATACTCACAAGATACAAGGAAATGACATTGCCATAGCCAATTATATTTTAGGTAGGGGATAGTTACTGATGATCAAAGGCTGACACACTTCTCTTCACATGTATGGAAAAAAACATTTTAGTTATTCAGAGGCAGCACTGAAAAGTCTACATCCCAATTAAGGTGTAAACTGTGTTTGCAAGGTGCAGGGAAATGGTTACAAGTCCCCTCTGTGGAGATTGCTTGAGAAATTGCAGGAATGGGCATTGTAAGAGCAAAAGAGGGAGAAAACATCGCAAATATGAATGGAATGGGACTAAATGATACCTCTCCACCCATCTGTGTGCATTTGTCTGTGTCTGTAGGGGTGGCAATGGTAAAACCTGTTAGATTTTTGCTGCCTGTGAGCAGGGATTGCTGCTGACCTGTAGGCACCCCAGGAGCATGACTATGGCCCCTTATTGTAGCTACCTCCCCACATGCTGTAGGGTACAAAGCAATGATCTCTTCTTGTTCAAAGGTCAGTCACAAATGTCCATCGGCCCCTCCAGCTTTTTTTAATATCAGCTGAAAACACCGCTGGTGTTCCTTTCCTGCAACATCTCAACATCCTTCGTTTGTGCACTACTATTTATTATTTAAAGCAGTACCTGTATTATTTAGCTCACTGAACATTTCTGGGATATGGTTTCCATGAAAGAGGCTGTGCAGCACCACTCTGTTGAACTATGAAATAGCAACATCCTTCTCTGTTGGAACAGACACTACCCATAGTTATTCTCAGGTGGTTTTGAAGTCCATAAACATACACAAACATACATTTGTGTCTGTGCACATACTTTCATGTGTCTGTGGTATGTGTCAGAAGAATGTGATAACCTGCCAGATATTCTGGAAAGCCTTTCCTCAGCTGCAGCTTTCTGCACTCTGTGCTGTTTATCCTGCATCTTTGGCTACTCCATTACCACACCAGACTGTTTTCCAAGGAGATTTTGTTTGTGGTGCTGTGTCTCAGATCCCAGACATGGCTTTTCTCCCCTCCACATCTAAACTGGTCACTTTCTCCTAAGATTCAGGTTTTCGATAGCAAACATGCCCAAAGGACGAAACAAACTGGCCAACCAATTCACAAACACTGTCTCTCTTCTTCAGCCCCAAAGACATTTAGTTTTCATTATAATTTTTTAATATATAAAAATACCAATATTTCTAGTTTGGGTAGGACTGAGTCTGTTATTTTTACATGCCTACTATTCTTTCGGCTCATCTACCACAAGACACATTCCAGCTGAATTTTCAGTCTCAGGGATCACGGGCTGTTGTGGGGTTTATTTATTTTTTGGCTGTGATTTGTCAGTCTCTCTCTGACTTCTCCCCACGCCACTCCTCTTCCTCTCATTCAGCCATAGGTTTGCAGAGCCCTGGGCTATGCATGCTGTGCATATCTGTTTTAGTTCCCTGTCAATTATTCCTCCCTGTTTACGGTAACAGCTCATATCACATTTTATTACTGTGGCTCATGTGCCTTTCACATCATTGCTTTTGAAACACTGAATTTATTCTGAAATGCATCTGGTTTTCAGTCTAGCTCCTTACTGTTTCCTAATCCTGGGAGGATTTTGTTGTTGGTTTTGCATCTTTTTTGCCAGCTGCAGCTGTGTCCATGTTCTAGGATTATTACTCAGGTTGCTGTGGGAAACATGGCAATGTTTTTCCTTCTCTTCTCTGACCTCCCAAGCCCTTTAGCTACTTCTGCCCCTACCTGCTCTCCCTTCTGAGCCTTAAGTGCTGTGCTCCCTTCCCAGCCTTTGTGTCGGACACAAAGACGAAATGACCGGGGCGTGTGAAAGCGCTTGACAACGCTTCAATATTATCTTCTCCTGCAGGATATCACAGTTAACCCTGGGTCTCCACTTCTCTTTACAACTGCCTTATTTTCATTTTGAGGCGACTCAGCGCTCGCAGCAGCATGGAATGAATATCTCAGCTGCTGCTACGCTCAGGCAGAGAGCCAGCTTCCTCTCCCAGTGAGTTGCCCAAGAGTCTTGCACTTGAGCACCTGCATCCCTGCATGGGTAAGGGCAGCTCGGAGCTGTTTATCCCTCTCGCTGTTCCTCCACGTCAGTGTGCCCTTCTGTCAGGGCCTGATTCCACCTGTGAAGCTGA
This sequence comes from Chamaea fasciata, assembly GCF_029207755.1. Taxonomy (NCBI): domain Eukaryota; kingdom Metazoa; phylum Chordata; class Aves; order Passeriformes; family Sylviidae; genus Chamaea; species Chamaea fasciata. The sequence continues at coordinate 25,736,739 of NW_027094087.1, forward strand.
ATTTTCTAGAGGGCAAACAGGATCATTTTAGAGAAGATCTTGCTACCCCTGAAGGAGGAGAGCTGATGTTTTTGATTGGCACTTAAAAAACCCCCAGTATAGCTGATCTGGAGTGGGGAATGGGAGCAATGTACTCTGTTTATAATGTAAACAGGTTTTAAAACTTCCCCAGACACTTGTACTTTTTTGCCAGCTCCAAATGATAAAAAAGCACACGTCATGTCTCAAAACACAAGACTGTCTTTAAAATTCATTACATTTAAGAATATAAATTTTGAATGTTTATTCACTCTTCCCCCTCTGGGCCTGGAATTGTATTTGATAGAACCTCCCTTCTTTGAGAAAGGAAGCTTTTACCTCAGACACTGGAGCATGGAAAATGGGAAATGCACAGGGAGGTTATAGCTGAGGAACAGCTCAATACTTCAGTGACTTTGGCAAAACTTAATTTTACTACACCAGGGTTTAGGGTTTTGGGAAAAGGAGGGAGAAAAGAAGATAGGCCTGGATGGAAGAATTAGGAGAAACCCCTGGAGAGACTGATGCTGAGAAAAGAGGTTAGCTACTTCTACCTCCAACACTCGCTGTCCCCCACCAGTTCAAAAAACCCGGGCTCCTTTTTCATCAGCACAATGTAACTTGTCTTGCCACAGTTTAGGCAAAGTAGGCTGAAAAAGTATGACTTTTCTACCCCTAAGAGCCCATTGTCCTGGGTGACAAGGTCTTCCCTACCTCTAGAACCCCCTTTTAGCAGGTGGATACCCTTCAGTTCCTACAGGAAAGACACACAGAGCATTTTGATTTGTTGTGGCTGTATGAAGATTGAAACTCTTGCCTATTTTCTACCAAAAAGCATAATACCTCTAGAATGCCTTTCCTGATAGCAGGAAGGAAGCAACAACCCAAATCACAAAACAAATCTATGAAGTTCAACATGAAGACACAGAAAACTTAAGTACAGGTTATTACTCAGTGTTGCACCACTAAAAGTAAACTAGGTAACCAGCTGAATAATCACAACTGCTGATGATTACTTATGAGCACTCCTGAAAGCAAAGTGTGACCTTAAATGTTATCTCCTGGGAAAGAATATGAGCCAACTTTTCCTTCCAAGAAATGAGATAGCTTCCCATCTATATAGGTAATGGAAGACAGGGAACTAGAACACAAAGAACGCTACATCAATTGCTAAAAAACTGGTAAGGAATTAATAACATAGTTGTGTGAGCAGCTACAGCAAAATTAGGTGATAAATAGCAGACAACCGGGGCTTATAGTGTATCTGAGAAGCAAATTTAATTATATTCTTTGACAGGATAACAAGCCTAGTGGACAAAAAATAGTCCACAGCAGCTATGTCTATTGTTCCCTGAGATGACCTTGTATGTCGATTGCTGAAATCTGAATGGTACTTCCCAAACCCCAGCTCTTCCTGCATGTACCAAATGCAGGGAAGTGTGTCCCACCATGCAGTGTTTTGCAGCCAACACACTCATTTTAAACTCCACGGCTGTTCTAAGCATGTTTTCTCACCCTCCACATCTATGAAAGTCACTGAATGAAAAGTGGATTACATCACATCCTTTTTTATACAAAGGATCTGAATCCTAAATTTCAAACTACCAGAGGGGCTCAGAACCACAGCTATGCAGATGTTTTGCTCTTAGAGCAAGCAGTAGAGGCGATGCACACAGTTCTGGTTTATTTTGCCATCAGATGGTAGTCAGCAGTTTTCTGGAGGTGGAAAAATCGTTGGAGCTGTAAACAAACACCCTCATCCAAACACATCACGAAGGCTATTGCTCGAAGGTGCATTCTTCCCTCCTCCTTGTCACCCACTCGCCTGCCTGATCTCCCATGCTGGGAGGTGGCATTGTTCAAGCGCCCTGACTTGTTTCAACCAGCATGGGAGGAGCTCGTTCCTTGGCTCTCTGTCAGGCAACTAGAAAGGGCTCCAGGAGAGGTATAGAAGGGTGTAAATTTAAGAGAGACGCTCTCTGAGGAGGAGTTCCATTTGGAACCCCAGCCACTCTCAGTATATTGGCATTAGTGAAATGGAAGGTGTTTGTTCTTGTATCCTGGTTTTGGACCGACAAACACTATGGGCTCCAGTGGTTAAAAATAGCATGGTTAGCACAAGGATTTTGTTAGTATCAATGCTAGGAGCTTAAAACATGATCCAGGTATAGAATGGGTGACATGGATCGGATCTGCTAACACAAAGGTATTAGAAAATTCATGAACCTCACTGTGGTCTTGGTACTGGAAGAGGACAGAAGTCCATCTTCTTGGGAGAGGCCCCACAACAACACAGTTTGGTCCATTTCTCCTGAGATCTGGAGCATTTGACATCCCTATCCCCTCCTGGTTTTTGCTCTCAGTTGCATTCTACATGTCTTTGTGCTCTGTCAGCCAGGTGGGTGGCATCTGTGCTCTGGTGGGGGAGCTGGAACTAGATGACCTTTAAGGTGCCTTCCAACCAAAACCATTCTGTGATTCTATGATTTTATGAGTCCTCTCTTATCTTTATGTTGAATGACAAGGAAACAAGAGAAGCTATTTCCTTGTGAAATTGCAAACAAGTTTCTGCTGCAGGAGTGTCAACTGATGATACCTCTGCCTTGTACAAAGCCTGATGAAAAACAGCCAAACACCCAGGATAAGTGTTAGTGGTGGAGAATTAATCAAGGAGGTCTCCTGTCATGCCCAAGCAACCCCTCTCAGCTTGAGAGCCTGCCCATACCTGCAGAATAGAAAAAGGAAAGCATGTACATAGCTCTGGAAGGTGAGAATACACCAAGTGCAAGCTAGAAGAATGAGCTGAAATCAATTAATTGAAGTTCAGCCCCAACAAATAAAGGAAAGGATGAATAAACATGAGTACAGAGAAATTAAGAGATCACAGAAAAGAGTCCTAGGGTTAATGAGAACATAGTCAAGGGGGAATTGCTAGATGAGGCTGGCACAAATGCACAAAATGTATTATCAGATGGATATTGGGATTAATAGGTGTCATGACTTTAAACAAGTAATGCAGCTGGAGAGTATTGAAGCATGTTTTGATCAGCACAATTCAAAACATACATAAGCCAAATGGATAGAAACAAGATGAAAGAATGCAAGAATCAGCAACTCTGGGCCTGTTTTGTTTGTTAAAAAAACCCCAGCACTCAGTGTAAAGCTTTCTTAATGCTGTTATCAGTAAGTCTCCTGACCATAGGGCCTTGAAGAATAGGACCTTGGTTCCCTTCATGAGGGAAAATAGAATTGGCCATTTCTAATGAGCCACATTTTCAGGAATCACAGTTTTGTTTACTCATGCTGTGGTTTCACATGCTGTGTGCTTCTGCTTTATTCCCAAGCAGAAAACCCCTAACAAATAATACGTTATTGCTGTGACTGTGCCCGTTGGAGGGCACAGGGAACATACACAGAGGCTTTAGAGAGGGTGAAGCACAGCTATGCAGTAACTTTCTGGACTGGGGACAGGGATGCAAAAATATTAAAAAAGGGAAGAGAGCTCTGCCTACCAGCCTCTAAATCATTGTCAGGAAGCTCCCATTCTCCAGACTCAGACCAGGTCCTGGATGATCCTTGTACCTCCCAAGGGTTGCCTGGTGACTGTAAGGTGACTTCACAGCAAAGACCAAGTCAGAGCATTTTCAAAGGTGCACAGGTGATGTATGATACCTGACTGAAGCAACATCTGCGATGTCAAATTTTATACAGGTGTTGCCAAACTCAGGAGGACAAAGCCAAAAGCGATGAGCCACACCAGAAGGCACAGATTAAACTGAACTGAAGAAGCAGAGGAAAGTCTGTGTCCCCCTGATACCTGTGAGTAAGTGGCAATAACTATCTATTCTTCCATTTACATTCATATAACAGCTGCTATTTATATATATGTCAAGATATCCACTACAGATTCAGCTTGGGATGGAGGTGAGCATGGACTACCACCTTGCAAAGGAACAGAGTGGAATGGAAGAGGAAAGAAAAAAATCCCAAGTGACAAAGAAATTAAATTAATTTAAAGATAAAACACAACCAGCATATCTTACAGGTCTTACAGGTCACTGTAAACATGACAAAATTTTTCATCTTTATTTTAAAATTAGCTTGTTACACTGGTCACTGCAGAGAAACTGAACACAAGCTGAACACAAACCACTGGCTTCTATTCTGAAACAAATTCAACAGCAACAGCCCAAAGCAAAGTTGACTATGAAAAGAAATTACTGCTGGGCTTTGGTACCTCAGCTCTTGGGAACTTGTTAACTCTTTCATTGATGGTGCTTAGTGGAGGAATACCCTGTCACCACACCTACACCTACACTGCTAAAGGCCATCCACCTTAAGAGATGCTTACTCTCTTTTCCAAGCCAAGTCTTGTAGTGGAGCAGTCTGCTGGTTGGTGCTAGTTTCCCCTAGAGAATGTCTACATGCTTGCCCTGGGCATCCTCTTAACTCCGCATGGAGCTCCCAGGGCCTAGGGGCAAAACCCTTTCCTTCTCTCCTTTTCTTTTCTTCTTTCTCAGTTCAGTCTGTGTTAGAACAAAAGCCCTGTGCTTCAGGCCCAGCTGTTTTTAAGTGGGTATATGCCATAAAGGTTGGTGGAGGCATTTCATTCTCCAGTCCCAGCTCTGTTTGCCTAGATAGTGACTCACCTCACATGTTTCAGATCAGCTCCTTTTGAGGAGAGGAGGTGTGATACAGGTCCCACAGCCATGCGGAAGATAAGACTCTGTTATGCTTGCAAGGCAGGTCTTAATTACAAAGTGAGAATTGTTATTTCATGTTGAAATGGTGGGAGAAGAGATATGAAAGCAGAGGAAATATTCAGTAACTGCTGAAAAGGACACACAACACCCAGACACAAGGAGATGTCTCATTAATTACTTGCTTTAGTCCCCTTTGGGCTCAGAACACAGCAGCAATAGAATTACTTTTGTTAGCAGCTGTGGGTTCTGCTTTGACTAAGATATATGTTTTCTATTTATACATTAATGGTTTTTGACATGTTTCTTTTTGGTGTGGGAATTAATTACCTACAATTTATCCAGAGACTGTACTTAATCCACATGTCAATCATTTGTGTTTCGCGGTGTTTCACAGACAGCAGCAGAAATAAGGACTACTGAGAACAGAGCAATCCTGCCAGCATACGTGGAGTCATTCAGGGCTACAGCTGTTAGTTACCAGCCCAAGTAGGTATGTCATTTTCAACAACTGAATTTCACACCAAAAAGAAAGCACAATGAAGCAGTAGCTGTCACTGACTGAATTCCAGAGAAAATCTCTCCTCCTAGAGACCAGCTTTGTCATTCTATTTCACTTGTCCAGTATTTTCTATTGCAAGTCTTGAAGAAATCTCAGAGAAGAATAATAGGAGTTAGTGAGGGTCTAAGTTACTAAGATGTTGTAAAAAGTAAACTGTGTCTTTCCCACAGATAAAGCATAGAGGCCCTAAGTTGTGATGTCACCTCCTAATCCCAGTCAAGACGCATGATTGTCAAGTGCTGTCAAATGCTGCCTTATGAGAGCAGGAAAGCAGTGAAGTTTGAACTGAGGTATGAATTTTGTGGAATTTGAAAGATACTGTGGTCCAAGGGACTTGTTTCAGAACTGCTCCTTGTTAAATGGAGCCTGTTACTCTCCTGAAAACAGCTTAGTCCTAAGAATCATCTACATCCATAACTATTTGCCAGGGAGGGAGGGTCAGGAGGGAGCACCAGTAATTGCAGCTGCTCTGGAGCTAGGGTCCAGAATGCAGGTCTGCCTGCTTTATCCTCTTGCTCCTTCCCACCTCATTCCCAAAAATAATGGAACACGAGACAGAGTAATTTGGTCACCTCTCCATCGTGCTTTGTCAGCGCTACCCATGATCTTGGCAGTTTATATTTATCCAGGGAGAGAGGAGGCGAAACAAAAAAAAATGGAAGGAAAGATGGAGGAGTGGATGAGAAACTAACAATTTCTGAGACTGTAAAACCCGGCAGGCTTTGGTTTTATGGCATCATGGTGGATGGCTGCACAATGAAGAGCTGGCTTCTGTTGATAGCAACACTATCAGCAATTTCCTATCCAGCTGGGAAAGGTTTTTTGTTAATACACATCATGATTTTAATAGCATGTGTGTAGGTGGTGAAGAATTGGATTTTTTTAAAACTTTATAATCAAGGTGAGAGGAGGCAAGCACAGTACATGAGAGAGAAACATGCAGTGTCAAAATACTCTTATCTATTATCCTCCAGGTCACCAGGGCAGATCTGTCCCACTTCCCACCTACTGACTGGTCTTTAAGTTGAGAAATGTACCCTGCCGAGAGCACTTGGATATTTTTGATTTATTTATTGGAAAATCTGAACTAAAGGTGGTGACAAAATACCACTGAGTATATCTGTTCATCTCAGAGGTTAAAAATGATTGCTCACACTTTGTATCCAAAAAAGTGTCTAGATGTAGACCTCAATGTAATAGTCTGCCTATGGAAAGGAATCGGAACAGTGTTTGTTTAGCACAAGATGAAGAGGAATAGGCAAAAACCCAAAACCCAGCAAGACAAGGCAAATAGTAGTTTTACTGTTAACACATGTAAATATAATAGAAAACTTGAGCTTTGCACTCTGTTAACTTGGGTTTAAAGCACAACCTGCTTCATTTTCACAAGTACATTTTCTCCCTACCCTAATGACAGGGACATCAGCTCCAGTGATACTTTTTGTGGTGCTTAGCCCAGTGGCTGCAGAAGGGGAGTACCTTCCCTGTCCCAGGCACACACTCCTGCAACACCCCTGCATTAGCTTTAACCTGTAGAGGTTCTGCAACAGCAGGGTGAGCTGAGTGAACAAGCTGAACTGGCAGAAAACTGACATTACCAAAAAGCAAATGGTTTCAGCACATTGAGCTGACTTACACGTGTGACCTCACAAGTTTTGGTACAAGGGATGGAACACAAGGCAAGGGAGAGATGGCTGGTGGAAGGGCAGAGGAAGTCAGGCCAAGACTGACCTGTCATCACCAACACAGAGCCCAACTGAGTGGTCACCTATGACAACTTTGAGACACTCAGAGGAGTAATCTGGTTGTTTGAGGTTCTTTACCTCTTTATATAAAAAAGGGAAGATCTTTTGAAAACCTGTGTAGTTGGCCTGGTGCCACTTCCATAAATAATATCAAACCAGCCCTGTACTAAGCTTGCTGCCACACAGAGATGGACAGAGATGTGCTAAGGACTCCTCTGCACTTACCACTGGGAAGGACAGAGAGCCTTATCCTGCTAACAGTCCACTGTACACCTCCAAATACAGCTCAGCATGTGCTGTCTCCAAGGATGGCACACTATCCTGGTTTCTGTGCTTCTGATCAGCCACATTTGGTTAGGGTGCTGTAAACTTTCCAACCCTTCAAAGTGGCTTTTATGTCTGAAATGTTTTGTGGTGGTTCCATATCCTTGGCCCTAAAACTCTTTTTCTCTCTGCACATTCTCTGAGGGTAATTTCATTCACACAGATTCAACAAGCATCCTGACAAACACAGTACTGACTGGTGTCACTCTCCTGTCCAAACTAACATTTCAGCTTTCATCTGACACAATTTTAGGGCTAAATAGCTGTCAACTTCCATTCAGTATGACCAAAACAGAAAGCAGATTTTGATTTTTCCCATTCTCCTCCACCTTCTCTCTTAGTCCCTTTTGTCTTCCCAAAAATGTTGAAAGCCTATGGCCTTGTCCTAACATCAGTATTTAGTCTGGATCTGCTTTATCCCAAGTCTCTCACCCCGTGTTTTTCTTAAGCCTTGCTGCCTCACATTGCATTTTCTAAAATCCACCCTATCCCGTTCATTGACTCAACTACATCTGTCAGCTCCTGTTTCTACTATGCCAGTGAGAACAGAGATTTTACTACATAATTTCCACAGTAGTATCTTTCTACTTACAAGCCAGAGCAGGTTGTGCAGCAGAAGAAGAAAATGTGGCCCAAACAAGGCAATTTCCAAAAATATTTGTGATGCTGCCAGAAAGAAAAAATAAGCACAAGAGCTTCTTGCTTCATGAATTCTTTATCTGTGAGAATACACCAGGCAAAAACGGAGATTCATTGTGTGTTTATACTTGAAATTGTCAAAGCTTACTTAAAATTAATGCAATATCTTCATCTCATCACGATAGCAAGGGGCTGAAAATATGGTGGTTTGTATTGTATGATTTTAATGTAGCACCAGAAAGATTGTTTTAGAGGGCCTTACCTATCTCCAGGTGTAATTGTGTAATGGTTCTTAAAAGTTGGGAAAACTTCAAAATCAAGCTGAGATCAGCTTAATTTGGCTACTTTCCCCAGGTAAAAGAGCATCTAAATAAAATATAATGATCCCTTTCTTCCAGGAATGATTTTTGAGGTAGGGCTCCCTCCCAGAGCTCAATGAAGAGCCTTTGGGGATTTCCTTGCTGGATGAGTCTAGTGTGGAGGTTGTGTGAGCAACTGCCTCAGAGGAAGTGAGAACAGAATAGCTGCTTAAGAAGATTAATGAGTGGATTTCTTAAGCTACTTATGGGAAAGGTGATCTCTTATGTGTGAGCCAAAGACAATTAATTAAAATGGGTCAATTAGCCTGTCAAATACAACATGTATCCAGAGTTCAAGCTTTAATGTATTCACACCAGAACCAAAATCAAGGGAGAGGGAAGACCTTCTGAAACTCCGCAGGGCAGAAGATGAATATGAGTTGGTGAAGAGACAGAATACTTCCCACAACTTCCAGAAGCTCCACACTTGTGAGCAGGTAAATGCTGATGTGTTAAGTCTTGTCATTGGTGTACAGGACAGTGTTTGCCTGCATCTGCAGCGTCCTTCACTGTAACAGAGCCAGAACAAACTACAGAGACAGCAAAAACTGCAATTTAACACTTGAAGTGTTTTAACCCTGGCTGGATACCAGTGCCCACGAAAGCTGCTCTATCACTCCCCTCCTCAACTGGAGAGAGCAAGGGAGAGCAAATATAATGAAAGCTCATGAACTGAGATAAGGACAGGGAGAGGTCAGTCACTGATGACTGTCATGGGCAAAACAGGCTTGATTTGGAGAAATTAATTGAATTTATTACCAATCAAGTCAGAGCAGGATAATGAGAAGTAAAACAAATCTTAAACACACTTTTTCCCCACCCCTACCTCCTTCCCGGGTTTAACTTTATTCCCAAATCTCTATCTCCTCCTCACCAGCAGCACAGGGAGAAGGGAATTGGGGTTATGATCATGTGCTGTTTTTGCTGCTGCTTTCTCCTCGGGGAGAGGAGTCCTTCCCCTTCTCCAGCACTGGGTCCTCCCACAGGAGATAGTTTTCCATTAATTCCTTTAGCATGACTCCTTCCCATGGGTTACAGTCCTTCACAAGCTGCTCCAGTGCAAGTCCCCTGCAGGGTCACAAGTCCTACCAGCAAACCTGGTCCAGTGGGGGCTCCTCTCCTCACAGGGCCACAGGTCCTGCTGATGCCTTGGGAGGGCTGACTTGGAACAGACACTGGACAGAGCTAGAGAATAAATTAGGTATTTATTAAAAGGCCTTTAAGAATACACCTTGGGCAGTACAAGAGCCTGGCCAGGCCTACACCCAAGATGTACTTAAAATGGTCACAAAATGGACAACTGGTCACAAGCTCTCACACTTTTATAAGTTTTGGTCCATTTGCATATTGGGGTTTAATTGTCCAGTTACAGCTTCAGGTTGTGAGGTCTCATCCTTCTTGTTTCCTCTCTTCAGTCCACAGCTGTTTATGCTTTTGGGCCTGAAAATTGTCCTTGGTCTCCAGCAGGAAAAGGATTTGTTTTTGTCTACTTACTCTATGAAGGGAGCTTACTAACACTTAATATGAGGCTCAGAGCTACACCCCTAAGGCAGCACAGGCTCTGAAAAACATGAAGGCTGAAACTTAGGCATCACTGCCAGGACTCTGCCCCAGTGTGAGCTTCCCATGGAGTCACAGCCTCCTTCAGGCATCTACCTGCTTCAGCATGAGGTCCTCCATGGGCTGCAGATGGATTTCTGCTACACCATGGACCTCCATGGGCTGCAGTGGGACAGCACGTCTCACCAGGGTCTTCACCACAGGCCGCAGGGGAATCTTTGCTCTGGCACCTGGAGCACCTCCTGCCCTTCCTTCTGCACAGACCTTGGTGTCTGCAGGGCTGTTCCTACCACATATTCTCACTCTGGCCACAATTACTACAAAATTACGATAATTTTTTTCCCTTCTTAAATAAGTTATCCCAGAGGCCTGGTGGGTTCAGCCTTGGTGAATGGCAGGTCCATCTTGAAGCCAGCTGTCTTTGGCTCTATCAGACATGGGAGAAGTTTCTGGCAGCTTCTCAAGAAAGCTGCTCCTGTAGTCCCCACCCTGTTGCCAAAATCTTGTCACACAAACCTCAATCCAACACTGAAACAAAACCATTCCTAATGTGGAGGAGTCAAATCCCAACTTTGTGAGCAAAGAGGATGTGAGGACTATGCCCTTTTTTAGTTCCTCTGTAAAGAACTAAAGCTTTTTTTTTTTTCTTCTAAATAAATGCAGTGGCACCAGTAGCATCAAAATAGAAAAACCTTAAAACATTGAGGATACATAACAGATTAGATTTTAGCATAAATCTTTGGAAAAACAAACCCACCTTGACAGAATGAGTTTTGGTGAGTCTAAACTAAATGCAGTGATCAAAATACTAAGTCAGAGATATATTTTAAAGAATAGTCTGACGAGAAATAGAAACATTCTTTGTTCCATCAGTCACTTGAAACACATTTCCTTCCAAATGTGTCTAGAATCTGTCCAAGCATCAGTGTATGTAAATTCAGAGATGAAAGCAATAATTCATCGTGGTAGGAAAGCATAAGGCATTTCTAGTATGAATGCCAATCATCCTCCATAGGTTATGTTGCTGAGTGATGAATAGGATGTGAACGTGCACCTGATCAAAACCGAGCATTTTAGAAGGCACACAATCCATAAAATGTCTGGGGATCTTAATATTCAAAATGAGTGAGAACTTTGGTTTTACAACTTGTCTGTGAGCACATGGTAGATGCAAAGCAAGGGCTGAGATGTTGCATTCATGTTAACCAAGATTGGAAAGTTTAGACATGCCTCTTCCTGATTTTTCAAAAATGCTGGGCTTGTAATGAAACAGAGTCTGTGCTGTCTGGAGGACAAGAGCCTTTGATGAATCACCCAAATTCCTACAGCCCAGGCACCACTAAGCAAACTTAAATACCAAATAAATTACTGTTTGTATCCCTTATACCTATTCACCTTCAAACCTGCCAACGGATGAAACAAATGACTAAAATATGTGACAAATGAGTTAGAGGTACAATACCTCGTTTTGGCTGCATGTTATTTAATAACTGCCAGATTCCTGGTGTTATCCTTTAGACCAGGATTTATAGTCTTATTTATTTTACAGAGATGAGAAAATAATTCTCAAAAATACAGAAAACTGAATTCTATTAGGAAGGTACTATCAGAATGCTCCATATGATTTATCACTTTGAACACTTCCCTAACGCTGGAGCCAAAGATTAAAAGTGATTTTCCTTGTGGATAGAGATGAGCATGATGTGATGTACATGAGTGGGCTACGCAATTATTTGCTAGTCACTTAGTAGAATGATAGAGAGAATGATTTTTTAACTCTTTGGCTGGATTTGGGTAATAAAGCATGGCTAGATGGGATAAGCAAGCACATCGATCTGGTGTATTTCACCTTCGAAGTGGTGGGTCTACCTGAGAGAGATCTGAATTTGTAATGGGGGACCATGGTCTCTACCAAGTATTTCAGAAAACTCCTCCTGCAGTTCCTTGGGAAACTGCTTTGATTCAATGGTCATTACACAGAACTTGAGATGTGGGATAGCTGTGCCTAATTCTCCACTGACAAATGCATCAAAAATCAATAAAGGACAGAAGTGGAAGTCAGTGACAGCTATTTTGGACTAGGCTGAGTTGATGGGAAGACTGAACAAGCATGTCAGGTTAAGAAGAAGATTCTAGTAGAAATAAAATGCCAGCAACGTTTGGAAAAAATAATTCCAATATTTTCAAAACAGACATTTCCTTTTTAAATTTACATTTGGGTATTTACTTCAATGTATTTTAAATATATTAACATTATTTTTATCTTCTGAACTGGAAAACAAATGATTCCTGTCATTTTAAATACTGATTTTACACTGAAGAATTAACCTCAGATCTATCCCGAGGCAGATTCTCATTTCCTCCAGGTTTCAAGAAATGGCCATTAATAGGATTGCACACACACAGATTGCAGAGGGACAGACTTTGTGTTCAGCATTGTGTTGCAGATCAGCACTGCGCTAACTTCTTAGCTGGAAAAGCACTCTGCAAATATCCACTACCTGAAGGATGCAGACGGGACAGCGAAGATGCGAAGCCCCGAAGACAACTCAATCCAACCCAATACAGGCACTGCACACCCAATTCCTATTTGATATATCACACTGGCATGAAGAAAATCCCTGACTGTGAGACAGAACAAGGGCTGAGGAATTATACAGCTGTCATTTCTGGCATGAAGAAACATTTTTTAAACTTTTAGGACTGATTGGATTTTCACTGCTAACATTTCTGCCAGACTTCCTTTCAACAAAGTACTGAGACTAGGATGGAATATTTCATAGAATACTTGCAGAGGAGACAGAATGGTTGGATCTGCCTTCACTTTGCTCTTAAATTAAGATTAAAAGAGGGGAAAAGGAAGGTATAAGAGCCATTTCAGTGATTAGATTCACCCATGGAATAGCTCAACATGACATTAATTCTTAGACAGCTGATTAGGTGGTGTGCAGTCCTGTGCTGAAGGACCTGGCTGTGGTCAGGCTGTGGTCCAGATTTGCGGGATGGTTTGGGAGACAGGAGTGATTCTACAGAGTAGCAGCAAGGGGTTTTCTTCACAAACTTCAAAAGAAGATTGGAAGTCAGACTGCAGGTAGCATTTGTTCCCTGCAGTTTTCTGGTTAGGCTGTTTATTATGAAGAACTGTTTAGTCAAAAAGAGACAAGGGTATTGGTCTTGCAGGTCAACAGCAATTTGCAGAATATATCAACTGTTAAAAATAAAAGGTGCAGACATAAAACTGAGCGCTCATTATAACAAAAGGATTGAAATACTGGAATGTGGACTTCATTTTACCTTTGCTTTTCTTCTCTCTCTACTTTGATCTTTCCAACTATTTTTAAATGCAAATATCTACACTATTAAGGCCAACCATATGAAATGCAGTCACCTGCTCTTGGACCAAGACTTTTCTATGAAGGTTTTTCACAAATAGGCCCGAAATGTGATATCTGATGTTTTGTGAACTAATGCATTATATTTTTGGTTCCTATGATTCATCAAACTGGTTTGAGTGAACGGACATTTTTACCCTGTAATTTAAACTGAAGGATATTGAAGGGCAGCTGAAATTTTCCCCAACTAATAAGAAATCTCTTTCTGTGAACACTGGAAGAAACCTGCCCAAAAAATGCAAACTGTGCTGATGGCTTTTCTACAGGGAAACTGCAAAAAACTCATTAAACTTTTTTTTTTCTTTCAAACTCTTTATGCTTTTAAATGAATTCAAAGATTATGCTTCAAACTTGCAAGACTGTATGTATGTGAAAGCAACCAAGATGAGTAGCCCAGTCCTAACTGAGACCTTTGTTAGGGCAGAATCTAGTAAAGTGAGCTAACAATTTGCAATACATTGGCTGTCACTTCAAATGTCAGTGATAATTTGCAACACACTCAGAGCAATAATGGAAAAAGGCATAAAACGTCAAATTTGTAGCAAAGCTGACAACAAAAAGAATATTCACTGTGAATTACAGTCTTCCTGAGTTGCTAAAGCTCTTACTGATTTTGCTTTAATAAAGGATATTCTCCTCTCAAGGGATTTAAATACAGTAGATTATCTAACATGCTTAACTGATGCTTCAAGTTCCCTATCTGAAAGCTTATCCTTGATGACTGGGAAATCTGTGATCTCTTGCAAACATGTTTGGGAAGGCGACTGGTCAGTTTGGTGGTTCTGTTACCTGGATAGGTACGCATTTGGTCAAGGACGCAAACATTCCCTTGTATTGAAAAGCTAGTGGCTATTCAATTTTTGTAGATGTCTTTTTTTGGAAAGCTGTTCTGCGAACTATTAACAACTGACTTTGAAAAGGCACCAGCTCCTGCTGTTTTGCAGCTCCTAGAGAAGATGAAAATGTTCAGAATGGAAAACATCCTCAAAAAAGTTCAGAGATGTATATATTGATCAAAAGTCAGACATATGCTTGGTGGAAGTTAAAACTTCAGAGTATGAAAATAACAACTCTGCTTTCCAAAAACCTGTGCCAGTTACTAAAAATATTTTAATGAACCATTACACCTTCAGATACATCACATGTGCACAGGCTGGATTGCAAGCCCGGGTCATTAGGAGTTCAAATAGCCTGGCTCACAGCAGGACCTGGAAAAGCCAGACAGTTTTATTTAATCCTTATTGAAGGGGGAAGAGGGGAAACAGGGAGCTAAACTATGTGACAGACAGGGATCTATCAAATGAAGTGTTAGGCAAAGGGATTAAGAGGAAGAACTAGAAAACTGTGCATGGAATACAATGCAAGTTAGATGCAGAGAGAATACCAAAAAAGTCAGTCTGAGAACTACAATAAAGGTGGATAAGAAATCTCTGGCAACATGGCACATGGCATATATTAACCACTCTAGAATTTATCAAGCCTCTTAGACTACTTGTGTCTCCCAGGCAAGGCCCCACACTGTCTTGACTGCAACCCAAGTTATCTCAATTTGACATCCCAGAGATTTGCAGACTTGCTATAGCAAAAAGGCAAGTTACTGCTGTGCAATCACCAAGGCTTCAGCTCCTCTGTGTCCTCTGTAACACCTTGGACCTCACAACCTGTTAGAAAAGGACCCCTGCTTCAGAGCAACCAAATCTAGGTTGAGTCCCAGAGCCTTGGGAGAACCCTCTGCAAAAACCCTCATTGCTCTGTCACAACAGAGCAGTCTGTTTGCCCCCAGCTGCTGTTCAGGTGGCTTGGGACAGCTCTTCACTGAGATATGCAGCCCTTCCTGAGCAGGGCATGTATCTGGAATACAGCTCAACAGGCCACCATCACAATGAATGTTTAGTGTACACCTGAGCCGAACCATATTTAACAAAAGTGGGGCTACCCTCATCTTTCTGTCCAGGTCCCTGGCTCTGACTTTCTTTGCACCAGCTCAAGGACTTGTCTGACTATGCACAGCTAATCCAGCTCATTAACTCAAAATAAAACTGTTGACTTTCCTGGAAAATTAACACATTGCTGAAGGGACAAAATCCCCCAAGGGCTCAAATGGATGCAGGACCTTCCTTTTCAACAGCAACAAGAACAGATCACCTCAAGCTGAGGTGATTTATCCATGGGGGACTCTACCCATGAGCTAATTTATACCTGTACTTTGCCTACTGCACAAAATGGAGTTCTTATTACAAAATTACATTCTCAGTTTTGTACAGACACATTCCACAGCTTCTTCATTAAGAAATCTGGTCTCAGAGCATGCATAAAATATCTCATTTTTATGGTAAATATTTCCATCCTGTACTTGTGAAGAGAAAGAAAAATGATAATGTATTAATATTACATGAGGATGATGAATTATCTTTCTATCCATTGACACCTCTGTAGGATGAGAATGGCACTGCTGTTTTTCAATCAGCAGTCTCTATGGCACCTGAGTATCCAAAGATCCTTAAAGAGTAGGAGACTTCCAGCCTTCTTATGTTAATTTTTAACAGCTCTCTTTGCAGCTAATATTCAAAGAGCAAAAGGAAAGCTGATGTTATTCTAAGAATCAGGCAGAATGACCAAGGTAGTAACAGACCTGGCATCCTTGGTAATCCTAGACAAAACAGTGATGTTATGTGAATTAAAGCAGCCATGCTATGTGTGATTTCATCAATAAGGAGTTAAAGGTAGGAATGTAATGAAAGCAAGTCCACATGGCTTTATGGAAACAAGACTTGACAAGCAGGCCTAACTTCAATTGTTGATGAGATTACAGGTTTGTTTGATCAAGGTAACCACATGGATGTGATAGACTTGGACCTTCCTAATGAATCTGATTTAGTACTGCTTGACATTTTGATTAAAACATTAGCATTATATAGCCTTAATAAAACACATTAAATAGATTAAGATCTGGCTAATTGATAGAGTTCAGCAAGCTGTTCTAACCAGATATTCAGCACCGACTGGGGATATTTTTAGTGGAGCTCTGCAGGCAGGAACACTATGCTTGCTGCCATTCGATGTTCTGGAATTACACAGAAACATGGGTAATACTGGCAAATGTCCCGCAGTGTAATGAGGAATAGGTAGCTGTGCAAAGTCACAGTTTTGCCTGCATTGGCATAAATGTGTTTCTGGTATTTGATTACATATTTTGCTTTCGTTTCTCTACAGGCACAGAAGTTCTTTGTCAAGGTGTAGTTGCAAGGCTGTGGTCTAGTCTGCTGCTGGTGGGCATACAGTGATTTCTCTCAAGGGTCATTGCTTTTAACTGCTAATATATGGATTATCAAAGGGACTCACATGAATCACTTAAAAAGTGTCAACTGTGAAACCATCTCTTTTTGCACACTTCTGCATGTATTTTTTTTTAACTACCAAAAATATAACCTGAGATTAAAATATGTTTGCAGCTTTGAAAAGTCAGGAAATTCTAGTCCGCAGGCTGAAGCAGGATTTGCTATTAAAACAAAAGAAAGACAGAGAACTGACCAAAACATTAACGATCAGTTATACACAAAACATACAATCCCTGATATTATCCCTTTCTGGTCAGCTGATCTAAGCACATCTTAGATTCTTCATTTTCTTGGTCAGTTCTTGAATCAGATTGAGAGAACACTGAATTAATATTACTCTCCTTTGCCAAGTTTGATTCTAACCAATCTTTTTATATTACCACACAGAATCACAAGCTTCCTTAAGCAAAAATCAGAATGAAAGTTGATATGAATTTTGATGGTGTAGACTGTTAAAAATATTCTTTCTCAGCAAAACCTTTGTAGCAAACTGTTATCCTTTCAACATTTGGATCTTTTTGACCTTGCAGAACAAGATAACTACTAAATGTAAAAGATACTATTCAGAAAAAAACACTGAAGAGAATACCCTCTCATTACTATCTAAAATACAGATTCGGATACGCATCTCCCATGTCTTATTTAACTTTGTTTATGTATCAATTTAGCATCTAAAATCTTTCCACATTTTCCTAATTTTATCAACTTTTATTAAAACTCGTGGTGGCAATATCACAAGTGTCCTATGAAACACCAATACCATCTAAACCAGTACAAGTTGGCAACAGAATGCCTCAAGTGTCTACTGCTTGTTTCTCCACTGAAAAAAAAAAAAAGGAAGCAATAGGGTTTTTTTACTGTGTCAAAACCAAATTGTTCCCTTTTTGTTGTTGTTGTTGTTATACAATGAAACTTCTCAGCAACGTGGTCACTCAGTGGGGCTCCTTTCTGTGCCTGTCAAAACTGAGTTTGCCTATGTCCTACACTGTCATGTCTCTCTCTGCACCATCCCACAGCTCTCATTTCCATCATTCTCTTTCTGGATTTGTGTCCAGCTTAGAGAAAAGCTTTCAAAAGGGACATGCATGTCTTACATGCACCAAGTAGTGAGACCAAGCTTTTTTCTCAGTTGGTGTTTATAAACAGGACTGATTACATTTTATTGGTCAGTTTATTTTTGTTTTGGATTTTTTTCCCCTACAAGTCAGTTTTCCTAACAGCACACTGGCAGTGTGAGAATCCTTGCTTGCCCTCTTGGATACTCTGAGGTAGTGTCTAATATCAATACCCAGCTCTCCATAGTGATTCTCTGGAAGAGAAATGTTGTTGGTATTCAAAAAATGTCTGCACCTTATTCCAACTCCAAAGTTATCATTCATTCTTCTAATTTTCATCTTTTTCTTGACTTAAACTGTCTTATCTCTGTCCCCTCTAGAACTGTAAAACTACTGTGTTATCAGATTTTCTTCCTCTAGTACCCCCTGACTCCCAGACTGACTTTTTGCAAGTCTCTGTGACATTTTCTTCATCCTAATTATTTCATTTTTAACCTTATCTTTCCCTTTCCTATTTAGAATTCATGTTGTTATCTTTCTTTGGGGTTTTGTTAGCCTTTTTTTTTTTTTTTAACTTCCATTGCCTCTGGTGAACACAGTATCAGTAGGACATGACATTCTTCAAATAGCTTCAAGTGGGTTTTGACTTTTCCTCATTCTCCAAAACTCTGTACTTTTATCTTTACAGATTTGCTTACTCAGTTCCATGCCCTTTTTCATTTCTGTCTCCTTGCCATAGTCCTCATATATTTTGTTTTCCATACAAAGTTATGTTCCCTTTTTTCCTGGCTACGGAAACCTATCAACCTTTCCAGTTTCATCAGCAATGTACCCTTTATTTTTCATGAGGGCATTAAGTGAAGCTACAGTTATTCTTTGAACTTTACTGCAATCTTTTTATCATTCAGGTGGGGAGTACCTGTGAACACAAAGGGATGAGCTGAAGAAAAAAAAAAAAAAAAAAAAAAAAGAAGCATGGATCTCAATGTAAGATGCTGAAATAAAAACTATTATCCTGCTTCACAGAATCGTAAGATTCATAAAAACCAAATTAGGGCTTAGAGTGGGTATCAGAACGACACTAAGCACCCCTAAAACATCTGAAAAATGAGGTGACCAGTGTGCACTCATTGGTCACCTCAACCGTGAGGAATGCGCAACACTTTGGTGAGGTGTTACAGATCAGTTCCTATACAGGAGAGGTGTTATGTGTTTATTCCTTACACCATTTTATTCAGTTCTCGGCTTCCAACCACTTTGACAGCGCTGTGCCATGAGTCACTTTTAATCGCTGCCTCATTTGTTCCTGACCTGAATAACCTTTTTATAGAGGCTTGTGTGCAGTGTAACACCTCCTGTGCCGGATCGCGCTTCGGAGGCCACAGAGCTGTCCCAAGCGATTTGCACCGCTTCGGAGTGAGCCTCGGGAAGGGCAGCCTTTGCTCCTTTGTATTCCTTCTGGGAAGGAAAAACGGATTTGCCCCCGAGAAGGCCATGTCAGTGCGCGGGTTGAGCACCGACCCGCACAGACCCCTCAGTGCCACAGCGAGGAACGGGGGCTCCTCACTCAGGACCCCTTCTCTGCCACCGTCAAGACCGTCACCTCCCGTGGCACTTTCACAGAATCACAAAATATTCTGAGTTGGAAGCGACCCTCAAGGACCACGGAGTCCATCTCCTGCCCTGCACAGGACTATCCCCAAGTCACACCATGTGCCCGAAAGGATTGTCCAAACACTTCTTGAACTCTGTCAGGCTTGGTGCTGTGGCTGTTCCCTGGGGAGCCTGTGCCAGTGCCCAAACCCCTCTGGGTGAAAGAACCTTTTCCTAATATCCAACGCAAATCTCCCCTGACACAACTTCATGCCGAATTTGGGGTCTGTTCGACCCCACGCACGCAGCTCAGGCTGCGACACCAACTTCCAGTCCTCCCCACGGCCATAAACCCCGATCCCGGCCAGCCCGGCTGCCCCCGGGGCTGCTCCTCCTCAGCAGCTCCGGGACCGCTGCCGCTCTCGCCGCAGTGGGGTGGGGCCTCCCCGGCCCCGCCCACCCCGCTGGGTTGGGGCGGAGCGTCACGGAGTTGCGCTCCTATTGGTGGGAAGGGATGCCCATCCTCGCAGTGCTCCAATCAGAGGCTGCGAATCGCGGGGGCCGTCAGACACTGCTTGTTCCCTATGTGGAGCCCGCGAGACGCTGCGCGCAGTCACCGCCCCTTGTGCCCTCTCCGCCAGTCACGTCCGGCCGGCTGACCGCAGCAGGGAACAGGCCCCGGCGGGAGCCTGTCAATCACTGCCGTTTCCCCGCCCGCCGCGGAGCCGGGAGCAGGGGGCGGGGCGCCGGCGCCGGCTGCGCTCTGGTGCGGCAGGCGGGGCCTGGCGGACGGGGGAGGGAGGCAGGGAGGGAGAGGAGGAGGAGGAGGAAGGGGGAGGAGGAGGAGCTGCGGCTGAAGCCGGCGGAGCTTTCAGTACCTCGGAGAACGGCTGCGAGCGCGCCGGGCGGGCAGGAGCCGCCACCGCCGCCCTCCGCTTCCCGCTCACCTGCCCCGCTCCGCTTCTCTCCCGCCCCTCCCCGCCCCGCGTCCCCCCGGCGCAGGAGGGAGCCCGGTCCCGCCGGAGCGGCTCCGGGGGGAGAGCACGGCAGCGGCACAGGCTCGGTGATCGGGACGGGCGGGGGGTCCGTCAGCGCAGGGACGGGACGGGTGGTCAGCCCGGGACAGCCGGACTGGCTTAGGGGGTCTCTCGCTGCCGTCGCTCCTCACGGAGCGGCGGTCGGGGCGGCGAGGAGAGCGAGGGGGCTCGCACTCCGCATCTCGCACCCCGCGTCTCGCACCCCGCCGTGGAGCCCGAGGGGAGAGAGAGGAACACCGAGTGCGGCAGCGGCTTGCCGGCATTTGCTGGGGTGGGCAGGGAACCAGAAACAGGAGTCGCACCAGCGGCTGGGAGCGGGGAATCTGCTCCTCGGAAACCTCGGGGGCAGAGATACCTCTGCCTCCAAGGGGTTTTGAGGGGAAGGGGAAATTGAATGTAGACGCATTTTGGTAGTTTTGCTGAAAAAATCAAGTGCCGAAGGCAGGTCTTAGGCAGATAAGGTAGAGGGATGGATCCCACTGTTTTGGATGCCGGCTTGAATTTTTTATTTACTTTTCTGTTTTGACCACTGCTAAATGTGGATTTTGTGAGTGAACCCGATGGCGGTTGTTCCATTGTTCCTTGTTTGAACGTAAATCTTAGTCCTGCTGCTTGTGGATTTTTTATTTATTTATTTATTATTTATTTATTTTTGGAAAGGACCTTTCCAGGTCTGACAAAATGAAGCCTTTGTATTTTTCAATCAATCA
The DNA here is from genome assembly GCF_029207755.1 of Chamaea fasciata. Classification (NCBI taxonomy): domain Eukaryota; kingdom Metazoa; phylum Chordata; class Aves; order Passeriformes; family Sylviidae; genus Chamaea; species Chamaea fasciata. Next base: position 25,757,771 of record NW_027094087.1, read on the forward strand.
TACCTAATATTGACATTCTGTTTGGTACAAGAGACTTAAAGTGCTGCCTCACTCAGAGGACCATTAAAGACTTTTTCGGTCGCTACATGTAGCTGAATGTGTTACGACACATCCTTTCTTCCCCCCCAAATCTTCCGAAAGATTTTTCCAAAATGAAGAAATTTAATTTTCGCAAAGTTTTGGATGGTTTAACTGCCGCATCCCCTGTTGGAAGCAGTGGCGGTGGCAGTGGAAGTGGGGCTGGTGGTGGCTCCGTGCACCCAGGAGGGACTGCGGGAGCTGCAGGGACACCCAGAGAGGAGATCCAGGAGACGCTCACTTCAGATTATTTTCAGATCTGTAAGGTAAAGGCTGTATTTTTTATTTTCTATAGAAATAATAAAAGCTATCCTGGGTTTGGGGTTTGGGGGGGGGGTAGTAATATGATACCAATAAGCGTTTTACTTGAGAACTGCAGTGGTTGTATAAGGACTTTGGAATGATAAGACAGAGATCCAGTGGATGCTTTTTTCTTCCTGCTGCAGAGTTGGGGTGGTCAGTAAATTCATAGAAATCTTGATTTCAACACTCAGGGCCGAATTCCAAGTTCACACTTGGACCCCAAACTGCTGACAGGATTGTGGACAGGAAAGCAAATCAAATGGTGTTAGTACCGATAATATGTACAAGTCATTAGAAATTGAAGATTGTATGCATCTACAGGAGGATTGTTGCCTCCTCATTCTTCTCATCCTCCCCACCTTTCCTTCTCTATTTTAAGAATAAGGCACAAGCTAGAAATAAAAGACAGTGCAGTTACTACTGAACCCAGGACTTAAATTCTTGGTGAGGAGCTGGATGTAGATTCAGGGTGGCTGTTTACCACTTGTACTGAAGTTTCTGATTGTGTGATAGCAAACTTGGTGGGACAGCATAAATACCAAAAGTTGCCAAATCTGTTCTGCTTTTTATGTGTTGGTCACCTTAAGTGGGAATTTTCTGTGAGTAGAAAGCATGAGATATTCCTGTATGTATTTTGGTTTATATCTGTTTCCTGCAACAAAGCTTTTAGTGGTGGTCTTAAATACTTGCAGCTGTAAAACAGTACAAACTATTTGGTACTTCTGATCAACTCTGGAATATGAAAATCCTACTTTTGTAATAAAGACAAAACAGGACAGGAGATTATGGTCTTCTACTATTACCTGTTAGTTTTGTGTGAATTCTGATGGCTTTACAAACAAAGTTTTGTTTGCTTATTTGTTTTGATTAGAAGCTTTAAAACCAGAATTTTTAATTAGTGCAATTTTCATTACCAGGAGTAAATGGACTCCACCTATTAAGTATACTTTGCTTTTATTAATCAGATACAAATTGATCTGAAATTTAGATTACAGTCAACTCCAGCACATCATTATTTTCTTTTTTTTGTTTTGGAAAGAAGAAAGAAATATAAACAACCAAGACAAGCTTATGAGACATTTTGTGCGTAGATCTGGTCCTTGTGAAACACACAGCTTCCCTGATCTCAGATACCATGTTTCTAATTCTGTTTGGCTTCCGGCTACAGCTGGTGTCAAAACTCTTGCAGACTTCAAGGGGAGAAGGATGAACCCCTACGGCTTAAAGACTCAGAGACCTTTAGACAGGTTCTACAAAATTCTAATTCTTTTTTTCTTACAGTTCTTTGCCATTCTGAACCACAACAGGTTCCGGCCTTTTGACTCAAATGATTCTGTAGTTTAACAGACAGTCAGTAACGAGTGCATTAGAATCATACCTTCTTTCCAGGCTTGGGTTTGACTACTTTTGCTTATGTACACAGTAATTTAGCATTTTGTGAAACTCCAGGTATTCAGTACAGGGATTTCCCATTTTTGTCACATCAGTAAAAGATAATACAAGCATTCAAGGTACGTTAAATATCAGTAGAAGGTCTGACATTTAAAGATTTCTAAGTAAAGCTAAAACTCAACACGGTTTTTCATGTTTAAGTCATGTGGTAGGGACAAAGATCTGTATTTAGTGAGATACATTCTTATTTCTTATTGCATATTTGTGAAAATAAGCAACATAAGATGAAACTTTTTCCCCCTTATCTCCGTTACTTCCCTTGTTTTCTTTGATATTACTTGAAGACAATTTGTGTTACGTCTTGATAGATCTACTTGGAATATGTGTAAAGGAATATGTCATTTGAAGAAGATTTCAGTAGCCAATATTTGCCTGTCTTAGCTCTCAGGTTAAAATGTTCTCAACAAAGTAAATATTTGCGTGTGAAACCTTTTGGTTGCTCGCAGCAGCACTTGCTTATGAATGCACGTTACTGCAGAAGCCTGCTGTACACAAAATACCGGCTTCCTTTTTCCAAGATACCAAAGGTATGCCGAAAGCAAACTTCCAAAACACTCGGTGATCATGTGCTCCTGACAGACACTCCGCAGTGTTTATTCCTCGGGCTGCACTCGAGCAGCTCTGTAGCGCTCCGGGAGCGTGTTCGAAGGCAGCCCCGGGAGCTGTTGCGGGGGAGCCGAGGGCAGCGGGGCCTGGCGCAGGCGCAGCTTCCCCCGCCCGCTCCGGGGGGCCACAGCCCGGCCAGAATTTGTACCTCAGTCGCTCTGGGTCGAATTAAAAACACACATGACCCGAATTCCGTCCTCCCCGAGCTTTTGTCGTGCAGCACTTCTGGTGTTTCAATTGGGTGTTTGCATGTGCAGTTACATAAGTTCCAGGGGCTGCATGTTCAAGGATCCGTGATCTGTGATCCTGCTGCGTGCAGAACTGAGCGAAGCTCACGGCGCTTTTGGTTTGTTATCTACAGGGTCGAGGCAGTCTGGGCTAACAGCCTGAGCAGCACCTCGGACTGGTTTTCCTTCCTTTGCTGATTGTAAAAGTCCTCATTTAAAAGTGAAACGTAAAAGCTGACTCACACTTAAGAATTAAAGGGCGTTTCCCTGCAGTTTTTTATGTAAATAAATTGCCTTTCTGAAGTTTGTGGGAGGTTTGCTTGACTGAAAACACAGATCCAATCCACTAGCAGAAGAGTGTTTTGAATGGTAGCACACCTGATTTCATTCGTAACACACCTGAAAGCCAGCTCTCCATTTTGTGGCATTTTTAGCTTGGTTATGACCAGAGTGTCTTTTTGAGTTACAGATCAGAGTTTAACAGAAGTAAACTGAATATTTTACGCCAAGATGTTCTCTATGAGTTACTTTTGACATTTATATTTAAATCATTTATGTGATCTTCTGTACTGAAAGAATGAAATATTCTTGAAACTATTACATATGAAATAGCTACGTCCTGTTTCAAGCACGATAAATTTATGTGTTGGTAGCTGTAATAATGAATCAGTGGCACCATTTTCAAAGTTCTCAAGCAATGTGAAATATTGTCATACCTATTTTGTGACAGCAGGAAGCTGAGGTACAGTTTAGGCTGCATCTAGGGGCTGCTCTTGGGATTTGGGTATCCAAGTGGAAATCATGAAAATTTTGATTATAGTTCACATTAGTTGAATTGAATGTGTGAGATAGCAGCATCATCCTAAAACTAGGCATGATCCAGGAGAATACGCTACTAAAGTCTGTGTTAATTTTAATTGGGATAGACCTATTTTCCTTGGGTTTGTTTCTTTGTATTTTCCCTCTATATATGTGTTGGTTTTTTCCTCTGGCAAGGATTTTTAGGCTCACCTGTGCTTGTCCAGACCATCTAGAAACTAAAATACGGCACTGGGGAGAGATCTGCTATTAATAAAGGGAGTGAGAAGTTCACAGTTAGGATGTTTTAAATCATTTGAGTAGAACTTTGAGCAGAGGGAACATAAAAGGAGAAAACAGTGATTTTATCACATTTGCAGAAGGTTGCTTGTTAGGGGATGACGCAGTTGGGAAAAACTGAATAAGAATGAAGATTTTTTTTTGTATGTGAAGTACTTGTTCCTCATGAAAATAAAGTCTCCCATGTAGAACTACTCAGGGTTTTCTTGGAGAACAACTGTAGAGTTGAATTGAATTTGTAGAGCATGAGGTTAATAACTTTGAACTCAAGACCTCAGTTAAGAGCACAGTAATGGTTGTACTTCACCAAGTATACAATTAATCTACTCTAACATGTTTTCTTTTGCTGTGGGCAGCAACTGGATACCCACAAAAAGGTCTAAGATCTGGCAATTTAATCTTCTCCAAGAATTGCTTCCCAAATGGTTACAGACTGCCCTTAAGCCCCAAAGCATGAGATTTCTTTTCTTTCCCAAACTGGTCTTCAGTGTTATTACTGGGTAGTCTTGCAATCCAGTAAACATCCTTTAACTCTTGCTGTATTGTTTATATTGATAGTGTAGTCATAGTTTCAGTATGTTCATTACCTAGTCTTTATGCAAAACCCATGGATGCCAGAACAGTTTTAGGCTTTTGTTAAAACTGAAATGGAATCCCATGGCCAATTGCAATTGTGCCTTCCTAATCTTGCTTATGTTTTGCAGAAACAGGCCTTCAAGATACAGTCAATGAGTAGCCAAGTTAAATATCTTAATTATCTGGATTTCCTATCAGGTTGTCTTAAATTTTAAATCCCAGAGGTTATAGATGGTAATACCTTCTTTTGTCAACCTATGAAAATAAACATTTAATCCTTCTGACAACAGCCAAGTAGGTATTTTAACTGCAAATGCAACATGACACTATAGTTCAGTGACAACGGAGAGAAGATGAATTTTGGAATGGCAATTTGAGCACAACGCTGCAGGAGCACATTTTTGGTTATGAAGAATAAAAACAAAAAATCCTTGTTATAAGCTATCCACAGTGTCTTAGTCAGTTTGAGCTGTTTGGTTAATCCGTCTTATTTCCTTGCTAAGATCATACAGGAACAAAAATTAAAATGTTTGTAAAGTGCTACGTTTCCATGAAAAACCATTTTAAATTTAGTACGAACTCTTACTTGTAAGTTCTCAGAGTTCATTTAATACTTAAATGGTAAATAAGATAATGTTGGGAAGGTTTTTTTTTTCCATATACCAGAGTTTGGATCTTATGATGCAGAACCCTATTCTGTTTAAAACTGCAGAGTCATAAATGACATTTCTAAATTAGATTATAGTAATTTCATGAAATTTGTGATAAGCATAATGCATTCTCCTTTTTTAGTGTTTGTATTAATTAGAAATAGGATTTATCCATGGGAAAAGGCATAGCATATTAAAAGCTTCTTTTGAAAGAATTTTGAAGATTTTAAGGTACCTTTAGTAGTATAACTGGATTCACTTGTTTGGGGTTTTTGTGCAAATCTCTCTCTTTTTGCATAATTAATCCTAAATGAAGTAATGCACACCCTTCATGGCCAACACATGCAATTACATCTTCAAATTATTTCCAGACTTTAAGGTTGCTGAATAAAGCACTCAAGAAGTTCCACATTTCTTAAATAACTTTGTTTGCACAGACAACTTTTATTTACATGATCCCGTATTTCTTCTGTAGGTTTCACTTAGCAGAACAAATAGTGTTTGCTCATAGGAAAGTACTTCAATATTTCTTTGCATACTTAAAACTCAGAACATGCCTGAATATTAAGTTCCCCATGGACTTTTCCAACAGAAGTGCTCACCACTGTAGTTCTGAATGCTTTATAAACATTAATGAATTGACCTTCATAATATTTCTGTGAGATGGAATTTATATTATCCCTGCAGTATAGATGCCACAGAAAATCCAAAAGGTTCAGGGTCCACTGTTTTGAGTCTCCAGCTTGACCTGCTTTGCATCTATTTTTCTTTTAGCATATTTAACTTATCCCACATCTTCCCACTGAGCTTCACATTGTTTTCACATTCTGTTGCACATATTCTGCACAGCTGCAGAGTGGTCTTTAAGTTAGTTGTTCCATTTATATGCCCACCTTAGATAGCCAGAATGACTCTGAATTTCCTTTCTGTCTCAAATGACTACCGATGGAAATCTGGCTCCACTGCACTATGACAGAAAAAGGTAATATAATTAATCCCTACAAGAGGAGAACAAATCCATACTGCATAGATTAACTTATTTCATGTTGGGTTTTTGTTTGTTTGTTTTGGTTGTTTTTTTTTTTTTTGCTTTTTATAGTTGACCTTGCATTTTTAACAATATAAGGACATAGAATAACCTAAATTGGAAGGGATCCTTGAGGATCGCTAAGTTCAACTCTTGATTTCACTAAGGGAAACCTAAAGGTTAAGATATTTGCTCTAATTTTGTGTGCCATTTCAAGTGGGGTGCTTTTTTTTTGGTTGTTGGTTTGGGAGATTTTGGGGTTTTTTTCTTAATCCATGGGATCATAGATGTTGGAAGCTCATCTAGTCTCAACCCCACTGCCATGGGCACAGACACTTCCCATTTGACCAGACTGCTCAAAGCACCATCCAACCTTGAACACTTTTAAGAATGGGGCATCAAGTTTTTCTGGGCAACTTGTGCCAGTGCCTCACCACCCTCATAGTAAAGAATCCTTTCCCCAATATCTAATCTGAATCTGATCTCTTTTAGTTTGAAGCCATTGCCCCTTGTCCCATCACTGCATGCCAATAAAAACTCCCTCTCCAGCTTTATTTTAGCCCCCTTTAGGCACTGGAAGGTGCTATAAGGTGTCCCTGGAGCCTCCTCCAGGCTGAACAACTCCAACTGTAGTGGGAACACTGGCTGTATTATTCCTCACCTGTGGGTCACCAGGTAGTTAATGAGAATTTTTCTCACTATTGCAGTGGGAAAAGCAATTTTTAATCTCATGTAGGAGGATGGAGGAAATTCAGCCTGGTTGACTCGCAGTGTTCTGATTGAGGAGCTGTCACATAAAAAGTTGGTTGCATAAGCAACTTTGCCCCCAACTTACTTTTGAAAGAAAAATACTTACACTTAATTTTTTAAAGAAATGACCAAGAAATTACTTAAGAGTTTTGCGACTAAAAATATGAAGGTTTTTTTTCCAGATGGAAATGCATATTTTGTGTAAAACATGCAGCTGTCCTCAGTGGAGCTGGACTAAATCCAAGACAGACCCCATTCTCACTTTGTTTAGATGAATATCCAGTCATATCTGCTTCCTATTCTGAGACATCTAACATTCCCTGGTGTATGATTTCTGCTCGAAATACTTTTTGAAGTCTGTGTGAAAATACTGTGGAAAGTTAGTGTGTTCACTTTATAAACCAAGAAAAGGAAGCAGTAGAGAGTGAACTAGTACACTTTCCTAAACTACATGAATATAGTGTGCCTGTTGGCTATTTTAAGGAAAAAAGTTCTCATAAAAGTAGCTTATGGGGTATATTAATTTGTCACAATGTCTGTTAGAATCATTATAGGGGAAGATTAGAGGACCGTAGGGTTAGAAATACAAGTAATGTGCGTCTGTGAAGAGGAGAGAAAGCAATATTATTAGGTACAGATGGCTGGCAAGTATGCTCAAATGTAATAAGATGTTATCTTTGTACAGTGCTGGGTCCATTCCTAACAGATCACCAGCAAAGACTGTGTATGATAAAAAGTACTAGAGACAATCTGTCACCTGTAGCTAGGGCCAAAGTCTGAGGAGGTGCACTCTCAATGGTTCCTTTGAAGTTAAGTTGTATATAGTACTGAAAAAAAACCTCAGTATTCAAGGCCTTGAGTTGATGGATTCATGGACTCAGAAGGAGCCTTACTGAATTCTCTGGTGTACATAAGTAGATGCATGTGTGTGTGGTAGTATGTAATTTTGCAGAATTTGAATCCAATAAACTAAAAATAATTGCTTCTATTTCATTTAAAAATCTGTTATGTAAGAGTGCTGTGAGGTCAGACACTCAGAAGTCAGGTCCCTTATTCAGCTAGGATCCAGTTATGTCTATATGTGAGGCAATCTTGTCTTTAATGCATCTTTTTATTTTCTTAAAGTGTCTGCTTTTATTTTGTTCCTGTCCTCCCTCACAGTATACAACAGTGATCAATATACAACATGTGAGGAGAATGAATGCTATTCAGTTTGTGTTCTTTGCAACAGCTCCTGTGAGAAGATCTCTGTGTTATCCACTGGGCATCACCATAATAGTAAATAATAATAAATTAATGAATGCTCGTCTCTGCTTTGTTCATCCTGTTCCCTCTCTTGTATCCCTTCAGGGTGGAGATGTGCTCTCAGTTACAGCTGTCCATCATCACTTGTGTTACGGATACATTCCATTGTAGCTGTGGATAAAACTTAATTTTACTGAGCCCACAGATCCCTGCTTAATTCATTGTTTGTCCCTACATATATTTTGAAATACTCCCTGAATGAAGCAAAGGCAGGAGAAGTGGCCTGTGGTTATGTAAACAGAGATCTGATTCTCATGATCCTTGGCTCTGCTGTCTACATTTGTGTCTGTGAGCTTGGTACCTTCATAGGCAGTGCAGAGGGGGACAGTGATGTACAAGATCTGCTGGATTTCACTGCTGTGAGAGGGTAAAGGCCTGCCACAAAATACCTGCATTTCATCTGGAATATATCTTCACTCTGTGTGAGGTGACATGCTGGCCATTATTTTCAGGTTAAATTCTCAACTCAACATCAGAAAAGAAAAAAAATCTTCAAGTTGCATACGACATGTATACAGAAAGAAGGTAGAAGATTAATTATGAATTAGTATTAAATAGTAAACAATGTTGTGAATGCTAGTAATGAAATCTGGTAATAGCATTTGTATACAAGAATGCCAAATTACATTGCAGAACAGATTTTCACAGGAATAAACCAATACTGCAGATTATCTCTGTATCAAACTAGAGTTTAAACACTCTGTTTCTCTAGCTTCCTCCCCTGCCATTCCCCAACCCAAACCCCACCCCCCCTTTCAAGAACTTTATCACAGCAGTAACATTTTTTTCAGTCCTTAGTATGGCTGATTTTTTAAAAAAATCTAAAATATTTTGAAAGCAGCAACCAAAGCATTTGTTTCAGAACAGAAACCACAATCAGCCAGAACAGAACGTAATTAATCCAAAGTAGTGAAGTTTCAGAAAATCCAAAAATGGGAAGTCATGCAAAATTAATTAGAATTATTGTTGTGTTGATCTGATGTAAACTTTATAAGAACAGTTTTGTTTTTGTTTAATTTCTCATTAATGTTACAAAATTATCTTATTCTTTGTATCCGCAGTCATAGTGTAGACAAAAATATTTTCCTTTCAGGGCTATCAGATAAGTTGAAGGATTTTACAATTCTTGTATGTGTCCCTAAAGCAGATCTCCATCAGGCAGATGATATTCTAAACCAGCCTGTCTCAAGCGGTAGAGTAATACAGTTAAATGATGCAATGACAAAATCAATGGAACTGCTATTTGAATTACTTTGATTATAAAGATTTTCCATTTGCACTGAAGTCTTGCTTAAGTAGGTAGGCCAAAATGAACGTTGCAATCAGTAGTTTGGGGTTGGGTGGTTTTTTTAAAATTCTACATTAAAGACAAGAGTAGATACAGTTTTGTGGACGATCAAGACATTTCTCCATATGCTGGTGCCCTATTTCTTCTTGCCAGTTTAAATTGCAGTGGTGGGAAATACTTTACACCATATTCACTGTACAGTGGGTGCAAGTCCTTCGTTGTGGTCTCATTTTTTCTTCTCTTTTTTGTATATTTGCCTGAGGTTTATTGTGTTTTTTGTTTGGTTGGGGTTTTTTTTGTTGTTTTTGTTTTTTTTGTTTGTTTGTTGTTTCTTTTTGGACTTGGGACCCAAGTTCTTTTAGAAAGAAAAGTAAGGAAAGAGATAAAAGAATTTTGCATACATTGTTCTCCCTTGGACCTGGGATTTCTCCAAAGGGCATAACGCCTCCCTTGGGATGGTTATACTAATGTTATTATCCAGTAACTTATAATGCTGTAACTCAGTGCTGTGGTGGATGTGGCAGGGTGGTGTAGTTGCCAAGCAGTTGCTTGGCCATAGCTACACCGATTTAAATAGATCCAGAAAGTGATGTTAAAATTCAACCCCTTTAGCTTTGGGCAGGAGGGGTTGGACCAGACAGTCTGCAGAGTTCCCTTCCAACCTCACCTGAGCTGGGGAAAATAAAGCTTATGGATCGACATAATTCTATTTATTTGTGGATTTTCCTGTCTAAATTATATTAATTTTATATTTTTGATACACTATAGTGTATTTCAAAGGACAAGCATGAGCAGAATGCTTTTTGAAATTCAGGAGGCCTTATTTTTCCCCTGTGGTTTGCTTAGCTTGGCTCTTTGTATCCATGTGAATCACATCTAAATAGGACCATCCTTATTTAATAGTCTTTAACATCAAGTTTGCAGAACTGAAAATGACAGTGGAAAAACACATCTCTGAAGTATCTGCAGAGGTCTTTGTTACAGAAAAAAAAATTCATATATTCATTGTACAAAAATGTATAATATTTAAGTCAGTTAATTTCAAATACTCTAAAATCTCTCCTATTTTTCATAGAATTATCAGTGTGTAATATTTGTGAAACTAAACATTTAAAATTCAGGCTGTAGTTGAAGTCTGCTTCATGTCCAGGGCAGCTACAAAATTCTACCATAGCTAATTAAGTGACCTTTTATAACAAAGTAAGTTCCATAATTTAAAAATTAAACAATAAAACAAATTTGCCTACTGCTAAAAGTAATATTCTTCTATGCCAGCAGTTTTTGTAGGGAAATATTATGAAATTCTGCTTGTTTCTTATACCTATCTTTTCTTCCTGCCCCAATATTTCTATTTCAGTAACGCTTCTCTTTTGTGCCCATATTTTCCATGTTTTTTTCTTTACTGTATTTTTCTCCACCAATACTGATCTCCTTTTTCCTTCTCTCTGTTTCACTGCTACTGGCGAGGATAATAAGCTTCTAAGAAATAGCCTGCTGAGACAAACCCATGGTCCATATCTCCCAGCAGTCAGTCTCTGACAGTGGCAGAGGAATTGTCACTTAGGGAGGGTAATAAGTTACATCACTTTCTGCAGTCCATTCCCTTTCCAATCTCCCATCATTCACCATCGCTGGATTTGATATGTCAGAGGGCGTATCTTTATCTGGTCCTTTTAAGATCCATTTATTAATCATGTCAATGAATTAGTCCCATTTCCCCCCCCCCCTTTTTTAAACTAATCTTTAATTTCCTTTGAATGCCTCCATGGCTTTGCCAAATGCCTCCATGGCTTTGCCAAATTTGTTTAGCTTACCCACTCACTTGTTTATGTAATTCTTAGTCCTATCCCCCCACATACAGCTCTCAAGTAATGGGCTCACACAGGTTTTCTGTAGTAGCAGAATGATGCCCTCTGTGTTAGTCCTTCCTGTGTTCTTCCTCATGATGTCCAATATTACTTGGGTTTTTGGGGTTGCCGTTGAACATTAAACCAAATATTTCGGAGGAATAACAGCCATGCCCAAAAATTACTTTGCTGACTTGCAAATGCTAGTTCCAAATTCAGCATTGTGCAGCTCGAGTTAAGATTTTTTTTTCTTCTAGATATCTTGCATCTATCCACACTGAAGCTCATTTATCAACTTCTTGCCCACTTAAGTCACTCTAATGAAGTCTTTCAGGAGCTGGTCACCGGTAGTACTGAATTTCACTATCCAAAGGAGATTGCTATTAGCTGTGATCTCAGAGACTTCAGGGTTCATTACCTTTTATAGGTTATTAAAGGAAATGAATAAAATTGGTCCAAGCATGGAGAACTCTCCTTGTGAATTTTCTTCATGGTAAAAAATCCATAAAACTCTGTCCTTTGTTTTCTGTGACCTAACCAGCTTTCAGTCCACAAAGAAATTTCTTCAGTCCCATGACACTTCTGTTTCTCTGATAACATTGCTGTGGAATGTTATTAGAAGGCTTTTGAAAAACTTATGTGTATTCATATCCCCTTTATTTACTTGCATGCTGACAGCTTCATAGAATTAGAGGGAACTAGTCAGACATGATTTCCCATTGAAGAAACTCTGCTGACTTCTGCAAAAAGCTTTATCTGTGTGCTCTGTTAGTCTTTCTTTTACCGTCTTGTCAGGGACAGCAATCAGCTTTCCCAGTCTACAGGTCCAGAGTCCCTTTTGTAAATGGCTTTTTCCAGATGACTCTTTCTAGCTTTACACCACAGAAAAGAACTATCTGCATATCTTTATCTAAGAAAAGAGAAAAAAAATGCTCAGAAGCCCTGGTTCCTATTAGAGGTTGAGAGCTAGATGGAATCAATAACTTGGGTTTGAAAAGTTGTAGCTAAGCTGTGATTTTTACAAAAAGTATTCCTTTGAAAAATGAAAATTTAACTTATAAAAAATTTATCTCTCCTGTGTTGTTTACTTTGGTTGGAAGCCTGCTGATGCCTTGTCCTCTTTTCATTTTTCATGAGAAGGGATCAGTCTTACCGATCAGAGGTTACAGACACAGCCATAAATGAGTGATGTCACGGTCTAGTAGTGATGTAATACATGGCAGCTCATTTGTATATGCGCTCACTTTTATCACTACAGTCTTGGAGCACCACAATACTAAAAATAGTATTGAAGTGGTGAAAATGCTGTCATCATCGACTACTTTAATTTTCTACATAGCTGAGCAAGAGGCTGGAGAGGTTTCAGTCAACACTTCATCCTCTTCTCTGTAAGCCAATCAATTATTCTTCAATGACATTTTTGCATGTGACGTGTTGGTGACAATTTGGAAGTAGACTCTACATACTGAGCCACAGGTTTAGACTATGTAATTAAATTTTAGCAAATGTACATATTCACAAACTTTATTTACCTAAGTGAATCACTTCTGCTGTCAGATGTTAAATGAAACAGGGTATCTGTAAAATATTAGTAGAGAAGTTAAAAAATCTAAGTTTATGCAAATTGTCAGAAACATTTTTTACTATAAACCCTATTTATTAGTTGATACAGTTTAAAATTTGATCTAGTTCTGTGTTTTCTGGAGCTATTTAGAGAATGTTATAATCACTTTTATTAAAAAGGTGTCTTTGAAGTCTGATATAAACTACCACAGAATAAAAGATGAAAAAATTCTTATACTGTAGAATTGCATTATGCACCATGTGAATAATTATACTGGATATTGTATATTAGTACTAGTGCATTTATTTTTCAGTTAATGAAATATATCATGGTGTCTTAGACTGAAAAAGACCATTATGTTCTGTACAGGATATTAAAATGTTCATTGTAGATTACTAGCAAGCCCGAATAATCGATTTCCTATATTAATTTAGGTAAATTGTTTGTATAAAGATTACTTTAATGATATGTTCATGCAATTCACTGCTTTAAATGATTTAAAGAGAATTTAAGAGAAAATAACTGAGCTAAACACAGATTTATGCTGAAATTGTATCTGCATTTGTAATTGTTCTATTTCAAGTAAATTATTTTGCATATTGCACGGAAATGGTATGTCCTAGGGAGCACAGACTGCCTCTAGAGACAGCAGGCCCAAAAAGGAGACATAAAAGGAAGCTGGATAATGTGGAGAAAAGCAGTCCTGGCTCCATCTGCTGTCTGGTTTTTTTTCTCTCCCTTTTTTTTTTTCCTTGGCGACTTCTTTCTTGGGGTATTTGGGGTAGTTAGGCCCCCCTATATTTCTTTGAACACAGAATGATTTTTAACCATCCTTCTGCTTTTGCCTGCTATTGACCTCAACTACTTCATTTTTTGTTTCTGAACACCATTGATTTTTTGTTCTATGTTGTTCCTACTGGACACAACTCAGATAAAATAAAAACATTTTGGTGGGGTTTTTGGTGGTTTGTTTGTTTGTTTGTTTTTGGTTTGTTTGGGGGGGTGGGGGTGGTTTGTCAACCTAGGATCAAGTTAATTTTGTGGCCTTTTCTTCTTTTTCATCTGTATTAGTAAATTCTGTTAGAAAGCCCAGGCACAGTTCTGGAACTGTTACTCATCGTTACACTCACGTTCACTCAAGCTGTATCAATACACAACTGAAAAGTCTACTCAAAGTACTGGCTTTTCATGTCAGTTTTTTCTCACAGTCCTTGGAAAAAGAAGGGACCAAAAAGCTTTTGTTGGACCAAAGCTGAGTACAAAAATTTGGGAGTTTGGAGTGTTACAGCTTTTCTGTTTTGTTGAATAGATTTAATCTTCATTTTATTTCTGAGGCTGCTTTAATTTGGGCCAAACCCTCAGTTATAGAGACATCTTTTTCTGCCTGCATGACGTGGCTTTCCTTCCAAAATGGTTTGTTCTTTTGGCATCCTAATAAATATAAATATTTTACTTGAAAAGTGTAATTTACTTGGATGTTAAATAGATTTCACCAATTTTAAAAAAATATTCTACACATGGCAGAATTTTGTATTCACAAAAACCTCCCAATTGGAATTAGTGTAAATACTCAAAATTGGAAAATGGCTGCAAATTAGAAAGAGCAGTTTGAGTTAATTCTGGAGTTCAAAAAATGTACTGAGCTATGATTCTGAAAAGATGTACATCACCGTTCTTGTAAAACATAGTTCTATCGCAAATACAGGTCCCAATTAAAATTCCCAAGTGGAAGTCTGACTCTAGATTGCAGAAATACTGTTAATACAATGCAGATCCCAAATATGTAGGCAAGGATGTAAATATGTCTTCAAAAATATTTATCTTTACATTCTTAGATCTTAAAAAAAGCACTGAATACTCCAGTAGTGGCTAAACATCAGAGAAGCTTACTGTGACTGGAACTGATAGGAATTCAAACTTTATTATAGAGAGCCTTTCTAAAATCAATAATTAAAAAAAAAAGATAATTGGTGAAATATATAGGGTTTTTTTCAGATAAGGAAGAACATTAGTTCCCCAGAATACAGAAATCTTAAGTGTGATAATAGATTAGTAATGCTACATATTCAACACACTAGAAAATACGACAGTCCATGATTCCTGATGTTTTTGTGACATGAGAGGTAAAACCATTTCTAGGGTGTGTAAGTCTGGTCCCAGACTTAGATATCAGAATAAAAAACTTTATTTGAGTAACCCTAACACTTAAGAAGATAAGAAAGTTTTAAAAACCCTAAAACACAAAGAAAACCAAACCAGAAACAGAATTGAGATCTTTGATAAATGCCTACATTAACATAAAAAGTGAGTTACTTTCCTACAGCTTAGTGAAGTAGCATATGCTTCTGGGGTTTTTTCAGCCTAGAAACTAATAATTAGATATTCTTTAAACGACTTCCCTTATCAGCAGTAATTAATATACAAGACAAGTAAGATCTCTTTTAAGGATGTGGTTATTTGCTGAAAAACATACATTTGGTTGTTCCCAAACTGCTTGTGAATATCAGTTCAAGTGTTTCCAGCTGTAATGGAGGAGTTGGAGTGATACAGCTGTGGAATCATCAGCTGCCTTTTACTCAACAGGTCTGCAATTAAGGAGTCCCTTTTGTTGAAGTTGTTCCATAGAGGCTGCTGAATGCTTCAGCAGACATAGTTCTTGAACTAGATAATTTCAAGGAAGAGGAAAATAGCTTAAAAAGTTAAATTTCATTCAGTTCAAAGTACTTCCTCTCCAACCCCAACCACTTACTAAAAAAAGAGTCAGTCCTAGAGTTCAAGGTTTTATTTCATTAAATAATATAAACCCTTATTATTATACTAAAAAATAGCATTTTGTGCCCACTTTAGGTAAACAGCCCCCCCCCCCAATTTAATTTTAGTTCATTTTTATGTGTATTTTTATAGTCTAGTCTTGTTATTTTCAATTTTATGTTAGTGTTCTCTCTCATCAGATTCTTCCTCATAAGAATTTGACAAGTCATGTTGGTCATAACATTCAGGTTAAGGTGACTTAAAATACTGAGACAGTCTTCAAGGATATGTTGTATCATGCTCAGTTCATTTATTCCCCAAAGTATCTCAGCAAAAATTAGAATTAAAAGCATAGTATTATAAATAAAGATTAAGAAAGGTGGGGGGTTCAGTTGCTCATTTTGAGAACATCTTCTCTGGCGTCTTTGTTTTTTAAATTGATATTAAGGGTTTTTACCTCATTGACACTATTCAGTTTATTGGTTTATTGGATCTCTTCCCCTGGACATATTCCATTTCTTTCTGCTGGAGCTGTTCTGTTGAATCTGAGGTTGCTGCTGACAGTGTTTTGAAAGCGTATTACGTATCTTTTTTTTCAGTTTACAGTTCAGCTGCCCTGCATATTAAGGTTATCTTTCAGTATACCACTTCAGCAATATATACCACTTCTATAATAACATACACTTCACAATCTACTTTGTTGCAATAAAAGCATTTGAAATATTATTGAGTGAAAAGCATAACTAGAAATTAATGTGAACAAAATTCACCTCTGTGTTAAAATGCTGTATCTTTTTAAAATATTTCTCTTGGAATGTATTGAAAATGCTACAACGTACAGAAAAACATGAGCACAAAACATTGATGCTGTTCTCTGCGGTTGCAGTTCAGTCACTTTGCTCTTTTGCTCTGTTCCAGACGGTTCGCCATGGTTTTCCTTACCTACCCACTGCCTTAGCTTTTGACCCAGTTCAGAAAATTCTGGCAATTGGAACAAGAACAGGAGCTATACGAATGTATCCTTTCTCATTCAGAATTTGCACCATTTCTATGTATTTGTAATACAGGGATGGGAATTATCTTCTGCAAGTACTCAGGTAAGGCTACATTTGTTATGTTCTACGTCATTTTGCTTTTATGAGATGGTCTGGAAAAGGATATGCTGTTGAGGAATTAACCAGGTCCCTAAGGGGTTCAAAGAACAATTTCTGATTGAGTTTTTAGCATATGGTTTTGGCATATTTTGTTTAAGATGAAACAGAATTGATCTTTTTCAGCGTGAAAAGTAAGAGTGGACAGCAAAGTGGTAATGAGCAAGTTGTGGATGTTGTGCTAGCAATAAATAAATTCATTGCTGCAATGCAGTTAGTCAATGTTAGATTCCTGTTAGATGGTTATGTATGAAATTATTTAGACTATTCCATGTAAATGGTGAGAAATAAGTGATTTTAGGACAGAATTCATCTCTTCCCAGAGGAGAAGGTGAGGCACTGTAAAAGTGCCTATTTCTTTTTGCTAATTATAAAGGTACTTCAGTGCCAGTAATTTATATGTTGTTTTTAATACAGTAGGATTTTTAAGTTAGAAGTCTATGCAGAATTAATTTAATTAGAAGGTAATTAAAATTCGAAGACTTAAAGAAAAAATTAAGAATATTTAAATGTTATGTGTTTCAAAATGTTTCGCTACATAATTTTCTTAGTTTGGCATGGTTACAATGTTTTCCACTTCAGTGAAAATACATATAAAGCAAGGAAAAAAAGGAAAAGGACTATTACAGGAAGGTTTAAAAGTTACAGATTACAGAACTAATAAACCAATTTTTTTTACCAGCTTTTTGTAGCCAAATGAATGATGTGTCTAAAGTAGGGGACAATGCTGTATGAAATAACAATATAATATTTTCTGGTTCTTTTGCTATCCCTGTTCCCAAGGTAACTATAAGTGTCATGAACCAAGGGCAGGTTACAAAGTAAAGAAAAATCTCTTGGTGGAAAACAAGGCTGTGCCTCATGTAACATTACTAAAACTTTGGCTCCTCCATTTTTGGGTATTCTTGGTGTGAACAGTTGCATTTTCATAAGCCTCAGTTTCTGTCTGGTCCAGAATTTCTGACAAGACTCAACTAAACCTCCAGTTATATGATCAGCTTTGATAGTTCTACTCTTTATTTCTTACCTATGTGAAGTAGATTGGGTATATTCTGCTCAAATGCAAAGAAGAAAGTGTCCGTGAATTTGTGCACTTCTGGGAAGTGCAAGTCCTGTAGTCATGGTTTCTTCTTCTTTTTAGAGGTATGCAAGGTTAAAAACCTGGGGCTTTGTCCCTGGAAACTTCACTGATATCTTCAGAGTGAGGGTATTGGGAATTCCATGGTAGAAGGAGGAAGACTTTGCAGGAGATTGACTCCTGAGCCCACTCCTTCTTTCCATCTCAGCAATGTGGCTTTTCTAGGAGCAGTGCTGTCCCTGGCTAGGCATCCTGTATCTCTAAAAATCCTTCCTTTGAGGAAAATTCAGGTACAGAGCCTGAATTAATACAGGTTCATGTAGAAACAAATTAAAACTGCATGTCTCCTACCACAGGAGTTCCATGCCACAGGAATGGAACATGAAGTGGAAAAACAGCTATATCCCTAAGCTTATACAAAATTCTCTATGTGCTTTCCATTAAAACAGCTTATAAAGAGTTAGCAGAAGGGAAAAGAATGTTTTTCAAAGTGTCCTTCCTTTTAACATCTCTTCTGTTTGCTAGCAAACTCCTACCTCATTCGTGGAAAAATTTCTACCAGTTCTAGTATGTTAATCAAACAAGAGCATCAGGATTACCAGGGAATTTGATTTTTTTTGGAAGATAAGTCATAACATAAATGCTTGTCAGCTTAGAGAGCCTGGTTTGCTTAACTGAGCCCTGAGTTAATGGAAACTGTGCTTTGAAGACAGAGGGTGCCATAAAAAGAATTACTTATTTATTAATTTTAACTGAGGTTTCTCCACTTGGCTCTAAGTTTTGCAGAACATATTACATAAAAACCTACTTGTGGACTAATAAATTTGCCGTGAAACAGAGCCTAAGACTGCCCCCCAGAACACCACTCATTTAAGCCAGTCTTGTTGCAGATGTTTGTAGTTGTTGAAATCAGGCAATAAAATTCAAGTCAAGATGTAACAAATTAAGTATTATATCTGAAAGTACAACTCATGATGTGTTTTTAATTTTAGCAAACTAAGGAAAATATAGATTTTAGTGGGTCTAAGTTTTCCACAGTATCGTGTAAAAAACAGTATTTCATTCTGCCATGCGTATGTCACGAAAGAAAAAGGGAATTCTTTCCATACATACATTGTGTCTGGCTAGTGTTTGTAAACAGTACTGTTGATGGAGTGAAAGGACAGACTACTTGGCTGCCATCAAAGAAATTCACTCAATTGTTTATTTGTTTGTTTACTGGTAGTGCCAAAGGTACCTGGTTTGGATCAGACTCCCTTGTTTAGGAAACACAAGAGGATGGGAAGAGGAACTTTTTTCCTACAAGGAACTGCTGAGGGAGCTGGGGATGTTTTGTCTTGAGAAAAGGAGGCTGGGGGGGGGAGGGGGACCTTATCACTCTCTCAAGTACTTGAAAGGACAAAAGAAAATGGCCTTAGATTATACAGGGGAAGTTTAGATTGGATCTTAGGAAAAAATACTTCACTGAAAGGGTTGTCAAACCCTGGAACAGGCTGCTCTGGGAAGTGGTGGAGTCTCCATCTCTGGAGGTGTTCAAAAGTCGTGCAGAGGCGGCACTTAGGGACAGGTTTAGTGGTGGACTTCTAAGTGCTGGGTTAGTGGTTAGACTCATTGGTTTTGGAGGCCCTTTCCTCCAAGAAAAGCTGAGTGATTTTATCAGATCATTTTGTTTCATTCTGTGAAACAGTCAGTAAACAAATCTTCGATTCCAGAGTTACTGTGCCAAGTAAAGGGGAAGGTAAAATCTAAACCCAAGATAGCTCTGTTGAACGTCATGGATCCTCAGGAGCTGATGTACACAGAGAGGCTGTATTCCTGGGAGGTAAAACTGAGGCGGTTTGTGCACTCTAGAAAAAAGAAGATCCGGCAAAGAAAATAAAGAGCTCTAATTAAATCTTTGTTGGCAGAGTTCTGAGTAGGCATGGAATTTTACGGTTGCTAAAGGAAATGTGGTAAAGAATGTTTGACATCAGGTTGGATGTACTTTAAAAGAAAAGAGGAGAATGTAACTCGAGGTTTTAGTCTGAGAGAAGGGTGGTATAGAAGCTAAATATAAATTGTGACAGATTTACTCTCCCTGGAACTGCCGTCTTTTAATCTAAACAAGGTTTTGGTAGTTCTTTATACTTAAAATAAGCCGACTGTGATCTCTGCTGTTTACTCTGTGTGATTTATTGGGCAGATGGAATGGGGGTAGCATAGGCAAGATCATAAACCCAAAGTTCTGTTGTTTGAATTGGAGGGATCATTGATACATTTCATCTTTTATCTCATTGTACAATACATTTGAGTTTTTTCTAGAGGACTTGGGCTATTTAGGAATACAAATTTCACTGAGAATCAGTACTCCTAACATGAGTTCTTTTAAAAATTCCTCTGGAAATCAACATACAAATGCGTGGGTTTGTGTGTATAGATACCTAAATAGGTTATTACAGAAATAAATTTATTGTCAATCTACAAGAATAAAAAATTAGTGTAAAAGAAACCAAAGGAGTCAAATTTACCTGTATTACTAAATCTGACAGAACGAGAGTTTGGAGAATTTTTTCTATGCTAAGACTATTATGCATCTGTTTATGTGTGCATTCACATATATATACATATATGTACATACTAGGTTTCTGCATACTTGCATGAATTTGGGTCCATTTGTTTCCCAAGCCTCTGTACCAATGCAATCCCTACACCGCCAGCAGGAGCTTCTAAATAGGGAAAGAGGTTCAGTTTACCTCTGACATATTAGGAAGTTTACCTAGATTCTTCTATACCCTTCTGACAAAGATTGGCTCAGGGCCAAGAAAGGAGCATCTATTGGATCTTGTCACTGTTCTTCAAACCCTGTCTCCCTCTGCATTGGCTGCAAGCCAAGTTATCCCTCCTAGAACATTCAGTATTTAAGAAACAGCACAAAAGAAAGTAAAGGCTTCTTGAGATGTCTTAGGAAGGTGTCTGAGGTTTTCTCAGGCACCTGTGCACAGCTTTATTATTTGTTTTCTGCAGTGTTTTGTTACTTTGTTATTTTTCCTTATTAAACCTTTTGATTTACAAAGCATCTTCAAGGAGCAGTCTCGCTAATTATTACAGCCACTTTTCTGCAGGCTGAACCCTCAGAGTGTGGGGCAAACCCACAAGCCTCTTCCATCATGCTTTTTAAGTAAGCAGACTGAATATGTTACAGTTAAGTGTACTGGACTTCCTTCACTTTCAATTGCTGTTTATCCAGGAGATAAAAATGGAATCTGACATCTGCAAACAAGTGTACTGAGAAAATATAAATTTGGAGATGCATGTAAAACTGGCATACAGGTGGATGACTCTGGCAACATTTTAAGTGGAGCTGATGACTGCATTTATGAACACTATCTGAAAAAATGCATTCTGGATGTCTGTTACAAGGGGGTTTTTTGAGTATAATAAAAAAACCCCTCTGGTTATTCTGATAGTGAAATTATGACTACTGGTGATAGTCAACTATTTCAAAGAATTGATGTGTCAATTAGACTTTGTGTCAGCTTTAGAGCTTTCCCTACCTTTTTTGTTCCAAACTTTCACATCAACAGAAAAGTTGATGTGCATAGGAAATAAAGTACATCAATTTGCCCTCCTTTCCAGTCTGCTAATTATAATTTTAGACAAATATCTGTGACCTAAATTTGGCAGACATCCTTAAATCCTTAATATGTAGTCATACTACATATTAAGTTAGTTATTTTGACTCTTTTCTTCTTTTGCTTTTATCTGCCAGATACTCTTGATGGTAGAAGGAATTGATACTTCTCCAAATAACTTAGGAAAGCCGATATCTAGTAAAAGACAAACCCAAAGTACACAGATACATACAGTGGGAGTATTTTAATGTTGTGGAAGGAGACCTATCTTTGTCTAGCTACAGGCACTGATTCAATTTAAATTCTTGATGACTTCTTGAAATTAGGTGCCTTTCTTGCACATATGTTGTTAATGGAGGGAGACCAGGGATGAAAGGGAACTGTGGAAGGTTGAATGCCCATTACGAGGTAGAAAGGCTACAGTGGTTCTGAATAATTGTCTCTGCATTGGGAATACCTAAGGAGAGGTTTCTGAAACCAGAGTTTCCCCTATGAGGATCTTCTACAGGAAGGAGCATGAACCATGTGATAGGTGGTTCAGTAGGAAATGAGACAGACACAGTCACACACTATTTCAGCCTAAACCTCAAATAAAGGTGTAGGATAAAAGCACAGTCTTTCCTGAGGTTCAAGAAATGGGGAGCTGAACAAAAAAGAGACTATGATCTATTCAGGAGAGAGAGAGGGAAAGGTTTTCTTGAAGTTCCCTTCCCTCATACATGGTCAGCCCACTCCCTGTTTCCCTAACTGACCTAGTTTCACTCCAGTTCTTATAGTTCTTGGATTTCTGTTCCTCACCCCTGCCCTGTCTTTTCTTAGTGGCATTAAGCAGGCAATATTCTTTCAATCTCCATCTTTCACCTGACCTGTGCAAAGCAGTCTCTGAATAACATATTTTTCTAAGGAAACTGTTCAAGTCAAGAACCAAGATGTTTCCCAGGTGCTTCAGATACTGCATTCAAAGCCACACGAGTACAAAAAGAAGGATTAAAAAAGAGCATCATGGGAGAAGCCAAGTTTGTCCAAAAGAGATTGTGGATCAAGAGCTATCAGAAAATTAATAGCTCAAGTAGCCAACTATTAGAGGGTGTTAAAGAATGTAAGCATGGCATCAATCTCTTCATCTAGAGAGAGCACAGGGAGGGGAAGTGACCCAGAAATTTTGTGAGTCTGCTCCTCTTCAGTGCTCTTATGAGGGAGATATTCTGGTGTTTTATCAACACTGTTTTAATCTTGTACTCAAAACAGATCACCCTGCAGGGCTCCATGAAGAAAATCAGGTCCATTTCAGCCAGACACAGCACACTTTTCAGAAATGCTGCAGTAGTGTTTGAACAGTTGTGGTTTTCAGATGATGGGTGGAAATCCAGCAATTTTGACATGCTTTAATTGTAAAACTGATAATTTGAGCAGAAAAAGGATAGATCTTCTCTCTAATTACTGACAATAACTGTGCTTTCCAGTAATCAGTTTCTGGGGTTTTTTTTTTCATTTTATTGAATGAATAGTAGCATATATTTATATGGTATAAAATAGATATACCATATATTGTACATTTATATGTTGGTAATAAACATTAACTCTAAAAATTGCTCACAGATAGGATAAGATAGAAATATTAGAATATGATTCTTTAGTACTATTGATTTCTGGTTGGGAATTTTGTGTGGTTGCTCCAACAATGACCCAGTCACTGAATACACTACTTTTTAAACAGCTATAACAAGTGCATTTTAAATGTTGTGACTTTTAGAGGAGTCTGACTTTCTGTTTTGTTATTTAGCTGTATTTTCTGCAATGCAGAATTGATAGCTCTGTGGCATATTTACGTATTTCAGTTGCTTCAGTAAATAAATAAGGATTGACTGAATTACGTGGTTTGATCTGAGACACACTGATTTCGAAAGCGCCATGCTTTTATTGTGAGATGAATCAATATGTGATGTGTGGTAGAAGAATACATTTGAGTGCATGCATGTACATGCGTGCACATGAATGTCTTTAGTCAATATTGTCTTGGAAACCTATGATCAGAACAAACCAACTTAGGCTTTTTTTTTTTTCCTAATTACTTGCAATACATAAGTTTACATCTGCAAATAATTTCTCCATTTCAGGTGTGGATAGACATGTGCCTCAGTTCCCATTAGATTATAACAATAGGGCTTTCTTTTTCACAGCAGTTTTATTAATCTTAATTTGTAGATTTTGAGAAATTCCACTTTAAGTTAAATTCTTAGAACTGATGAGAAGCTAATATAATGCATCAATACTTTATCTGTTGAACAACTAGATTTAAAATTTGTGATTTGGTTAGGAGAAGTGTGTTGTATTCCTTCTGCAGACATCCTACATTCTATTTAGTAGATTATTTGCATAGTTTCAATACCAATTCATTTTACCTAACTGGCAAGATTCATGAGAGGGGCATCATTTTGAAACCCAAGAATACAGTCTCATTTTTATAAAAATAAAGTTAAAAGTTAATTTTGTCTCATGATAGAGCACTAATATGGTTCATCAATCTTCTCCAGCAGCCTCTGTTACAGGATTAGGATCTGGCAGACCATCTCAGAGGAAGTACAACAGGTCAGACTGAATGTAAAATGCAGTAGTGGGTGCTATTTCAAAGAGTTTGTGCTCATCCACTGACTTGTACTGTGGATGTGCACAGTTGACAGGTGTGACTGTCAGTTCAATTTTCTTAGCAGATTTTTTAAACCTACACATCCTGTTACACACAACATTTTTTCCTACTAGACCATATATACCTGTGAGGTATTTTTCACCTTAAAGTGTTGCACTTTATAGGAAAAACAAGTGCAACCCAGTGTTTATAGGATAATGATTTAGTCACATGATTTAAAGGAGGAATCTTGCATTCCAGTCTGTTGTTAAGAATTCATTATAAGTCTTACTTGGAACAGTGACTAGATGCAATAGTTATAACATGTGAAGTCTTATTTTTGTAGATCATGTTATCTTTGCAAGAGAGATGGAATATCTATTTCATAATAGCTTCATATGTTTGCTTCTCAGGAGTTGTTCATAAAATATTAGTTTATACGGGAAGATCAAATGGTACCCAGTAGATTTGGTGATTTCAAAGTAGCACTTAAATTCAGAGCTGCCTGTCTGCATCCATAGCTCTTGTCTTTGATAAATTCATTTATTTTATATAAACAATCATTGGATAGCATACACAGGTTATAGGGACTGGAACCTAAGATCTCCCCATCCTAGGTGAAAACCTGCTAGTCATGATTTCTTGTTCCATCTCTCTTAATTGAGTATTCCCTTCTCTCTCAAACTCCCACATCCTGCTCTCCTGAACTGAATGAGTCAAGAGTTGCTGTAGTTCCAAGTAGGGTGTGGTCAGGACACTGTGCTTATAGTACTTTTATTTTAAGTAGAATAACCATTCTTTTTTTGTTCCTCATTCTTTTGAGACACAAAAATGTTGCACTGCTAATGGGGAAGCTTTTTCATGCTTTATCAGTGCGCCTTTTCATTCATATAAGGTGTCTGGTGGATAGAGGCACCTGCAGATTTAGAACTGGTCACATGGATTTATTTGAGTGAAAAGTTTTCATCTTCAGCAAGAGCCAAGACTTGCCTTTTCAAGTCCTTTGGCCTTCAATAAAAAGAGCTTCTAACTTGATTCCTGCTGTTGGAAGCTGTAAAATAGTGAAGCATCTACCAGTGTCAAGAAGTCATTACATTTATTAAATATAATGTATGGTTTTAAAATTCTTTTAAGATTAAGAATACCACGTTTATATTTTCCAGAACAACAGACAGAGAAAGTCCTTAAATACATTGACAACAGAGTGATGAGCTCTTTTAAAATACCAGGTGTGTTTTAATTATGCCTCCACGGTGTGTGGTTTGTACAAAGTGAATGAATAACCATTCTTGAGCTTGTATTTATCAATAAAAATAAATTTTTGTATAAAAATGGACCTTAAATTAGGTAAAAGATAACTTACCTAAATTAACATCATCATCCAGACCATAAGCTTTTCAAGCTGTCAATTTCCTCAAGTAGGATGTCCCAGCTAATAAGAAAACAAAACTAGAAACCCCAATCTTTTCTGAAATGAGAGGAGAAGCAAATTCTTCTGTGAAAATCATCCCTAAGAACGTCTTCTTCTATGCTCCTGAATTTTGTAGCTTAGGATGTCTCTGACATTGCAACTCTCAAATGAAAGGAAATACTAATGAAAAACTGGTTCATTTTATAGTTTCCCTCAGTTTTAATTGATAGATCGCTATTTTGGACTTGAAAGAACAAGAATCACTTCATTAGGCTGACAGTTTTACTACAGCAAAGAAGCTTTCTCTTTTTTAAGAGTAAATTAAATCACTGGGAGATCAATAAATGCAATAAGAAAACAGTGTAATTTTCATGGCTGCTGAACAACTTAGAGATGAGATATTTTCCAGTTGTTAAAAAAAAAAAAAGTTTAACTCTTTTAAAAGGAATTTATATAATGCTACCTGCTACATACTCCTAGGAGTAGACTAAATCTTCTGCTGCAAGAGAGGACAGAAAAACACTGAGTCCTTACTAGTTTCTTTAGAGGAATGGTTCTCTGCTGACTTGAAATTCATTAGTTAATACTATTCTGAGCAAGAAGGTAGAATGTTGTACCTCACTTGTCTATTTTAGCTAACCACTGCCAGGGCTCCCCTATTCTAGCTAACCATAACCCTTTTTAGAGCTTCACAGAAAAGATGCTAAGAGAGATTATATTAAGAGTGAATTCTTTTACTTCTACATTCATACCCTAGCCAAAGGAACTCAAACATGGAGTCCTTAGAAATATGATACAATTAGGTCTGTATGTTCAGTTCGTTTTTCATTAATCCTGCATCAGTTCTGTCCTCACACTTCTCCAGCTTTGCTATTGTCAGGATTCCTCACCAACCTTATGCTTTGGGACCTGACAAGGAAGAGCTGTGTCAGGGTTTTTGTCTACCTTGCCGTACTGTGAGCTGTAGAGAAAGGAAGAAGCACAGACATTACACTTAGAGGAAATGAGGATGAAAGAATGAAATACTGCTTTTTTGAACTACTGCATTTCTCTGTTGTTGCTTTCCTGTCTCGTCTCCTGTGAGACTGATGTTATATCATGAGGAGAAAAAAGGAAAATTTTAGTGATTTCATGAAACAGTCTAGTTGGTTGCCTGCTCCCAAAGTACAGCAATCAAAGTGTCTGCTCTGGTTCCCCTGGCATGTTTCAAACTGGCTACAGGGACTGAAAGTTCTTCTGTTCTCCCAAGAGGGGCATCAGGTACAGCTAAATTTATTCATCTGGGCAAAAACCACCAAAGCTGCTGCTGCTGAATAGTTTCAAGATTTCTTCTACTTCCCTAGTTTAGGACAGGATCCTGAATGCTAGCGACCAAAATATCCAGCAATTTCTTCTAAGGTGGTGCAGTTTCTAACAAGACAGGTGAAACTTGTGAATGGTGGAGATGGTCAGAAAGAATGTTCACAATCTGTGTGCTTGGTGTTATCTTTGTTATCCAGAAACAAAACTTCCACTGGGGTCTAATGGTTGTCTGGCTACTGGTTTGTCTCTAAGCACCACCAGATGAGGCTCCTGCTATCGACCTGTTTAACCAGGTCTCTGAGTTTGCAAAGATAGGGAACCAGTAGTTAAGTAGCCTCCTTGCTTCTGATATTTCTCATATTTAGAACATCACCTGTGTGATCATAAGCTCCTAGTTTTACAAGGTCTGTGCATTGACAGAAAACAGGCAATGACAGACTGTTGCCTTTTGTTTTGGAGCTTCATATTGAGATAAATATTTTGCACTTCTGGACTCTGCTATGATGTTGGCATCAGGATTTTAATTAAGACAGAATGGAATACGAATCAAGGTTTCACATGTAATTTTAACCCTTCCAGGTGATCATATTTCTGAATTCTTGGCTTTAATTTACATTCTTTTATCACTTCAGTGTGATCATATAGTAAATAATTCTTCAAGATTTGGGTCAGTTTTGCAATAGTGTCAGAATCACAACCTATTTTCTTGTAAATGTATTGAAATGTATTTTAAATCAGTGCTAGTACTGAGTTAATAATTACATAAAATCAGTTGCATTTCAGGAAAAAAAACCCAGATTGTATAAAGTATCTCAAAATCTGAATTAGAAATAGCCAAATCTGTTAAAACTACCAGTTTATTTGCCTTTTAATTAGCACCTTTACATTCCTAACTAAAACAATCATCCTGCTTGTTAGAGATACCTTTAGAATCCAAGTTTCAATTCAGTATTTCTCATTTTTCTCCCTCTTCTTCTTCCTTAGTGGAGACTGAAAAGAGCAAATACTGCCTATAGTTGCAGAAGCAATTATAAGGGAAAGCCTGTCAGTATTCTGTGAGGATGTGAGTGGCTTTTATGAATGAAGTGAAGCCTGTTATGAGAGACATAGCAGTGCAAGTTAAGTCTGCTTGTGTTGCTGCTTATGAAATAGTTAAGCATCTTGGAGGACAGCAAAAGAAGTTCCCCTGAACTAGATAGTTTGAGAATTTAATAGCAAGTATTTTCAAACTGCCTGAAAAATCAGCAGAAGCTTTTGGGAGGAGCAGACTCGTGCAAGCATCTTTCATTAAAAAAAGAAAAAAAGGAAAAAGCAATTTCTCATCAACTTTCTGAAATGCATATTTAGAAAACTTCTTCTTCATCAATCAACTACAAGACCAATGACAAAATTAGCAAGTGTTATTTAAATGTGTGGGTTTTTTTTTTTTAGTTCTAGTCAATTTATGGTTATATAATCGTAGTATGTCTGCCCTGGAGCCTTGTTGTCACTGCTCATTGCAGTCATTCTTCAGTCATGATTCTGGAAATTTAGGCAGGGTATTTTTATCAACAGAATCTTGTAAAGTTATCTTTTAAAGAGAAATGGAGCTGTGAATCTTCTATGTCACTTTGAAGCTTGTAAGCATATAGGATCTCTCATGGGGCTTTTTTATTGCCACAATTCTATTCATCAACACTCCATATAGAGCTGGCTGCAGTGATTCACACATCTCTTCCTAGAATTCTTGCTGTAAGTTTAGATTCTCCTGATGTGCATAAGCAAGTAAACTGACTTTTTCTTCTAGTGGAAATTATATTGATTTTGTCGATTTTGCATATAGCCATCATTTTGCTCTTTCATCAAGTTATTTTGGTCTGTTTAAAGATTCTTGCTAAGCTTGCTAAACCAAATGGATTAGTCACATTTAACTCTTTAGGTCTTTGACAGATTAGGAAATATAGCAAACCTTATCAGAAGTATACTGTGGTACTGTGACTTTACCATAAGTGCCATTGCTTTTGGTGACACTGTCTCCAGAATGTCAAAATCACTACTGAAAGTGGACTGTACTCCCTTATCTCCCATCCATTTTTTAAGTGCTCTTCAATTACTGGAAGATCCTACTGGAAATTTTTGAAGCCCATTAGAATTTGGTTTTTTATTGGCAGCTAGTCATTCCCTTTTTTTTCTACTGTAATTGTTAATCAATGAAGTTATTTCCTCTTGTTTTGTGTCTTCAGTTAGTTTGTTTTCTGTTTAAGGAGACTTTCTGCAGCCTTTTGACAACTGCAGAAGTTTTTTTCCTATTTCATGACTTTTTAGAGGGCCAAGAAGTATGAAGAGATCAATATCATATGCATATTTTGGGAGGAATTATTGTTAGCTTTTAGAAAATACTGTTTAGGATAAATTCTTTATTTTTATATTCCTATTTTAATTTAAAGGTGTTTGCAAGATTCCAGTGTAATATTTACTGTCTTGTAATTTTCTGGATAATCTCAAGTCTCTTTTCGATGTGTTATTATCTACGCAGTTTGGGGGTAGGCATTGCTAGCATCCATTCTGCTTCATTCCTATGCTCCTTCCAAAGCATGACAGTAGTATTGTTTGGACCTACTCGTAGTTTACTTGGAACTTCAGCTGCTGGTTTCTGAATCTACATTTCTGATACCTGCATCTTTAATAATCTTACTTAACAGACACACACACACACAAATAAGGAGTGTGCATAAAGGAACCTTTGCCAATATACTCTATTAAAACTGAATCAAAGAAATAATTAAATTTTTTTGGTATTCTTGTTTGATTGCTTCCTATAGCCCTGGGTAACCCAAGAGATAATTCAGGTTTTGTTGTAGTTATTATTGGTTTGTAATCTTGCCATTTCCGATGTGATCCAAACATTTCACATTTGTGTTCTTTTACTTTTATCTCTCCTAATACTCTGGACAATAGTGTAAATCTAGAGCAACTCTTCTTAGCTGAATGTGGTTATTCCATATGGATGTTGTACTTTCCACCTCCACACGGCCTGGCAGCACTTTCCCTCAGGTTTTATTCTCCTTATTAAAATAAAATAAAATGTTTGAGCAAGAACATATATTTGCTTTTTATGATAATGGGCAAGGAGTTGTACTAAAAACTGGTTTTACATAAAGAAGTTTGCACTGTTAGCCCAGCTACTGTTCTTATAAAATCTTCATTGTGAAAACTTTCTCCTACCTTTCTCAGGAAAAATTACATCCATTTTGGTTCCATCATATTTAATGGGTAACATAGGCTTTACCTGAAGTGCATTTAGGCTTCAGAGTTTAGTTTCTTAGTTTTACTAGAAAATCCCTCTTATTAGCCAATGCCTATGGGTGTAACACCAAGCAAAGTGCAGGGAATTATATAGTTCTGGTGGATCTCAATCAGTTTCTTTACAAAGGAAGTTTAAACACTCTTGGGAAGCATTTAATATGAAGGAAGATAGAATTCATTCTGTTTTAATACTTCCATTTTACATTTGAATGTTTGAACTGATCTGCAAATAGAACAGTTCTAGATCAGTATTTAAAAAGCCATACCAATATGAATTAAAACTACAAAAAGCAACACCATAGAGTGGGGACAAAGCAGTATTTCTTAGGGAGACTTCTAATCACCAAGTATCAAAATTATTAAAATGGATATTGATAGAGCTATCCCAGCTTTACTGGTGTGAGGAACTGAAGCACTAAAACGATTTAACCCAGTCTTTATTATGAGATGCTTGCAGAGCATAGGTCCTTTGATTTTCAGGCTGGCACCTCAACCACAAGCTGTTCAATTCAATGGCATTTAGCCTGAAAGTTTGTGTGCATGTTTCTGATGGTGCTCTTACATGTTGTCTTCTAGGTCGTAAGGAATTCAGGGCTGATTCCCTTACCCTTTCACATTGTGGTGCTGTAATAGCAACCTAACAACATAATGCATTAAGAATTAGTTAACTACATTCTTTATCCTGTTTTCCCCTTATAGTTTACTGTTGCTGTGGCTTGATCAATAGGTTTTAGGTTACCTGTTACAATCTTTGAATGGCACATATAAAGTACATGGAAATTGTTCTCACAATCAGGTTTTGAGCGCTGTGATGCATACACAGGCATTTGTTAAATGTGTTGCCACATGGAATAAATAGATTCAGCGTGTACGCTCCTTAAATGTAAGAAAAAGTAAAAATTTCATCACCCAAATGCGTGTCTCTATGTGTTATTTTAGTTCTATCTGAAGTGAGGAAAAATGAAACAGTATATCCACAGAAAGAAAAGAAGATACTTTTGGCAACTGCATACTTCCAGATTGCATTTGTATTTTCAGGGAGGGAACTGGGAAAATGCTGTGTCATGTGGCCACCTGTCAGGAAAATTACCACCTGTCTCCAATCTTGATTTTAGTAGTTCATAAAATTAACACAACAGATAAACAGTGGTATCCCTGTAAGTGAAACCAGTTGATGGATTGATCCATTTAACAGGGTTACAAACTATTTATTACCCAGGTAATAAAAGGCTGAATAAATTCTTTGTACTGTATATCAGAATATCCAAGTCTCAGGCAGGCAGAAGTAGCTCTTGAAACCTGTGTGTATGTTAGGTTTTAGGTTCTATAAGGCTGCATATTAAAAGTCTCTGTTTACATTTCTCTTCCATCTCACTAACGCTGCTTTAATTTCAGTCACAGTGGCAAAACAATGATCACTATTGCTTAGGAGTTCAAACAACCACCAACTATATCATTGATATTGTAGAATTCTGTTGTTGGCTTCTCTTAACACCTTGCTCACAAAGAGGAGTTGGGAAGCTTCCAGGTTCTCCTTTGTCCCTTCTTCCCTGTCTTTTCTCTGAAGGATGAGTCAGGGTTGACTATTGAACATTCACTGAAACAATGAGTGCATACATGAAGACCTCAAATTGGTACTACTGCCATAGCCAGTCCTCAAGCTACTTGGTGTGAGTCACATCTTAAAGGAAAACTTTATATAGGCAAGTACAATTCCCTTTCCTTGTCTCCAACTGTGTTTTGTTACTAATTTCAATCACTTGGGCAACCTCCCCTGCCACTAAATTGTAAAGTTACCAGGTACTCCACATCTTGCACTCAGAAATACTTTTGTTCTGCTGCTCTCCTGTGTTCTGCAAAACCTGGGGAAACCAGGTCTTCATATGTGTGTTTGTCGTAGATCCTGAACTGGAAGCCTAGTGTTGTCCATCTGGCTATTCCACTGAGATCTTAACAAGAGATGATAACCAGGAGAGAGGGAAGCTGAAACATCACAGCTCAGGGAGAGGACACAGTATTTTCAAAATCTTCTGCTGTAGAACACTGTCCTGCTATTGCAGAAAACTCTAATATTCAGTTCCAGCATCTTCAGACTACTTAGTCTTCATGTACAGTGGTATTTCTGCTGTTTCAGAAATCTGCAGCCAGTTTCCTGCATTCTTTCAGTATCAGCAGATACCCACATTAAAGCTGTGTTAGCAAACCTAGGAGTCCTTCACTCCAACCTGCCTAGCACTCCTCTGCATGTTGCTATGCCTCTGCACGTTTCTCAGGTCTGGCATTTGCCTTTCCCTCTACCGTGTCTCACAGCCTCTCAGCACACCCAGCAAATCTTACCCCTTTTGTTCATCTGTAAGAGCTGCCAGGTTTTGCAGAGCTCTGGTCTTCTGTTGCTATTGTTTGCTGCAGGATATGTTGACCATATACACTGGTATTTGTAGCTGAACACAGCTTACAAGTTTCTTCTCCTGCTTGCAGTTGAAGAATATTCTAATGACAGCAATAGCAATTGCTAAGAATGGAACACGCAAAAAAAAAAAAAAAAAAAAACAACCCAACAAACCAGTACTGTTTTTAACTTCTTTTAATGCAATTGGGTCAGTTGGAAGGAGAAGGAGAATAAATATCATCTGACTTGGACAGTTCTCTGAATTCATCAGCAAGTCTCCAGAGATTGTTCAAATACTCCTGCATTTTGAATAATTTTTTTTTCCAGTCTTTATTAAAGCTTCTTGGGGTGTTGCAGCACCACAGGCTTCGCCAGCATTGGGTGTACCTAAACTGAGTGACTGGGTTACAGCTGTGGTAGGAAAGAACTCAGCTGGTGAGCTCACATTCTGCCTGGGAATGTGAATATGTGCTGGGAGATACGACCTTTGTGCTGCTGCAGACAACATTATTACAATACCGGGGCTTTGTGAGCTCATTGGGAATTACCTTCCTGAACTGTAGTCACGTCTTTGCTGGCTGTATGGCTGTCTTTTTGTAACTAGAGGCTGTACTCTTTTCATATTTTACAGTAACTCATAAATGTTTAAGACAGCTTTTGAGCAATTAGTGCTGCTTCTGCTCTAGAAGTTATGAATTTGTTATGTGCAATGATTTTCATAATGTGTCACCTTAATTTATTTCAGTCAGTTTGGCAAAGAAAAGCAGGAAACTGAAAACATGTAAGGTTGCAGTTTTCTAGTTGCATGAATAATGTGCAATATCAATTCCAATCTATTTGCATGAAAAAAAATAGCGAATGGCTTACTCTATTCTTAGCTTGGAAATATGCTGACACATCTAATGCATAATAAAAAGTACTTTACACGTGAGTTACCTTGGTTAGCGGCTCACTGGGTCCCCATGCTAGTGCTTCCTATTTATGAAGAGACTTTACACTTGAATGCAATTTGTTTCATAATGCTTAAAGACAAATTACTCTTTACAGTTATTAAAATGTGAAACTATCTGGTGGATTAGAAATCTCTTTCTTTACAAGCAGTTTAGGGTTTTTTTCCCTCAGAGGTGTAGCCATCCTGTGTTTCTTATTCATCCTTTGTGTGTGACCTATCAGACTGAAGTGGTTTGTGGAGAGGAAAAGCAGTCCCAAGATAAAATACTAGTAGCAACACTAGAAGGATTTTGATGCAGTCTTATTTTTAGAAATCCACATCAGAAAGCCATTTAAGGGAATGATTTTTTGACTTGTGACCATGGAAAAATGTCACATTTCTTTCAGAGCAAGTTGGAAAATGCATCTGCTTGTTTATCTGTAATCATTCCCATCTCAGAATAGGATCGTATGTGCTGGATATACTTCCTAGAAATCTTGAAGGTTTGTGCCTTTATGAGTTCTTGGGTTGCAGCTGAGGCTGATTATTTGGCATTCCTTGAGGATGTCTCCTGCCCAGGCTAGGAACAACGTGGGTATCTGGAAATGGTGGAGTTGTGCTGTGCACTTGAATTGGTTAAGGAAGAGCAGTGTTGCAACTCCTGGAACTTTTCACTGCCACTTTATCTCATTAGATTTCTCTATTTGCTTCTTCTTATCCTTTTATTTACCCCTGTGTGTTGAGGGGAAAGTTAGGAATGGTCTCTTTCTAGCATCTCTACAGGGAAGGCCAGAAAAAAATATTAAAAAAATGAAATCGTTTTACTTCAGTAGGTTCCTAAGTAGGAAGATCCAGTTCTTTTGTCCTGTAATTGGATTCCCCTTACAATGCCTATTTTGTAATCCAGGATCAAAATAACTTGAAAAATTTTGAAATGTAATCCAGCACATAGTATGCTACAGAGGGTTATTAAAATTCTAAAATGTTCTTCTAGATATCTAGTTGATAAACCTGATACAAATTTGTAGTTCCAGTTGTTTGGGTTTACTTAAATTGAAACTTGTGGAAGAAACCAAAACCTTGTAGCAAAAAATGTGTCCTCCTTTTTGCTGTTTTGATGTGTTCAGAGCCAACTCTCACATTAAATAAAACTGGGTTTGAACTAAACAATTCAAGATATTTTTTACTTTTAAGGTTATCCAGCCATTAAAACTCACATGAGTGGTTATATATTTTCCTAGAGCTTCAGATCTCTCCCCATCTTCCGTGAGCTCAGTGAAAGCTTTTCTTGAAGTTTTATTCCCTTGGTGGGGTGAATGACTGGAACCCTCTCTGTTGAAACAGGTCAAGCCAAAACCCCTTTCTTTCCGTGCTGATGCAAACAGTGCAAGAAATAAGAAAAAATAAAAGGCTGTTTTCCCTGTCTACATATACTTCCTTTAGACAAGGTATTAACTGACAATATTTTCCTTTGTAAAATGCCACTAGAAATAGGAAATAAAATTAATATAGAATCACTGGCTGGTTGCTTTTACTTGCTGACATTTTGTTTTTAGCATACACTGATATTTGTATGACAGTTTCACTTCCCATTTTCAGAAAGTAATTTAACATTACGGTCATTCCAAGATCTCTGGAAACAAAGTTAAATTAGAAACAAAACTGCCAAAGGGACATTAAATATGCTGAAGAAAGTAGTGGGAAAACCCACTGAAGTATTGTAGGCTCTAGCAATATTTTAGAGGCTGGATACCTTGTGTTAGGTTTCTGATCTATTTAGGCAGATTAGAACAGGTTGATAGGTTTTTCTGAATTAACAAACTCAAGGTAATTTAACTTTAAAAATTTTTTAATAATGAACACCCAGAAAAAATAAAGCATTTTCTCTTTCTCTCTTTTTTTTTCTTAAATCCATTCCTTTATCTGAGGAGTTAAGGACTAAAAATTGTAAAAAAATTGGAATCTTTATTTAAGGTTGTCTCAACAGGTGCGTGTGCTCAGCTGATTTAAACTAATCTCTGTGTGTTCCTGCTCTGAGGACTGGTTCCATTTAGTACCATCCACCACCAGCCAGCACTGCCATCCCTCCCTCTTGCTGCCTGGTGAGCCAGATCTGGGAACAGGGAAATTCAATCTAGGGTAAAGGAGTTGTTTCGTCTTTTGCTGTGTAGCTGCTTTTCAGCACAAATGCCTCCCCGTTGTGCTTGTGTGGCAGTGGAATGAGCCACGCTGTCAGCACCGGGAAGATCAGACTGCTCAGCCAAAGGCGGCAGTGAGAAAGGGCAGAGCATCACTTTTGTCGGTGCTGTGGGCTTAAATTTGTTTAGATCAATCATGAAACCACACCACAGCATTTCCCCCCTCTGCTGTTTAACAGTTGATGTTATGGATGATCTGAAGGTATTAACTAGATTGATTTGCAATTTGTCACCCATCTTTGCAAACATCAAAAAGATGGGCCAAAGCAGAAAGATCAGACAAACAAACCGGACTGAGTCAGGTCACAGAGCTCCGTGTACAATAGGATGTTTCAAAAGTTACTATATAGTGCAATTATGTAACTAACAGTCTAGATTTTATCAACATGTCTGTTAGACACTGAAAACTGCAGATTTCAGTGAGGGATATCTCTGTTTTCAGCAGCTTTTCCTTCGATGTAAAATGGCTATTTTTAATCAAAATTTCCACATAAAGGGCTTTGTGTCAGCAATTTTTTTTTTCTTATTTCAGTAGGCTATCTGTACAAGTAGCACAAAATTCCAAATGGCTTTTTGCCATCATCTTCAAAAGGGTGATGTCTGCTCAAGTTAATGAGTTTATTCGTTTTAAATGATACTATAGTTGTAAGATTTCACTTCCCATTCACATGTTATAGGGAAATGTGACTGTCCTCTTCCTAACTTTACGAGTTATTTGTATGAATATTTGTAACCACATTTTTGCTTTATAATCCTATCAGGTAATACAGGTGGTCCAAAAATTTCCAAATAACTTTTAAACTACAATTTTAATATTTGCCTGAGCCTCTGATTTCCATTATTTACCTCTTTACCCCTTCATTTCCCAGTGCTTTGAGGAGTTGATGTTGAACCATCAACATTTTGCAGTCTGCTACCAGAAGTGAAGTACTGTTGACATCATTTCTGAATCCATTAAAAGCAGGTTCCCACAGGGCAAATATTGCATGTGTACAAATTGTTTACAGATTCTGTGTGGTCAATGATGATGATAATAGTAGATAAAAAAGGTCCTGGGAATTAAGCCATGCAGAGTTTTGCTGTTTAAATTTGACAGTGTATTGGTTTTTGGCTGCTGCATGATCTTAATGCTCACTAGAAATATAAAGGGCAGTTCTTTTAAAAAATGACCAGCAGAGGCTGACACTGATGCTCTTTAGAATGAAATAAATTACATATTGCATTAAAGCAGTCAAACTGTTTTTTCACATGTCAACCTTTTCCTTATTCTATTTAGCTAATTTTGTCAGACCTTACTGTATTACTGACAGCTTGTTGTGGAAGAGTTCAGTATTATGACTCTGTCTTTGCTCTGTGCCTTTTCCTTTTCTTTCACTGTAGCCTATCTCTAAGTGAACTCTTCCCTCTTCTGAGCATGATGTTATGCATAATAGTTGCTGAGTTTAAAAATGCTTTAGAACATGTCCTTTGAATATGTGTTCCTTTTTTTTCCATATTGCAGTCATTATTTCTGATGGAAATCTATAGATACAGATATAGATATAGTTATGTTTATATCTCAATCAAACTGCTTTTTGAATCTATATGAAAACATGTTTCATCAATCATACGTAATTTATTTTAACAAAGATTAGAAATATGCATGTAACAGCTGTACAATATACAGGTACATTAAGCAAAACCATATACATGGGAAAATACACTTGGAATGGAGAAAATACTGTGAGACCTTTAACTTCAGAACTGGCCTAAATTCAAAAATGCTGTATCTTAAAGCAATATTCAAGTCTTGTTTCATAAGCACTAAAGGTTCCTGAACTCAAATAGTCAAAAGGGATTAAATTACCTAAGTTATGCATATGTTTTATGCTTCAAATGACTGTGCCACGGAGCTCACTGAGTACATGCCCTTGTATCCTCAGAATGTAGGATGTGTGTAGCTGAGGGAGCACTTTTCTGTTGCACAAGCAGAAAGGACCTCAGCTCATTTGTTTGCAGTATGTTGCCCTCTGGTCTGTAAAGATAAAAGAGAAATATGGAGGTGAATCAGAT
Organism: Chamaea fasciata; assembly: GCF_029207755.1. Lineage (NCBI taxonomy): Eukaryota > Metazoa > Chordata > Aves > Passeriformes > Sylviidae > Chamaea > Chamaea fasciata. Next base: position 25,795,327 of record NW_027094087.1, read on the forward strand.
TGTGTTCATCAGGATAGACATCTGTCATACTTCAGAATTTTCCTGGAGCTAGTGCAGATTTTGGCAGTCTGTACTTATTGTTTAAAAGCTTGAGCAAGCTACATAGTTCCCCCACTAACCTTTTGCAGATAGAAGAGGATTCCACATCCTCAGGTTCTTAAACAATTCTTTTTAACATTCATAGAAGCAAATCCTTCAGAATTTTTTTCTAACCTCTAGAGGCAGAGCATTCTTATCTTGCCATTTTTTTATTATAGGTCATCTTGCTTTTCATCATTCTACAGACTTTAAGTAAAGCAAGGATTTTAGTTAGCTGGACTAACTAAAAATCTAATTAAATCCTGGCTCAGGATTTAATGAACAAGATTGTATTTTGCACCTGATTATTTCTTGTCTTTTTTTCCCCCCTGATCACTACTTATTACAGTTTCTTCACCTGTTTAAATTTTCCTTAGCTAATTTTTTCAACCTATTTTTTTCTTTTAATTGTGAGTAGTGGTGACTCAGAGGATGTATGGGCAGTTGAAAACGGTGTCCATCTGAGGAAATGATTGTTGAGCTCCCAGGGACGGCGTATTTTGCTTCAAAACTTCTCATGTTTCTCTGTTTTCTGAGATCTCACCCAGCATAGCACTTGATTGCAGTCCACTAAGGGACTCTGATCTTTTTCTTTCCTTTTCTCTTTTTACTTCAAAGCCTCTGAAATATGTGAGATCTGTGTCTCAGTCCTACAGCACAGTATTTTTGCGACACATGACAAAGGATGTGTCTTACAAGCTCCAGTGTATGGTAGGAATGTATGCAGTGGTATTAGAGGATGAAAGACCTTTGGGGATTGAGCTGGAAGACTGAATAGGGAAGAAGATCCCAAATCAGACACAAAATTTTCACACTGTGTATGGAGAGTGCTGCATGGAATATTCCTCCTTCTGCACAACTCCCTGGTTAGGTCTCAGAGTGAGCTAAAAGCAGCTCTTCAGAGCAGCCTGGAAGCTGAGTAACAATTACATCACATGGACAATTATGGAATCTGCTCCTCGCCTTGCTCCTGGGTATTATTTTACTTAGCAAAGTAGATGCAGTAATATGCCTTCCAACTGCTCCTTACAGTTTGGGCTAGTTCCACATTCATCTATTGCATTTCTATTCCCTTGGATTTAAATACCAGACAGAAATGCATTTGATGACAGTTGTCAAATTGGGCAGTCTGGTTGCTTAAAGGTACCTACTGAATTAACCAGGAGCTGTGTCAACTGTGGAAAAGGCACTGAGGTCTTTTTCTGGAACCACGCACCTCAGTTAAAAACTGTGTTCATGGCTTGTCAGCCAGCTGCTGTTGTCCAGCATGAATGTTTCATTTTTCAAGCATTAGATTACTAAAGACACCGATACAGTGACATGAAATATTGTGCAAGATATGTTATGCATATATTTCATGATCTTCGCTACCCTTCATGTGTTCCCACATTGTCAGTGAAGTATCACAGTAATTAACGAGTATGTGATATTTATTTATTTCTTATTGCCTTGTAAGTAAGACATAAATCTTGATGTGAAGACATACAGTACACAATTTTCACAGATTTCTTAATTCTGTAAAAAAATTGCCTCTTTTTTTGAGTTCAGCTTTCAGGAATTGCCTATTATTATAGCTTTCGCAGATTACAGAACTCTTTAGTAGGTATTTTTTGTTGTTGTTTGGGGTTGGTTTGTTTGTTTTTTGTTGTTAATTTTTTAAAGCAGATTTATAGACAATGAGCAAATCATGCCCCCATGTCAGTGTTTTGTGTGACTTGGAATCTATGGTTTGGGGACTGGAATGGGGCAGTAGGAAGCATGTTTTGCTCTAAACCAAGGAGGGGGTTGGTTCCATCATCATGCAAGGCTCTTGTGTGAATGTAGCCTTATCAGTGTTCTGTGGCTCAGTGCAAGAAGGGAGGCTGTACAGTCAGCACTGTTGAACAATGCTTAGTGGTGACATCTTCAAAGCAGCATTCATCCCTTTCTAACTTACATATGCCTGTTGAAATAGAATCCCAATAATGCCAGAACCACATAACAAAATCCTGTGACCTGCGTTATGTGAAAAATAAAATTATCCCCTTTTGCCTTAATAGCTTGATATGGATCAGTTTCTTTTTAATGTAATCATTAACAAATCATCACACACAAAATTAGGAAGGCTGTTCCATTTTCCAGTAATTTGTTCATATGGCTTTTGAAGATGCTCCAAAGTTCCTACTAGCAAGTAATTTAATTAGGTGAAACTATTTCCTTTGCTGTTTCCGAGCAAGATATTATCCAATTTAATAGTACCAAAAATATACTCCATAACTTGATATATATAAATTATCATGCTTCAAACTGAAGCTGGATTTTTTTTGCTCCTCGTTTCAGAATGGCTTTTTGAGATTCTGTTTAGACCTTTTGTTTTTCTGTAGCTCAGAAAGTTCAGAGTTTAAAACTAATATCATTCCTTGAGGTTCTTAGATTCTAAGAGTGAAAGCTATCACACAATTGCTGAGTGCAAACTTGTAGGTGAGCTGCAATAAATCAGGGCATTACTCAGAATTATCCTGACTCAAGGGAACGTTTAAAGGTTCTCTCAATGAGTTTATGTACAATGAATTGACCATTGTTCATATACCTGTTACCTAATGGCAATATTATATCCAGTAAAGGATTTATTTTAAATCAGAGAGACTGGCAGGATAGTTTTTATTGTGATAGTAAGAACAGAACATAATTCAGGAAGCAATGTATTTAAAATAATACATTGTCATGCTTATCTGTGCCATTGTATTTTTAACCCTTTCATTTGGAAGCACTCTAGAGGTGATCTTCAATTACTTGAATGCACAGTATTTTTTCTGCAGGATCCTTAACACCATTAAACTTAGTTAATGGATTCGTTTAGGATAAGCTAAACATTCAGTAGTTCTACAAACGTAATTTTTTTTCTTGCCTCTATCATAGTTACTGTCCTGTGTTCAATGGTGAAGAATACACTGGGGGGGGGAAGGGTTTGCATTTCTTTTTAAACAATTTGTTGCTGTCAGAACAGGCTTGCTGCTACCGTAGTGCTGCCAAATAGATTCCAAATTATGGATCTGGCATGCATATTGTCCTGCAGCCCAAAATATCTTGGAGGAGTTACTGCTGCTTTCTGTCTGGGTAGCCTCAACTAGCAATACATTCTGGACGAGGTTTGAACATATCTAAAGACGAGATAAGGAGGGCATTGCTGATATCTGTTGAAGAATAAAGAGTGCAGCAATCAGCTCATGTTCAAACCAGCGTGTTCTGGCCAGTTGCCTCCTACCCACCAAGGAGCAAGGGAAGCTTCTAAATTCACTTGCATACCATTCAGGATCTAGTTTGATCACCCAAGTGGTTATACTCCACGGTGCCAGCAGAGAGAATGAGGTGAGGGTTTATGCAGGGAAGCACAGCAGCAGTAATTTAGACTGGAAGCCACGCACAACTCTAAATGAAACCCTGACCCAGACTTTTGACAGCATTATTTTGGGAGAGTGGTAATCTTAATTGCTCAGGTATCCCTGAGTTCTTGTCGTGTTCTGTTTGTCTTTTTTAATTCAATAGATTTTCTTTGCCTAAATATCTTTGATTGCCACTTCCCCACCCTGGCACCTTCAGTGAGTGGTTAACCTGGCTCCCATTCGTAAGCAGTTTCTGGCTAGGACATTACACTAATGTTCTAATGTAAAAAAAATAGAAGAAAAAAAAAGGTTGACCACCGTGTATTTGTACAGTTTGAGGCATTTTCTTAGAAGCCCTGGTAGCACAGCTCCTGCATCACTGCCTTGTCCAGGAGCTGTGGGGAAGGCACTATCGTGTTTGTAATGATATGACACGTGGCATCATGTGCTGTGTATCCTCCAATCTGTTCCATGCAAAAACACCATAAATTGAAACTTCTGCAATTTGAATTTCAAAGTGTACAGTTACATGTGCGAAAGGCAGCCTGGTATAAAATTGAGTAAGGGTGACATTAACATTTAGATATCCATTTATTGAAAGTGATAACGTAAAAGAATGAGAAGGAAAAAGAAAACTTATTCAAATTGAAAGAACAGCAGAATAGAAATTGCAAAGCTATTTAGAAATATCTTCACCTCACTGGAATGTGAGGATAAATCATCATTTTGGAAAGGTATATGGATGAAATTTTAAATGGATATTTACAGTTTTACAAAACATAGCATTTCATGTTTCTTTTCAAAGCATGAAATTGTTATCCCTGGTCTTTCTCCTCGAAGCAGTGAAATAAGAAAGGACAATGACAGTTCCAAAGATAGGCAGTATGATTAAAATCCACTGACATATGCTTTATATAAATGCAGAAATGGCAAATGGGCATTTTTTTGACTGCGGTAAACTGCCTGAATTATTAAATAGCTCAGGAATTAAAATGAGCAGAATTTTGGCAGACATCTTAAAAATCTCATGCAGAGCTTGCCTTTTCCTTAATTGCTGGTCTTTCTAAGGGAAAAAATGCATAAATTGTAATTGTTTGTTTCATCTTTTTAGGTTATCTCATTGTTATTATTAAAATGAGTTCTCAAAACACAACATTCCAAGAATCGAAAAATCTGGAAATTGGTTTGCTCTTTGCAGCTTTCATAAATAAACTAGAAATCAAGAAGGCACAAATTCTTATCTCACTTCTTCCTTTGATTGGTTATTACCATTTTCTTGTGCTCCAAAGTCCTAGTCTTTGTTGATCATATTTAATTACCCTCACTCAAAGGTAGAATTGTTGGTGCTTAAAATGTCTGCCTATGGTTGTGTTGGAATGTTAAATCCTTTTGTACACCAGCAACAGAGATGGGTTTACAAATTATGTTTCCCCTTATGTTCACATCGCCATGGTGAGTACACAGCAGGTACTCTCCCCAGCACAAGTGGGATATTGCAGTGGCAGTGGGACAGAACAGGTATTTGGTAGTGTTGGAGAAAAACATGGAAAAGAAGCCTTGAAAGTCTAGAAAATTAAGATGCCAGTGTGGAATAGTTTATTTCTTTACTGTTTCACACTAAGAGAAAATGAAATGTGAACAGATCTTCAAAGAAAATGAGTAACCAAAACTTACATTATCTCTCAAAGTTTTGTAAGGAAGTTGAAAAATTGCAGATTATTTTTGGATATCAATTAGACCAGTGCAGGCTGAGAGGATGACTTGGCTGCATGCAATGTGAAAAATTACATAAAATATATTCTCCTACAATTTTGCATATAAATGTGTGCTACTTTTCTATTCTGTGTAGCCATTTATAATAGAAATCTTACTTTATCTATATGCGTGGTTTTACTACTTCAATATATGAATTAGCTGATACACACTTTAGTGCATTTTTCTCTCCTAAATGCATGGCATATGCAGTTAGACATTATAGATTTATGTCCAGCATCAGTATAGTCAGCTTTGTTCATGATATCTTTGCTTTCCAAGTTTAAAAAACCAACAACATTCTATTTGCTAACCTTTGGACATTTTATGTGCATAAGATTTTTACATACTTTTTCTGTGTGCATCAATAAAATTACCAATAATAAATGTGGATTATTATTAAATTCAGGGAACTTAGATTCCTCTTGCCATGCATAGTTGTTGCAAACTGAGTTATATCAGTGTGTCATTTAGAGGTATTTGGTCTATAAACCATTATTGCTGCAAAAACTTAGTTCTCACTGTTTCTGACTACAGAAAATTTTAGATCAGTAGACAAAGAAAACTGAACTTGCTCAGATTGCTTTTTAAATTGTCTAGGAACATAACTTGAAGTGTACCATTTTAGGCTTATAATTTGAGAACTGGAGCAATTCTTGCTCTTTCTGGCCTAACAAAGGACAAAAAAGAAATAAATGCTTCCACAAGGATTAGTTTGTGTTGATGCTATTGATCTGGTTCCTCTTGTGGCCAAAGGTCATGCTGACTGCTAAAAAAGAAAAGTGGTTGAGCAAAAAGCCACTGACTTAAAGGGAGATTGTTAGTAGAGGTGGCTTAGTAAATATTGTCCTTTTAGCTGCAAACTGAGCTGTCATTTCTGCAGAAATTGTTGCTTCTGTTTTATTTCACTGGGTTCAAAAGGCCAATTCTGAGTGCTGAACCAAGTAATGTGAGTAACATAAGGTTTAGGAAAAGTCCAGATTTCCAGTATAGAAGGCATATTCTGTCATTTGAAGGGATACCATCCCAGCAAACCTGGGCAAGCTTGAGAAGTGGGCCCATGAGAACCCTGTGAAGTTGTAAAAAGTCCAAGTGCAAGGTGCTGCACCTGAGTGAGGGCAAGCCTCGACCTGAGCACAGACTGGGAGATGAACTCATTGAGAGCACCACTGCTGAGGAGGACCTGGGCATTCTGGTGGATGTTAAAATGGGTCCAGAGGAGGCCACAAAGATGATCAGGTGACTGGAGTATGTCTCACATCAGCAGAGGCTGAGACGGCTGGGATTGGTCAACCTGGAGGAGAGAAGGCTCTGGGGAGCCTTCCTTATAGCAACCTTCCAATACAGAAAGGGGGGTTATAAAATAGAGGGAGAGTGAGTTAGTACACAGACAGATTGTGGTAGGATAAGGAAGAATAATTTTAAACTACACCAGAAGAGATTTAGTTTAGATACTAGGAAGAAATCCTGTACTGTGAGGGTGGTGTGGCAATGGAACAGGTTGCCCAGAGAAGTTGTGGATGCCCCATCCGTGGAAGTGTTCAAGGCCAGGTTGGACATGACTTTGAGCAACCTGTCTAGTAAAAGGTGTCCCTGCCCGTGGCAGGGGGCTTGGAAATAGATGACTTTTAAGGTCTCTTGAAACCCAAGCCGTTCTAGGATTGACTGTTTTATATGTAAGTCCGAGTGCAAGTGTGTAGATATAAGTATGTATCTGCATACACATCTATATGTATGTAATCCAAAGGCTGAAGAATTTGGCACCACTTGAAAAGGGATTAAGAAGGTGTAAAGTTAGGTCACCTTCATTCAAACCCTGTTTAAGTTTGTGGAGTGGGATCTGAAAACCAGGACAAGAACAATGTTTATTTTGTCAATTTTCTTGAGGCTGTCTACACACTTTAGTTTTTCATTATTTTCTATGTCCACATGTTGCAAGAGGGAAAAAAAGGACCAGACAGTTCTTGTTATCTCAAATAAACAACTGTGCATTCGTCTTTTAAGTTTCTTTGTCCTCCTTTAGGATTTTCTGATGTCTTCTCTTTGTAATTCCATCTTGTTTCTTAGCTCTCAAGCATGTAAATGGAAGAGTTTTCACTGTAAAATTCTTCTCTATGCTAGCAACATATATGTATGTAAATATCTGTCTGACATAGAGATTCAGTAGTTCAGAAACAGAATTTCATAGACCAGATATTTTTTATTCCTTACTGGTTTTCTGAGTTTTTGATCAGCATTCTGGTCACTCTCCTTTTAGCTAGTTTGGGGAAATGCACACACACTGACTATAATAATGTGCTGCAGTAACTTTCATGTTACCCCTATCATTTCAGATTTTTGGCTTGCTTTTTCTTAAAAAAGTTTCTTGTGTTTTTTCAGTATTTTCTGAGGTCCAGATTTTAGTAGAACTTGTATTATTGGTTTCCCCACACATTTATGAGATCTTTGTTCATAGTGGAGGTGACCATATCAGCACTGTAGAGCCAGTTTCATAATATCAGTTCTGCTAAAAACTGAGTCTCCAGAGCTATGAAAGTGGTCTCCAAAAAATCCAATGACTGCTGCATCTGCAGAGGAGCAGCACTGAAAACTTACTGCAGGGTGAGTCAGATGAAACACAATGAAAGAACGTTTTAGCAATTTCTAGAGTTTTGCAATTATTGAGAGTGACATTGACATTTTTCGAAGAAAACTTTGTGTCTCTGGAGATTGCCTATACAAGCATTATGCATTGTGCAGCCTCACTGAAAGCTTTAAATGTTCCATGGTCTTCATTTGTCCTCTGTAAAAGAAGAAATGTGACTGAGGCTGTGTCTTCACTCGCTGAGCAGATATTGACTATATGCCAAATGCAGCAGTGATCAAGTTTGCTTACCTGGAGACTTTTTTCCAAGCTGTGGAAAGCTGTGGCTTTCAGTTTTGTTTTCTAGAATGTAGAAGAAACATCTTCCTAACAGTAATTCATAAGAAAATGGAATGGGGAGATGGAAGGTCTAGGGTTCACTACCCATTTTGGAGGAGCAAGTTCTGTGAGATCTCAACAGCTCTGTTTACATGTGACTCCTAGAGAGACTCACAGTGCATGACTGACAAAACAGGATGAGCCTCTTACATGGACAGGATGAGAAAGTGGGGAGTGTGCAGTAGGGGCTCTAATTCTGGCTTATGGCTGAAGAATGGAGCATGCAGGTGCCGAGGCTCGTAAATTGGCCAGGAGAAAGGAAGGGCTATCAGGATGGGGCACCTTTCACAGTTAAATGGAGAATTTTAGTATATGCCTCATAAAGAATAGAAGTATTGTGTATCTATTTTATCAATGCAGCATTCTTCAGATTGGAGGGGATGTTGAGACCCTAATGGACACTAATGGCCTTAAATAGGGTAAAGTGAAAGACATATTTCATTAACAGGTAAAGTGAGAGACATTTTTCATTAACAGCTCAAAGATATCTGAGTAGTTTGTTGATTTTTAAATATATTCAAAAATCAGTCTATGTTCATTTATATAATACTGTTTTAACACTCCTGAGAAGATAAGCCCCCTCACCAACATTAATACGTGACTTTTGGATCTGGGTTAGGTAAGGATCACGATCAGCAATATTCCCTCAGACTGCAACCGAGAGCTGCAGAAAAATGCTACAGCTTGACATTTGCATAGTTAGTCAGGCTAATGTTTTTAGGGAGGCCAGGCTTGAAGTGAAACTAGACTATTTTCTGTGACTTCTCCATGTGTTACCTTACTTTGCTCTCTGGAGTGCAAATGTCTGAATACCCTGGTTTTCTTCTTCTTTCTCCTGCATTATTTCCACTTCCCTTTTAGGAATCCATGGAAGTTTTCACATAGTGTAAGAATAGCTTCTGTTTAATTATCTCTTTTTCATTCTGAAGAAATAAGCACAGTGAACTGTTTTACCAAAACTGCAATAAAAAGGGAATTACCAGTTGAAAGTGAAAGATAAATTGCAGCCTTTGCTATTTTAACAAGAAGCATTTATTCAGTTACAGAACCACATTAATATTTTCTGATTATACAAATTACAAGATATTCCACATTTTAAAGTACAAATACCAATAGTAGCAAGAATTTAAAATTTACAACTAATTAACTTATAAACTATTACTGTAAACTGAACTAGAAATAACACAGCTCTTATGCAGAAATAAACAATCACTGTATTTTCCTTTTATAGATTTACATATCTTTTATTAAAGTACTCTTGAATTGTCAAAATATTATTTGTTTTACTACCTTGTTTATGTAGCATATTGTGTATAATTTTCGTATGTCAGACATTATTCTTCTGATGTTGGTACCTCCCAGATACCTCAAAGGGAATATGCCTTTCACAGGAATGTGGCCTTAAAACATTTGTCACTGAAAACAGGAGTTTCTAACATATATGTTTGGTATATACACGTAAGTGTATAATTGTATTTTGTTTATACCTATGTATTGTATTTATGTTTGTGTGTGTAGATAGATATAGATATAGATGTAGATATAGATATAGATAGATAGATAGATAGATAGATAGATAGATGCTGTAATGACCAAGGGTGTTCTGCATATTGAGTAAGACAGGTGGTTTGATAGATTGAAAGCTATATGTATATAAGGACAATTCAAAATAAATTTGATGAAATCTCTTGGTTTATCTTCAGATACATGATCTGTGAAGAATGGAAGATGACTTTCTGTAAAAAATTCAGCCAGTTGAAAAAAAACCCTCAAAATATGGAGGTCAGAAAAAAATCCTAGTTTTTAATAACATAAGTATCTGAGGTGTTCTTTGAGGATAACTATATTTAGTTAAACTGAGTCTATGAAATAAAGATATCAAAATAATATAGTAATTATGTATAGCATGCTTTAAAGCTTACTTATGCATGCCAGATATTGTAGTTTTATAATTACATCAAGCTGTCTGCAGAGCTTTACTTCATCACTTTTTGTTAAAGCCAAGGAAAATAATAAATTGCTATATATCAGTACGTTTTTAAAAACAGCTTATTAATCGTGGGAATAGTGCCATAAAAATATCATGTGACAACAAAAATAACTGTCAGAAAGACTTATTGCATGATATAACTGAAAATATTTAAAAAATTCCTATATGCTTCCCCAAGTTCTTTCCAGACGCCAAATCACAAAAATTATGAATTATCTGGGACAGTTGAATGGGAGGTCTTCCATTTGCGTTATGATGGCTCCATCTACACTCTTTGCTGGCTGGCTGGATCCCTAGGGCAAAGGTGATGTCCCTGGTTTGCTGTCAAATCCTCTCAGCCATGGGAGGTTTCCAGTTGTGGAGGGGGGAGGAGTAAGGAGTGGAAAACAACACTTCTGGGAGTTTGGTGTGCAGGCAGCTCTGGTGGAAGACAGAAATGAGACCTCTTGTAGCTGCCAAGGAGGAACCATCCAGGGGTGATGTTCCTCTTTGCAGATGTGTAGTGTGGAGGTTTTTTCTTAACTCGTTTTTGGAGCTACCTCACTCCCAACGTGCCTGAGTTTTTATCCTTCCCCATATTTTGGTTTGCGCCCTGACAAGAGCTCATGTCAGTGATCCTGAGCCCTTGGGGAGCTCTGGAGGTTGCCCACGTGGGAGGAAAGAAGGAGGTAGTTCTTCTGAAGTGTGTGATCATGGTCAGGCCAAGGGGCAATGTTTCTCCAGTGATCAGGATGGGAAATGTGCGGGAAGCTCGGAGTCAAGGCTGTGTTGTGTTCTCTCCCTCCACTCTGGGGAAATGTCTGAAGCACTGCTTTGTGCTTTCCACAAATGTAAGCCTCTCTTTACTGCTGTTTTAGGCTAGCTTTGCATAATTCAATAGATCTTCTCTTCCCACTTAGTGGCCACCTCCTTTTGCTCCCTTATCTTCTTGCTTTAGGCAAATGTGGCCTGAAGGTTTGGAAGAACTCCTGCTTTTCCTTATCTGTTATGATTACAAAATTCTCTCCAGGCTTGTCCTGAGTTCCCTACAGTTTCAGGCTTTTAAACAAATTAGTCTTAGTCTCATGGTATTTGTCACCAAGCAGAGTCTTCACAGATTGTGTCAATTTTTGCTTCAGTGACCTTTTTACTATGCACATGTGGAACAGATTCTGTATCAGATTCTGTATCAGACTTCAGAACTTGGGAAACTAATTTAAGTGTGAGGTGACAAGCTTTCCTGCCTATGTCATTTCAACTGTACTTTTTCATAAGTTATTAAAAGGACTAGTTATTGGGTTAAGAGTACTTTAGTCCAAAAAAAGTGATTTTTCCTGATCACCATGGTCTTTTCTGCTTAAAAGAACAAACAAACACAACAGCCAAGTGGACTGCATGCCATGAAAAATGTTTTTCATTCTCTTCTGACTTCTGTATTTGTGCTGGTCAACAACCAAATGACATTAACCTGCACAATACAAATACACTTTCATGCTGTATGAGAGGTGATGATAATTTGGATTACAAAAGAAATCAGGAAATCTTGCATGCTGTTGCCTACCTGACACGGTCTGTGTGGGTTCTTTGTCCACCAGACATTTTCCTTTTTTTCTTCTTTTTTTAATGCAGTTTATGTAGTTAGATTTATAGTTTAGATATAGTTTGTATAGTTAGATTTTTATATAGTTAGAGAATCAAAAGCATTTTGTCTCAAGCACAAGAAATTATTTCTCTGTTATTTTATATGTTATCTTAACTTGTTACTGAAAGCCAGGGAATTAGCAGCACTATATGAGAACACCGTATCTAATGAAAAATCGATCACAGTTGTTACTGGTAACTAATGCCTCACTTCTTGAAAAATTACATCGTTGTGCTTGGGAGATATTTATTTTTTTAGTGTATAGTCAAAATGTTTAAATTTTTTACATTTTTGGCTGCTTTCTTTGAAACAAAAAAAATAAGGTTATTTTCGAATGAGAAAATAATAGTTGTGTTTCATCAATTTATTTCTCAGTAATCAGGAAAAACAAGGGAATTACTAAACTACAATCACATTCTTGATCTCCATACAGTTTATTTAGAGCTGAGGAGAATATTCCTCAACTTCTTGGTGCTTGACTTTATGGTCAATGTTAAACATGTTGTTTTAGAAGCCAGGGCTGGGGAGAGGTGAAAGAGACAGCAAAATTACTAACATTGAAAAATCTATTGCTTGGACAGATTTTTGTCCCCAAAATCTCCTAAAAATGTATCTGTCTGTCTCTCTCTCCCTGCTGCACAATAACAAAGACTTGGATCACACCAACTGCCTGCAGATCATTGTTGTTCTGGCAGCCTTCCTAGTCAGGAAGTGCACAAGTCTGGTTGTAGGTGGCAGCCCAAATCATCCCAGAAGCTCCATTATTTCTGTGAGTAGCATCAGCTAGACTTTATACCTGCCATATGACTCCATGGCTCAGACTAATCTTTATCAGGAAAGAAGGTGCAAGGAGGAAGAGTTTGTGTTTACTTTTTTCGGTCTGGGGCACATTCACTGTCCCAGGACTTGATGTTAATCTTTGGGAGACTGGTGAGCTACTTTGTCTTCAGGGACAAGGTGTCTTCTCATGAAGCAGGGAGCAATTTAGATAAAGAGAAAATTAATGAAATTATTTCCCATCAGGAGAATCAGAATGCATGTCTCATTTTCTGGAGAGGTGCTTACATGTTGTGCTTCTCTATTTATGATTCTGTACCTTAATGTAAGGGTTATTCAGAGAATTGGTTAATTGCCTTGCCAGCAGGAGTGTGTGTTAATGGTACTGAAGTTTAACAGTTGACTGCTACATTGCTAGTTAAATTCTGCACTGGTGGCTGAGTTATTTTGTAGCAGAGATATAAATTACCAGTGTGTGAAATCTGGATAAGGGCTGAGTAACCAGAATGCAGTGCTTTTTAGGGAAGCTTTCAATTTTTTTCTTTTTTACGCTTGCCTTGTCTTTTTTTTTTTTTTTTTTTTTTTTTTTTTATGAATGTAAAAGACAACTATAGAAATCTTGATAGATTTAAAGGAGAGAAACAAATATTACTTGGCTGGAAGAAGTGTGTTATAATGAGAAACTTGAGGATCTCAGTCTGACTTTATGAAAAAGGAGAGGGAATCATAATTAACTGCTTTCTATGTGTCCTTCCACAGGAGTAAATGGCTACTGAAAAGATTTTCTAAAGTAACAGAGAAATATATTAGTGGCTTGAAATTAAAGTCTGACAAATTGCCTTAATATTTTTAGCAGTTTATGTTCTTAGTCTTTGAAATAAGCTTCCAAGGAAAATCATAGAGTCTTCATTTCTTGAAATCTTAAACTTTATAGTCTTTCTGGAAGAGAGACTTTTATTAAATAGTATTGTAGTCATTGAGGTAATACAAGAGGTTAGTCTAGGCATTTTCATGCTCCAACAACCAAGAAAATTCGCTTTTTTCCATTAACTATCAGGGAATTCTAGTTCTAAAAATTTAATTTCAGATTTCAGATTTAATTTCAGTTCTAAAAATTAATAGGGGAATCTTTTTTAATAGTATTTTATCTACTGGGTTTTTTATTCTTATGATTTGTTTTAATGCTAATCCAGCAATTCTGGCATATTTGTAAAATTGGAGTAATAGAAGAGAGCTAATTCTGAAAGGATGTTCTAGTAAGAGCTCTGGTTAGACCATCAATAATTGACTACTTGTACCTTGAGAATACCGTGATATGCTACACAGTGATCTGAAATAGATTCAGCACCAGAAGAAATGAGAGAGTCTTGGAAAATTAAGAATGAATCTGGTTCAGGTTTCATAATGTGTTGTGCAAAGATGTCAAAACATACTTAAATTAATGCAGGACACTTTGATATGCAAAGTGCCTTAGTGCAGAGCTTGGAATTTGTGGTATTTGACTCAAATAAGGCTTCAAACAAAGAAGGAGCTGCCCTGATTTATGATTTCCCACCTGCATTTCTACCAGGCCTTTGCTAAGTAAACAATTGCAGTCACTTTGCTCTTCACTATTTCCTTCATTTGAAGAATTTCTACTCTTCAGCAGAGCATTGAAACCAGGGTCCATCTGTGGCATTTGCATTGTGCCCGAGGAACAGTGTTCCTGGGGATATCATTGCAGAAGAAATATGGCCCAAATCTGAGTATTCTGTATCCAAACGTAATGTTTGTCACAGGAACCAGGGTTTTGAAAACATTGGAATAGAGCGCATTAAAGCTGTTGTCATTGGTCTGGATTCTGTTGAGTAAAGCAGGATGCATAATGCATTGGTCATGCATAAGTATGAATGTCTTGCAGTTCAAAGAAATTTAGGGTATTACTTGTATTATTTGAGAACAATCTCTTCCCAAACCCACAAAATATAGCAACTATAAAAAAAACCCTTTCCCCTCAGTCTCTAAGTATCAAAAAAGCTATTTTGCTCTTTCAGACACCAGATATTATAGTAATAATGGGGCAGAGTAGCCAGAATAGAGGAAATATGAAATTTAATTGATTATAAATTATTTTGATCACATTTTATTTCTGGATCAACAAATACAGCAGGGAAATAATGTGTAATGTGTAAATTCAGTGAACAGAAGAAGTGCCTGTACTTTCCAGATGAAATAAAATCAGTGTAGTAGTTGGAGCAGTGGATAGATTATCTGTACCCTCATTGCAAGGATGTAATTCAGAAGAAATGAAGGAAAATTAGAAGTATTTACTGTCATGAGGTAATGAAGGAAAAGAATATTTTCGCTTGTAACACTTGATTTTAACGTGGGGTGTGATTATCTGTGCAAAAGTTAATCTTCCTTAAGCTGGGACACAAACTTTTTTATTGTCTTTAATATATTGACTTAGATATGTTACTGATTTTTAAAGCAAAAATGGATGAGGTCTATAGTATATGGTTGAATTATTAGATAAATAAAAATTCAGATACTTTAATTGTTTTTTTGATAAATATTATTGATTCTATTCTTTTTTAATGTCAGGGGGACCACTTAAATTTGGCACTATCACTATCATTATACAGTACCATCAATAATAAATCTGACTGATGATTAGTGTGCAATGAATATGAGTGCTATATGTTAGACTCGGCTATGGGAAATATAAATGCCTGTGTGATTTGGATTTAAAACTGCTTAATTAAAAAAAAAAAAAGTCAACAAAAAATTGTAATTTTGTTATGGGATCATAGAAGTCACATTGACCAACCAATGCCATCTTAGTAGTCACAAAAATGCAGTTCTTAGTCCCTGAAAAAGCTTTGGTGTGGTGAATTTACAGTTCTCTTATTCCTGGCAAAATCAGTATGGGAAATGTTTGTTGATAAGGTAGAGCTAGAGCTCCCTCTCAAAAATAATTGCTTGAAACCAGACAAAACTGAAAGCAAGCCACATGAAAAATGGGACACTAAATTGGATGGCAAAAGTCAGTTTAGGAATTAACCTCTTTTAAGTATGTAGAGCTGAACTCATTGGCAAAGCCAAACCTGAAAAGAAAGCTTCACTGTGGGCTGCAACAGCAGAGGACTTTCAGTGAGGTTTTTATGTTCTTGTGGAAAAGCGTGTATATACATTATTTGTCATGTTCTACATAATGGTGGCGTAAGTTGCAGGAAAGCAGCTTTTGTAGGTTACTGTCAGGTTCAAGTCCTGATGCCTGTCTTTGGCAGAGAGGAGCTGGGACACTCAGGAAGAATAAATATTTGCCTTTAAACATGGTCAGTTCAACATCATCCCTTTCACAGGCATTTCTTCTCTTTCCGTTTACT
This sequence comes from Chamaea fasciata, assembly GCF_029207755.1. Taxonomy (NCBI): domain Eukaryota; kingdom Metazoa; phylum Chordata; class Aves; order Passeriformes; family Sylviidae; genus Chamaea; species Chamaea fasciata. The sequence continues at coordinate 25,811,237 of NW_027094087.1, forward strand.
TACTAATCAGTTCAGTTTTCAAGTTAAAAATCTGTGGTAAGATGTAGAACATGTAAATTGTGTTAGTTTATCCAAGCTACGGCCTTACATTTTAATCACATATTAGGATGTGAGTACATCTCATATTTAAGAGAAATCCATCAGCAAATTTGGACAAGAAAGCCTCCAAGCATTGTCAGTAGCTGTGAGTATATCTTGTCAATGCTTGTTCTAATAAATCAGTATTCTCAGAAGACCTTGTACAGCTCCTGCTTTATCTATACAGATACTGGCATTTCCTAGGGCAAACCTAAATTCTAAATATGTTTACCTACTCTTTGAAAATTCTGAATCCTTCCAAAGTATTAAAATTACAACATCAGAAGTCTCTGTTGAGGAAAACTGGGAGGTCATTTAGGGTTTTTTAGTGTCCTCCCTCCCCCTCACTTTGTCTGGAGAATGTCAGAAAGTAAACTTGCTGTTTCTCTGTCATTCCTTATGACTCTCTGGTAGGAATTATCTCATTTTTTTGCCTCTTGCAAGCACTGGTCAGTTACATCCTTCTTACCTTGTTATCTTCACATTTTGCCCCTCTTTTAAACATTTCTCTCCATCCCAGTATGTTTGTGTGTGTGCATGCCTTTTTTTTTCCAGTCTGATTGTTTTGGGCTGATTTTGCGAATAAAATGTGGTCACACAAAACATCCCCTAGTAAGTACATATTCATTTGGAAAGTTGATAGACACTTGAGATTCAAGTATCGGAAAACTCCTGCTCCTTTTGGTAAATTAAGTCAAAAGGTAATATGCAAGAACCAAAAATGGGCAGTCCAGTTTCCAAATTTAAAATCACCCTGCTCTTTTCCTGGACTGACATCCCAAGCAACGTGATGTTTATGTGTACTGAAGTCAAACGGAGATAAGTAACTCTCTTCCCCAGTTGCTCCATATCAACCTTTCATATTTATATTCTTTTATCTATCTTGAAATTAATCTGGGTGATATTGTTTTATGCTGAATTTGGAAGAACAGTGCTTGTAAAAAGAAAACTTCTGGGTTTCTGCCCCCCCCTCCCCCCCCCCGCCCCCAGTTTAGATTACTAAATTTTCTTTAGTAAAAAGGAAAATCAGGAATATAGAAGTGCAGGAGTGCAGGAACAGTGATCATGCAAAGGTGATCTTTATATATCAAGTCTTGAAGACAAAATAGGATTACTGAAATGTGACTTTTGTCATTATTATTTGTGGAATGGAAAAGAATAGATAAAGCTTTTAAGTTACTAAATAGTCAGTAATGTTTCACAAAATCAAAGCTAACTACATCTCCATGTTTATCTTCCCAGATATTTTCATTTTGACCTTCACATTGGTGAGAATTAAAGGCTTTAACTAATTTGTGGTCTTTCTTTCTTGTTCTACCTACAGTTTAAATACTTAAACTTCAGTATGGACATATGAGTAATATCTCCAACTGCTGAAAATCAGTGTGGGGAGAAGTTCATGCAATTGATGTGTGTGTATACTGTGAAGCTGGATCTCTCCCTGTTTTGCTTCAGGTTTCTCCTCTCTTTTGCTCCAGGTTTCTCCTCTCTTTTGCTCATGCTATATGTATGATAGATTGCTCTGCAAGAGCTGTCTCTCCCTAGATGAAGCCTATTTTAATAATTAAAATTATAATGGGGACTTCTCCAGGAGGCAGAATGGATGGCCTATGCTGTGTCTTGCTTCTTCTGCCCAGTTTGTTTCCCTGCAGGCTTCCTGCCTCACATCACACTGCAGTAATACAAATTAGATGGAGCTTAAGGCTTTTTTCTCATTGTCTTGAGGAGAGAGCAGGGCCCTGGTGGTGTGTCCTATTGTGCTGGGCTGGATCTGCAGCTGTTACTGCAGACCTGCTTCCTGACATGAGATAACAAACCCAGCAGATCTTGCCAAAGACCATGGCAGTGGGAAAACTGAACTGATGACCATCCAGCCTCCACAGTCTCTGCCATGTCTCCTCATTCTGTAGAGAGGGATTTGGATTTCTTTGGGAGCCACCAACTCCCAGCAGCCTCATCATGCTGACAGTTACCTGGGAGAGCCTGATGTACTTCAGCTGTAGCAGTGCTTCAGTTCTCTCCAAATCTGCAAATAATCCCTCAAAGGGAGGCAGAGCTCTCAGTCTTTTTAATTAGAATTGCCAAGGAAATGTAGCAGTAGTTTTGATCCTTCTTGATTCTTGTCCAACAAGAATTGGGTTATTCTGAAATAATGCTGTATTAGTATGGTAAGTTCTGAAACAGTGTCCTGCTTCACTGAAACATGCAGATTTTTCAGTAATTGGCATGGAAAAACTGGGATTCTGAGGGATTTGTGGTATGTCCTATTTTATTCCCAGTAGTAGTCAGTCTTTTCTTAAAATGCAAATGCTCTTTGGAAGTTATTCAATATTCACTAACTACGTTTTCAAACCTTTATTCATGTTTTAACCCATGTTAATGAATGTGATTATAAATTTTAATTCAAATAAAACATAAATGCTTCTTACAGCTATGTTCATCAAACATGAACATAGTTTGTATAACACAGTCTTACAACTATCTGTTTAAAGTGACAAAATGATAGTTCATACTCATTTACACCAAAAAGATTTCCTGAAATATGTTTTAGCCAGCTGCTGGTTACCTGTTTCATGTATATTGAATGGAAGGACTGATTAACTGTGAACTGTATTGTACTTTACTTCAAAATCAGATGGAATAATTATGTGGCTCAGGAGGGTTATAAAAGTGATAAATGTGGATATCATTTAACCTGTAACTTGGACTAGGAAAAAAAAGCACCTCTTCCATGTACCTCAATGCTGAAATCTTTTCTTAAAAATGACATGAGTTTTACGATAGTAGAAAATAAAACTATTTAAGGTTGACTGATATTTGAAATGCCTTTCAACATAGGCATATTTATAGTGTCAATTATATGGAACTAAAACTAAAAATAAAACTTGCCAGATGATTCATTGAAACTTTGTCAAATGCTAAATTAAATTTACTTCAATTAAATTCTTACATTATTCTAATTTTAGTAATTCAAATTTGAATAGCTTCATTGTCAGTTTTGGCTTCCATTGATAGCACGTGTTCCTGTGTGCTTCATACGACCATTCTTGCTTAACAAATGAAATTCTAGATGAACATCTTTCTTCATTAGGAGTCAAAAATAAATATATTGACTGGCAAAAGAGCTGAATATTAATGTGGCCTAAATGAAGCTTATAGAAATACCATTTGTCTGTTTTTCTGGGGCAGGAATGAAATTACTGCCTTGTAACATATTGAACTTCCTTTTAATAAGTTTTTGAATGTGAAGTACTTTTCTGTGTTGTACCAGAGACCTCCTGGAATCATCCAATACTAAACAGATGATAATAGAGCTGAAGCAATGGATGAATTTGAGGAATTGCTCATCAGCTGACTAACAAGCTGTAAGCAGTTTCCTGTGGAGTAATGGAATTATTTAATATTTTAGGCAGCACTGCTCTGCCTAAAAAGAACATGCTGTATGACCTCAGCATCTGCATTATCTTGTGGTTGGATAAACAGTGAAATTAAATTATTTCTATTGGCATATTGGTGTTGTAGGGCACATTCCTCGGAACAGTGGAAATGTTCAAACACTCAAACAAACGAATCTCTAAACCACTTACCACTTCCAAAGCCTGAGTCAAGATCAGGTGCTGTCTTTCCCAATGCATTAGTACCTCTGTGTTGGTGCAGTTTTTTCTTACCAAAATGCTCTTGCATAATATATCTCTCTCAGTATACTTAGATCTCTCAGTTAAACGAAAGTGATCCGTGATGTTATGCATGGACATTTTCTGACATATTACTGAAAAAAAAAACAAAAAAAAGCATCATCAAACCATGCACTTTTACTTTAGAGCCTTGGGGTTATATTTGCACAGTATTCCTTGCTTCTTATTCCAGTATAATCAGAAAAATTAACAGAATGATTATTCAATTTTATTTGTAAAGTTGAGTTCAGACAAGAAGTATGTCAATCAGTATACAAGCTCTACTCATCATTTGTAATTGGACAATCACCTCATTTTCAAAACCTATTGACTGTCTTGGTAGCTAGTGGTCTGGAGATTTTCAGGGACTAAATTTCTTTAAATTAATTCCGGGATTATTTTGTTGTTATTTTAGCAGGTAACTGTGAATTTAACTTTGAAGAAAAGAAATTGCTTATAGAAAGGATTTATTTTGTGTTGAAAGGACTCTTTTGAATGCCTTATAAAGATGCTCATAATTGTTCAGTCAAGTGTAGAATTTTCTCACCTTTTCAGTAGAAACTTTTCACTGTTTCAGTTCAGTGTTGATTGGTTGATAAAAGCAGTTTTGGCAAGGTCTTAGCACCTGATAAAAGTAAAATCTAGGGCATTCTTACTGCAGGACAGCACAAAATTTGCCATGAAAACCAGTCATATCTGTGCTCCTGATTGCTCCTGCTTTGCCTTTGGAGTAACACAACAGTGTGCAAGGTAGTGTTAGTCTTAAAATTCCATCATTGCTCATGAAACTCATAACTAGAGTTGTGTGGGACTCATTGCTGTGATGTACCTGACACAAAGAATTAGCCAGAGGTAATTGCGACAACTGTTAATTATTCTATCACCTTTGAACAATGAAGTTCTTCTTTCCCCTGTGTCTACTAGCCAAAACAGTGGAATGATTTCATGTAAGAGGGAAAATTATTTCATCATTTTCTCCCATCTCCCATAGACCACATAATTTGCCATAGGACCTTCATCACCTTATTCCTAGTCTGGTTGTTTGGGCTGGAAGTAGCATTTGGGAAAACAAGCAGTCTTGCTTTAAAGATTTCCAGTAATGGCTAAGTGCTGTCTCCGTTTAACAGGGAAAGTACAGTGTGTATCTCAAGCTCTGTCACTATATGGATTAAGGTTTAATGTATTATTTTACTTCTCTAACTTTTCCATAGCAACCCGGGGAGGAATTAATAGTTGGGAAAATGCATTTTTATTTTTAGTTACTTCAGCAGGTCTTTTGACCTTTTTACAAAAGACTGATCATGAGATCACTTTTCATTCTATCCTCTGTTGTCACCAGTTGTTCTTCATAACTGGCAACTATGAAGAAAATCTGCACCTTGTAATCACTGTTACTAATCACTAAAAATTCAACAAACATTAGAAAAAAATCTCTGTTGAGGAACAATATGAAAAGTAATAAGTTTTGACCTTTTGTGGAGTTTATATAGTCTTTCATTTTTGCTTGAAGAGCAAAAACAAAAATTTCTTAAACTTTCTCTAAATCTGTTATCAGCAAATTCAGTGGCAGAGTGTACAAAACCAGGGAAAACAAATACTAACACAACATTGGTGCTTAAGTTTTAAATGCAGTTGGGTTTAGTATGAAACCATTGTAGATGGATGCATTTGTCATCAGTGACTGCACATGTGATAACCAGCATCTGTTATGTGTGTTCTGGGTGTACAGACCCACACGGAGCAAATACTGTGTTAAATATTAATGCCTGAAGGCTGAGAAGAAAAGCAAATCAAAATGGCTGAGTTAAGGCTACCTGCTTGGTTTCTTTGGTAAGACGGAGTGTGTTAGACTACCATCTGTGCCCACTGCAAACAGATGGGCAGCAAATGGTATGATTTGCATAGTCCTCTTAAAAGGCAGTAAATTGAATCAAATGCTGTGGTGCTATCAATTTTTTTATCTATATCTCTGTAGGTTGTTGCTCAGGATCTTGGTTATGTTCAAGTAACTTTCTGGCTCTGGAACACACAGCCCTCTCATTTGTGTCTGTTTAGTTTTCCACAACCTGCAGTGTGCATTAGGGCAAGAGAATTATTCTGTCCCAGCTTATTCTCTGTGTAGCTTTTTACCAGAAGGGTTTGTAAACAGATATGTTCCTCCTATTCCTGTATTTGTCATGCTTTTGACTGAACTGGTGTCTGCACTGGTAAATGGCTCTGAAACACTGGCCCCTGGGAATATAATTAGTTATACTCTTCACTCACTTCCATGGATTCCTGTTTCCATTCAATGTTGCATTTCTTGGTTTTATCTGTATGCCTCAGTGAGCTTGCTGAGGCTTATGACTACCTGGGAAAAAAGAGGAAGCCCACTGTAAATGCAACCTTTTAAAGTTGGGGTTTTTCCACTACTGCGTGAAGAACAACCTCAAAATACAGATCTTTCAGTGTAGCTGCCTGGCAATATGGAGCTTTTACGTACTAATAACTAAATGACTTCTCCTTTGGAGGTGAATTTAGCTCTAGGTAGTTTCTGTTAATCATTGTGTGTATGTGTGTGTGTGTGTGTGTGTGTTTGCCTATGCAAAAGGAAATTTAAAATTTTTAAAATTTTTGATATTCCACAAATAGAATATGAAATTATTCACCTACATGAATAGATAATCTTGAAGGTCCCTTCCAACCCAAGCCATTCAACGATTCCATGATTTTGTGTTATTTGTGAAACATTGCTGCAGTCAGTACCTCTGAGTAACTACTTCTCACAATGTACTACTTCAGATTTAGGGTTGATTGAGTTCAATCACATGTTGGCTGTGTTTGTATTCTCTTTCTGGAACAGATAATTCTCAAAATAACAAAGACCTTGAAAGGCAGTCTTACTCAGAAGAGGTGAAAATATGTAGCCTTATGAGTTTTGCTTATTCTCATGGTATCTGCAGATACTTTGGGAAATAAAAAGTAAAATGCTTCTAGTGTATAACGTTGCTATTAGATACTAGCTATCTATAAGTTTCAACCTGGAAGAAATCAAAGATTTGCCAAAAGCAAAATTTTCAGCCAATAAAGGTAATAATGAACATTTAACTGTTCCTGAGATTAACTCTTACATAATTTGTATGAATGAACAGAGAAATGTATGTCAAGAAAAATAAACAAGATGAAGGTCATTGTAGACCAAAATCTCATGTTTATTGGTGCCAAAAAAGTTTGCATTTATGAAAGATTTCCCATCCTAAGATAGCAACCAAGTGCAGCAGTATTTCACCTTTTCATAGTTGAGAGGAAAAACAAGAGCCATTTATTTAACCAGCTGAATGAACTCCAGACATAATGAAGCTCATTGTAAAACCGAATCCTTCTATGTTCAAAACAAAACCCACAAAAATAGTGTTTAATGAAGCAGTGCCCAGTGAATCTACAGCAAATAGAGGGCCATAAAGGTAGGAATAGGTTGTGTGTCCTTTGTAAGGAATTCAGTGAGCTCAGCTACAAGCAGTTGACAGAATGGAGCTTCACAAGAGGTGCTTATTTTTTGAAGAGCAATGGAGAAGTCCCAAAACCCAAAACCAATATGATTTGCCAATTTGTTATTGTAATAAATAGGTGGTACACACATGTATTAAAAAACTATGTTGAATATAAGAAATTACAAAATGCAAGCTATGTTTTTACATTGTATTAAAGAAACCATTACCAAGATGATGTGTGGCTTTGGTTTTGAGACTTGAAAGAAGTTGAGCACACATTCTAGACAATGTATGAAAACACACAGGAACTATTCAAAGGTAAGAAAATTGCTGGTGACATGAAAGTAAAGGAGTTCATTTTGCTTTTATTTATGAAGAAGATGGATAAGATACCGCTTTCAAAGCAGGAAATTTCTGTTAATATGAAGGTATTTAATTTAGCATAAAAAGATGTAATGAGATGCAAAGGCTTGAAACTAAAGCTGAATGTATTGATTCCACATGTAGCATGACATTCCTAATAGTGAGGATAACAAAATGCTGGAGCAATACACTTCAGAAATTAAAATATATAATATCTCATGTAAAGAGAGAAAAAGTCAGTTTGAACCCCAGTTTTGTACTTAGGACTTAGCATTTATTTAGGACTTAGGACTGTGGCATTTATTTGTACCAGAATATGCACTGTCCTTCGTAGATAGAAAATTAATGTATTTGAGACTTGGAGAAACTCCATGAGGGAAGTGTAAAAATATGTATTCCAGGAACTGAAAGTAGCTATGTTCAAAACTGCAAATCTAGGTGCTAAAGGTGCTGTTTCCATAATTGTCATCTTTTGACAAGATCCTCCCTGCCATACAGATGCAACTGACAAACCTTCTGGTTGGTTTAGTTGGTCAGTGGTATGGTTGAATTCTTTGATCATTCTAGTACATGATTATTTAGATGAATCCATTGGTGCTTTTTAAACTGATAAGTCATTCAATTCAGTGGAATAAGTCTTCTGCAAGAAAAAGCTGTCCTATATTCGAGTTACACCCTAAGTCAATTCTGCAGTTGGTTTATGTAATGGAGTAACACCAGCCCACAAGCATCTGCTCTTAGGGTGCTGTATAGTCCTACTCAAACATGTACCAGTCAGTGCAGATCAGATGACAAGGACTCAGGGCAGCAATGCTACTTTTGCAGCACCCCACAGCTCCCAAAAGTTTTAAAGGAGAGGCTGTAAATGGAGATTTCCCATTTCTGTATGTGTCATTTTAATAAAATAGTAGATGTGTGACCACGGTTTCTGTTTAATAATCATGACTCTTTGCTCTAATGTTCATTTCTGTACATAGATTGCTCTAGTCATGGAAGAAGTTAGTTAAGTACTCAGAAAAAGTTAGAGCTGCTTATTTACATAGCTTGGTGCAATTTTCTTCTGTGGAAGAGTTTTGGTTTTGAAAAAGGTGCCATATGTGATTTAGGAATTTTTACTTGACAGGGGATAGCTGCTATCTGCCTTGGCAGGAGATTCTTTATGACGCCGTATCTTCACTTCCTTGCCCCTGCAAAGAGGAATGAATCAGACTTCAGTCCTTGTTGTTGCCGAAAGATTTAATCTCACATTACTAAAGAGTCACTGTCTTAATGAAGGAAAACATGTCGAACCTCATCCCCTTCTGATCCTAAGAAGTTAAATACCTGCTGCAAGTGACACTGGCCTCAACTTCATGAGTCAGTTCTGCACTTTTGGTTCTCAGTGAACACGAAAGACTTGCAAGTCTTTGGATTCCATTAGCACTAACCTCTGAGAAGAATGAGACACATCAGATCTGTATGTATCACATAGTAAAAATGAGTCATGGAATAAAAAAGCTGTGGGATACTGTGGAAAGTGGTCAGAGATCATGCTTTGAAGAGATTTGGTCATTGTCACCTCTCATCATGAATGTAATCATTCACTTGCAACTTTGATTTCCAGGACATGAGAGTAAATTCTTGGTTACTAATGTATTATGCTGTCATGGAAGTCTGCATCTTGGAAGATGAATCCAAGTACTTAAAATTAGTCGTCTTAGCAACTGATTTTTTCCCAAGTAACTATAAGCTTTGGAATATCAGAATGTTGAAACACCTAGTGAAAAAGTGTTGCATGCAAGTGAATAGAAGAGCAAAAAATGCTATTTCAGTTTCACAGATCTTAAAGCCAGGATTAAATGTAGTTCTCAGAAAGAACACTTTTCTTTTAGAATGTTATTACTGTCACACTTTCACTGCTTGATGTACATAATTCTAATTCTACTTGTTTCGCTCTAGATCCCAGAAGACATCCAGACTTAGTTTTCATCTTTTTCCCTTTTATGTATAAATTAGGATAATCTGGCATGGCTTTGAAGGCCCCTGGGAGCTCCAACATACTGATAAGAGAGAAGATAGTGACTAGCTTTTATTCCTGAAACCCATGGTGTCTACTTTGCGGCATTTACATGTATTGGTCCCTCCTTTTTAATATCCTCAGAGATACTCCATTCTCCCTGATGGCAGAGTCATCATTTAATGAAAAAGCAAAAGTAAAAGGAATAAAGTCAGCCCAAAGCCTGAACTGTAGGTTCTTCTTCTGCTGTATGTTCTGTTGTAATACACTGCTGTGAAAAGATTTGATGAGGTAAGGTTGTACTTCTCCATGCTTGGCAGCAGAACACAGAATTTGCAGAAGATGAGCTCAAGTGCCAAGAACATGTGCCAAGTCATCATATCTCTTCAGCTCCTTCTGCTGGAAGGACCTTACTGCAGCTCCCAGAATGTTTGAAAACCACCAGCAGTCAGTGCTAATGCTGCTATTTAAGCATCAGTTCTCACTTCAGGGCAACTGGCCAGAATGAAGCAGACAGCACAATTTCTCTCTTATTTTAGTAATTTGTGAGTACTTTAGTAATTTGTATTTCAGGGTGAACACTGATGCGTATAAATGTGAATTTTTGGAGAGTGCTTTGTTTGTTTGGGATATGCTGAGTGGATATTTGGGATATTTGTTAGGATGTTTCCTAGAAAACTGACTTAGTGTGATACTGATGCTGAAGGGTGACAGACGCTTAATCAAGGCGATGCAGCTGTAATTTTCATCAAGGACAATCGTTAAGTAGTAGTGCCATGTATTTGTATTGAGTATTAAACTCAGGTTAAAAGGAAAGCACTTATCTGTTAAAAGTTCCAGTTACCTTGAAATCCCAGGTGGGTTGGTTACTTGCTTGGTTGGTTTTGGTACTTTCTCTCACATTACAAGGAGTGGTTGTTAAATGTTAAAAAAAGAGTGTCACAGTACAGTCATTCAGAATGGACCAGAGGATTACCGTCAACTCTTAGAAAGTGCCTTAGACTACAGTACATCTCTATAGTCCATTTTGAATAGGTTGTTTAAAAGATACAGGTTTTTATTATTTTATCAGTTATGATTTTATCCGTGATCACAGGTTGGGAACAAGCAGCAAATGGAGTTACTTCTTTTTCTCTCCCTTGCTGTTTGTAATGTAGTTATGGTGTTTTATACACAACTTTTCATCTATAAGCATCAGTTTTATAGAACTCTATCTTCATCTTACAAATAGAGAAATGAAGGCTCAAGTAAGAAAAAATACTTTTTTTCCCCCTAAGGTTATCCCCTAGACCAGCTGAAAAAAATCAAGAGTAGAGTTCAGGTCTCTCAAGGTTAGTGGTATCCATTAAGCTGCTTGTTTAACAATTGGAAGAGCAATTGCTTCATACTTGGAACTTCTAAGCCTCAAATTTGCTGATTAATGGATTAGACTTTCTGGAGGCCAATATTAGAATGGTTTACTATACATCTTTCTCCTGTGAAAGGGGAAGTAAAGATTCTGACATTTATTTGCAGCTAAAGTAAGTGGACAGTTGGCTTTTCTTGGTCAGGATTCTACAATATGCTGATATGATTGTATATTACAAGTAGATCAAGCTCTGTGTTGTAAAATCTTGTTTCTAATCATAATCCTGTTATTTTTAATATGTGATGTTTCATCTGTTTCACACAATGTGGTTGCTAATAATGTATTTCATATTTCTCCTTTTGCTTTACTTTTGATCTTCAGTATTTTTCTGGAACAACAGTTTCATGCTAAAGTCTCTGACTCAGATGGGAAAGGACATCATCCTCTAAGTAAGGGAGATGACAATTTAGCATGCAGAGAAGACCTGAAAAGAACAGATAAAAAGCTACATTCATTATATGTCTAGTCTTGATAAATACAAAAATCTTGATAAATACATTCATGTGTTATATAAACCAATAATATATAAGAATAGATTTAAGATGCATCCTGCTGAATTTATGTGTTCATTCATGTACCTTGTTTCACAGGAAAAAAGATAGGCAAGAACAGATCACACACAATTGCACATGTTTCAGGCTGCTGATGTTGGTACTTTAATTAGAATAGTGGAATGTCAGCATGAATTCTTTTGTTTTACAGAAAGCAAGAAGAATTGAGGTTAATTAAAGGTTAATTAGAGTTTAATTGGTAGTTCTTTCTTTCCCTCTTTACTTCTGGTGATAACAGGCATGTTAGAATCCTTGACTTTGATGGCAACAGATTGGGCAGGCCTGGTGTTGATTGCTACTGCCAACATGAAAGTGGTGCTGCAGTGCTGCAGCTCCAGTTCCTAATCAATGAGGTAAGGACATATTTACTCAGATTCTTCTGTATAAATTTAGTTGAATAAGTCAATGCATGTTACTGCAATTGAGTGATATAACTTCTCCCATTGACAAATTGTGCCAACAAGTAAGTGGTGTACATCCAGAGGACATTCAACATACAGCCCTCTAGAAGAGTATTTATGGGACTGCACTCAGGGAAAAGTATTGCCTTCCTATACATCAGTTTAAAGTACTGAACAAAAGGCAGTCAATACATGAATGTGTGTAAAATGATGTAAAATCCATTAAGTTACTAAATATGCTGCACAGTTCTGGTTCAAATAGAAATTAATAAATGAGCTAAATCTTTCTATCAAAATTTATTGATGGTTATTGGCTGAAAACTCAATAGCTGGGGATATGCTATTACGTGAAACAATGAAAAGCAATTGCAGGGATCATCAATCAAACCATCATGCTTAGTCTTTGTAAGTGGTTTGTCAAGATCAAATTTAGACAACAGAGCCAGATTATAGCTTGCCCTGTGCAGAAGGTTCTGAAGATGGGAATAGGAAAGAAGACTTTCTGGTGAATAGAGATCAGAGGGGGTTTTGGGGAGTTTTTTAGGGCCTTAGAAGTTGGCCAAATCTTAGTTCAGTTTTGATTAATTTTCTCCCATGACATAAGGAAACAGTTTTGACAGTTTCAAGTCCTCTTTGTAAACGGGGCGATCTTAGAACTTCTCAGGGCAAGAGTTTTATTTTTATGGGTTTTTTAAAGCTGAAAAATATTTAACTTTTTCCTACATCTATTTGGAGAAAGTTACTGGACCATGGACACTGAGGAGGGAGGACTGAAACTTTAAAAACAGTCCAGTGAAATTCTTAAGAGGAATGCAGGGATGAAAACAGGAAGGACAAAGTTTGAATCAGTATTCTTTCTTTTCATTGGATGACCAGCAAAGCCCCTAATGCATAGGATTAATTTGATTTCTGTGGTGGACAGTCTTTTTGACTCTTTAGGAGATGACAATTAAAGCATGGATTACTCTGTATTAGAGAAGTCTCACCTCCATAAATTTCATTTGCATAGGTCAATGTTGGAAAGAACATTTGCTAGGATTAGAGAAGTTTATCAGTCAGTCATAGATGATAGGAACTAATCTTTCCAGTTACATCCTTGTCCTTCCTCAGTATAAAGCACTGTCTTGTGTTTGGGCAATCTGTTCTTCTCTGTGATGGTAATACACAAGGGTAGGTCTGTGCCTGGCCTGATCTGAGGTGTAAGTGTACAAAACCACTGCAGGAGCTGTAGGGAGCTTCCCCTGCAGGCAATTTCCACATGTCATCAAAGATCTGTGGTGAGGAGAAGGGCAGTCTAAAGCAGGTAGAAGAGGTTCACTCCAAGCTTCTCAGTCAGATAGAGGCCTGGGCTTTGAAAGATGACCATTTTTGGGACATTGCAAGCAGAACCAGTCCAGAGTATTTCTGATCTATGATAAAGACTCTGTCCTTTTGTCTCCATCTCTTAGTTCTTCCTACATTATGTCCTCTTGCTACCTGTCCCTGCTTTCTTATCTGCATCCTCTTTTCACAGTTCCAGTTTTGAATTTTCATCTTACCTTGATCTGACTAGCTGTGCTTGGCATTGTCAGGTGTGCCCATGCATGCACTAATCCCTTTATCCTTCTGTTATCTCTTTCACACTCACCTTTCTAAGTGTTATCTGTTTTCCATTTTGTTAATCTTTCTGCTTATGTGGAAAGACATGAGAGTTGGCTTGTGCAACCTTGGTACAAAACTTTAATTCGAGTTTTAAACTGATGGAGTTTTAATTTAACTTTGGCTGATCTTGTACTAATTTAAGATGTTTACATTTACCAGATCGATTCAAATGTGTATTATTTATGGTAGAGTATTTTTGTTCTAGAAGAAAGGAATGATTATTCATAGTGTCAGTTTTACAGGTGGATCTTTAGCAGTGAGGATCAAGTAAGAATAAGACAGAATCTGCAGGAAAGTAACGTGTTGCTGTATTTTGTGTCTGCTCTAGGGTGCTTTGGTCAGTGCGTGTGTAGATGATGCACTTCATTTGTGGAACCTCCGACAGAAACGACCAGCTCTTCTACATTCTCTGAAATTTAACAGGGAAAGGTAAGGCTATATAACACAAAATAGAGATCTCATTACAAAAATAACATTTCCTGGATTTCTTATAATACATTTTGCCTTTCTACAGGTGGATGTAGTTTTGCCTTGAATATTTTTCTTTCATGTTTATTTCTATGGAACAAAAACTTCTCTTTCTGCAGCTTTCTCAGAACTAGAAAAACTTAGTCTTCTTTTTGCCAAAATGTTCTTCGTTTTACTTCTATTTGCATGAACTGCTGTGAACAGTAGCTAGCTTTTTCTTCAGACTGGACACAAGTACTCATTTTTGGCTGAACTGTTGTTCAGTAATAGACAGAGTACTTCACCTGGCTGTATGAGGGTAATAATTATTTTCTTTACCTTGAAATCATATTATTTTTTTAAAACACTGGAAGGTTAGCAGAAACAGGTTGTGAATTTGGGAAACTCTGGTAAGTGTCGAGGGAATCAGAGTGGTTTTTTTAAATTTTACTTTATCAGTACCGAATTGTAGGAACCCCTACAGAAAATAGATTAAAAGAGTGATTGTAATTTTCAAACTCAAACAGGAGCTGAGCACTTCAATCTGTATTTAGTCAGCGCAGTAAAACCTTCATTTCAGTGCTGCATGTCTATTAATAGTGAGAAAAAGTTCCAAATTTCTATTAAGGAATTAGGGCAGTAGTCAGGAGACCAAGATTCAGTGCAGAAATGTAACAGTTGTTTTTAACTGGAAATTTAACTCGTATTTCCATTCTCTTAGCATGTGCAGTGTCTATTAAGGTGCAGCAACTTTTTTTTGATATTTATATATTTGCTTGTGCAGTGGGGAACGATCCCAGGACTTCACCAGAGCTGTGAAGTGAACAGACTCATCAAATCTTTAGCTGCAGCAAGTCTGGAAATTATTATGGAAATATATTTTTCTTTGTTGTTTATTATCCAGATACAAATCATACTTGCACTAAAATGTCACCAAGATGTGTGATTTGTAGTGGTAAGTACTGTGTGATAATTTAGGAAATATACAGCCTGATTCCAATGAGTTTATAACCTATAGCAAAAGTGTATCAAGTGGTTTGGGACTCCGTGAGGGAAGATGAAAATGAAAAATTATGAGTGCATTTCTAGCTGCTTCTGGATAGTAAGTTATCATTTTACATGTGGTGTAATGTTTGAATCTTGGTATTCTCATCAGGTAGGTGCATTATTCACAATTTGTCATTGATAAATCTAAATATCATGGAAGTTATTCCAATACATCTTGGTCAAGCTCTCCCAGCCAACAATCTGACACACAATATAAACAATCATTGCTTATAAAAATGCAGCCTCTGTTCAGCTCTGCCTTCTCTTCAGAGATATTAACCTGTTATCTTGATCAATATTTTATCAGTTTTTCTTGCTAAGAGAAACTCACACACATTTGTGCTTTGCTAAGAGCAAAACATTTGTCATCACACTTGCCTAATTTTCTTTTTCGTCTGACACCCTAAAACATTGGGCAAAATATTTGCAAGCAAGTTGTTTAGAATACTGGAAAACTTTGCTAAAAACTAATTTTTCTCCAAGGACATTTTTGAGCTGAGGTGAAGTGGGATCTGACAATGTAAGTTATTTGTAACAAATGCATAGCTAACTTTGCTGCCTTTTATCAAAATCTAGTAAGCTGTGAGCAAAAAAAAAAAACAACTGTTAGTTCTTTTATGTGTATTTTGTGTGTATAACTGGTTGAATTGCTGCCATGTAAATAATTCTTATTAGCACGTCAAACGGTGTGAGGCAAATATTGTGCAATATAATATTGTCAAAGAAGTAACTCCAGTTTTAAATTAAAAAGAAGTTTTCCATAAAAATGAAGAAATAACATTATAGGCAATTCATTTCTTCTCAGGGGTCTCTAGCAGTGCCCTAAGCTTCTGGGTGATTTTTTTTTAATTATTCAAGCACTTGGCTTCAGAATTAAATCTTTTCTTTTTTATTATATTTTCTTTTTACATCCATATAAATTTATTTTAAATCATCTAACTTTCAATTTTCTAAGCTCAATTACACATTTAGTAATGTAAAATTCAACATAAGCCTCTGGGCAAGTAGCAAAAAAGTAAGGCTAAAGCTCTAATTAACCCTCTCAGTTTGGAATGTTTCTGTGCCTAATAGAGCTAAGACTAAAAGAGAACTTTCTTCTTTTTTTCTGAATATATTTTTGGTGTTAGAGAACGGAAGCTCTAATTTATGGGATGGTTAGAGAAAGAGAGAATGAAATAATGGTTGCCTTAGCTAAATGAAGTCTATGACAAAATGGATGTAAAGGGAACCTGAGAAGCTGATAAAGTGATAAGATCAAAATTGATTTTCTTCAAGAAATTCAAAGGTCTGGCTTCCAAAAAGTAATGTTTTCCTCACTGTGGGAACAGTCAAAAATACTTTATTTTCATCCTCCCCTCTCTTCTTGAAGGGGGAAGTTAAGAGAAGGCAAGATTCATATTGAATAGAGAGATTCTTTTGTCTTAAGTTTGTGAACCAGTAAACAAGCTGGTTTTTAAATGTTTCTTAAATGGGGAAAAATGCTTGCTGACAGATAATAGGTTTAAAATATTGATGCAAGTCTTCAAAAAATAGTAAGATATTGAAAGATACCATATAAGGAAGCGTTTAGAAAGTCAAAGGCTAGTTCTTATAAGATTATTCATAGTATAACTTAATTTTTGATTTAAGTAGTTTTCACAGAGCCAAACACATAATTGT
The DNA here is from genome assembly GCF_029207755.1 of Chamaea fasciata. Lineage (NCBI taxonomy): Eukaryota > Metazoa > Chordata > Aves > Passeriformes > Sylviidae > Chamaea > Chamaea fasciata. The sequence goes on from NW_027094087.1 coordinate 25,827,972, forward strand.
TCAGATGCATTTTAGCTATGAAAATGGAACATGTGAATCCTTCATATTTTTCTATTTGCATGTCTCTCTTCAGGATTTTAAAAAAATTTAGTTTTATTCATCCACTGTGTTTGTCTCCTTGTTGCTCTAGTTTAGTTGTGGTTTGTTTTTTTTTTTTACAAATGGCAGATTTACTTCATGAAGTGATGCAATAAAATGCACTTAAAATTCTAATTTTTTATCTGTATGTGATGATGAAGATTATTTTATTATTCCAAATGCTTGTTTTATTTGACTTTGATTAATTAACTTTTGTGTAGAATCAGTTTATGCAGAGTTTTTATGGTATTTGGTGCATGAACCATAGAGCTGGTAGTTTCTGTTAGACAGATAAATGTTTCTTAAGTCTTTGGCTGTTACTCACAATGCACCAGTCATCATGTAGTTGAACTGCTTAATTTCCAATTTGCTTCTGCTTCTTGACATTTAAAATTTCAGGATAATGGACTAAAATCTGCTCTTTAGGTTTCTGCAATTACTTGAGTCAAGTTTCCCCAAGTGCATGCATACTTATTTCCCCTCTCTCCCTCCCACAAAAGTAAAAAAAGTTTGTTCTTTTCTTTGGATGTTGGTAAAAACAGAGTTGTAAAGAGCAAAGAATGCTTAAATGCAGTAGTCTTTGACTTAATATGTAAGATTCAGTATTAAGACACTGAATGGTTTATGAATAATCATTCACTGACAAAGTACACCTTTATAGCCATTAAATCAGAGGTTGCAGCTTCTCAGATTTAGTTTTTTCTTCTCCTCATCTACTGTTAAACTAATGATGATGCAGCAGTAGCAATAATAATTCATAATTCACTGTTCCTTTACTAAGTGTCTCTTTGGAGCAAGTGTAGAAGGAGCAGTAAAGAGACTTAATGACCAACAGATATTTTCTGTTGTCCAGTGTAGTGCTCTGGACTTAAGTAAATTATACGTTTTTGCCAAAAACTATATCTTTATTTTATATGAAGTAATCATCTTAGATTTCTATTGCTATAATTGGAATGTAATACAATGCATTGAGAACTTTCAAGAAAATACAAATGTAAACAATGTGTTTCAGTGCTTGGCTCCATACCAAGAGCTGCAATGGTAAGACAGTTACTCAAAGACATGTTTGACAGTAGCATATGGTTGATAATATATGATTTATGGTTTCTTTTACAAATAGGGTAGACAGGTAAAACATTTTAAACTTTGTAAACATTCTATGAGAATTGCCTCAGTGTTTTTGAAGGTCAAAATTGTGGACACCTTCCATATGTTAGTACCTCTTTTTCCTTCCTTGATGTCATAGGAGATACCAGATTGATCTTCAGTAGGCATTTTAGGCAAAATAAATAACTCAGCTACTGGACACTACTAGACCTACTAGACACTGTCTCCATCTGCCGCAAAGAACATTAGGATTAAGCAAAACCACTGGAAACTATTACAGGTCTTCATTATTTTTAATGTAATCAGAGAAGATTTCAGCAAGTACAGCTTTAAGTATACAACAGCTTACAGATTCCCATTTAATATAAGTGCAGCTGGGGTAGGAATACCAGCAAGGATTGCAGTGTGTAATCCAGGGCCTATAAGCCAGCAGGCACTCATTTCACTTACGAGCACATTTCATCTCCTGTCATTCCAAAGCTGAGCTGGTTCAGTTGTGTTGACTGACATGGGGAACAGCCCTCCTCTCTTCCTTCTTTCAGCCATTGCTGGCTGGTGTGTGACACATGAGCCAACAGTGCTGCAGCAGCTTATCCAGTGACCTAGAGCAGCACACGAGTGTGACTGAGTGTTGGGTCTTTAAATCCATCTGCATGCGCTCTGCACCAATGCTGTGACAATGCCACGAGTGCCCTTATGAGGGGAATCACCAGGTGGCACAATCTGTATAACTGGCTCAGAGACTCGGTGTGCTGGCACAGAGCAAGAGAAGCCTTTTAAGTGGGTGACTTTTAGAGCAGTTCTGTTAACTGTAACTCACTATTAATTAGAAAATTGACTCCTACAGTTGTGATCTTGCAGTATTTGAAGAAGATGATGGTGGGTATTACTCTAAATGCTTGGAAACAAATTAAAACAAACCAAACCCAAAACAAAACAAAAAAAAAGAACAAAAAACAAAAACAAGAAAAAAGAAAGTGTTTTTGAATAAGGTAACTTTTCTTGAGTCTATATTCTTTCCTGACTGTAGCTGAATCTTATTTTATTTGCCTTACTGTATCTTTGCAGGATTTTGTGTCCTGTGTTAAGAGCATTTTAAATACTTCTTCTCCCCTTTGCAGCTAAACCTCATCAAAATGACAGCAAGAGGCTATTGAGTGAATATTGGTGACTGGCTGTGCAGTCACAGCAGTAGCTGTGTCTGTTGATTTGTGTTAGGGAACTTGTGGGTTAGTTAAAGTAGATTTTCTGTCTCACTGCCTGTTCAAGGAACTAGATTCCTGTGATAGCTTGCTTGCTCGTAAATGAACCTCCTGGTTAATAGTGCATAGCTGCAAACTCTGTTTATGTACTTCCAGATTAGTCAGAGGTCTGTCATCAGGCAAGGTTCTGTACAGTTGCACGGTCCTGCTATACAAGAAAACAGATTCTGATTACATGGGGTGGTTTAGCATTCAACTATTGCAAAGAACCATGGGATTCAAATACAAAGCAATATTTCACCATAAAAACATGCCACAGTTTCTGGAAAGGATGTAAATTTTCTCAGATTGATGATGGGAAAAGATGAGGAAACCAAAAGAAGCCATGCAATTGGCATTCAATTCCATATCTTGATGAAGATTTTACAAAACATTCTTGTGGGTTGTTTTGTTTGGGGTTTTGTTGTTGTTGTGGTTGGTTTTGGCAGTTTTCGGTTGGTCAATTGGTTGGTTTTATATGTGTAGTGTGGTCTTGCATCAGCATTTGTCACTTTTGAAAGAATGATGCTCAGGGGTTTCAAAACCCAATGTTTTCATGCAATTCTTGAGCTTGAAAAGATTCTTGAAGCTCTTAAAAACCTTTGTTCTAGGGGAGTATATCTTAGTCCTGGAGGGCAGCAAAATGAACTTTGTCAAATATCACTTCAGAAATATGAAAGGCTGGAAAAATTCTTCAGTGAGACTGACCCAAATTTTGTTAATGTATTAATTTACCACAAGCCTCTGCTTTCTCTGTTAAAAAAAAAAAATTCTTTTTTCACATCTTGTTAAATAAATAAATATTATTTATTATTTTCCATGACATGGAAAATTTCATAGTGCAGTTGACCTGTAGGATCAATGAAAACCGTAAGCTTATCCTGGAAAGTGTAATGCAACCTAGCTGAAATGAAGACTGTCTTGGTTATAAAAAGAAATCAAGCAAAAGCATTTTGGGTTTTTTTGTCTTCAGCACAGGTGAACTAAACAATCAACAAAGAGCAAAAATACAAAACATAGATTTACTCATTGATACCAAGAAGCAACAGGTTTGATTTGGTACATTTGTGAGACTTTGAAATCTTCTGAAATAAAATGAAAATTCTCATGATCCTTAAAATTTTCTTTTTGATAGACATGTGAGCCTTCTAGTGGAGTGGAGCTGGAGGGACCTCCTCTGTCTGGTTCCCTCAGTTGCACACCAGAGAACCCATATATCTCCCTTTCTTAAATGAGCAAGCTGACAATGTTTTGCATTAAGGTTTGCTGGTCCCCTTATGATCTCAGTCAGAAAGGCACTCAAGGCCCTGTAAGGTAACATTCAAAATACTATTTGTTAGAACTAACACTTGAAAGAATGGCAGGAGAGCACAGGGAATCTTGCATCCCTGTAGAAGCTGGGAGCCCTGAGTTGGCCATCGTCACACAGACCTTCAGTCAGCAGGTAACCCATCCATAGGAAGTGTCACCCCATTTTTGTCATCCAGGTTATTGCAGGATTTTCTTGTAAGGAGACAGCTGTGTGCATTATTCCTACTATCCAACAGAAAGAACATAAACACTAAAACTTCTTTCTGCACTGTTGGTGCAACCACCAAGTGGGAGCTGCCTGGCTTCTCAGTGAGAACAAGCTGGCTGTGTTTATCCAGCTTCCAAGGGGTACGTGCAGCTCCGCACAGCCTGGAGACCGCGCTGCACATGCGGCCCCTGGTGCCTACTTGGTGTCACTCGTGTGTGGATCACCAACTCCTTCACATGCAATAGTCCCCCACCCTGGGCCTTACACTGTTATATAACTACTCAAGCTGAAATCCACTGTTTGCTCTTCAGGAAAATTGTTCCATGTCAGTTTCATTCTTCTGATGGAAAGAAACCTTCCAGCTTCAAGAATAAATGTATTTTTATGCCTCTTTTATTCCCGTTTGTTATGATATTCTGGTTTCCGCACTGTCACGCGTTTTAAGTATTTTGTCTCTCCTTTGCAGATAAACAGCTCATTCATAGACATTCTCAACTTGGGGTTTTGTTTGTTTTAGTTGTTGTTGTTGGGGGTTTTTTTGCTGCAAAAATCAAGATTCTGTGTTTTCATTTATAATTTTTGTCATTACCTTTTCTTTTCTTTGGGCCTTTTTCTTCACATCAATTCTCTTTGAGCTGATGATTCATCAAGGAAACACATTTTAGATAGGGTCCCATCTGTGCTGTGGCCATTGACAATACCATTTTCATTTGTAATCTCTGCAGAAATATGTTTACTGATGCATGCAAAAATGGCATCTTCCTTTTATGTGGCTTCATCTTACCAGTGTTTGTGGTCTTGCTGTGATTGACTAATACACCCATTACACTTCTTCCCTGATGTATATCTAGCTGGCAGGGAATGTGCTGCTTTTCAGTGCAAGCCTTTAATACTGGAAGCCAAGCAAGACAAGCAAAATTGAAATTATCTTTTTCATCACTTCTGCATCATGATCTCTAACCCTAAAGTGGAAGTTCTTTGGAGTTTGAGGCTGTTCCCTTTACATTTTCAATTTAATTCCATTCCTTGTACTTTACTCATGCAGATTGTCCTTCCTCTGTAATACTGTGTCCTTAGAGGTTTTATTAGTATTAGTACCAAGATCACTTGTGAAATTACAAGAGCTATAAAACTAATTCTTGAGAATCTTTCAAATATCCAATTAAAAAATTTCCTTTTTCAGTAAAACCAAGTGTAAAATAGACATTAAAAACATAATTTTATAGCAGTGTTTTTATAAGTGCCGTACTGAGCATATTGACATATGCTGTATTTCCTATAATTTGAATGTTCTGGGATAGCCTACCTTTGGTGAACCTACCTTCCATATTTTAGTATAACTTTCAAAATTTTTCCTTTTGAAGGAAAAAAACATTTTGAAAGACTCCAAACCTTAGTTAGTGTTTATAGGTGAGCAACTAGTAATGACATTACAGTCAGAACATCAGAGATAAAAACATGGCTTAATTTTTATCAGATTTAGTTTTTTATGCTTACCATCTTGGGTGGGATTTGTAATGCAATCTGAGAGTTGGTGCCACTGCAGAAAAAGTGCTACAAGAGCTTAAAATGGCTATTCTAAAACCAGTTTAGTTTCTTTATGCCTAAATTACATGAGGGTAAATGTTACTCTAAACTGAGATCACAGAAGCCCTGGTCATATTTTTCATTCTTGAGTACTAGAAGGATCTTTGTTTATATCCAGATCTAAACTTGAATTTAAGAATCTCTGTTCTTTCCAAATGGTGGCTTTTACAGTCTTTCCCCAAAGTAATTTTAGTCCATCAGGATTCTGCCAATAGTACTGTCGTCAGTTTAATTTAAATTTAAAAAGTCCTTAAATGCATTATGCCACAGTATGTGCTTTTATATGTGTTTGTTAAACAACTTCTCTGAGGGCAAAATGCCTAATATGCTACATCTGAATTACTCTTGGAGCTAGCAGCTGTCTTTGATAGCAGAAGGGAAAAAAAAAAACCCAAAATAACTTGCCACCAATCACTTAATATGTGCACACATGAAACCATCATGGCCCATAGAGCTGCTGGTGAAATATGTGTAGCTGGCACATTTACCTGGGGACTTAACAACAGTACAGGGCCCTCTGACCTGACAAACCCCACTTTTCCAATCTATATCTTTCTTCGGGTCTCTCTGGCTGTAGTTCCTTGTATTGTTTATCTGAGAAAAAAAGAAAAAAGCAACTCCTCAAAATTCCATTTTGAAAAACATCTTTGTGAAGTTTTTTTTTCCTTCAATAGGGAAGAAAAACATGTCCTGGTTTATTTAAATTTTATGTCACCTGGCCACATGTAATTATTTGCCTGGGTTTCTTCCTTCTGGAAAAAATCCCTTAGCAGGAGACATAATGTTGCTATATGCTGTCAAAGCTTACGTTGTATGCTGAGCAGTGTGCTGGTTGTTTCTAATGCTTTGTAAAAAATAAAGCATATTTGTCAGTAGATTTATGCTTTTTTTGAGAAAACACAGGGTAACATGTTATGTTGTTTTCACATAGCAGCTATGTTGCCAAATTGCTCTGAGGCCAGGTTTGGATAGCAACATTTTAAATATATACTCACAGCTATGCATTTAACAACTGTTTCATGGTCTCAGTCATAACAAATGAGAGGCCCAATACTGCAGTACAAACATACATCATATTAGACAGCAGGGGGGGAAAAAAAAGGCTTTTAAAATGTATGCAAGTTCAGGCAGCATAAACAGTCTAGACTATCAGTTGGAATTTTCTTGTTACAGTTATAATGTAGATACGGGAATTATATGGTTTTCTCTTTTGAAGTTTTCAAATTAGAATTTTGAGACATCTTTCTGAGTTCTGTTCAGATCTTTCCTTTGACCTTTGTTATATTAGATTTCCAGTCATGTCTTAGAGCAATGAAGAGCATGCACCCATTCAGTTGCAGAAAGTAATTTGGTTCTTGGAAACCACACTACCTCTTTCCTGCCCAGACACATGTCAGCTCCGAGCAAGAACCCAATGCAATGATTGAGGATACTTTTCCTTCTGTCACAATAAACTCTGGGCATTATTCCAGTAAATCAGAAATAGAGCTAGTAATGTCAGTGTTGAGATTATATCATTAAACAGTACATGAGCAGGAAGAGAAGAGAGACTACAGATTGCAGAAAAACAAGGACCATTAATCACAGAGTCCCTGTCTACTGAAGCGCAACAAATGAGAACAGCTGGTCTCCAATAAGTCTACATGATTTTAATTGATGGAAGCTGTTGGGGAAAAAAGCATGCATACAAAGAAAAAGCATACACATGTAAAATTATTTTTTCTTTGAAGTCGATTCCAGTATTTCAGTCTTATCCTGTTTTTAGCATGTCATTCAAAATGACTTGATTGATATTGATATAAAATTGGGTTTAAACTTATTTTAGCAAGAATGTATGATAAACACAGATTTATGTAGGCTGCAGCTAGCAGAGGGTGAAATACTAACATGTCTTTGGTTTACTTTTCTAACAGCTCTGTGAAGTCAAGCTGTTAAACAAAAGACAAGTTTCAACCTTTCATCTTTGAGCTGGGTCCCAATTAACTTTTTGGAACTAGGAGATTTGAAACCAAAAATTGCATTTTTGATTTATTTTGTATTCAGTGTTGGGTGAAGGGATGAGAAAAACCCTACCCTTAGGTGTTTGGGGTTTTTCAATGCAGATGCTACAAAATCTATTAAATAAATACATCAAAAACTTTCTCTTTTGAGACCATCATCCTCCTGTTCCAGCCTTTGTTATTTGGCTTTCTTTCATTGCTAAGAAACTTAGTGGCTCTTACTTTGCCCTGTATTGCCCATGACTGTCACTGTGCTTGGTATTACAACCCCATTTTTACTTAACCTTCAAAGAAATTTATGAAGGACAAGTGAAGTATTACAAATATGAAATCGTGATTTCACAAGCCAGTAGACAAGAGAAATATCATGTACATTGTCTTTCCCCTGAAGATGAGAGCAAGACTCTGTTCTCCAACCCTGTTTCATTAATTTTCTCACTTCACTGCTTTTGTGGAACTTTTATTCTCATTTTTATTGTATAATGACCTTGAGTCAGCATCAGAAACAAATTAGAAGTCAATAAGAAGTATGCTGGTTTCTCCCAGTGTCTTTTTCTATTTAAGGAAGCGCCTTTCCATGTAATTTCCTCATCTCTTTCTCTTGGGACCAAGTGTTCATGTTACACCTGTTCGATCCATAGCATTACTGTTGTGTAATACTAAAGATCTATCAAGGGGAAAGTGTCACTGTCACTGTCAGTGATCCTGCTCCTACAGGTAAGACGCTCGAATGAAAGTTTACAGTCAAAACCATAAAAGGGAGTTGGCAAAAGAGGGTGTCTCTTTGCTGCGCAGTTGCCCAAGAGGAAGGAAGGTGATTTTCTGCCATTCTGAAAATGAAACAAATTATCCATAGCACAGGCTACAAAAGTTGTACATCCCCTTGTGCACTGGGATTTCAAGAATGATTTCTAAGTTGTTCTTGAGCTCCAGTAATGCCTATAACTTGCTGCAGTGCTATGCAGATAGCCATGGAGTTATTGAGGGTGGGAATTTCAATGCCTGTATCTTATAGGAAGTTATAGTGCAGGTGTCTTTCTGTATGTGTTATGGCTTGCTGGACAGGCCAGGGTGACCTTCTGTGGACTTGTAGGAAGGTTAGTTATAAGAAATAAACCTGGGAAAAACCAAAGGTCCTGTGGCGTGCTGTAAATTTTTACTGTTCTTGTAAAGAGTTCATAATAACCTCGTAAGATTTTATCTAAATACATAAATTAACTCTTCATTCGAGGGAGATCTCTGGATTTACTAATTTAATCAAATGGAATGCATCTAATGTATTTTTGAGCATGCTATTTCTGATTTGGTCTAGGTTCTTTTGAGTTAACTGCTTGTAAATAATTTATGTTGACACACATTACAAATGTTCACGTAGTTGCTACACGGATGTTTTTTGTGGCTAACATAAGCATGTCTTAAAACAAGTATTTTTAATTGCTGTAAGCTGTTAACTACAGTTGTGATTGCAAAGTCATTTGAAATAGTGAGCTCACAAGTCAAGAATGGGCCTAATTTCAGGCTCTTAGGGTTATTTCCCCTGTCCAGGTGGTTTACACAGGAAGTTCTGGCTTTTGAAGAAACAGAGGAACAGCCTACTTTTGTTCTCAATTGTTTTAACGGAAAAGAAGGGGAACAAGAAACAGATTATATTATTAATAGTGCTTTACCTTGAACTTTGTATTTTGATTTTTAACACTTTAAAGGAATTATGAGCTATTAATGATCAGTCCCAGTTTCTGAAAAACAGAATGCTTGAGAATGTGCCAATAGATCCAATGAAAAAAAAGGGACAAAACCAAAATATCTTGAGAAAGAAATGGTTTTCCAGCTGCAATTCTTAAAAGTTCATGTATTTTTTTTTTTGTTTCTTGTATTTCTGTTTCTTATTCTTGTAAGTTTCTTATGTATAATATTTCAGGTAAGGGACACCATGAAAAATGCTTGTATCTTAAATACTTTGAAAACAGCAGTGTACCACCAGCCAGATGACGTATCTAAATAATTTGATGGGAAATAGATGAATAAGCTTTTTTTGCTTTGTCAAAATAAATAATTGTATTAGGTATCTCAGCAGTACTTAAGCCTATTGGCCTTAAATGAAACGCTAAAGGGAAAATGTTTCTTAACATTTCTTCTACATAGAATTTGCAGAAATTGAAGTGGGAGTGGGGGAGAGGAGGATGTCTTAATTATATGTAGGATTTTCAAAAATAGCTGGAAGTATATTTTGCTTAGGATAATTTGTAGAGAAATTATAGTTTAGAGGTGGAATCCTGATTTGTTGTACCTCAGCATTTGTAGAGAATCTCCCATCACTGAAACTCTTTAAATCAAGAGGTATCTTATAGTAATTTGCTCTAGCTCAAGTGGTAGTTAATTTGAAGAAATCAGATCAAATAAGTATCAAAACAGAAGAGAGGAACCTCAAAAGTTCATTTCTTACATTCCAATCCACAAATTAAATTTTTGCTGTTGTACAAGCAGCAGTAACTGTGATGAATACTTTTATCTAAACCAGTATAAAACAAAGACAAATAAAACTGCTCTGTGGACTGATTGGGTAAGATGAATAGTCTGAGATAACAAACTTGAAAGGAACATTGGGAAGTAGAAATCTAGAAAGTAACTGTTACCACTGCCTTGACTCTTTTTCATTCATGTTTCTTTGTGAGGAACATGTATTAAATTGCCTCACTGTAAAGCAAATCATTTTACTGTCTTTCTTTAAAACACTGATCTCTACAGGTATAAGGTGTAAGCTCAAGTAATGTCTTCAAGTGATCCTGCTGTCTGCAGGTTTTCAGTTAGTTGTTGTTTGTTGTTATTCAGTCAGGAAATAGGCACAGTGGTGTGTGAGCTAACTGATGACTTGTTTCACAGTTTTTAATTGTAAATAGTTTGTGACTTTCAATATTGACTTAGAATGGTAGAACTTATTGGTAGAGATGATTCACTGAGTAGTAATAAACAGAATAGTCACATTCAGCTCTGAATTTGGTGGAAAAGTACAATTATGTTCTAGTTCTTACATTTCTCATTAGATAGGTACTCTTCATAGACCCAGTCCTGTCATCACCTTTATTTGCAGTGGATGCACTGTAGTCTTAAAACAACAAATATCCGAGCAGTCGGTGTAACACTCTGGAAAAAATCCAGAGACAGAACTCTTCATGCAGTATTTTGAGAATATAATTCACCTTAATATTCCTGTTGTGTCCAGATATTCCTAAAATAACAATGGGATTTATCCTATGTTCTGCTGTCATCAGGATGCAATGCAATTTGCGTTCAATGTGTTTTTAGCTCTACTTCACTTTCTTCTATGCAAGTAAAACAGAACATAAGACAGATCAACTGATTCTAATTCAAAATAAAGGTTGACTGTTGCTAGCAGAGAACACATGTGAAAGATAAGACTTTTCTTATTTTAAATTAAAATGAAACCACATTTTTTAAAAACAGGTTGACTGCAAGTATTGATCTCAATGCCATGTTTGGTTCATTCACTTTCCACTAGGATCTGTGTGGGCAGGGCTGCTAGAAATTTTTGAAATTATCTTATATGGTATTTGGAGAATATAGTGCGAATAGGAGAAATACTCCTGTTGTGATTAGAATCACCAAGGCTCTGAAAGGAAGGAACTCTCCAGATGTATTGAACTGCTCTATATTTCATTTGACTCTTAGTCAGCCAGTTAGTATTTTAAAATATTTCCTGTGCTCTTACATTGGTCCTAGAGACTTCGCATACTCTGCAAATACGTTAACGTGAGAGTTGAAGTTAAACATTGGAATTCATAGTAATGGAATTTATCTTGGGTTTCTGCCTTCCTAGGACCTCCTGGTATATAACAACACCCCCTGTAGCAGAGGAAATGTTATTACTATGCACAGACCCAGTTCACATTTATCTGGGGAACTGCACAACCATCTGCTGAAAACACATAACATCATGTGGATGGCAGACTGCATGAATTGCTGCTATTGTATATGTTTTTGCATGTCTTGCAGTGCTGATGAGCTCCAAATTTATATATAGATCAGGAAGAAGATTAAATACCTCCAGAGGCCAAATGGCTCATAATTTACATCCTTTGCTAGATCTTCAGAAAACAACTCCTTTCTTTCATTGTCAATAGTGTTAACCTGTGCTTCTGTTTAGGCACTTCAGGTCAGCTACAAATTACTTTGTCTGAATAACTGTCCAGATCTTCCTGTGTCCATTTTGTGACTTAAAGCAATAATCTCAGCTTGAATATCCTCTACTAAACTGACAGAAAAGTAACCTCACACTTTCTGACAATACTGACTAGCCAGAAGCTACCTCAGTCCACTTTAAACCACTGTAGAAGGAGGGGGCACCAGATGAATCTGGTGTGCTTTGTTTTGTATTACTTCTATTCAGAATTACCAAAAGATTAAGGGAGTATGAGAGAAGAAAATAAATTGGGTGGAAATAATTTAGGCTTGCTGATGGAGGGAAAAGAGGACTGAGGCAAAGTCACGAAGCCCCCTCAGCAGCTGGAGTTTTTTTGTTGGAGTGAAGAAATCCTGCAGAAGTCAAGAGGGAAGGGAAGGGAAGGGAAGGGAAGGGAAGGGAAGGGAAGGGAAGGGAAGGGAAGGGAAGGGAAGGGAAGGGAAGGGAAGGGAAGGGAAGGGAAGGGAAGGGAAGGGAAGGGAAGGGAAGGGAAGGGAAGGGAAGGGAAGGGAAGGGAAGGGAAGGGAAGGGAAGGGAAGGGAAGGGAAGGGAAGGGAAGGGAAGGGAAGGGCAGGGCTTATGCAGTGGTTTTCCCCTGTTATGAATATCCATTGAAGGCTACACGGGCCACAGATTCCTCTCTAAATTAATCCTTTCAAGGAGTTGCTTTGAAAGAGGGCCTGACATAAGATCAGCCAGTCATTGGCAAGTACCAGGGATGGTGCCCAGTGTATCAGGTGCTAGTGCCAAGAGAACAGCTCTTGGGGATGACCAGCTGAAGGAAACAGCAAAAATTAGTGGAAAGTACTGAAAGCACCAGAGAATGCTGGGGAAAATCCCTGGAGTCAGGAAAAGAGCCATAATCACTGCAATGAAATGGTAGACTTCTGATAGCCATAACCATCTTCAAAGGTGATCAACTTTCTCAGCAACTGAATTCATCCATGCCGGGGCAATGCACTGTAAGTTTGAGTGTAAGACAGTGGCAGTCCCTTAGGAGTCACTGAGAGTAGAAGGCTGGGCCAGGACCCTGACTGAGGTGCCTTGCATCTACTAGGCTTGCTTCCTTTCAGCTACTCACATTCCCAAATTAATGCTCCTTCATGTTTTATCACCCTCTTTTCCTGTCAATTTGTGAGATTTCCATATTTGCTGAGAACCTGGACACTGTAGTTTGTTTTGGTAGGATTCTGAAAGGGACTTCAAGCTAATGTTTGTTTTCTGTAAGAACTTAGAGAAACTGAACTCTGACAGTCAGTGCTGGGCAGAAGGAATACATGGTTTCTATGCTTGTTCATATTTAAAATTATCTGTATAAAGAGAAAAGCCATAATATAAATTTAATTGCAGTTTTCATGTCTATGAATGAGCAACTAAATAATTAAATTGGAATAACTGTTTCTCATTTTGACAAAAATGCAATTTACTCTCCACCCTTCAGCAGGTCTCCCCACTCACAACTAGGAATAGTGTTCCAAGAAAACTTTTCATGGTAAAAATAGAAAAACAAAAATGAAGAGGCAGAGAGAAGCATTCTCAAAATTATCTTTTCTGTTTCTTAGAGAAATACAATTAACAAAATAAAGATGATTTTAAACAATCTGAGAGTTTTTACTAATACTTTAGAGATTATAGCATTCTAAATTATTTTAGCATTGTAGTATTCTACTAATATGCAGTGAGGTTTTGGCCATGGTTGTTAGAATGTAGAGTGCTGCAATTTTCCAAAAAAATATACGTTTTCAAGATTTTCTAGTCAGAATATATTCCTTTCTGAAATAAAGTTCAGTGTTTTGACAATGCCTCTTTCAGTTATTCCATTATATCTTTTATATGACTTACAAATTTTATGTAAATAATATGTTTAGTTACTTACATACAGTATGTTTTTAGGACCTTAGCAAAATAGTTTTCCTTACTAAATTCTGATTTAAGTGTTTGAGTTAGTGATTTTTGAAAATTTTTTGATTTTTTAAAAATTACTGTATCCTACAGGATATTCTATATCCTGTTTTGTCATTTGGAAAAAATGATGCAATATTTCAGACTGTTCCAGCAGAACAGAAACACCTTTTTTGGTATTAATTGGTAATTTTTTTGCTATTTCTTATCGTGATCAATAAGATTCATGCTGTGGTTTGCTGCTAAGAATGTACAATATCCACATTTCTGGCTCAGTTTCTGTTAAGTGACCAACATTGAGAAAGACCTCAAGCTTTCATTTAATTCTGTTGCATGTTCTCTCAATCAGATTGACAATCTGATTAAACTTTGTCAGAAGCACTTCATACTGACATAATTCAGTACAGCCCGTAACTTCTTAAGAAGAAAAATAGCCTTTCTTTCTTTCTTTCTGGCTTATTGACTTGTTTTTGTAATGGCATCAAAAGACATCTTAATTTGCTTGTGGGATATATGACTAATAGAGTCATATAATAGAATACCTTTCATCCACACTGAAAACTACAGTGTGAGACTTCATTGTTTTCTGTTGAAGAAATCGTTATGTAATTTCAGTACTTACTGAGATGGAAGATGTTCATTAAAAATCTGAGTCTTGCTTCAAAGCTTCCAAGCCTCAAAGTCAAGTTAATATTTTCTGTAGAAGTGAAAAGTCGATAATATATAAAGCAGCTTGAATTTAATTTACATAATGTAAAATAAAACTACTTCAGAGAAGTGCAGAGTTTTAGGAGAATGTAAGAATCATATGGCTTTGTTTGGTGAAGCCTAGCAATATATTATATTAAAATGCCTAATAATCCCTGTGCTCTAATAGGTTTGTTACATACCTGGATTGTCTTTAAGGGAGTGCTATTTTCTTATAAGCTCACGTATTATAAAAGGTTTCATAATTACTTTTATACATTTTTCATAATGTTTGATAACAGTTTGGGTAAGCAATAAAGTCTCATAGGATAGTTTTCTTTGTGGAAGGAAGAACATGCAGGATATTTTCTGACCTGGCTGTCCCATAAATTTGGCAGAATAAAATTAAATTGTTTAAGAGGAAGTAGCTGGGCTTAAGAAAACAGGCGTGGCTGTGGTGCTTTTTTTCATTCTTTAGCAGTACCTAATTCTCTTTTGGTCCTTCATGTTGTGCATTCAGGCTTAGTACTGACTGGTGTCTGGGATTCCAGATAGGCCACCACGATATTAAGTCTAGTAACTTATGGCCTAACTACTTAGTAGTAGTTACTACATTTGTCTGATTTTTCTCTTGCTGTAGGACCTTGTTCTTAAAGCATTATGTTCTTGAAATTTTAAACCTAAGGTAGGCAAACGGAGGACATGCAATATCTGGGTATGCAGACACCCACTTTGCCCATTGGTTGTTTTGGCAGTGTGTCCTAGAGATTACGCCATGGAAGCAAATCTCAAAAAGGATGAAAAGCAGCCCAAAGCAGCCTCAAACAGTGTGTGAGGTGATGTTGAAACTGTATTCATAATCAGGACATTGGATTCATTCTTGAAAATGGGTGATCAAGTTTTCTGCAGTACCCCATAGTGGCTTGTGATTAGATTTAACAGAGGACTGAAAAGTAGTATTCTCCTAGGTCGACTTGAACCAGCTTAGTCTGATGACACTACTGCAAGAATTTGGAGTTGTAGCATTGAAGTCAAGCAGGGCTCACTTTGGAACCTACAATTTTTTGTCAGTCACTAGACAGCTATGTTTTCAACCCTTTCAAGCCAAAATTATCTCCCCTTCCTGTAATTTAACAGTTTACTACAAACAAGTGTTGGGTGAGCTTCAAAATGAAGTGATTAAAAAGGTTTTAACTAGAGAAGTTTTTTTATGGGCTGGGACCTAACAAAGCATCCATATGCTTTGCAGTGCAAGAAAGAAGAGTAGAGGTAGTAGAGAAATGCAAGAAATGAAGCAACAGCAACAACAAAATGGACTAAATATGAATTTAACCAGAAGTGAAGGAATTGGTGCACCTGAAGAGAAAGCAAAAGAATTAGAGTTGTTTGATTTATAGGAAAAGGATCGGGAAAGCTGTGAAAAACAACTTCCCATTTGAAACTATAAAGCCGAAAGGGCAAATAGTTCCTTGCATCTGTTATGAGCAGAAGAATAAAGCTCATAACTTGAACTCCATCAAGGATTATGTAGGTGGCATATATACCTTCTGCAGTTTTTTTCTGTTGGATCTCTGATGGTCTGACTGCACCCACAATATCAGTACTATGCAGCTGCGTGAAGGCATTTGCAGTTATGCATACTAAAATATAGTTCCCATTTTCAAAGCAACTCTGTTGAAAAACCTGGTGCTTTTTCCACTAAAGGCTCCAGAATTATTGCCAAAATTCAACAACTGATGGTAAAATTTAGTCCCATACAGCTGGACAGAACAAAGACGATCTCATATCTAGGTCTCACTTTATTACCAAAACAAGATTTCTGTGAAGGGTAAGGCTTATTCTGGGTTCCATGATTCCACAACAATTTTCTCCATAAACTACGATGTGAAGACTCTGTATTTCGACTATGATCAATCCACTGTGATGCATAAGTACAAAAAAAGTAATTTTCCTCACTTGGATGAATTTAGCATTAAATGTACTGACAGTTTATTAGATACTTGGAAAATTACAGAACTATGCAAATACTATGTATAATCTGTTTGGAACCTTTCTATTTGCTGAGAGTGCTTTACGGGGAACAATTACATAAAGTATATTTAATTTGTATAATTACTGAACAGTTCCTTAAAGAGTGGCAAATGCTCTGCTCAGAGGACTTTGTTTGACTGAGAGAGCCAAATTACTGAAAGATTGTCAACACCCCTCTCACTCCTTTGTAATAAATTCAGAAAAACTGCTCACCAAAAGAATGAAAATTTTAAATATATATGGTTTTAAATACTGTGTGTACTTTTTGTGGTGGTTGAAGGTGCTAAGAAAAAAAAAATCAAGGTTGTATATAAAAGTCAGAAATAGCCTGTTTGTGGAACTGGGTGATAAATATAATAACATACAACATAAAAAGCAAAATACCTGTTTTTTTACTCAAAATGTACAAGTCTGTACCACAAGGTTGAATTAAGTTTCATTCTCTGTAGGTAGCATGCACTCACTTATGTTTTAGTAGCAAATATTTTCTCATCTCGTATAGATTTAGTTTTGTTTTAGTATAGGTAATATCTATATAATAACCATAATATGAAAGTAACCTGAACCTACTTATTTGTCATCTGTGAAAAATTTTATGTATTATCATGAGAAATTGTCATGATTTCTTTCCAAGCTAATGTAGCACTTTTTCATCACCTTGTAATGAGTGTAGGATTCAGCGAGTCTGTGGTAGTTCAGTTTTGATAAATGCTCTTATCTAAGGCCCTACTCCTCCAGATGGCAAATAAATGAATGTTTTCTTGTGTGAATTATGGTGTTATACTTCTGTTGTGCAAAACATGAATCCCAATGATGTCCACAAAACTCTGTTTGTTCAGCTGGATGATCTGCGTATTCTGGGAAAGGCTGTAAGAAAGCCTTCCTTGAGAGTCCTGAATGCTATCGAAGTGCAATTTATATACTCATGGAGATACATAGACTTAGTTCAGTGCTCAAGTGATGCTTCCCTTTTGTCCTGGCATTAATATCAGCAGGCAGGATGGCTCTGTTTTGTTTCATGTTCTCTTGTATGATTTTCCTGGAGATGACCCTCATGATGAACCTGTACATTCTTCAGAATGACTGCTGGGCAGGCTTTTCTCAAGTTATAAAATGGAAAGAATAATTCTTTCAGCTGCAAAACTGTTAAAAAATATTGTTAATCTGGTATTCAGTCACTTATATTTTGTTGTTTTGTTGGGTTTTTTTTCTCTTTTCCAGGATTACTTACTGCCATCTACCTTTCCAGAGTAAATGGCTTTATGTTGGAACAGAGAGAGGAAATACACACATTGTAAATATTGAGTCGTTCATTCTTTCTGGATATGTTATCATGTGGAACAAGGCAATAGAGCTGTAAGTGCAGATTTTTTTTTTTTCATTTGTATGTGTGGTCATTTTCATAGCTGTCTTAATTTTAATTTTTAAAAATTATTTGGTTTTGCAAGTATTACCAGATCTTTTGAAGCCTTTAATTTCAGTGAATGCATTTGCAGTATTAACTGGCTTTTTACAGGACAATAGGAATCAGATTTTTATTAAAGAGCATGTAATTATATTTCATACAAAAGAAAAAAAATTGTGTCCTGTTTAACTGTGAAGTTCCATGAAATACAGGAAGTCTTTAATCACTAAAATTCAGATTTTGCTATTTTTATGAGGAAAGTTTGATCACCATATCCTCTATCCTGTGAAGAGAATAATGGAGGATATTTGCCCTAAGATTCTACAGAGAACTTTTCTTCATTGAACCGTGGAATCATTTAGATGAGAAGGGACAGGAGGAGGTCTCTAGACCAAGCCTTCTGCTCAACATAGTGAGAATTTCAAGGTTAATTCAAACAGATCAAAACCTGGTGAAGTGCTAGGAAAGATAATGAGTGCCTACTAAATGATAGTTCTCTAACAAGCTAAGCCAGGTACCTCTGTTGGGGGTATGAAGTGGAAAGAGACATTCAAAAACCTGACTGGGATACATCTATGCTTCCTGCAAGTAAAAGCCTTGACAGAAATAAAAAACGCTTTCTCTGCTGTTTCCTCTGTGACGTTCCAGCAAGAGGAACTTCTGTGGGAAAGCTCAAAGTACTTCTGGCAGTTTCTGAGACATTTGCTTCGTGTTGTGAGGGACCTGTAACCTCTGGTAGTAAACTGAAATACAGCGATCTCAGTGAACCAAGAGAACAGTAGCTAAGAACAGGGTTACAGGCCTGCAGTCTAACCCCAGTTCTCAAAAATTCCTTCCTTTCTTTTCCCTCTATCTTTACTATCATTATACTAATCACTCTGTCCCCCAGATTGAACTGATGCCTCATTTTCTTTCTCCCTCTCTGCCCTCACCAAACTTCATCGGCACAGTTCTACAAATTAAAACCAAGGATTCAAATAGTAATGAGGATTCAGTCTGCTGGTAAATCTTTTGCCCAGTTCTCAGTTTTGGAATGTTTGGTTGTTCTGCCCCTGTGAGGCTGCTCAGCTCTATTTAGTAATTCTGGCTGCAGAATAGTATCGTTGGAAAACATGGTTTGCATCAGGGTATGATCATTTTGATGACTTATTCAGGTGGATAGTATCCTAACTGTTTTCTATTTCTCACTTTGTTTTGGTGACATTGACATATTGGAGGGCTTTTTGAATCCTGTATAGAGTGTTTATGTTCACTACATTGAATAGATAAAGTCTTTAAGTTTTTGGGAACAACAGGTTTTCATTTTGTGTGCACTTGTAATTTTCTTTCCTCCAGAAATCAGGATGTTTCAGTTCTGTAGGCAAATAGATCCAAAAGTTTTTTAGGACTGGAAGCCTTCCACCAAGTTTCAGTTTCTAATTATTTCGAAATTCTTCTTGGATAAATGTTTTAAAATTATTTTAGTGGTCACAACAAACGTTTTTCATGAGAGTAGAATAAAATTATGCCTCTCTTTCTGTGTGGGAAATAAGGGCTGCTTTCTAGCAAGCTTCACTACTGATTTGTTGACATAGGCTAGATGCTGTGCAATATGCTCCCTCTCTAGAACCTTCAAGGAAGCAAGCAGTGCCTCCTAACTATCTTCTTTTTATTTTCTATAGGAAAGTGCCTAGATTTTCCAAAATTTCTCTTTCCATAAGTTGTAAAAGGAAATGACAGCATAATGAAGATAGACCATGTCACCTCAAGTACTTGGAGGTGCTGTATGGTTACCAAAATAAGTTCTTCTTCTAGAAAGCAAGTTTGCCATGTACTGTTTTGCTGACAGGTGAGCACAGGTATTCATTCATTACTGCTTCCAGTTCTACCAGTCTTACAAGGAGAAATTGATGCATATAAGTGTGCTTCTCTACAACTCCATCCTCTCCTTCCAATCTTATCATGTACTCCTGGATAGGGACTTTAAATGTACTTCATGAGGCTGAGCTTATGATTGCAGACTTTCATTTAGAATAGTACTGAGAAAAATGTTTGAGACAACAGTTTTATTTTGGGCCATGGATATGTTCTGATTTGATTATATTTTTTAATCTTCACATTATTTTCACATAACTTTTGCATATTTTTCACATTTAGTATTATAGGATCAGAAAATAATTCATATTGTAAAGCTTCTCTAGAATTTTCAAGAGCAACTTCCTGCTTACATTAAAATCTGGTTGTTCTGGGGTGTTTAAGTTCACTGGGTCTGTTGATGTTACGTGCTTTCAGACACAAAAGAAAATAGGAAAACAGATGTATGTAAAATTCAGGAAAATCTTCGGCCTTACCATGAACAGTGTGAGGGGCAGTGGTGCTCATAACATTATATTAAATTCTGAGTTAATGATAACATTTCCAAGTGTGAGGTTAGCTTGAAGATGTTACTATTCTCTATAAAGCTAGAAAGAAAGGGATTACGTTTTGTGCAATCATATGTCTTTCAAACTTACTGGCAAGAAAAGACCAGGAAAAGCCATTGCTCTGCTGCTGTATTCAAGTCCTCAGTTTAGGTGCAATTTTAAGTGTTTCAAGTTCACGTATCATCTGCTCTAACAAGCCTGAAGGAGTTCATCCCTCTTCATGCGATTCTCATCCAGCTTCTAAAACTGAAAGTCTGCCAATATAACTTCTCTTTATTTTAATTGCCCCCCATACTTCTCACTGATTTGTATCTACTTCTAATGAAATCTCCATGTAACCCTCATCCTCAGAAACAACTAAATATTTTGAGTCAGTGAGGCTTATCAAGTGACTGCAAGAATTTTTTTTGTAACAGTTATTCTGTTGCAGTGAAAGACTGAGGTGAAAGCACTTGGAAGTTTGAAGACTTGAAGGGAAAACAGGTTTAGATGCAACATTTTTAGATTTTGCATATGATACAAGAAATCTGATCACCTTGTCCTGCACAGCTACTTTTACTCACAAAACTGACATTTGAAGCAAAGAGGGGTTTATTTGTGATTTTCTTGTCTAGTTTTCTATCTGAAAGATCTGTAGAGCACTATTTTTTTGAGTGATAGTGGTTTTATGCCCTGTTCAGAAGCTTCTAGTGGAGATACATGTCAAAAAGATGATTGCAGTACATATTTTATCATAAGAGACTATCATCTTCTCTTACAGGAGAGATCATTCAGTGAGCTTAAACAGTATCTAATGTTAGTTAGAAATTAAGGCCTGAACAGCTAATAATGCAAAGGAAACAGGGTGGGGTTTTCTGTTGTTTGGGGTTTTTTTTAAATGCTATTTTCAGAATTATTTAGGTCGTAACCAATTCTGGAGTTTACAGGCAAAATTTCCTTCTTAAATCCTGTGCGCTGTCTGTGTCTCAGTGGACCTGTCCTTGAACAGAGCTGAGAAAAAACACAAGCATATGGGTACCAGTTCTTGTCTCAGCCATTTCTATCATCTCATGCATTATCACTACTTCAGGCCACACTGAAGCAATCTTCTCAGCTAAGAATGAATAAATTAAAACTTTTTCACTTGTCATTTCTCTGTCATGTAGCAGAGATAGTCCTTTGCCAGAGGGGTTTGAGGCTCATGATATGGTTTGGTTTTCTACTCTCTTAATAAGCAAACTGTTTCTCTCTTTTTCTTCCAAATGTTTGGAAACAGCTTTAGAAGACAAAAACAGTCAATGAGCCCAGCATGCCTCCATTTACTCCAGCTACAATGAGATCAATTTTCCCAGCATGATCATACATTTGGGAAGGTCATCTAGTGTTGGAAAGCAAAAGAAGATCTTTATATGTCTTCTGAACTTCAAAAATGAAAAATCTGCATTATAAGCCCCCAGTAAGATTCCAGTGTTTTAACACCCCACTATCTAATGAATAAATAACTGAAACTTGCCAAAATTTATGGGATTTAGAGGATCAAAGAATTGGGCAGACTGGAACTCAGTTATGACAAAGCCGTAACTTGGTATCTCCTTTCTTAGCCCTTTGTTTGCCCGGCCCCATTTCCTAAAATGGAGACTCAGAATCAGTAGATCCACAGCTATGAGGGAAAGCAGTACAAAGAAGGAGAAATAACAGTCTAGAAGAATCTGCTATCCCCTCTGTGTGCAGACCCAAATGGAGATAGTTATTACTATAGAAAAAGCACAGTTTTCGAGGCTTCCTTCTTCTGGCCATTTCAGAAATTGTGTCTAAGACTCAGGGTTGCATCTTGATGTTGTACTGATTCTCACTTACTCCATCTCCTGGCTTAGATTCACAGCATATGAATAATGTGTCTAACTTTCATTCTCTTAAATTTCTCTATGGCTCTACCAATGAAAATAAGGTCTTGAATTCCCTGAAGCACTTCACCTTTATGGTAGAGGTGGAACTGTGGGAGATGTCTGACTACTGACACTGAAGATGTATTTGTCTATGCACGTGTTTTTTTCAGCACTGCCACATTCAGTCAATTTCAACTTCCTAACAATGAGTAATATGGATGTTTTCTTTCTTTTTCCCCTCTTCTAACTCCTTCTGTCACTTTCTAACACCAGATTTTTATTCTTCTCAGAAATCATTACAGTACTTCCCCAATTGTGCAGGCTATTTTTTCTTTCAAAAGGAAAATGGTTTTGATTTGTATCTATTTTGTCATAGCGTACTTTTTCCTGCTTTAAAGATTGTCTTGGTATTTGAAGTTCTTACGACAGTATTTAAGTCACTTGATTTCTTACAGTGCATAAAACATTCCAAGATGATTGAGGAATACATCATCTATGTATTTTCCACATTTTGCTGGGTCCAGATTGTAGCATTGCTGAAGACTTCTTTTTGGGCTTTCTAATTTTAGGATAAAATAATCAAATAAAAGCTTCCGTCCTTACAAGTCTTTTGAAGACTGTTTTACGGTGACTGCTGTCTTAATTTCAGTCCAGTTCTTCTGAGTAAGAGTCACGTCTTGCAGCATAACCACTCTCTCATTTCCCCAAATGAAGATACAC
Organism: Chamaea fasciata; assembly: GCF_029207755.1. Classification (NCBI taxonomy): domain Eukaryota; kingdom Metazoa; phylum Chordata; class Aves; order Passeriformes; family Sylviidae; genus Chamaea; species Chamaea fasciata. The sequence continues at coordinate 25,850,714 of NW_027094087.1, forward strand.
CAAGTAACTGATTACCTGCTGCTGTCAGGAGCTTCTGATGAAGTGCAAAACAACTCAAAGCATCAGTATCTTCTTAGGAAACACATAGTTTTAGTTCTGTACTGCTGTCATGGGAATCTTTGGTTCCATTTTTCAATTCTACGGTCTGTTTTTTTGGGCTTAAAGGTCAATGAAGACTGTGAAATGTTGCAAAGTTTTGTATCATTAGCTCATACTTTCTTCTTGCTCTGTTGAAGTTAGATTTCATTTCAGGATTTTTTTACTGCAAAGCATTGCTGATAGTTTTTGGACTTGACCTTCTTCTTTTTCTTTTTTCTTTCTGCTGTGTATTGACTTGGATTTGTGTTTTATCCTTTTTTGTGTCTTTTCAGAGCTTTTATTTTCTCAGTCATTCTCATCTGTACCCTGGCTGCTATTTGGGAATGAAAAATTCCCTGCTCAACTATTTCACTTATGCCTTATTTTCAACTGCTGGTTTTCTTTATTTTTCCCTTTCTCAAGGAATAGACTCTAATTAGTTTTTATGCAGTTCCCCAAAGCCAGCTTGAAGGAGTGCCTATACACAAGTATCTGTCATCAACAGTAGAGTGCTTTATTCACAATAGCTTCAAATCTGGTTGATTTTCCAGCACCTCTTTGTCCTTTTCCATGAGCTGTTAGATCTCTGCTTTTGCATTTAATATAATTCAATGGCAGGGTTTTATTCTTTGTAGGCAGTTCCAGAATGACAGTGTCCAACTCTCCAGTCTCCTGGACAACTTTATTTTAATAACAATGAGGGGAAATAGAACATTTTATGTATACTAAAACAACTTAAGGCACAACGGGATTTTGTGTGCAGACATTTCCACATGCAGTATAATTTACTGTATGAAAGCAGTAATTATTGTATCTGTAGCTCTGATAGCATTTCATGGGTTCTATAAAATGATGTTATTGATATAATATAGTTAACTAAATAATTGCTTTGTTTAATCTGGCTTGTAGTGCAGTCATGATGTCTGCCCTGAAGAGAATTGACTGTAGATCCTAATGCCTTGCTCTCCTTTTGCAAGTAACACTTCCCTGGGGCTCCAAAAAATACTGTTGTTAATTCTATTTATACATACCTTCGTTGAGGAGGCAGGGAGATGCAAGAAGTGAGGCACTGATCCTGGTCCTGGTCTTAGTGTGGCACAAGGGACGAGGTTTGGCTTCCTGGCCACAGTCCTGTACCCAAAGGGAGGTAACATCACTTCAGGAGTAGCAAACCAGAGAAGATTTATCTTGTCACTCCTTCTGTATCCAGCCATTGGACAGGCTCAGAGCAACAAGCAAAAGGTCTTTCAGAATTAAGGAGGTTGCAATGCTTTCACACACAACTTTCTTCCTTGCTCCACCTGAACTGGGATTTTTTTGTATGAGTTTATCCTCCCAGAAACATCTCCCCCAAGACAGTATTGTGCATGTTCATCCAAAACGAAACACCAAACTTAGTTCTGCATCTTGTGAATATTCCTTGTTATGTAGTCCAAAGAAGAATCAGTTTTGATGCAAATACTGATTTCTATACGCTTGCTGTGTATAAAAAAATCAATGTTTCTTGGAGCCTTGGAAAGGCAGTGCTGGAGGACTGCCAGGGAATAGGCTCCACACTTCCAAAAAGCTTCAGGAACATCTGTTGTCATCTGTGTGTGTTCTTATCTGTGATGGCACATGTGAAATTAGTTTTGGTATATACATCTATTTGAAAAGGATCCTTTCTGCCTTCCTGACAGAAGCCATGTTATGACTGCCAAACTTAATAGACTCTCTACTTACTCTTACCTATGTATAAACAAAGCTGGCCTCTGTTGAGCGATCCAGGAAATTGTGAATCCTGGCTGGTTGTGAAACCTCCACCCAACTGCTCTCTCACTCCCTGTCCTCAACAGGACAGGGAAAGAAAATAAGATGGAAAAGTTCATGAATCAAGGTAAAATCAGGAAAATCACTTACCAGCTACTGTCAATGGAGAAAACCAGACTTGACCTGGAAAAAATTAATTTAATTTATTGCCCATTAAAATCGAGGAGAATGATGAGAAGCAAAGACAAAAACTAAAGCCCCTTCCCCCTTGAATCCTTATTTTTCCTAGCTTGATGAAATATGTGTGAAAACTAAACAATGGTTTGTTGAGTCTTTTGATAGAGTGACATACCTGACAGTCTTATATTTAATAGAAGGGGAGGAAAAAGGAAGAAGCCAGAGCAAGCCAGGTATTATACAAAACAACTAAACCATTAAAATAACAAGAAACAAGGTAATATGAATACTAAGAGAATACTTATTTCAAATATAGAGGAAAGACAATGAGGAAAAATAAAATCTCATAAATTTAGTGCACAGACTGGTGTGTTTGGTATCAACTTTGCTGATAGTGTATATAAAGCTGTTACTCAACAAAACTAAAGAAATAGCTAGGTGCATAATAATTAAATTATAATACTCTTAAAAGAAACAAAAAAGTGCCTGAGAAAAAAAAAATACCCAAACCCTACAACATTAATACAGGGTCCTCCAACTGCAATGAATTCAACAGGGAAATGGAGGAGATTGGAAAATGTATTGTATTAGTGAAGGTTTTCAGCTGAGGTTTTAGCACAGAAACTTGAGGCTATACCCTGCAGGAATATAAGACAAAAATAAGACTGGTAGTAAAAGACCATTTTTATACCATTTATAGAGGAACAAGGAGCTTGTGTGACTATAAAGGTATACTTACCCTAAAGAATAGAGGACAGCTCATGTAAGAGTTTGCTTTTACCCAAAGAGAAACTGATACATTCTTCGGTAAGCAATGTCATATGTATCCTTCAAAGCAACTGGTTGTACAGATTTATCTAAACTATTCCTGACTTTTAAAATTAGTAGGTACAAAGAGCTGACTAAATGGAATCAATTTTTACCTTAGAAAGACAGTATGCTCTTTTCCTTTCTCCCTCCATTTGTTGTGATTTTGCCGATATTCCTGGTCATGTACTAAGACTGGAATGGCCAAGCAACCCACCGTGCATCCTGGTTGGTTCAATGGCCTGGGATAGCTGCCCAACACATTGTGCTTTGTCAGCCTCCATGTGCTTCTGTTACCATCTTGTTTGTCCCCGGAGTTCTGGGGAAGAATATCTGATGTTTGCTTGCCTCTGTTCTCTCTTATGTCGTCTGTCTGTGGTTCTCACCTGGCTAAAAAGTGAAAGTTATTATGTCATGTCTTCTCTTCTTGTTTTTCCTCTTGTTCTCACCCTTCCTCCTTTGCCCATCACTGCATAGGCAGCATATACTACAAACAGACCTAGTTCTTTCGACCTAAATACTCTGACCATTTCAGACAGGTGAATCTATGTCAGAAACAACATGTGAAACAGCCTAGAATGTCCCAAACTGTCATATGAACTCCCTCAGGACGGATGTACAAGATGTGTGTAGGTCTAAGCACTGCTTGCAAACAACCTCATCTCATCCCTCACTTCCCTGTCACTGCCTACCTACCCTGCCTGTCCGAGGCCTGCTGTTGTGCAAATGATATTTTTATTTCAGTACAGGTTACTCAGAAACAGAAGCTCAGCCAGAGGGGTCCCCTCTGGTAAGTTGGCTTGGATAGGAACGACAGCCAGATTTCCTGCTCTCTGCATCTCTGTAAAAATTAGGTTTGTGCCATGTCTCAGGCCAAATGGGTGCTTGCTGCTGGCACCATGAAAGACAGTTTGTATAGAACATCACCGCATAAACCGTCTGTCCGCTGCTTTCCTGCTGATCTCATTTCTGGGATGGGATGTGCTGCAAAGTGCTCTTACAGAAATCTTGCTCATGGAGACATCATGCAGGAGAATAACAGGCTGCATGTTCAGGATGTCTGGAGTAATTTTGCATTTCCTCAGCTCAGAAATAAATACCAGACTAGATCTTTGCCTCTCTGCTTTGACCCAGCTTTGGTGCATGATGAAATAGTTAAAATATTTAAATATAATGGGGGCAAAGTATAGAGGCCAGAGAAGAGTGTGCATGTTTTTAAGAGTGTTGGAGCATACTGTTCTGGGAAGGAGGAGCCTATGAGGCTATGGATCAGTCCACAGTGTTTTAATGTTTGAGTTGTCTGAGAATTTTTGCATACCACTCTCAGCCTTGATTTGGAGTCTGGCCTGTAGAACAGAGGCCAATTTTGCTACAGTGCAGTATTCAGCCAAAGGAAGACGCCATTATTTTAGGAAAATCCTTTGAGTAATTTGGCTGGAAAAGCTTGTTTTGGTTTGTTTCGGTAATTCTCTTGCAAATTGTTTTAAAACTCAGACCCTAGGTCATTTTACATAGGGTTTCCAGGTAAATTCTTTACTTTATGGGCTCTGCCAATCTCTGCCATATTTTTTTTTCATGATGACCTTTGGTGAACCAAGACCAGTCATGCAAGTTCAGATCCTAAGCTGAACTCCAAGGGACATGTACTCTGACCCCAGAACCTAGATGGGAGAAAGGTCCTCCTCTGTGCAGGCATTCAGTGGGGACTGGTGCTTCTCTTCTTGCTCTCTATGACTGCCAGGGCCTTAAGATCAGGTCAGAAAAGATGACAGATGAAAATTCTCCATCTGTTTCATCAGTTTCCTATGATTTGCATTTTCTGCCAGGTGCTGGACAATAATAACTTCAGTATTAAGTTGCATACAACACAGTTGATACATGTTGCAAAAAGGGAGGGGATGTCAAGAATAGTAATTAATCTCTCTATAGGCTTACAAAGAATCATGGGATGGGTGTTGTGGCTGAGGAGCCCCTCTGAAAATGCATTGTGGGTGTGACTGTGTCAGTTGGTCTGAAGATGAGATGAGGCTTTACAGATCAGACAGAGGCAAGATGCTTCATTTCTGAAACCCCACTGCAGTAATGCTAAGGTGCTTCCTAACAGGGCAGTGTAGGTGAGGTTACTGAAACCCTGTCTTTAGTGGCACTGGAACTTGGTGAGTCATGCTATCAGTATCTGAAATGAATCCAGTGAAGACTTTGTAAATCCTTGGCAAATTAGCTTTCAAATGGAACAAGTAAGGAGAGAGAGTCAGAAGCAGATGGAGTAGAGAATAGAAAAGTCAAAAAAGCTGTAAGAATGAGAGAGGGGAGAAATTACTGCAGTAGGAAGAATAGTGAGATTAAAAAAGGAAAAAAAAAGAAGGAAGGATTCTCTCATTTAGAAGAGAATCTTCGCCTATAATGGCAAAAAGGAAATCGAGGAGAACATGAGAAGATACCTATAACTTTACCTTGCCCTGTTAGGCTTTTTGCAATTGTTTTTAAACCATTGGAGGTACAGGTTAGCACACCTGGAAACTGAGGTATCTAGCTCTTCTTACAACAAAAAACATTCACAGATTTCAATTGATTTTTGTCTTGCAGATCCACCAAGACTCACCCTGGCCCGGTTGTACATTTAAGTGACAGCCCAAGGGATGAGGGAAAAGTGAGTACAACAATTTTGCAGCATTTCATAGCCTTTATTTGCCTTGCTACTCTTTCCTTTTACTTACTCACTAATTTTATCATCTGCTTTCTTTCTATGTTTGCAAGTCACTTTAACTATTTTGCTGTTCCTTAGAAAACAGATTATCTTTGTACAAATTAAATGAGTAAACTTTTGTGATACGGACAACACACTGTACTTTGAAATTTATAGCCATCTAAATTGTTCCTGTTTAAAAAAGCTTGACTTTGTCTGAGTAAGATTTGACTAAAAACTGTGTCATGACTTCAGTACTTGGATACACATGCTCTTATGAAGGCATTATAAGTAAGTTTTTATAAGATAGCTGGTTTGCTATCCAAACCAGGTTTGGAACTTACTGCTGTTTGCTATTCTCAACTCTGTTCACAGTCCACAAGTGGAAGCCAAACATAGAGTCAGAACATTAGGCTTGTGACTGATACCAGCAGGAGGCACAATCAGAGTTGGCTTTATTTGTATGGCAGCTTTTCAAAGATGAAATATGGTTGACAGAATTCTGGTTCTATTACAGCTTTTTTTTTTTTTTTTTTAAAGTGTGGCTACTGATATTTGAGTATTTTGCCTGTGTGGAAAGGGTACTTAACTCTCTCATTGGTTTTGAGCATTTTTAGTAATTGCATTTCAGTGTGTATTTATAAAGCACGGCATCTTCCAAATGGTGTATCTGTTTGACATCTCTGTGCCTCACGTAACAGCTAACACTAGTTAGAAACTAGCAGCAGTTTGAATTTCTGCTACTGATGTGGGGGATATTATGCTGAAATTTTGGAAATACCTGGAAAAGCACTGATGACCACATCTGATTTTCTTTTGCATTGCTTGTCCTTGGACTTACCCATATTGCAAGGTGAACAACACACTAATGGTGCACTTGTGAACCTACTCTCCAAAAACCTCGATGGCATCTCTAAGCCTTTCTGGAAGAATCACAATAGGTCAAGCTATTTAGAATACTATCAAATAAAGTAATTAAACATTATGAAGTGTAGTGTTGTAGCCTCAAACAAGAAGCCATGGAGAAATGTGATTTTTATTATCTATGGCAAAACAGCTGGTGACAATAAAGGTTTATTGATCAGGCATCATTCTTGTTTGCTGGCCACAACAGAAGCTGCTGATGAGCTACCAAAGGAACACAGTGTAAGAAAAAAGAGTCTTGAAAAAGGAAAAAATGGTCTTGTCAGTGAAGATTTTTTACAGGAATACCATGCACTGTGTCCAAACAGAGACCTAAAACTATTTTTCAGCAGAAGGAGAGAAGATGAAAAGGACCCAGGCAAGGGAGTTAAAAGAGAACTGGCTTGGGAATACAAGTGCTTGCTGCTCAGAGGGCACATGGGAGACATCTGGGCACTGATGAAGTACTAGCATTTGAAGAACAGCAGCAAATTCAGACTGACACCTACAAAAAACAAACATTGAAAATTTATGGGGAGAAGTTGTAGAAAATGTAAGGTGTACCAAAATCATCCCAATGCAGCTCTTTATATCATTGATAGGTTGATAGTGGTGTAAAGAATGAATTGGTGCTAACAAAATACTTGCAGTTTTACAGAATGTAGAGTTGGTAGTGTTTACAGGAATATATCAGTAAAAGGTACACACAGATGTAAGAGAACATCCAGGCATTAAATCAAAAGACATAGTTCTAAATAAAAAAATTCTACAGTAGATAAATAAATTAAACTACATTTTTCAGCTAAGGCTCACTAAACTTGAGTTGAAAGGACGCAAAATATATCATTATTCAGAATGAGGGAAAAAAATGGGGAAAAAAGTGGCTCCTGGGGCTTTTACTGTTCAACATGGTCATAAATAGCCTAGAAAACAGAGTAAGCAGTGATGTGGCCTGGTTTTCTGGACTTTAGGAGGCTGAGAAACTCAGCAGTAAAATGGCAGGTTAAATACCATCTTTTTAAGTACATTCAGTGTAAATTATGAGAAGTGATACATGTAGGGCAAAATATTTCTGACTTTACATATAAAACAATGTGTGTGAGCTGATGATTACTGTTTGGGATCAAGAGCTTTGAGTGATGATTGATAGTTCAATGGAAATGTCAGCTCAATGCTCAGTAGTGAACAACAAAGAAAATCAAAATCAGGCATTATGTAGAGAAGAACAGAGAACAAAACAAAGCTATTAAAGAAATGCACTGTTGACCTGCCTGCTGAATATTGAGTATAATACTTGTGTATAATACTTCTGTGTCTGAAATTAACATAATGCTAAAAGAAATTCAGAGAAGGGTCAGGGTTTTCTACATGAGAGACAACTTAGTGAGACCGGAAAATTCACTATGGAAAAGACCCAATTGTGATTCCAAGTTTGAAAATCACAGCTGATATTAAGAGGATGGAAACAGCCCATAGTCTCTGTCAATACAAAAACTAAAAGGATACCAAATGGAGCTGACATATCAGATTCCAAACAAGCCAATTAAGTACTTCATCAAATGTGCAACAGGTAGAACCTATAAAACTTCTTCCAAATGCTATTGTGTGTGCTGAAAATGTCTTGACCACAAGGAAGACTAGAAAAGTTAACACAAAAGAAATCAGTGTGAGGGTAAGTGAAGAGGTTTGCTGAATTCTCCTGAAAGGTCCTTAAAGGTGAGGTTAAACAGAGCCATGTATAGTTGAGGAGATGGGTATACTTGAATGAGAAAATTACTTAGACTGAGGGAATATGTGAAAGTTGCAAGTATTTGTCTTCTTCCCATATTATTTGGTATTTGCTCTTGACCATTCCAGTACAAGATACTGTCATAGGTGGACTTTTATTTAATTTAGCAAAGTTGTTCTTAGATAAAAGAGCTGTTTGGTGATAGCTTTACATACTTGGCTTATCTCCACAGCTCCAAGTTAACCTAAGACCACCAAAATTTATTGGTGCCAGAAGTCAGACTCCACACATCACTTCATGATAGGCAGCAGATTAAAGTGTTCTTTGCACATGTTTCAGGAATTAAAGAGTAGGTACAAATCAGTCGTAATCATTACTCAAAATACAGATGTTCTTGTACTCTACAAGAGTATTACTCTACAAGTACTTCGAGGAGTCCAGTGGTATAGCCTTCCCTGGGGTGTTACAAAGTTGTTTACAGACCTGGGACTATTTTGCTGAAGTAAATACGTATTTCTCCTATGAACACTGAGTGGTTGAGACTCCTAAAATATAGTCAGACCTTTTAAAATCTAGGACAATCTTTCTATTTGAAAGCCAGGGAAGTTAGTGCACTGGCAGTATCTTCACCTTTTTCATTAAGGTCCTTTGAATTCCTGAAAGTTCCAATTTCATTGACTAGTGATTGGGTTCCTTGTGCCAAAAGAGTGAATGCAATTCCAGAAGATTTCTGCCATTCAAAACTTTTCCAGAGTGGCCTCCATGCAAACTATCTAGGCAGGCTTTGGAGACAAGTCTCTTTTATGAATCTAACAAGCTGTGTCTGGAAGACAGACATCAAAGAAAATTTAGGCATTTAATGTGTCACTGAAGAACAATTTGGGGACCAAGTGATTAAGTTCCTGAAATATAACTGTGTCTGCCAAATCAATAAGTGTACATTAGGGACAGACTGGAGTGCACAGACATTTATACGTGGCAGATCTGTAGCAAACATGATTTTTCTTGCTGACCAAGGAAAAGACATTAAGTGCAACGATCTGCAGTTTCCCAGCAAATGGAGAAAGCTTAATAGGAAAAAGTTTAATGTTATTTGCAATTAGCTAGTGGGCTAAACTTCCTATCTCTGAGTCTGAGTTCTGAGATCTAATAATACCTAAAAAAAACAATCCTGTTTGGCAGGCTTCTTTGTTTAGGATTTTTTCTCCAGCTGTTTTGTGTTACCAGGACAAGGAAGGGGCTTGCTGGCATGTATGAGGATGTAATTGTTGACTGTAAAAAAGAAATTTCCTCCCATCATCAGTAGCATTTGATGCTATTTGATTGAGTCAAAATGTGGAAAAACTCCACTAGACAAGGAAGATCTTGCCAGGGCTTCTTTCTCCAAATTCTGTCCTTTGTTCTGCTTTTTTTTTGTAACCTAATTAAGCCTGAGTAATTAAACAAGGTGGCACGAAAGGCGAGATAAATCTTTAGAGTTTTTTTCCATCCTTGACTCTTTTTACAGATACTGGTTTTCTTTGACTGGGTTTTCCTCTCCAACTGCTTTTATGGATGTTTTGCTTTTTACCTCTATTACAGAAATAGAGCTTGTCTTACACATCTCCCAAGTGATCACTATGACTGAGAGGAGTGGGAATGTTTGAGTTTTCTATGATTCAGACAGGTCAGGATCCAGAGCATCATAAATATCCTGGCAATGAGACTGATCCCATTCACCCAAGCTGGAATTGTGACTTTAGTGCTGTACCACAGTGTCAGCAGTAAAGCAGCATGACCTCTGTCTGAAAAAAAAGAGATTCCTGGCTATGCAGCAAATCTCTTTGCCTTTCAGTTTCTTCCCTGAAATCACACTTTGTAATTTGCAATTCTTTAGTGCAGTTGTGCATTAGGCATTTCAGCAATAGTTCAGGTGAAATGCAGCCTCTGATGAAAGGTATTAAACCTTTTAGTAATTACCTGGAGCATGATATCTTTGCAAAAGAGAGGGATAAAAATTAAAAGACAAGCCTGCTTCCCAAGGGAGAAAGGCTTATTAAGAAACAGGGCCACACACTAAATGGTTTTCAATTCCTTCACTTTTCTGAATATATTTGTACAAAAGCTGAGGTGAAAAGAATATTGGTAGATACAAACTGAACGCGACTGGTTTGGTACCCAGCTGAAATGCAGAGGTGTAAGTGCTTGTTATGATGACAGTAAGGAGGGCACTCAGTCTCCATAACTTACTAAAATACTATCTATTGGAGTGAATACCAAAAGGACTGTGGGAACCCCAAGCTGTGTAGCATTGGATGAACCTCCAGTAAAGCCATGGCATCATCCTCTGTGAAGACGCTTGCCAGCATTTTGCTCTTTGGAGATCCCAAAGGATTTTTTTTAAAAAAAGAACCCCATCCATTTCTACTGTCAAGCAGAAGGATGTTCACATGAGACATACTGCCTTACATTAAGACAAAGGCACGAAGGTGCTGTCCTTGCCTTTACCAAGTGGAAGAGACCTACAGGGTCCTTTAGAATCAGCAGCTGAGTACTCTGTGGCCAAGGAAGATGTGCAGCACGATGCCGGCCTGAAAGCCAAGTGCTGTGTGCAGCACAGCACAGAACAGGCCTGCACCTTCTCAAGTGAATTGCTATGAGCATCACTAACTCCTGGATATACAAATGGCTTCCATTTGGGATTGCTATACCAACAATGCAGGCAGCTGCAGTAAGACCTTCCTTTGTTCACTCTCTCAATGGCAGCCTATTATCCCAGATTACCATATGGCATCCTGACACAAGTGCTATCCAGTTAGATGCATGCTTTCTGACTCTGCCACAAAAACCCATATGAAGCCATCCAGAGAAAAAATGCTAAATATTTGGGAATTTTTCCAGGACACTTTGAATGTTTTTCAGGAGAATAATGCTTCAGGAGCATAATAAGTTATTGTTCGTATTCAGGTATTAAACGTATTAACTATAAATAATTTCCAGACTAGCTAGAGGATTCCACATAAAGAATATTTTCCTGGCAGTAAAAAGAATCATATCCAGTAGAACTGAGAGTATTCCCAGGCACTTTGGTACCAGTATTGATATATCAGTTGTACTTGACTTGGAAAGAAACTGATGTTTTGTTTAGCAGCCCAGCCAAATTTCATTTTTAGGACTCATGCAAGCTAAAGTGAGTGATACCAAAGATGCTGTTAAGGTTTCTCCAACTAAGAGATAATCTTGTCGTTATTCTGCACAATTCTTTATATAGAAACTGTAAATTCTTGCCTTCTGTGATATATCTGCTTACAGATGATGAATAACTGCAGTTATCATTGCCAGTTGTATAAAATGTTTTATCACAGAAATGTGAGAGTCTGCCAGTTTAGCCATTTCCAGTCTTCATGTCCAGAACAGATTCTTAAGACACATTCTATGGGAAACAGTTTCCGGGACACCTAAATAAGAGAGCCATCCTATTTTCCATAAGATCTGAAATTAATTGTGTTCAAATGAAGAGTAACTCTATAGTACCAGATCAATATTTCACTTCTTTTCAGTGGAGACAAGGAGAAATGATGGTGTCCATTTTTGTTTTTCTCCTGAGCATTGTTTTTATTCTCCTTCATCTTTTCAAAAATCTTTGCTGGTATTTCTCTGTTATGCATGATGATACGACATCCCAGTTCTAGAAGAAGTAAAAATTGACACATCAGTTAATTTATTTTTAATTATTAGGAAAGCAAGCAATTTATTCTCTGCAAGAGGAGTTCTTCAGAATATTTTAAAGCAATAGCAAGCATAAATAAATGGAATATAAGTAGCTGAATGAGAGTTCAATCTGGTGATTCTCTTGGTTTGAAGTTATTTAAGTATCTTAAGTGTCAAACATTTCTTCCTTCAACAAGGGGCAGGGAAGGTAAAAGCTGATAGGAAAATGCTACAGTCTTTGGTTTTCAGCAGATATGTAATTGAGAAGACTCTCCAGGCACATAATCATGCAGGGGGAAAAAAAGGTGTATAAAGCCGTTTTCTTTCTATGTCAGATCTTAAATTGTCAGCGATGTGAAGTAATTTAGACTGAAAGATAATTTGAAAGCAAGGTATTATACGTAGGGCAAATTACAATCTTGCACATCACTTTGTTATTTCTTTTTATATTACTCAATATTTATATGTGCCTTTTGAATCAGAAAATGTAACTGTGGGGTTTTTTTCACTCCTCCAGCTGTTGATAGGCTATGAAAATGGGACTATCGTGTTCTGGGACTTACGATCTAAAAGAGCCGATCTGAGAGCTTATTATGATGAGGTAAGCAATTCCCATTAACTCAGCGAAGCCATTGTTCAGCAGTTTGCCATATGTCTTACCAAGAAGATGGATGTTTATCTAAAGGCATTGCTGGTTCTGGAAATAGTGTTTGTACTCTGCTTTTGGGCAAATTACTGACAATAGAAATTAAAGTCTGAAATCTCTAGTTCTGATGCTTTAGGCTCTCATGAGTGTACTGTGACACAGAATGTCCTCCCCTTGATCCTGACAAGTTCATCAACTTCTCTGTGGGGATCTTCAGTTGAACAGAGTCTGGCAATGAGCTGACCTGAGATACAGCTACCATAGGAATTGTATAATAATCTTTACTGAGTATTTCTAGAACATTCATTATATTGGAAGACAAATCATCTTGTACAGTTGTTGATATTGCCTAGTACTTAAGATCTGATTAAACAGTTTTCAAAATTATATTTTCATAATTATCATACAATTGTCTCTTGCCATTTGTAAGCAGCATGTGTTAATAGAGATGCAGTTCTTGTATCAATAATCAAGCTGCTTGAAAAATAGATATACTCCTAGTTATTATTATTATAGCACTAGCCCTAGGGAAGAATATTCTTTGTTCTGCCCATCCTCTAAAGTTCACCATGGATGAACATGAATGCAACTACAACTGAAGGTAGAAAAGCACATTTTCTTTGAAGCGATCCTGGCAGTAATTGGTTTCCTGTAGTTCTCTTTCCTTCTTCATCTTGTCACCTTGCTATGTGCAATGAGTGTATAGACATTTATCTCCCCCCTAAAAAGCAATCTGAATACATATGAATACACTCTTTCAGACATGCTGCCAGAGACACATTCAAACTACTCTGAGCTTCAAGGCTGAGTTTCTGAGCATCAAGTCAGCAAATGCTTCAAAGGACAGAGTTTGAACAGGCCAGCACTTAAGCCTCAATACATGCCCACTAAATTGTCTCTCAGTGACAGTCTGCTTGTGCAAACACTTGTGAAATTACACCTGTTCTATTACTTAAGGTTGAACAACTTTTTCCTTTTACAGGTCTCCTCAGGAAGGGTGGGGGTGGGGATGTCTGTTCACCCACTGTCCTCTCTTGTACTCAGAATGAGACTACATGAAGCAGGATCTTCTTAATGCTGGTTCCCCTTTTTGTTTTTTTCATTTTCATCCCAGAATGGGTGGGTGTTGAAAATTTCTCATACAACTTAGAATTTAGTTGTTCCACATTTTTTAAATACAGTTCCCAGGAACTTGGTTTTGCCTTTTAATCAGTCCCATGCTTTCCTCCTCAGTGGTTATTTGCTGTGTCATTACTCCACTTCGTACAACTTGTGCTGTCTTCTTATATACTGAAATAACTACAAGATTCTTATTTTTTTTTTTAAAAGGATTGTGTGACTAGCCATTTTACATTATTCCAGACTTTCAGGCTCCATGTTCATAATGTTCCAGACCTGCTAGAATTCCCTTAGGGAAGCCACTGCCCTTAGGGAGCCACTAAAAAGGGTTCCTTTTTAAATCCTGGGTTACATAGGTTCTGTGAGTCAAAAATTACTAGTTTGGCATGTGCCACTTTGTGTTTAGCAGCAACCCAAATTATCAAGCCTAAACCTCATCTTATGGATTAGCCACCAAAGATCACAATCCAGAAATCATTGTTCCTGCTCCCCTTCACCATGCAACCTGAACGGATGGAAGGCCTCTGTACCCGTGATGTCTGACTAATCTCTCAGTATTGTTCTGGCACTGAGCCAGAACAGTTCCAGTTGCAGGGTATCTGTGAAGTCTCAGATAAATTCCTGTAAGTGTTCTGTATCTTCATTAAGGACCAAAGTGCCTCGTTGCACGAGTTCTGAATTTAATTAATTCACCCTCACTTTTCTTACTATCACTGTGATTTTCATCTTCTCAGTGGTGATATGCATGAGGTATTGAGGCCCTTCCAATCAATGCTCCTACACAATAACTTCTATAAAAGGCTTTCCTTCCAAGCTGTTTTATAATTTCCTTCAGAAGTTTATTTCCATCAAATGTTATAAAAAGACAGCACATAAAGAAGACAGATCTTTCAAATGGTTCTCAAGTTGTTACTGGTAGTTGGCAAACTCAAAATCCAGCCATCTTACTGTGCAAGACTTTGGAAGTTTGTGTCAACTCCCATTCAGAGTTGTCTGAAGCAGTTGTCATCTTTCATTGGAACACATCCCCAAAACAAAGATGCAGAGTTCTCAGAGGCATTTGCCAAATGACAACTCCCTTCCTTTGTCTAGCACCGTGCCACTATGGAAGTATCAAATCGGATGTGGCCCTTGCTGTAATGGTCCTGCAGTACTACGAACACAAACTGTACGATGAGACAAGCATTGTTCTTGTGCAAAATATGGTTAAAAGTGGTACTAAAGACCCTCAGTGGAGAAGGTTTGTGGTTGGGACGGAAATGAAGTGGTGTTAGGCATGCTTAATTTTAGTTCATGCTGAGTATGAGTGAAGATGGAATGTGTATGCAATCAACGTGGGTATTGCAGAAGGAGAAACATACCCAGTCTGGAGTGAGATGCTTTATGTGCATACACTGTGTGAACATTCACATGAGTCACCCACCATGATGAACTCCTGTTCTAAGCACATAACTGCTCCTTTTGTGTGTGGATGCTAAAGAAGTGGATCAGAATGCTAGACATGCTCTAGAAGAGTGAAAATTTGGGACTTCTTCAGGACCATCTTTCAGAATCACTCGTGACTTGCAGCTGAGACCTCCAAAAGCATTTCTGTTTTTCTTGCCCATTTTGTGGCAGTCTGACGTGTCAATTTGAGTTGCTGCTGTGTCAGCTGTCTGTGCCAGGATTATCCCACCTCAGCTCCACCCCACGGGAGGTTAATGCTGGCAGGTGGCACCTGGTCATGGAGTGGCAGTTTAACAAGCACCTCAGTACAGTTTTTAGCTAGTTACTAGCTCCTGCTCAGACACTGTCAGTGACTCTAACCATGTGACATGTTTCTAAGTGTGATAACACGTCAAAACCAGATTCAAATTTGGCATGATAGCAAGCATGAATGAGCTCATGTCAGAATTAATTTGCATGAGGATAGACATGCCTTCAGTGTAAGTGAAGCAGTGCTCCCCACAGAACTAAGGCTATTCTACCTGAGGGCAACAACACTGGACTCTGCATAAACCATCTTTCTGTGTTATCTTTTGTTACTTCAATTATAGTTCAGTTTCTTCTGGTTATTTAATAGGAATCGTGTACAAACTCCCTCTCTGGAAGCTAGAAGTTTGAGTGATAGCCATTGTGTCAAAAAGAAATACCTAAAGTTCAGGTTTCTTCGGCTCTGTTTTTTGCGTCCTTTTTGGCACAACTATTTTAGTAGCGTGTTAGTCAAGCATTCATATACAAGGCATGTTGGATTCCTGTTAAAATATCTGGGTCGTCTTAATGCAGACTCACTTGTGGCTCTGCTGTCCAGCCCCAGGAGCTGAGTAAAGCTTTGGTAAAGGTTCATGGCCCTTTGGTTGATTTCTTCTGATACTCTTTCCAGACCATGAGCTGTAACCAGCCATAACAATCGATTAAAAGAGGAAAACCAACAGGGAGTTTTAAATAGTGACCAGTAGCACTTAAACAAAAATTAATATGAACAGCTGCAGTGCTGACTTATGAATACCCAGGCATGATGTTAAGTCACTTGAATAAATCAGGTAAATGTCTATATGCAATTTTAAGTGCATGCAAGGCCTTAGCATTTCCTTTGAATAAAACCCTGGAAATTTATTAAGCTTCATTCAAAAATAGATCTCTTTTATTTACAGTTGCATAAAATTATATTGTTTTTTGCTGTTTAGCAGTGAACATTTCTGGAAGGGGATATGGATTCAAGGGAGAATTCTGTGAGTTTGTGCTCCTGTGGGGAATGTGTGAGAAACTGTGGCATACAATGAATGTTTTGTCAGAATATGGCTTTTGTTAGTTTCCAGCACATGCCAGGGAAATTGTAGGACTTACGCCATTATCCTTTCCTATAGTTTGATGTAACTATGGATATTTTTAGTCAGTTCCACTAATTATGCACAAAATACTAAGAATGGTGTACATAACATTCATCACGTGATACTTGCAACATGCACAAAGGAGTGGGATACTCCTCTTCCCTGATGCACTATCTGCTCCAAAACTATCTTACAGCATTGTTTTGTTAATATCCTATATCAATTAAATAGTCCTGGATTCTTTAGTGTTTTGTTTTTGACATTAAACATCCCAGATTTCTGTGGACTTGCTCTTCAACTTAAGTATTTGAGAGTATGTATGGAAATTATCCAAGAACAGTGTATTACTTCCTCTGGGGAAAACTGTGTGTGTTGTATGTTACCTGTAAAGATTTTTACACAGAATGACCAGTAAATTTACCAGATTAAATACTTCTAAGGAGAGCTATCAGACTCTATATTGCAACTGCATTGTATGGCCCTTGTTCTTACACTTTTAGCTTAATACCCTTTTCCTTCAATTTTGGCTTGATTCAGTAC
This sequence comes from Chamaea fasciata, assembly GCF_029207755.1. Taxonomy (NCBI): domain Eukaryota; kingdom Metazoa; phylum Chordata; class Aves; order Passeriformes; family Sylviidae; genus Chamaea; species Chamaea fasciata. The sequence goes on from NW_027094087.1 coordinate 25,867,648, forward strand.
AGGCTTTTTTACATTACTGTCTTACATTAGCCTCTGTGATGAAATGTTGCTTACAGCCATCTGTTGCTAAAAAGTGATGGTAATGGATTTTAGACAAACAGGAACAATCCAACTGTTGATATACCATTAGAATAATATAATCCAAAGCCATACATGAAAACATGAGTAGTGCAAGCACTGTATTCCATTCCAGTCTCAAGTTCTTCTTTCATTTCTGTAGGCTATTCATTCTGTTGCTTGGCATCATGAAGGAAAACAGTTCATGTGTAGTCATTCTGATGGAAGCTTGACCCTATGGAATCTGAAAAGCCCCAACAGACCATTCCAGACCACAATTCCACACGGTAATTCTGAGAGTTAAAATGTGTAACTAAGAAGCAAGACAGTGTTCTCAATGCTGTTTGCTAATACGTATGTTTATTTAATTTTTCCTTGTAGGCCAGATGTTGCTTGTTGCATAAATATTTTGATCTGCAAAGTAGCTGCAAATTATTGTAAAATCAGTAACTAAGATCAAACTTTTTATTTTAATTGGTGTCATAAATACCTCTTTCTGATTAATATTACTCTAATGTCTTATCCGATTCCTTTTAAGAGTCTACTGCTGCTCTGTGAGACCCTTAGGCTCTGGGATTTTCACATTTCTTTCTTTTATAGTTTGTACTTAGGGGCTTTTATGTGCAATTTTCACAACAAATTAATGCATTTTGTACGAGGTACTGTGGTGTTTGTCATGGGGATGGTACAAGGCTTCCCAAAGAACTGCAATGAGGAATTTAAAGGAGCCACAGTAAGATATGGCTGTATCTTTTATGGGTGGGACTTTATATAAAATTGCTTCCAACAAATTAGGTTAAAAAGTATTGGCACCATTGTAACTGCATACATTACATTACTGAGAAACCTGACTAGCTAGAGAAGGAGGAAGAAGAGGAAGTCAAGATCTAAGTAGCCCCGAAAGGATTTAGCATTTTTTAAATTTACTTCCCTTTTTATCACTTTTAGTCATAGAATTGTCCGATGTCAGAAGGGAGCTCTCAACCAGTCAGATGATCAGACCTAAACAGGCCTGATTTGATGAGTAAACTCGGGACATTGGGCACTTGAACACTTCCAGCAAAAAATTGCACAACCTCTTTGGGCAATACCTTTCAGTATTTAGTGACCCATGTGGCACACATTTTCTGGTTAATATCTAGCCAGAATTTTCCATGCCACAACTTGTGTCCTTTATCTCTCATGATGTATCACTGTGCACCTCTGAGAAAAGTCTGGATCCATCTACACTGTATCCTCCAGTTAGACTGTTGTCAAAAGCAAGCATAGACTTTCCAAAGCAACAAACCCCAAATGGCTTTTTTTTTTTTAGTTTACAAGTGGCTTTTCTTTGATTGGAAGAAAGTACTGAGCCATAATTAACCAAGAACTAATGAATTTCAGTTGTATGTTTCATTTAATTTTATCACTCAACTAGTTACACGCCAAAGCATGCAATGTTTTGTCAACAATGGGAATTAAGCCAATCTAAGAATGGCTTAGGAAAAAATAAAGCTGTTTATGGTCATTACGTGTTGAGAAAAAAAAGGCATATAATTAGTCTGATTCATTCATTATTAGTTAAGTGTCATACTCAGAAATCTGCATGGTTTATAGATGTCTTTGAAGTGTGTTCTATAGTTCTTTAGATGTATGAGGCAGTAAAAACACAAAGACATAATCAACGTACTTTAGACAAATGCATATTTTATGGAAATAGGAGCTAATACTCCTAATCTTTTGTAACTTTTAAGTTCCTTTTTTTTGTTGCTTACACTGTCGTTTCAATGTATATGTTTTAGTTTGATCATTCAGTTTCATGTTTTAATAGTTTTCATGTTCTTTCTATCCTTAGGAAAAGTTCAAAGAGATGGGAAAAAGCCTGAATCTTGTAAACCAATTCTTAAAGTAGAGTACAAGACCTGTAAAAACAGGTTTGTTTTTAATTCTGTAATTAACTCATTATTACATTCCTGAGTTTAAGTCCTTTTAGAATCTTTTCCTGCTTTCTTTGTACAAAGCTATTTATTGTTATTTGCAGATACTAAACCTATAATGTAAACTTGTAAGTACTATGTAGACTTACACTTGTTATGTTGGTTTTTTTAATACAGTGAACCATTTGTGATATTTTCTGGTGGATTGTCATATGACAAGCCTTGTCGAAGACCAAGTTTAACGATCATGCATGGGAAAGCAATTACAGTTCTTGAAATGGATCATCCTATAGTTGATTTTTTAACTCTTTGTGAAACCCCATATCCAAATGGTGAGTTCATTTGGAATAATACAATTATGGAAAATATAAACGAAGTGATCTTTCCTCATACATTAATCCCATCCCAGGGACTTCCATCCTCATATTTGTCTTCATCTCAAGAAAACTACATAACTGAAAGTACCTGAAACTTGTTTGCATTCTCAATGTAGGAAGCAAGTAGTGAGTGGACAGTAAAGCATGCATAAATCTCCACCTATAGGATTGAAACCCATGGGCTACTGTGAGAAAACATTGCTATTAATCAAAGATAGGTGCTTATATTTCTAAAATTTTCCAACATTTACAGATAGCTAAATTATGAAAATTAAACTATCACTTACCTGCAAAAGAAACTTAAATAAACTGTTAAAAAGTGTTATGTTTGCTGCATACTCCAGGGCTGCCAAGTTCTGAAATACATTGTCAGAAAGTTCCAGAAAATAAAAGCTGTAAGTCAAAAAGGAACTAACTTTAGCATTTTAAGGCCTCAAGCAGAAAAGTAAAATAAATCTTATATACATTGCTAAACCAAAAAAAAACACTTAGTAAAGATAAAGTGTGCTTTATGTGCTTCAATGTCATGCAAAAATTCAACTTTCTATAGTCAGAGTTGCTTTGGGCCTTCATTTAACTGTGTCAAATACTTCCCAATACTCTAGGTTTTGTAGCATCTTCCCCTGCTCACAGACCAATATTTAAACATTTGGTTTAACTTGTGTTATTCATAGCCTAGTATAAAAACAGGCAACAAATAATGTGCATTCATAGCAGGACTGAAAGGAAGATGAATCATTGCTCTCTCATTGAGTCGTCCTTTTGGCATCACCCATCTGAACACTTTATTCTGAGCTTGCACATGCTGGAATGATTTGCTGCTGTTGAAAAGAAAGTCATAATTTGACATTTATATATTTTTTTATAACATCCTATGCAAATGAATATACTCTGTGCATCAAGAGAAGCATTTATTTATCTTAATTCTGTACTTCTGATAAATAAAAAGAGAATTGTATAAAAAACCAAACCATATAATCTCCTAAAGAGTGTGCGGGAGGAAGGGACATGTTAATACCTGAATTGAAAACATCAGATTTACAGGATTCCTAGGGAATATTCCCCTTGAATCACCTCAGAAATGGGGGCATTGTGTATCATGCAGTGTCCTGCACAATCTGTTTCTGGAGAGCAGTTGTACACAGCAGAAGTATTGCTTTTGGACAGCAAAAATACTTTTTCTGTGTAACAATTGGATTCAATAATGCAATGATACACACAATTTATTCATATTCTACTTCTTTACTTTCAACATGGCATCATGCTGGCAGGCTGTAATACTCCAATTCTCCTTCTGCTTTGTATATTTGTCAACAGTACTATCCAAAAGTAATTTCTTACTTCCTCTCTGGCCCTAGTTTCCAGCTATGTCTGGTTTGTGCATATGTCAAGGGTTTATACTTCAAAGCTTCTCATATACTGTGAAAATTTAAAGAACATAAATATTGCTTGCTTGCTTAAAATGGCTAATAGGAGAACTCCATGTCTTTTATACTTGGTTCCTTGCTTACAGAGTTTCAAGAACCCTATGCTGTAGTTGTGCTTTTGGAAAAAGATCTCATTGTCGTTGACCTGACACAAAGCAAGTAAGTATAAAGTTTTATATGAAGTTATTTGTGTGTTTAACTGCCCAGTAAATTACCATAAAATTCCAAATAATTTAACTATCCAAAATCATTCGCTCTTGGAAATAACTCCTACTAAATATTTACTTCCACTTTAAGAGCTAAGTTCATCATGAAAAGGAACTTATGATAATATTTGTCCTTAAACTTTGGAATAAATCTAAATCTGCAGTCCCTTCAGCACAGCCCTCAAACATTCATTCAACGCCAAATTTCAATAATATTTGAACACGTATGTGATTTGGAAATAAGATTCAACAACTACTTTCATTCATGTCTAGCCTCAGTATCTTAATAAATAATGGCATTGTTTTACATGGATCTACAGAATTACTTCATGATCCAGTTGCTGGTTTAAATGACAATAGTTTTTTCATATTAGAATCAATGGTCCTATCAAAGAGGAACTCTAAATCATTTCAAGCATAATCCAATTCTTATTTATTTTGTTCTGCCTCCAACACCACCAGGAATGGACAACCACATTCACACTGGTGTAACAAGAAACAGATTTTGCTGTCAATGTATTGAAAAATGTTAAGTGAATCTAATTCAGATCTCACTTACTTTAAAGAACAATTCAGATCATCTCAGCAGTGCAAAATGGACATAACTGAAATCAGAACCAAATTTCCTCTATTTTTCAATTGTGAATTACATTGTGTAATGTGCCAAAAGTGAGATTTTCCTCCTTATCAGGCTGTTCAAACTGATGGAAGTGAGAAATAAACTGAGATCTACTCACCAGTTATTGCAATTTTTCATTGTATAATCAGAAGTCTACCAACCCAATAAACTAAGATGTTCAGTATAAAAGCCACTGTTGTAAAAGTGGTTTGTAGTTCGTAGTATATATCATATCCATGAACATGAAACTTCTGGAAAATGTGTTTCTTCTGTATAAATAAGTTTTTGCGATGTCAGAAAAAAATTAGTTCCTATTCATTCATAAATGTAACCCTATTAGCCTTAGGGACTATTTATGTAAAAAGAGGATTCTTATCAATGCAGTTGAATTTTTAGAACTTTATGTGGGTAACTACCCATTATTACTGATATTAAAAATAATACATGAGTTTGAATAAATAAGGGAAAATATATTTAATTATTATGCTTTTACTTGGATTCTGTTATATACTTTAATATAAGAATATGTTTTATTCTATGGCTCAGTGTGTCACAGTGCTTCTAATGAATTGTCTTCCTTAACTAGTTTTCCAATCTTTGAAAATCCATATCCTATTGACATTCATGAGTCACCTGTTACCTGCACAGAATATTTTGCGGACTGTCCTCCAGATTTGATCCCTGTACTCTATTCTGTAGGAGCAAAACATAAAAAGCAAGGATACAGCAATAAGGTAAACAAAACAAATATTCTTTTTTTCAGCAAAGGAAGTAGATGTGTAACCTAGGTTTTTGTAACATCTTACCAAATTATTTTTGTTTTACTCCTTTAATAATCTCTTTAAGGTTAATCCAACCAACAGCTTAGCAGCCTGATTAGAGTCCAGTGTTTGTCCCTCAGAAACATGACCACTTAAGCAGAAGCTTATCATTAGATAGGACTTAATGATTAAGATGCTGGAGTTATTCCAGGTCAGATTGTGTTAAAGGAGAGCCATCAGTGTACAAGTCAAATTTGGATGGATAGGTTCTGTCTATTAAAGGAAAAAGTGTAAGTATTTTAACTGAAAGACTTAAACAGAAGAGGTTCGGTGAGAGCTGACAACGTCTGTGAGATTTGTTATTAAACAGGGATAATAATAATAATTTTACTGAGCTACCAAAGTCTTAGCACAATCCTGTAGAAATAGGACAAGCAGCAGGAAGTAAAAGAAGAAATGCAATTAATTTATAAATTTCCAGCTTTAAACCGGTTTGTATTTTGGCTAGAAATAATCCATTTTAATAAATGAAGTAGAAAAAAAATACTGGGTAAACAAGTCAGACATCATCAATTTTCTATTCAAATCAATGGAAGTATTCTCCTTGGAGCTGGCTGGTTTTGCATTAACTCAGACAGTGAGCCGTCTCTACTTCTTTTGTATCTTGGTTCACTAAAGTACTTCAGAAAATATTTTTATTTCTCCTGTTTGAGTCTACCCTTACCTCATAGAGTTTGCACACCTCCCTGTATTCCCTGCATCCTCCCTTGTCCCCTTGCTTTATTTGTGGATGTACAAATGCACACTCTGAAGGCAGGTAGTCACTCATGTGCCTGATACCCATTTCTGTACCCACAAGCATCCACTCCGTGTATCCACGGAGACAGTTTGCGCTCCAAGTTTTTCTTCATCCGCTCATACTCTGCACACATCCTGACCCACTCTGCACATGTCACCCTCTGCATCCAGTATCCTGTATCCATACGTGTCAGGGCTTTAGGCACAGGGCAGCATTCTAGACCGAGAGAATGGAATGGGAGTCGTGCCATTAGTAAACAAAAGGCAAGGAAAGAGATGATGATCACATATGTTCTGTAAAAGTTGCATTCTCTTATCTCGTGGCATCATGCTCTGATACTTGTTTCTGGTCCAGCTTCTTCAGTGGTCTTTGAATTCAAAATAAATTCTCGGTCTATTCAGTGTTCTATAGAATCTCCAAGAGAACAGCCATCACAAAAGACCTGCAGAATTGTTTGTTACTCCTCCTTCCCATTCCTCTTTTAGACTGTTGAATGTTAGCTGTGCAGAAATATTTTAAAAGCATAGAACAATAGTTGATAATATAGAAGTGTTATTAAGTTTTCAGAGCCTGAACTGATGACACAAAAGTGTTAATAAACTGTAAAAGCCTTGAATTATACTTTTTTTGTTGTTCTTTTACAAGCTGTATCGCTTTTTGGAGGAAGATGTTGTCTCCTCCTGAATTTAAAAATTAAACAAATAAGGTTCAGCAAAATAAGTTGTGGTCTCTGTACTTTTGTTTGTTTAGGAGTGGCCTATCAGTGGTGGAGCATGGAATCTTGGAGCTCAGACATATCCTGAAATCATTATTACAGGGTGAGAATGGAGCTGGGGATTGGTACTTTTAAAGTATTTGTTTCTACTCCTTTTGATTGTGGGTTGGCTATAGGTAAGAGTTGAGACTCCACCACGTACGCATTTCCTGGCTCTTCACTTGAGTCGTGTCACCACAGAAATTCTCTTTTGCTGTAGAAAGCAGAACTTAGTACCCAGGGATGAGCTACCATTAAGAATGACCATTTGAGGAGCCAGTGTTAGATAGCAATGCTTCTGAAGATGGGGGCTTTGGGACAAAAAATCTATTGCAAGAGAATATTTTGGCCTTGGAGGTCACAGAGAATAGCTTCAAAAAGGAGAGCAGCTGTTGTTCTGTGGCTGTTGTCCCTTGGCCTTCTGGGCACTCTCTGTCTGGGGACAGTTTGGGAATTCGTTTTAATATTCAGCATTAGTGAGGATGTGGTGCATTGGGATGAATTTCACCTTGTGGGCAGAGAACCAGAGCAAAAAGGCCTAGAAAGGCTCAGATTGCAGCAGGAGTAGTGCCTGATGGATTCCCAAGGGATCATACTGTGAAACAGACACCATTCAGGTAAGATGCACCATGCGTTTTCCTCTGGTCTCAGTCATGTATTTGATGAATTGTTACTATCACTGATACTAAAGACCTGATTTTAAAAATAAAGTTATGATATGTGCAATAGTATGAGGAGGTGATGAAGGGATCATTCTCATTGTAAACAGAAGTGTCTCTTTTTTCCAGCTTTGCTTCAGGGATTTTATTTTAATAAAAAGAACACAGCTGTGAAGTATCAAGCAAAATGAAGTTACCTTCTGTTCTTCCCAAGTTCACTGTACATGTCATTTTTCGAGTGCATAGGTTTATGCTGGCCCACTGGAAAACCAAAAGTGCTATAACTTAAACTCTTTATTAGTATGGGAAGTAATTTCTTCTTGTTGCAATCTTAAAATTCATTGGGGACTTAGTTCTCTGCAGGAAATGCATAAAAATATTTTGTTAACTGAATGAAACCAAATAACAAAATATTTTTTTATAATTAACATGTATGTCTTTAATATATTGTCAGTAAGTTATAGAGAGTTACATAAACAAAATGAATTTTTTCTTGTATTTACTAGTCACAAAAGTAGACAATGTTTTAGAATTGCATCTTGTTTTAACACATTTAATTCATTTTTTTTTTTAAGCCATGCAGATGGATCAGTAAAATTTTGGGATGCTTCTGCCAGTAAGTTTCTAAAGTTCACTTTTACGCAATTCTGACAAATCACACAAACACACATTTAGATATAAAACAGGATATTTAACAGTTTGAGTAATTATATCTGGGCTGATATAATTAGGACTAAGGGATGAAATTAAGAAAATGTTTATAAAGTTAAGAGAAAAAATGCAGCTAATGAAATACATTGGGCAGAAAAGACTGAGGAATAATAACTCAAGGTTGAACATACTGAAATCTATGATGGATGAAGTGCTGGTGAAAAATCCCTAGGGCACATTCTTCTTGTGTGTATAGAGGAGAGGGCTCAGTTAGATCTAACATTGAGTTCCAGTTGTCACTTCTATACTGAGTACAACAAAATCTTCTTTAGCTAAGTAAAAATAAAATATTCAAATACATTCATATATTTCAAAACATGTTTAATCTGGTGAGAGTGGAAAAGACCCAGATCTTTTCTTGTCCAGTCTCAAATCCCAGGAAATAATTGGGAAATATTTCCATTCATCCTAGCAGGAAAAAGCTTCAGAAAATGCTTATTCCATACAATCTAGCTATAACTGCACATATTAGCAGCCAGCATTTTCCCCTACAGAAAATAAATATGGTATTCATTAGTAAAATATATTTATTAAGATACACGTACATTTTAAAGGAAATTTAAAATACTCTGCATCAAATAATTAATGGTGCTTCACTGAAGTTCCTGTAGAGTTGCCCTGTATTCTTGTCTCTTCGGTGGTACAGGGATCTCTGGGTAATAACTCTCTTTTATGAGGTGTGAGTGTGTTAAAGAAAAGAGACCATGAAAGAAAATTCTGGATGAAGTGTTAAGCATAGAGAGATTTAATATGATCCAAATAACCAGTCTGTGATGGGTGCCAAGGTCATGGAGTATGGGATACTTAGAATACCTGCTAGTTCCACATGGTGCCACAGAATTGAAATGATTAATATTGCTACCATTTCCAGCCAAGTATGGGGAATGTTGACAAGTTTTTTCATGTCAGCTAAACCTGATGACTTTGTCAGGTACTTGCCTTTTTGCTTAATAGCAAATATTTTCACTCAGGATGGACAAGGAGGAAATGAGGATTTCCAAACACTCATTTCAAAAAATACATTTCATGTATTAAATAGGCACAGCCACAGAACATGGCCATGGGTTGGTTTTTTTATTATGTAATTCATCTGTTTGGAAATGGTGGGAAAACAGTAACATGCTGCTCAGAATTTACATCTTCCAATGTCTTCAAGTTACGGTGAACACCAATCATCAAATGAGGTCAACAGTTTATCTGCAAAAACAGAAGTTTTTGAGAGCTTTAATATGAACAAAAGTAGGATAATTAGTTTTATTTAGAGAAGTACAGTGAGACATTAGACTTTGTCTTGTGAATATTTCGTTTTTAACAAGAATGTGCAATTACAGGCTCTAAAGTTAGGGTGAAACAATACAGACCCCTGGAAGACCCCAAGGCATTCAGTGTGTTTACTGCCCAGGAAGCAATGTGCTAGTTATTCCTTCTATAACTCTGGCAGAAATGGGGAAAGAAAAAAACCTCTCATAGGCAATATTAGCATAACCTAATCAATACATACATGCTGCAGTAGGAATTTTTCTTAACATTAAAAGCTTAGATGATCATGAACATTCACAATCTCTTCAACAGTACTGGTATTTTCAGTGCATCTCTGATGTCCTGGTTGTAGTCCCGCTTTTCAGGGCATGTACCGTGTTACTCATACCATACTTGGTACTCTTTATTTAAAGGGTTTTCATTATTACAAAGTATTTTATTTATTTTATTTACAAGGTGTTAACCTTTTTAATGCAGTTAAAAGCTCATTTGAGATTCCCTAGCAGAAATAATATCCTACTGGTATTTGAAGGCACAAAATACTTTTCTTTTAGACATACTTTAACGGTCTAAATTAAAATATGTCTAAAAGCAATCTTGTGTCTGAAAGCACAGATCTGTGAGAGACAGGGACTTGCTAGGCCACTGGAGTTGTTTTCCAAATGTATCTTTATTCAATAGAAATTGCTGGGTTTTTATTTACTTGTGCAGATGGTACCCAGTAATTCAGAGCAGCATAGAGAGTCTTGTACCCTATGATTCTATAATTCTTCAGAAGTCATAATGTGCATGGACCCATGATGCCTGATTTGAAGTGCCACTCTAAATTTCCTGCTGGCACTAAGAACAACCTGAATTCTCTTTCTTTGCCACTGAGGGCAGGAAGAATTATGTATTTATTACAGAAGCACTTGCTGTAATTTGTGAAAATTCAGAAATGCTTTATGCACTAAAACTTTTTAAAACATTAAAAATTGTATATGCTAAACCTCCTGGAATATATTTGCACTGCCAAACAAAAATGGGGTTTTGCTGTGTTCATCATCTGGTTACATAACTAAAACACTGTCCTTTCATCTTCCTGTTGCTCTTGTTACACAAGCTGGCCAGACTGAGCTACCACAATTACACTGACACAGGCAGCAGTTTTGCCTTTGTGGATATGCACACCTTTATAGGTGCTGAGACTGACTGACTGTTTCTGACCTTATGCAATTACTGATTAATGCCACTGAGAAACCAATGTAAAAGTAGTAAAAACAGGGAAGAATGTAAAACACAATGAGGTGAATTTTCACCCCTCCTTTACCACTAGAATTTGCTGCAGTGGAGTTCTAATCTTGACAAAAGCTCCTGGATATTAGGATTTTATATACAGGTAAAAATACAGATCTACTTATTAATCAAGAAATTCAAAACATTTTTAAATTCCCATTAATTCAGAAGAACTTTGTGTTGACCAGGCCACCAGCATGTTTTCCTAATGTTTTCTCTTAAATTGCCATACAGTCTTTACATTCTATCAAGACCATAACCTCAGACAAATGAAGTCATAGTGTCACATCTCTTTAGGAAAGTATCAATATTATCAGAGTCTCTCTATACCACTGATTATAAGCCTAACTTGGACACAATGATTTACCCTCTTGGCACCCTTCCCCAGAAACTACTAAGAAGTATTTCACAGAGAAATACCCTTTTGAGAAGTATTAAATACATATCCTATTAGTAATGTGTACCAGAATAGTATCTGTACTGTTGTCCTGGTTTGGACAATTGTATATTACACATCTTGTCATCTTAGGCTTTCCTAAGATTCTTTGTTGTGCCACAACTGAGAAGTGTGAACTGAGGAATTTTTTAACTGATTTGCTTCATGTTAGTATTTTTTATATGTTTTAATATATTCCAGTTACTCTACAGATGTTGTACAAACTAAAAACATCAAAGGTCTTTGAAAAACAGAAAGTGGGAGAAGGAAAAGCAACAGCTGAGATTGTGGAAGAAGATCCTTTTGCTGTTCAGATGATGTACTGGTGTCCTGAAAGCCGAATTTTCTGTGTGGCAGGAGTTTCTGCATATGTGATTGTTTACAGGTTCAGCAAACATGAAGTAAATACTGAAATTGCAGTAAGTACCCATTTCACTCTCTTATAAGAGAACATAATTCCTAAATCAAATTGCCTTGCTTCATCTGTGCTCAAGTACTTAAATAAAAAATAGCAAGCAGTATAAATACAGGTTTAGGGACATTCCATTTTAAACCTTTCCAGGGAAATCTTGATCCTACTTCAGTTACTGACAAAAATCTAAGCATTTGAGAACCTACTCTCCATTTCCTTTTTGCTCTAGTAGTAACATACAGTGCAGCTTTCAGACATGGTTTGCTTTTAAGACTTTATGATACAGTAATCGCTGTTGTATTTACCTGGTCTAGAATTACTGTCTGCTGTATGTTTTTATCAGTTAATGTACATTGTGTACGTGCACAATGCTCTTCTTTAACTCAAGTACTTAATATCTTTAATTTCTGTTCATAAGGAGACTGAAAATTATCACTGGGTTTAACAAAACCCAAAGAGTTGGTCTTTCTCTGGCTTGTGCTGACGTTGCTTCCCTAAAGATGGAAACTGTATGAAGTGCCAGATTATTTGTCACCTTCCCTGATTACAGTTCTTTCCTTTTCATGCTATTTTAATGCACTTGAGAACATTCTACTGTGGCAAAAACCTGTGTTATTTTTGGTCTGTAGCCATGTGCCATTCTGTATTACCTGTAGTTCTTCTGTTGTTTTCCACTCTTTTCTCCCTCTCCAGGCAATTATTAAGCTGCCTGAATGTATCATTTCATGAAAAGGTTTAAAGCTGATGAACAGTAATTTTACACTACTGACCAGCTCATGTATAATGCTGCTAAAATTACTCCATTTCAGTATTCTTACATTGTTCCACAGGAAGTGCACCTTATCTTCTATTATCTATAATTTATATCTTTTTTCCCTGTCCTTCACTTTTCTGGCTGAATTGCATCTTTACTGGTATTTTCCAAAGTGTTATAATATGTGCAAATTGACAGTTTCTCAGATTTCATTTGTGATTAATAAGCATTTTTCTCTGAATATTAAGTTATGTAATCTCAGTGGCATAGTCACAGCGCTCCCCTGGGTTTTGTGCATCTCTGAAATGGGCTTTCTCTTTTGTTTCTGCATTTTTGCTGCTTGCATTCAAGTCTTTGGTCTAAATGCTGTGAGGGTTTTATAATCAAAAGTATGGGATTCTTTGTTGGAATCTGCACCTGACTTTAGGCCATGTTTTTTGTCTATATTGAGACTGAGCTGGCCAGTCTCAGGATTTCTTTGCTGCTTGAGGTACAAAGCACTTTGTGTCCTCCCTTCCGTATCAGCCAGACTGAATTTACCTTGAGTTCAACCTACAAATCCCAGCATTTTAAGGCCCCCACATTGGTTTGACTACCCTGATGTCAGTGTTGCAATGTTTTTGCTGCGGTAAATGGGAAGTGTGGGGGCTACTCAAAGGTTGATCCGTGTAGCAGGGAAGTCTGCAGCTGAATGTGCTTTAGGGGCATAGGCTGTGCCTGGAATTTCCTCAATAGAAATATTATTTGCATCATTTCATATCAGATTCTGGAGGCAAGGAGTATGCAAGAAACAAATTCTGCTTCATATCCAACTTGGAGCCATTGCCATGCAGTTACATAAAAAGCATTTGCTGCTGTTGTTTTTGTTTTCTTATTTGAATCCAGTCCATCCCATCTCAAAAGGATCTATTAATTAGACGTGATGACTTTCTCAGTGAGCAGTCTTTCCTCAGTGAAAGTCCTCTTCAAAGCTCTTGAGAAGAACTATAGGAAAAAAATTTACACCCATTTGAATGTGGAAAGAGGGATCAATAAGCCTAGTGATGAGATCCACCCAAAATATCTTTCCTCTGTGTCAAAATAAATCAGTTCAATATTTCTATAACCCTCTTAAGATCCAGTCAAAGCAGGGACAAAAACATAAGAAAAATTCACAGTCGTGTTTTTAGCCTGAATTTTTCCCTCTCTCTTCAAATGCACAGCAGCTAGAACTTAACAAAATTAATTTTAGTAGAAAAAGGGATACACACAGAAAAACATTCAAAGAAGAGTGGTGCACTTCTAACATGGTAAGCAGAAGAACACACTCTTCAACAGTTACCTCAGTCCTGCATAAAGATTAAACAACATTATAAATTGTCTCAGTCAGTTGCAATTACATCCAGATTAGATTTTCCTGAACTCAATATTTCACTCATTAGTCTTTGAAGGCAAATGTTGTCTGTAGGTTTTTTTAACTGATTCAGGCACAAAATGTCCATGGATTTTGAAAGAAGAAAACAGAAGTGAAATTTTGGGAAAGGACTCTCTCTCCTGGTTGAACAGAATCACTTCTTTCTGAAATATTGTGTGTTTTAGCACAGTGGTTGAGAAACAGGGGACCTTCAGTGCTACTCACCTTTATCTCCTGATTCTCATGAAATTTAGCACTTTCGTTAATCTTCATTCTGGTACGGATGATGTCTCAGTGAAAGATCACCGAGATGGAGCTTGCAGTGCCTACTATTCCTTTCAAGGTAGCAGCACAAAAATTACTGCTCAGCTAGTAACCCCCAGACCTTGTCTCTTTGAGAGCTGTACTTTGGTTTTTATTCTTTTCAAAATGAGGATTTCCTTGGACAAGTCATGAGATAGAAAGAATTGCTCAGTATTTACTTACCTAGATTTGAACTTCCTGTCCAGTTCCTCCCTGGAGTCCTTCAGTTAATATTTCCTGAATTAGTGGAGAGTATTGTAGGCTGGTTTGGCCTCTTTTTCCCTTTCTAGAGAGGCCAGAAGTAAAGCAAAAGGTAACTGCTTTGAATTTTGCTTTCTAGAATCCACCAAGCTCATGTTCATTCTAAGGAACACAGAGCTGTCTGTGCTGTAATCTCGGATTTCCTGGCCCCCACCTGTGGACAAATGAAGCTCATGTGTCAGTACTCTTCACACTGTCAGGCTTATCCATCCTGGCTAGAACTTGTCTGGTAGAGACTCTGCTGTATGAGTAATCAGGAGGCAGAGTTGGTGATCCTTCTAGTTCCTATCTGATGTTGCTGTTACTCTGTATGAATAACAAATTACAGTATTCTTTGCCTGCAAATTATAATTATAAATGGGGGTTCTTAAAAAAAAAAAAGGCATACTGATATTTATTTGAAAGTAACAGCAGCTTTCCTTATGAAATGATAACTTTGCTTTTTATTTATTTAAGTCATTAGAGGTACGACTTCAATGTGAAGTAGAAGACATCATTACTCCTGAACCAGAAACAAATCCTCCATTTCCAGATGCCTCCTCACAGCTTCCTTCTTTAAAAAGCCTTTCAGGCAGTACCAACACTGTAGCATGTGAAGGAACGATGAAGGACAGTATCCCATGTCTTAGGTAAGTCTGTGCCATTGTTTAAATCTTGATCTTTCTAAAAAGCATTCTTATCTGTTAGTCAATCCATCAGCTCCCAAGAAAAAGAGGTTAATTGTATGTATGTGAAACAAAATGATAATAAACCAGAATATGGAACAAACAAAATAATTAAGGCAAAATCATCAGCATGGGATTTTAAAAGGATGGAAGTAATTCTGAAGAATATAAACTGTTACAATAAAGGTTTTACTGTCATTTTCCAGTGTGATCCAGGAGTAAATCTTCAAAGAATTTCTGAGGATAAGTCATGAAGAAACTTCCATAAAAGCCAGCATGTGCAAAGCTTTCTCTCCTTGATTAATTAATATAACACTATTTTTTTTAATCAAGAACTGTATGTAACACATGGAAACTGTGTTCATACTCATGAAACAATCTTTCAAATATACAATTATGAAACAGTCACACTATGTGGAAGTGTATATTTGTTTAATCTTTAGAAAGAAGCAAATTGTTTTCTGGTCGAATACATTATCACTGTTTTGGAGTAGATTAATATGTTCTTATTAATAAGGCATATAATTGTGGATTTGAATATTTTTAAAAAAACAAGAATTCTGTACAAAACTCTATAAACTGTAATTTTCCAGCAATTAGAGTGCATTGCTGATAACAGTTACTCTCATTTTGGTGAATTCATTATTATTTTGGTATAATTATTATTAAATCTTTTAAATGCCTCAATTATTTCAAAAGCAGTTAAAATGAACACTTCCTGATTTTGCAGATACTTTGGGCTGCTTGTCTTCTCAAAATGCCATTAGCAATTAAAAGCAATATTGTGATATTCTCCTTGTAAAATTAACAGTATTTTTTGGCATTCTATTCATTTGTCCACCTCATTCAGTCAGGCATTTGAACTTCAAACCTCAGTTTAATCATTAATTTGAACTACGAAAATCAATAGAAGAGGCAGAGATCAGTTATTTTAAAAATCCAAATGTGAAATCTATTTATGACATTGATATCAGGAAGAATGCAATAATTTAATCATTTCACTGGCTAAGATTTTTGCTTAAGAGATTCTTATTTGATTTTGTCTGGGAAAGAGAGAAATTGTTGATGTTGGAGGCAGAAAAGTTGTCATGAACCCACATAGGTTCAGCTTGTTAGTTTTTAGAAGCTTTCTTAACTCAAAGAATCTCACATTAAGCTGGCCAATAGATTTTTGTCAAATTTTACACAAGGTAACTACAATCTTATTTTGACTGAGAAGTGATTTTTCAAAGTCAGAGTAATTATACTACTAGAACTGCTGGTACAGTCCTACATTTAGATAAAAGTGTACTTATGTATTCTATTGTCCTTCTCAGGAAAGACATATAAATATCCACACTTTCCCCCCAAACCTTAGCTGGGTCCACAGGCCTTGGCTGTCTAAGAACTTCTGATCTAAACAGAATTATGGTGGTAAAATGAAAGTAGTGCTGAAAACACAGGAAAAAAACCCCAAAAAACAGTAAAGACCAGGCTGATGCTGTTGACTTTATATGCAAGTCATTCATAAGGTGGGCAGCAGGACAGAATCTAAAATAGAGCAATATTTGCATAAAGCTGCAGCCACCTGCACTTGGAGGGTGAGTGCACAGCTTGAACTATATTGATAATGCACATAAAATTTTACACATATACATAACTGGCTCCATTATGTTTATTTTCATATCTGCTTCACAACATTGTTGCAGAAAATGAATGGCGCTCCACAGTACATTTTTTTTTCTAGCCAGGAGTCAGAATGACTGAATGTGTTTGTGTCTCTGAATAGCTACTAGGAAGAAAGTAATTGGAGGGACCGAAGTAATGAAAGCTTGGCATTTTTCTGAAATCAAAAGTAACTGTTACCAAGAGAGGCAGGCAGCAGTATGGAATAAATATTGTTCTTGCTTCTTTCAGAAGATTTTACAGTGAAATAGGCAGCTGTAATAACCTAAGAAACCAATGGATTTGTGATTATGAAGATAAATACTTTTGATGTAAATGCTGTTATCATAAAGCTGTACCCAGAATGTCAGTCTTTGTTCCCAGACTTCTAGTATCATCCCAAAATTAGGTCAATCAAAGGTTTTGACAGTAGCTTCAAGTGACTCCAAAGTGATAAGGAACTGTGAATATCTTGTGAAAAAAAGTAAAAACCAAAACTTGGCAACAGTGAAATTCACTGTAGCCTAACAAGAACATGTCAAGGAAATCACTGAAATGTCTACATTCCTTCTGCTCATACACCTGCAGTCTGCTTAGGTTTTTATTATAAACACTTCAAGTAAAAAGCCATCCAAAACAAGGTGCAGAACTGAGTAATCTGCATTACTGTTCAAGCAGGATTGTTAGGGAAACAAGGGAAATAGCTCAAAGATTCATAAGCAGGAAGATGTCACAGAAACACGGGAATGACAACCTCAATCATGAAATCTGAAAATATTTTACTCCTTTATTGTAGTCTTTCACCACCTACAGTTTATTCTATGCTTAGAGAAAATCCCTGTGAAATAATATCCATTTTTATCAAAACAAGATTCTCAAATTTGCAGTGAAAAATATTTAGAGGGAAAGGTATTTGCTTTTTTCCCCCTCAGGTGACAGAACCCAAAAGAAAACCAAGAAGGTACTTCAAGTTGTCTAATTTGTTCAGCATGTCATTAAAAGCAATTAAAAACGCATTGGAAAAATTAGAAGATCAGAATTAATTCTGCAGCCATTGTCAGTCTCATGGTAGCTTGTTTAGAAGAAGGAAAGTATAAATGCATTGCTTCGACAGATACTTGTTGGATCAGCATGTTTGCCTCTTATGTTCTCCCACACCATCAGTTATCCATGAGAAAATATGGATGGAAAGCTCAACTGAAAGGGTATTAGACTAAGTCCTGGTTCTTGGATTTCATTTACCTGTTCTATATTTTTCTAATATTTTTAAGGGAAGGAACTGAAAGCTGAAAATAAGGTAAAGATGGAAAGACCACCACTATTATGCCTTTTAAAGGCTTATCTGCAGACATTAGAAGTTGAAGGGCTCCATCACAAAGATACTCTGAAGGACTGTTTGTAAAATATTCAGCTTCTGCTTGCTGGGAAGTTTCTTTGAAAATTATACATCTTTACTGTATACAACTCTTGTCTGTAGTTTCAGTTTATCCTGGTCTCAAAGGACCCCTCTCCCTTAGCAGCTTGAGTTCACAGATGTTCACACCTTTGTTCTCAGCACGAATACTCCCGGGTAATCCAGGGCTTGCTTCATTAAGGTTATGAATAGCATCACTTCAGAAACGCTCGTGGATATGTATCATATGAACAAAGAAAAGGGCAAAGCTTTAGTGCCAGCAGAACAGGTCAGAAATTGCAAAACTCTGAGCAGAGGTTTGCTGTTGATAGAAAACAACAATACAAAGCTATTGCCAACTGTAGTGGGTTGAGCACTTGCTGAGCTGCATTGTCACGTCTTTCCTACGACAAAATCCATGCCAAATGCCTGATTACTGCTCCAGACAAATACACATGTAAGGTCTGAAGAATACTACAGGGAAAAGAAATAGAACAGTGAGTGTGCCAAGCTGCTGTTAAGGAAATGCATTTAGAGGATAGACGAGGAATGACTTTCTCATAAAGTAGACTGCCCTATTTTATGCCTGTGTGGAAAGGGGTGCAATATAAACATTCTCAACAGTAACAGGTACAGTGAAAACGCACTGACTAGTGGGTTTTACCTGTAAATTACTACTACAGCGTGAATGTACTAATGACTAACATGAATACCTCAAAGTATTGCAATAGCATATGCATTGCATTGCATAATGTTTTCTTTCAGCGTTTCCCATGTTGTTGTACCACTCAAAAAAGCACATAAAGCAGTCATACAGAGCTGTTCAGCTCTTACACTTCCCCTTAAAATGTACACCTTCACTGCCTGCTTTGCAAGTCACTGAACTTTCCATAACACAGTAGGAACAGGTGTTAATAGTTACATCAGATTTGGTGTAGGCACCATTCATTCACATATTAGGTGATTATGGTCCTAGAAATTGGACTGTACTAGGAAACATGACTTGTTTGCACTACATGGACAAATAGATTTTTCAAGTCCATAAGTTTTTAATATGCTCTGGTGAAGACCACTGCAGAAAGGTGTATCTTCTCATCATCTCTTGCCTCTTTGTGTTTTTCTGTCATGCTTTACTTCAGAAGAAAAAAAAGTTCCAAATACACAGAAATGTCCTTTTTCAAAGTCTCAAAAGAAAGTATTTTAGGTTTTCCATTCAAGTTGACATTTCATAGTGATATAAAGCAGTTGTTTTTCATGGCTCAACGTTTGTTTGTTTGTTCTTATTTTGTACGTCTTCTTCTTCTTCTTAGCGTTAAGGCTCGGGCTGTGCGGATGCCTCCTGGCTACCAGGCAGATCTCGTTATCCAGTTGGTGTGGGTGGATGGTGAGCCTCCACAACAGATTACCAGCCTTGCTGTAAACTCTGCTTATGGACTGTAAGTAACTCAGAATTAAGGTGATTTATTGTTTATTCCACTAAATTGCATGGTTTCCAACTATACTTAGAAATTTCTCACAGACAGTTGCGGTCAAAGCAAAGTATTCAAAAGATGCTGTAAATCAGCATTTTCTAGGGGAAAAATTATTTGAACTGACATAGAGATTGTAATATGGGATGTTAAATTGCCATTCTTGCCAATATTTTTACTAATCCTATTTAAAAGACTGAATCTTTTCACATCATTCTTCCCATCCTTTCACATAAGATCTAATTGCATTTCAAATCTGTAATTTTCAAAGTTATTTTGAAAGGTTCACCAAGGTGAAATGCATTTAATGGAAAATGGTGAAGCGATTAACTGTTCAGTGCCATTTATCATGACATCATATCTTAGTTGGAAATTGTCTTCTGAGAGCAGCATTTTTGTTGGTGCTAATGTCTGTTTGCACAAGAATCGGTGACCCGAAATTGAGAATTGAAAAAGGAACATTTAAATGCTGTATTCTGGATGGCAGTGCAAATGAGTGTGTGTAATTTTTTCCTCAGGTTCAGTTTATGTGCAAATTTTTAATGTTTCCTCTTACTGAGAGTCACCCTGATACATTGAAATGGTTTTCCCTGTAGGTGTTACTCCAATAAAACTATTGGCTGTAATGGGTGTTAGGTGCTGACTCCTGCTGATTTTCAGTAAGTCACTGGTCTCCTTCCAGAGGCTGGAAGTTTAATGCAGAGTTTTTACATTTCTGCAAAATACGTGTTCTGGGGGCTGTTTTTTCAGGTTTTAGCCTGAATTTTTAGATTGTGTCCTATTAATGAATTCTGGGAGTTTCTTTTCTTTACCATACCTTGATGCATTTGTCACTTGTGCAAATTGTTAGGTTTTGCCTGATTTGCTGCCTTGCAGATCTCAGACCTCAAGGCAGAGTCTGAATGATCACATTCTCTCACCAATAATCAGCATTCTCTCACTTGTAAACTACTCTGGTAGGTTGTGGTTCTCCTAATGGCAACAGTGGTTTCCTAAACCACTGATTCGATTCAATCAAGTGCTTTAAATTGTTTCATTTGCTAGGAGCAATAATAGTTTATAGGACAGCCTCCTTTAAAACACCCTAAGCGAAGTACAAGATTGTCTCAGAAATAAATACATGTATGAATAAAGTAGGCTGATAACCTAAATTTAACTTTCCTACAAAAACTACCCAAGAAAGGTCTTTTTCCTCTACATTTTTTCTGTAGACTCTCTTCTCTCTTCCTTTCTTTTGTGTCTCAACTTTTTCCTCAGGTCTATGACAAGGCACAGTCCTTTCTTTCATCAGAATTGTTGTTGACTACTTTAATTGTCACCTGTTATCTATCTTCACAATGTGGAAAAACCTATTCCACTTCAGCATGAAGCCTGAGAACATGTAATTTTTTGCCATGCTAATTCTACAGTTATTTGGGTCATCTTTTGCCTAATTTTTCTTTCTATACTAATCAGTTTAACTAGGTCAAAGACATAAGATGGTGTGTGTTCTGGAGAGTCTGTTTCAGTATTCTTTTAATTATTATGATTTCTGGAACTGTTTTACTGCAGCCATGAAACAGGAAAATAGTGAGATGCAAAAAAACCTTGATTCCCAGCAGAGATAAAAGACTTCAGACACTGCAAACTTTTATTTAATGTATTTGGTTTACTTTTAACAGTACCAAGGCTACAAATTAAAAGTATTAACACCTGTTTTATTTACATTAAAATGAATCATCAAAAACTTCTTCCTGTTATGAAAGTAGAAAAGAAAATTTTACAAATTGCTTCAATTACAACTGAAGAACTAGGTTAACCTTGAGGAACAAGGTTAAATACAAATAATAAATTTGTTTTGAAGTGGGTTCTGTTGTACTGAAAGCAGTCAATGAAAATTTATTACCAGCTAATGGGGTAACAGTTTTCAGCTAATCTACATAATAATTGTCAAGAAATGTCTGATGAGGGTTTACCAACAGAATAGAACATTACCTATGAACTGATTCTGTTTATTGCTCAAAACTGAGAAATTTATTTTGTATTTGGTTTCATAAGGACTTGGTTGTTAGCAATTTATCTAAGTCTTGTTAACAGTAATGGCTGCCTAGGTTTTTTACCCATCCTCAGAAGTAATGAGGTAACACTCAGAAGTGTTATTAATGAGCAATTTCAGATTCTTTTTTAAACTAATTTGTTTGGGTGTAAGAAATATTAGATCCATACTTATGTGTGAAATTAGAGGAGTTTAGAAAAATACAGACCAGGAAATCATACATTTTGTTAAATTGCTGACCAGGGGTGTGAATGATCACTAGCTCTTCTTGTGACTCATGTTTTCCAAAATTAATAAATCTCAGGTTAATAATTTTCAAAGTGCAAATGGCTGGTTTTTTTCCCCTAAAGTATTAATAGATGAGATTGACACTTGTCATTTTTATTCCGGTTTTTTTTTCTCCATCTGGAATTCAGGGACTTATGAACACATACAATCATCCCTCTTTTAGTCTAAAACCATTACCCCCATTCCCATGAGCCCTTCTCTCATGTTTGTCCAGGTCCTTCTGGATGGCACTTGTCCCTCAGGCTCATCTCAGCATGGTGTCTGCAAATTTACTGAGGGTGCCCTCAATTCCATTGTCTCTGTCACTGGTAAAGACATTAAGCTGTACTGGTCCCAGTATGGGCCCCTGAGGGACACCAATTGGGGGGAAAAAAGGTCAATGGGGAAAAAAATCAGAGTGCATCCATAGAAATTCCATATGTGCTGTACTGCAGCCAGTGTTGAGAGAAGGGTGGTAAACACGGTGTAGTAACAGCCAGTAGAATTCAAGACACTGTTGCAGATGGTGCCTTAATTTGCTAGTTTGACAATTGAGGAAAAATAATTTCATTTTTCTTTACATATTACTTTTTTATTTGCAATATGGAACCCTTTTTTTTTATAATAGAAGCAATGTAAGAAAAGGTAGGACGGAAGAAAATTTCCTAGCTACCCTGCTTTCCCTCCACCTCATTACTTTTCTTCTGCAATGTTTCTGCACAAAAATTCCTTTCAGATATTTTGGAGATACATTAAGAAGAGTCAGGTGGAGGTGAGTGCACACCTGACTTTTAGTGCGAATTAATTGCCTAAATATTTTGCAGAGATTTTAATTAACCATCTTAATCACTTTTTACATAAAATTACAGAATCTGATAGTGATTCTGAATATGATTGAACATGGTTATGGTTTTTGAGTTTCTTTGTGGCTGTACCTGCAATCCTTTCTGTCTGGAATTTAAAATTGCACTCTGATACGGAAGGAGAGAGATCTTGTCCATAAATCAAACTACCATCAAAATGCATTTGCAGAAGCATTTCAGAGGAGTAGAGGCTGTTTTAACAGGAATCACTGCTGTAGATAAGCTGACAGAGTTGGAAGGAAATTTTTAAATGCATTTCCACAATACGACCTAATATATTTCATTTGTCATTTGCATTTACCTTTAAAAGAATTTTTTACATGTATTCATATTTATGTTTTAATTTGTATTTTATATAAATGCATAACTACTTTTTAAGATCTACATCCTGATTTTTAGGCTTAATTGATATCATTATTGTTATTATAATTATATTGTTCAGTGAGGTAGCATTTAGACATTACTGCACTGCGTTTGGTACAGAAAGTTGGTAGAAGTTGTAGGTCTGCTTTCTGGAAAGTTAATTCAGAAAATAGTCTTTGAAATTCAGGGTTACAGATCTGTAAGGAATAAAAAATGTGAAATTGAGTAACTCCTGAAGAATAAGTTTGTGCACTGTTCATAATAATAATTATTATTGTTTTCAGAATTTAATTACCTATTGCTAACACATTTGAGGGATGTTTCTCTTTGCAGGGTGGCTTTTGGGAACTGCAATGGTTTGGCTGTTGTGGATTTCATGCAGAAGACAGTCCTGCTGAGCATGGGCACCCTGGACCTCTATGGATCCAGCGATCCATACCAGCGCCAGCCCCGCTCACCTCGCAAGAGCAGGCAGTTTGCTGCAGGTAGGAAATGAATCATTGTGCTCATGAGCCTGATATGTTTCTTTGGTTTTTTTTGCCTGTGGCTTTTTCTAGTGCTTTTGGAATGCATGGCTATTTGCCAGCCAATGGAGTTTCTATAACTTGGCAAAAGAAACTTGACATGCTCTAGGTGCAGGCACTTTCTCAGAAATAAAATGTTTTATGAGGTTTTTTTTCCTTTTGGGATGGAGGTCAGCAAGTAATTCCCTTAGCTGAGTCTGTAAAAAATCATAACGAGCAGAGCAATAAATTGTTTCTCGGGCAGTCACTTGAAGTGTAAATTGTATGCTATTTTCTTTCTGGTTTTAAAAAGTTCATACCAGTGAGACTTCACTTTAAGCTTAAATGTACCTTCTGCCAGGTGCTATTCATTTGAATAGTCAGTTGTGGTTGGAGATGTGTAACACATGGGAGCCTTGTTATGTAGGTAACACTAGGAGCTCAAATTAAGTACTTCATTAGTGAAGTTCTTAATATAAACCTACAACATCCCTTTTAAAATTTGATGCTAAGAGGATCACAGTAAGTCATAACTGTTATATTGTGTCTTGTATTAGAAATATTAATACTTCAATAGATCCAAATTTTACCATACTTTGTTGTTATCGAAGCATTTACTTGTATGAGAAAAAGTCAGATCGTCTGTTTCAAGTCTTTCCGCTTGACATATTCCATAGTTACATGCAAGAGTCAGACACAATTATGAAATGTGTTTTGCATAGCTGTGAAGTTTTGGAATTAGATTTTAAAATATCTGTGAAAATGTGGAGTTTTAAATCTAACCCTAAAATTGTAAAAGCAACGGATTATAGTGGGTTTATGCCATCAGCATTTTCATCAGCAGACCCTACACTGAATCATCAAATCCTACGTCTCCCTAGCGTTATGGGAAGTATTTGTTTTTAATTGGGAATGTGTTTACACTCCAAACAGAAAATAAAATCTAGAGGAAAATTTATAGAATAAAATACAAGTCTTCAGGCCTACTTCTGCTCCTGAAAGACCATTTATCTCACTTTCTATGCATTTAGTCATGGCAAGCTTAGTTCCCATCTGTGCCAAGTGTTAAATATGTAAATTTGGCACAGCTGAGGAGAGAAGAGACCAGCAGCTTCAAGTTACCTTCAGCTTCTCTGTCTGGATTCAGCCAGCCCCACAGCAGCTCCCTAAGAAACGTGAGCAGCTAGCCATAAACAACATGCTGCAGAGCTCTGTACAAAAGGTGGAGGATTGCTCATGTAGAAAAAGCTGTTATCAGCACTGTTTCACAGAGGGTTTTTCTCTGTCAGTGGCAGTCTGGGCCAATCCTTTAAGGCATCATTCCAGCTATCCAGTGCTGCCAGAATGGAGCCCACTGGGGATAAATGACCACTGTGAAGGATTGCAACGTCTAGGTTGCTCATAGAAACTATGCATCTAAAAAAAGCCTCAGCTGCTTTCTCACCATCCATCCCACATCCTTTACTTTTTTGATTATTTTTCTTGTTATATCTCCCAATTGGAAGGTAAGCATCTGCCGAAATTTCTTCACCTTGGCTGTTCTAGATGCTGGTTATGGTATCACTTCCTTTCACTTTAGACTGTTTTTTCTCTCTTTCCTCTGCCTGCTGCTGATGCTGGTGTACTGGCATGTTCCAAAGACAACTTTTGCATGCGTGGCCTGTCTAACTTTTATCCAGATTTAACGAAACGGATCCGTACTTCCTATCAGAGTAAGTTCTATAAAGGTTAGGCAAAAAGCTTTATCATGATTGGACTATGCCTGACTTAAACCCATGTGTTTGTGCTTTGTAATGTGTTTTTTAAACACATTCAGCATGCATGCAAACTTTTATTACATTTTGTGATGTTGACCATGCTTATTTTTGACAATTGCCTTTATTATGCAGAAATTCTTTTCTTTAGAAAGAAAGTCAAAGAGAAAACCTCAGTGTTATATGGGACAGACTGGGCCTTAGCAATTATTTTTCAACAATGTTATGTTCTTGGTGACAGCATCTTTCTTTGGTTTTATATTTGTTTCCATGTACATTTACTGATATGAAGCATTTCTTGTTTTGCAATGGCACTATCTGTAGTTACGAATTAATTCTTCCCTTTTTTCAGAAGAACAATGTGGCTTAAAAGACCAGTCATTTGATTGGATGCTGTGAAATTTGAATTTTTAAATATCTTGGTTTAGTGCTTAAATATTTGGCTTTGGGGAACCATCCTGTGCCTCTGATCTTTGATGGGGAATGTAAAGTGGACATAAAAATACATACATCAAAGAGGGCTATGAAAATTCACATTTTTAATATCTTTAAATTATGAATTACACTGATATGAAATTTAAATATTAGTATTCATCACTGCAGAATGCAGCGAACAAAGCTATAATTAAGTTTGCAAAAATGACTGTTCAACAGATGAGCCATACATATCTTAATTAACTGCAGTGCTTATATGTAATTAGGTCTCTAGGATGCCTCTTTTTAAAGCACTTTCCAGAGAACAACGGGATAGGCAATTTTATGTTAAATATTCAGTATGGGCAGGATAAAGGAGTGGCAGTTGTTTTGTCATCTCTCATAAATGTAAAGTTATGTAGCTATTGAAATACATTTGTACACTTGCACGACACATTCTGTTCCATCCCTCTAGGCTGATTTCTATGACTTTATTCCATAATAGTTCATAAAAAGTGGTCTGTTTAGTTAAAAGACTAGTCCAGTTACAAATTCAACAGTCCATAAAAAGGTTTGGTGTATGATATCTTAAAGTCTATTAGTCTGATCTTGCTAATTTCAAGTCTGTAACAGAGAACCCAAGTGACAGACAGCAGTCAAATGTTTGGGGATTTTTTTCCCCCCTCTAAAAAATTAATAATTTCTAAGGGCAAAAATTACCACTGTTTTCATTCAGAATTACAAACATAGACCATGGAGTCTTTTATAGCTGTGGAGTCTTTTATAGCTGAAAATGTATTATCTTGGTTTTGTTATAGTCAGAAAAGTCTGAAAAATCTTCCTATGAAGTATTAGTCTGAGTTTTGGGCAAGATCATTAACAGCTTAATTTCTTCCCTCAAAAATGGTTTGGTTCTTGCTTTTGTCATTTGATGCTTACATAGGAGTATATATTTTATGATCTGAAAGATGCACCAAGAAGTAAGATCAAGAAAAGGACTAGAATCTGTCACAGACTGAAAATATCTTGTGCAGTCATTCTCATGTTCTGCTTTTTTATATCTCTTCTTTGAGAGATGAATTTTAAGAGGGGTATTAAGAGAGGATTCTGGATTTTGCTTACAATTTTATCTTCTCTCATAAGGGATGATGATGGGAAAAGTAAATTATTTTTGGAAATTGTGCAGTCAAAGCCAATATTATTATGACAAAAGCAGGAGCAGTCATGTGATAACAGAAGCATTAGGTCTAAACTTTTAAGGGTTATATCAATAAAAATGGAAGTTAATGGGAAGATATACGAGTAGTTGATTCAATTAAGTAATGAAGCAGGAAGATAATTTCATGTGGATCAGTATGAAAAAATAAGACTTGTAGGCACTGAAGCCACAGAAGAGATTATCGATGAGCAAGATACTTAGATTTTTGTTGGTCATTTTAGAGGTTATTTGCAGGAAGAGAAATATCATTTAGTGCGCAGCCTAATTACAAGAGTTAAAGTGTGACGTTTAAAGATGGAACCAATATAATGGATTATAGTATCAGAGAAGACAGTGATGCTGATAGCTCTGTTGATGTAGTAAAGAGGACACTTCAGCAGAAAAAAAAGTAGATTTCATCTTGGTGATGTTAAGTTCATATTGGACACTTCTGAATAGATTTTAGAAAGACAGGATTACTACTCTAGCTTGGATGGAAGAAATCCAAATTAAAAATGTGTACTTATGAATCACTAGGGATATATATATATATATATGTATATATATAATTATTGCCATGATTATACAAAAGAATCTCTTCAAATTCAGAGATTTGA
The DNA here is from genome assembly GCF_029207755.1 of Chamaea fasciata. NCBI lineage: Eukaryota > Metazoa > Chordata > Aves > Passeriformes > Sylviidae > Chamaea > Chamaea fasciata. The sequence goes on from NW_027094087.1 coordinate 25,895,213, forward strand.
AGAGATCAGAGGGTCAGAGAAAGAAAGTGTTGATATTTCAATATGGGATGTCCTGCATCTCAGCAGGGAAAGGGGGAAAAAAAAAAGAATGAACATGTAAGAGGAAAGAAGCAGTAAGTTGGAGAAGAGAGGCTTTGCAGAGGAAAGACATAATCAACAATGTGAAGGACATCCAATATGCAAAGCACAGTGATGGAATAGATGTTTTGAATTTTAGCCAATAAATCTATAGATAGCTTAATAATGGTTACATCTGTAAAGTAGACTTTTAGAATGCACCCAGAGTGGTCTTAGAGCATTTAGGCAGCACATTCTCTGGTTTGGGAGGTGAAAGTGGGAAAGGGAAGCAAGGGGGGAAGAAATGTAGCCAAGTCTAGGCATACACAGTGGAAGAGACTGGAACACAGTCATCCGATCAGGGAAGTAATTTGGGGAAAATAAGCTAAGATGAGCATAAGTGCAGAGCTTGGGATAACTTTCAGGTGTTGATGATTGGTTCCATTTGCTGTAGCATCTGCAGCAATCTCCCTTTGTAGCAAGATTATATGACAAGCTAAATAAAATAAACTCTCTCTGCTGCACTGCAAAATTATGTGGTAGGCTGGTTGTTGGTTGGTTGGTTTTCTTCTTCAATTGAAATCAAGTTGTACATGTTGTTACCCAATTTTGGATAACATGCATTCAAATATTAAAACAAGTATATTTATTGCATGTAGAGGGATAATGTCTGCAGCAGAATATAAAAATACCAAAAATGATGCAAAGGGAATTTGCATCTCCTACTAGAAATTCATACCATCTGTTGGTAGAACAAGAAAATAGTCTTTATGAAGCATCCAAAATATTATCAAATCCAAAGGATGTCGGTACATTGCAAAATAATTTTCATAATGAAGACTCTTCAGTGAGAAGTCCTTGTTCCTCCCCCAGGCCAGTCCTTTGAGAGGGGGTGAGCAGAAGTACCCGTGGTCTGACAGGATGACACAGAAAACTGTGTGCGATGAGTCACTGTCTATTAGTAATTGACATTTTAAGTCACACCTAAGAAGTTAATATAGGTTGAGTTTAAGTCACAGCTATATTCTGAACTAACTGATTTCCAAAGAATGCACGCATAGATAGATATATATAGGTATATAAACATAAAGAAAACGTAGTATGATAATTCAATGTGGAGATGAGTGATTAAGATAACCCTGAGCTTACTTATTTTATTGGCTTGTGAATATTTATGATAATTTATTTATAATTCATTTATTTATAAGCAAAGATGTGATAGCTTTGGGTGCTTTAGAGTAAATGATCAGTCTGAATCATTCAAACATACAGACAGAAATTTCAAATTTCACACAATTAAAATTACAGGTTCATAAAAGCTGTTACCTCATACTAGTATGGGTTTTGATCCTTGAATAAAAAGGAGAAGAAAATCACACTAAACTTAGAAAAGTATCCATAGGACATATCTGTAGAAGTGTTTTAATGCCTTATGCGATATATTTACATCTTGCACTATTTACATATGTTTATGATTTGCTCAAATCAAAGCAAATTTCTTTATAATGTCTATAGGTATATCTTTTCTCAGGTGATTATTCAGATTGCCAAGTCTCAGGTTTTTGCCTTTATTTTTACTGCTATATTCCTTTTGCTCTAGGTGGGCTTAAAATTTGCTGGGATGGTGGTTTTGGGAGGCTAAAAATAGCTAAAATATCTTAGGGCACAAACTGCCTACAGAATTCAAAATGGAAAGTAAAAATATTTTTTTAATCCAACTTCAGTAGCTGTTGTAGTCTCTCAGACATTTGAGGGAAGCTGAAGTTCATGGAAATATTTATACGTGGTAAATTATTGAAAATATTTAGTTTGGTTTCCTTAAAAAGGAAATGAGAGTAAAAAATGAGCAGTAGTACAAGGAAAAGCCTGAGAGCTCACTTTCTTATCTCAAAAGGAAACATTTAGTGGAATCAAAGGTAACACATAAAAATTGATGAATATGTGTTTATCTTTTCACTTTTCAGTGAATGATGATTGAGCAATTCATTGCCTTACAACATCTTCAGAATTTAGAATTTAGCAAGATTAAAAGATACTTTGGGTAAATGGGTGTGTAATGAGCAGAACTCATTATACTGTTTCAAAGCAAGAAAGATTTATGGCAGGAGAAAATCTGCATGTGAAAGTGTTTAAGCAAATCTAAGTGAGATTAAGCTAAATGCTCCAGTGCAGGGGATTGCATTTCACATGGGGATATGCTGCACTTCTCCTTTAAAGGCAACTGTAGGTGGTCATTGCTGGGGGTGACAGTGGCTTGACAGCAAATCAAAGTTTGTAGAGAAGTTTACCTCTTCAACATTCTTAGATAACATGAAATGTATCTTTTGTGTTTTGTGTTGCAAATTGCGCCAAACATGAAGAAGTCGTGGTCTTCTTACTGAGGTTGCTCTTGGGTGGTGCAGTTTGGTGTTTTTCCTGTTTAATTCCACAGTACCATAATTTGTATTGAGATGGAATATTGTTTTTATGAACACGGTAGTAAAAAAACTATTTAGAAGCAAAGTCTGACCTGAGATTTAATATTGTATCCAACAGGAGAACTAATTATACAATGTTTAGAACATCTTAGACAAGGTGTTAAAACTTGTGTATCTCCAATAATGCATTTACAGAAGAAACAGTCTAAGTATTATTTATCCAAGGCCTCTGATGCTATGCAAATATGCCAAAATTGCTCCCACTGCACCTTGTGGACAGTTCTGCAGGAAAAATCAATTCTGTCCCAAATCTCTAGGGACATACAGAAACCTTGGGTTCATGTGGAAGTAAGATCTGCTGTACAAGAGAGGTTTCCTAAATTATTACAGTTCCTGAATATTCTCATAGTATCAAAAGTGACTGAACTTGCAATTGATTGAAATATAAATTTTTCTCACAGATTCTCAGTGAAATCAAAGAAAGATTCTATTACATTTTTCAAAATAAAAAAAAAGTCTTCGGTTTTCAAGAATAGTGTTTAGTTTGACAGATCTTGTTTCTTAAGTCAGGAGCGAGTATGTTGTTAATACTGGCTTAACAGACTAATTCAATACTGCTGGTTTTCCAAAGGGCTCTCAACATTATTCTTGTGCTCCTGCATCTTCATTACTGGTAGGAGCTTTTTTTGTTCTGCTGGCTGGGTCTCTGGATCCTCTCCGGTTCTTTTAGCAGTTCAAAAATACATTGTAATAAAGTTGTTAGTACTTACTTCAAAATTTCAATGTTTTTAATACTAAGAAAGCAGGACTGGTGACTGAATGGCAGAATTTTCCAAAACGAGTGTGTATATGAATTTTAGTGGTAAGGTTAGTGGCCTGAGGGTCCAGAAACAATAAGAATTATAACATAAACTCTTACAGGAGCCGTGGTGCCCTTTTAAGGCATACTGAAAGATTCTTGTAGGATATTTGATTCTCAGGATGCAGCACAAGCGGAGTGTGTGTGTAAATTCAGTATCAGTATGGCAGTAATGTACACCTGACTGTGGGTTCTGACCTCAGGGCTGTGGATCCACCCAGCTGGCATGTGAATGTCTGGGCAGGGCTTCCTGTCAGTTCCATGTAGCCAATGGCATAGGGTGCCAGAGCTCCTATATGAAGGGTGAGCCACAGGGTGTTACAGGTACATACAGTGAATGCATTTGAATAGGTGTGTCCATGCCCAGTTTAGCCACTCAACAGTTAGCCCATGGGAAAGGACAGAGTGACCTCAGACTTTCCCTCCCTTCCATGCCTAAAGGCATGTTTGAACTTGAACATTCAACTAAGATGGATCTTCATTTTCTCACAGAAACGAGCTCGAGTTTACACAGTATAGAGTAGGATTGCTTTCCTTGGTGCTGTCTTCCATGTAGGTGGAGTTCCTGACAAGTATTTCTAAACCATGTATAATGTATTTTGTCAAAAAATTCAGCATTACACTCAGCCAGCATTATCAATGCTTCTGTGTCCTTTAAAATGATCTATCTTGTGTGAATTCATGAAAGTTATAATATTGCACAGTAGCAGTAATCTTACTTTTTTTTCTTCTTCCCCTCTTTTAAGATTTTCTCCCTGCACTATGCAGCAGTTGAAAGCACAGGGGTTTTTCCACATCAGTTTGACAGGGATGAATGAGTTTGAGTCATATCACAGACTTTTACATTTTAAACTATACTTACTTGTTTTCTTTTGTTAGGTACAGTCACTCTTTTCTATCCCAAGGCACTCGGAAAACAAATCTGAGTTAACAAGAGGTGTGATTTTTTTTTTTTTAAACCAAGCCTAAATTGCTGCAGTGACAGCCTGATAACTGCACTTATCTGAAATAGATTATTTCCCTCTCATTTCACACCATTCCTTTCTCCAAATTGACTTTAAAGTGCAGAATATCATCAACCAAGAAAGTTGAAGCATGCCCTGTTAGATTGTAACTTAACTCTTTAACTCCATTTTTTCAGGCCTGACTGAACTCAGTGACAGTCCAGTTTCCCTGGAGCTTGAGCGTTGCAAGTCTCCCACTTCAGGTAAAGGTGATTGGCTTCTCTTCCTGCAGTCTGTATAAGCCATTCATGTCATGCATCACTGTGTTTCATTAATCCCTAAGAAGTGAAGTGCATAGTTCCAAAGAGAAGAAAATACTGGAGAAGCGCTTTTTACATAGCACAGTAAAATCCTAAGTCTGTTTCCTTAAGGAAAACTTAAATGTACATGGTGCATCTTGAGCTGAACAGTGTGAAAACATCTGAAGTAACAGGACTGTGCAGGTATATTCCTATAACCTCCTATAAGAAGCTTGTTTCTCTGTTTTTTTTAAAGTCTAAGTTTTTTTACAGTAGGGAGTCCTTGTAATTCTATATGTATATGTTATGCATACGTGTACATAGAGAAATTATTTTAAACCAGCAGTATAGAGATGGTAAATATTAGCCATTAGAACTCCAGTGCCTAATTTATGTAATTTACAGTGAAAGCAGAACCTCAGATAAAAATAATTGCTTATCAGCCAGGGCAGGGAAATCTTGGCCACACAAAAATTCATAAATGTTTCCCATTTTACCCATAGTCCTTCAGAAGGTGGAATTCGTCTCATTCCCAGAGACCTTTTCAGCAAGTACCTAGTCTACACTGATCTCTTTAATGTGAGTTCACAGTCTTAAAGATGGTTGCTAAGAGCTGTTTTCTGGTAGCTGACTTCTTAATGTTATGGGAAATAAGGAGATGTGATACGTCCGTTTTGCTTGTGGTATGCATATCACACTTCTTTTCTTTGTAGTTTGGTAAATATTGATAGATTTTTTTTTTCCTCCTTAGTTATGGCAACAAATTCCCACAAGTATGCTATTCAAATTCTCTGTTATTGTTTCACATATTTTATGTCATAATAACAGGATACATTAATCTTGAATGAAAGACACTAATTAGTAATTTATAGAAGGCTGAAACTAATAAAAGTGTTTCCCTGACATACCAAGAGCTAAAACAAAGCAGCTGCTTTGAAATATGTATTTCCTTGTACTATTTGCAACCCTGATTCTGTAGATACGGAGATAACAAAGTGAAATATGCTATAATAGTGTTGGTACAAAACTAGGAGCTCAAACCCTTGAGCGGGGCCTCAGAAACTCATGATATAGGCTTTAAAATAAAACATTTGATAGCTCAGTTATAATTAGATTATTTATTGTGTGGCTCACTGGGATTCAACTTTTCACTTTTCAGAAATGAGCTAAAACCTTTCCCTTTCTTTTCACTGAAAGCTAGAAGATAGATGACTGACTTGGTAACCATATGTGCATATTCTTAGTTTTATAATGATGAGTGTGTCCTATAACACTTTACTTTTCTGCAGTTAACTTCAATTTTTCATTCTGCTAGTGCTCAAAAATAGCTCTCTTAGATAAATCTGAGATAATTTGCTCCAAAATTTATTCTGCTTTTTTCTGTTTTGGAGATATTCAGCAAGGAAAACATAGCATACTTATGGATGTTTCCTATTTTAGCCCTTTCATGTTGTTTTCCAAGCTATATTTATATTTTTAAAATGTTAAATCAGGTGCAGTTTTGTAGGAAGTAACTATTATTAGAGCATACTTTTTAGAAGAAGCAGCTTCTTTTACTGTGACTGATATTAATTATTTTTATCTAATTATTGCAAAATTTAATTAATATTGCTTCTGCCTACCTGCTGTAAAATGGGGCAGAATCCAACATTGTCACCTGGAATAAATGACCTCAAAACTACACCCTCCCAAACTTGAGAGTGGAACTAATCCTGTGCTTACCAGCACAGCCTCACACCTACACCAGCCTTCTCACTGACTAATGTTTCTTGCTCATAGAGCACAGCTACATACTTATGGATCTGTCAGGCAGGATCCTTCTACTTCCAGCCTTGCCTTTATCTGTTTAAAGTCCAAGGCACACAAGCCCTGCAATGGAAGTGTGCTGGGTTCTGTAAGAGCCCCGTGATCTTTGTGTTTGTAAAAACACTGACTGCATTCCTCTGCTGAAAACAGACGAAGACTTGATCCTTCAGAAATTTAGCAAAACCAGAAAGAAAACTTGAACTGCTCTGTGAACTGGTTCAAGTTGCTGCCCAATGAAGGAGGGCCTGCTGGGTGTGACTACATAAGGTTGCAAAGACAGAGAGAGCAGAGTTTGATTTGTAGCAGTTCATTCTGGTTGCCAGAGCACATCAACATCAGTTCTTCACCCAACAGGGAAGTTCATGCCAGGTACTGGCCCTCAGTGTGCTCAATACACACACAAAGTGCAAACTTCTGGAGCGCATGAGTCTAGATGGCAAACACTGCACACGTGGTGGATGGCACAGTGGTGAGCGTCCTCATCCTTACCTCCATCAGAAGGGCAATGATTTGAGGAACAACATTGCTGTGCTTGTGTGTGTACTTTGAGGCTCCCAAGACAGCACCTAGGAAGAATCCCTAGGGCATGCTAATTGGCAGTGTAGACATGAGTAGTTCTACATCTGAGAGAGCCATGAGTAGCTTAGTCAGATTTCCATTCCAGTCAGGCCATAAGAAGTGTTGGTAAAGGCTTCTTGGAGTACTTGAAAAACCTCCTGCCTCCTCATTTCTTGGTCTGATGTTGAACATTGCTTAGACTGCCTGAACTATCTCTGTTTCTGTGAAAAATTTGTTTTGCCTGTAACATTCTAGTGCTTGGCAATGTTTTAGCCTCTAAATTTCCCCCTAGGTCAACTCAGAAAATTGGCTTTGTTGTTTCTCTTCTCCCTGCCTCAATGCAGAATTAGGCATTTGTGTGTTCTATCATTGATATGAGTGTTGGAGCACTGAGCAAGAAACTCAGGGCTGAAGAGTACTCCTTATTGCACATGCAGGGCTGGTACATAATTCAGTACAAATCCTGCTTCTTCATCAAGTAATATTTAACTTCGTTCACAAGACTGTCTTCTGAGATGTTCCTCCTGTGCTACTTACTAAAACATGACTTTGCAGATGATATAATTGAAAAATCAGATTTCCGTGCTGAACACGGTTCAGAATAGAACATAAAATTAAACCATTTGATTAAAAGTTTTCTGAAATGCCACGCAGAGGTTAGCAGCAAGGGAAGAAATAGCAACCTCGCTTTTTAAGAGCGGTAGGCAGAGGAGAGGAATAATCTTCCTTAACCACTGGTATCTTGTTTAATTAAACTAGTGTTTAAATATTATAGTGATGCATTTCCAACACTATAAAGGAAAAGAAGAAGTTAGTAAAGCCATTTGAAAGATTCTGCTTATTTTTGAATATCTGAGAGTGGCAATTTCCACTGTAAATGTATTCTGGATGTAGTAATATGTATTGAAAAACACTGGTAAAAATTGTGGAACAAAAGAACTTTAAAAACCCCCAAACCCTTATCTATATAAAGCATGTTTCATGAATGCAGCAAGGCATGCCATATCATGGTATTTGGTGGCTTAAAACCAAAAGCTGCAGAACATCCTATTCTTACTCCTGCATGCCTTGTTCTTTCAAACTGCATTTTCATTTTTGTCTTGATTTGGGGGTCAAAAGGGCTTTGTACTGCTTTCATTCCGCAGTGCCACACAAGAGCTCAGTAGCTCTAAAGCACTCGTCAAGTAAGTGGTGCTCTATCAAATGCTTGAGTTAATTACTGTGTAATGTATTACAGAACAGTACCCATTCCAGTAAATTTTGCCTTTATTTTTATCATCTCACTAGGTAAACTTATTCCCGGGCTCTTAGGAATATAATGTGTAATATATATAATTATGTATGTCCATTACCATTTTAAACATTCACATGGAGCTTCATATTGAAGTGTATAGATGCAAATACACTGTGAGCACAGGAAAATATAACTTTGATAGGTCATTTGCTGTATGATATGCAATTGGGCACTTAAGCCTCCTTTCGAAGACCAGAAGGAAAGAATTTCTTCAGTCTGTGTATAGGAGAGTGACTTCTCAAATGTTTGTTCTAAAATGAAAATGGGTTTGTGTTTTTTCTTAAGAAGCACCTTTATACTGGGGGCTTGTATCCAAAATACTATTAAGATTTTGAAGCTTAGAGAAGGCTGTGTAAAGATTACCATAACTGATTCCCATGAGCTTTGAGACAGGTCTCTAATGGCAAGATCACAAGTTTTTACACATACTGTGATTTCCAAGTGCTGCTATCCTTATTCATTTCTGGTTAAATCTGCTGGGGTTAGGCCTTTGCCATGCCAAACTCCCACTTTCCTATGTGAAGTGTTTTTAAAATAGCTTTCTTCCTAGAAGAATATTATTGAGTATCTTAACAATCATTCTCTTTCTTAACTTGTGGGTGACTTCAGAGTATCTGCAGAGATTTGACTCAATTTGAAAATTATATTCTCCTGGAAAACAAGCTAGAAAGTAAAAGTTTCAAAACATTTTGTGTGTCTGTAAAACATAGACTGTAATTTATTTTGAAACTTAGTTACTGATAACACTGCAAAACGGTTTCTACCTATCTATATTAAAATAGAAATAATATTAACTAGTCAGAAGACAATAATTGGTGTAGCTTCAGCAGTGTGGATACAAGGTGCATTTTATCACTATTTCCCATAAGCAAGGGAGTTTCTGTACAGGTGAATTCGTGCTTAAGTTCTTGAGAAGGGACTTGTGTGTAGGGATTAGCAAGGAAGCAGTGTGAGCAGAGGAACCTGGGTTTGGGCCTTTGTGCAGCCCCTGGTGCGTGGCTCAGGGTTCAAGGGGGCTTTCGCAGTAACTGGGACTGATATTTCCAGGTATTAGCCAGACAGAAGCTCCTTATTAGGAAAAATCCTGTATGAAGTCACCTACGTTTTGAATAATATGAAAATCTGTGACCACAGTGCTGCTGTACTAGCTGAGGGAAACTCAGCGTTGAATGCCAGAGCTGCAAGCACACGTTTGTTTGTTGGTTGTGCCTTGGTTTTTTCCTTGAAAGACTGAGAGGAACCATATGGCTACGGAGCAGGATGTTGTCAGGTCAGAAGACCTGCGTGCTCAGCTTAGCTGGCTGCTAGACTGTACCTAGGAACTCTTCCTCATCCCACAGTTGAATAATTTGACTCTTAACACTTGAAGCGCTTTTGGGTAGAGGCTGTCTTGCCTTGTGCTGTAGCATCACAATTTCTGCTGGCTGCCTCCAGTGTGAATATAAACAAATAATAATAGCAGACAACTCTGCTGGCCTCTCGAACCTTTGTACTACATTCTCAAATAAAACTAGTTTTCCAAAGCTCTTTGTCAGCAAGATAGGCTTATGTGCATGATCCTTCTTTATAATACATGTAAAGATAGTAAAACATGCGTGATTTAGGTACTAAAAATAGGTTACATAAACTGATCAAAATGTCGATATTATTAATAGTTAAAAATTAGTTTTAAAACATTAATGTAGACAGTTTTAATCACAGTAAAGTGTGAAAACAACCAGCTGCTTCTGGTTTTTTACCCTCAAATTTGGGATCAATTGTCAGTGATCCATGCTATGTCCTGGTGCATCACTATCCAGCTGTGGGATTGCCACGTGAAGGGTGTGCAGTTGTCACATGGCAGCTCCCAAACTAAGCTTGTGTAGACTCCTTCAGAGGAATCAGAAAGTCCCAAAGTTTGCATGTGCTGTATGAGCCTGCGCACAAATAGCTGGGAGCTGTTGTGGTTCAGACATGTGTCACCATTTGGGAACAGCTGTGGCATGCAACACAAGACACATAATTCCTGCTGTACACAAACACCTGTAACCTAGAAATAGAAGAGGTTAGACCACCAATTTTCAAAGCTCAAAGCTGCATGATGACAGCACTAATTTGCTACTCTTAAGTCCTAATCTGTTAGTAAAGTGCCCTACAGTATTTCTTATGAATTGCTTATCCTTTTTTAGAGGGCTGGTTAGGCCAGATGTTGTCCTTCCACTAAAAGGAGATTATATCACGAGTGATGCTTCTTTATAGCAGAGCACTGATTTTCTGGAGCAGTAACCTCCCATTCACAGTCTGAAAGAGTATTTGACAGCTGCTCAGATAAATGGAATGGGTTTTTAAAGGCTGTTCTCAAAATCGAACTGCCCTTTGTGTGCGTGCCTAAAATGGATGTTGGTGCCTAATGCTTGGTATCCAAATTAGAGAATTTTTATGTAACAGTGTCAGGGGTGTGTATTTTTGATGTCAGGCTGATCTGGAGAGCCTTCTTTACCGTGTCCTGGATCAAAGTTATGGCTAAAGATGGGTTACTGGGAGAGCTGTGCTGGTTCTACTGATAGCAAAATATTGCTCAAGAGCCTCTTGGGTTCCCCTACTCATACCTGAAGAGAAAAAGAAAAACATCTGACATAGGTGCTGGCTGATATTTAATTCTGCCACATTGCAGGCTTTGCAAAAGAGTACAGCAGAAAATTTTTTTTTAGGGATTTTGTGACTTAAAAGAGTGAGTGTCTGCTCTGGGCATCCTTCTGACCTAAAAGCTTACTAAATACAAATTACAACGAATTTGTTCCTTATATTCGTATGTTCCTGTCACTGTGATATTTATTATGTGGGACTTTATTTAGAAGTATAATAATAGTAATATATTAGTTAGTTGACAAATATTTGATTGTTCCCTTATGGTAACAGACAGCATGGGTAAGGGATAAAAGGCAGAAAACCATGTGAGAAAAATAATGAATACAAAATGAAATAACCAAATTGGAAATCAAATCTTCTGAATAATTAATAAAAGATTTCTTAAGGCATTCTTCTGATAAATTTAATGCCATTTTGACTGCTACAAGACATGCTTTATTTCAGTTCTCTGGTGTTCATTGTTTGAAAATGTGCTCCTGTGTGAGGAAATGAAAACATTTTTGAACAGAAGCAAAATTACCGGTTTCTTGCATAATTGGAACACAACAAATAATTAAACCTCCATTAAATTGAGTACAATATTTTGATGACTAGATAACACCACATTATGTCCTGAAGCTGCTGTATTTCGTTTCTGTGCAATCTGTCTTCCTTTCCATAATATTACAACAGTATGTTCTGTCTCCATAACCTCTGCAATATGCCCTCTCTTTTTCAAATGCTGTCTGGAGATATGATGTCATCAGATCTCATAATTTCATTGCACCCTCTGATTAAATTGGTTTGCAGGTGTTTAAATATTTGTGATATGCTGCATAGCCAGCATTTGCAATATTTGCCTTAATCTCATTTGTGGTTTCTTTTTTTATCATTCCTGTCACCACAAGGTAAGATATTGCAGGCACACAGCCAAAGCTGTGTAAAACATCATTCACTCCTTGACAGCTGGAGTAATTTTTTTTCCAGTGCTTCTTTGTTCAATTGCATTTATTTTGCTGAATGGTGTAAATGAAAATATTTAAACCATTATTCTGCCTTTATATGCTGATTAAAAGAAAAGTGCTACAAATTTGCAACATGGTTTTAACCAGAAGATGGCATGTTGTTTTCCCTCGCTCCTTTTTCTTTCTTACTTATTAACAACTGCCTTTCTCCTTTTTCTGTTGTTTCAGTTAAAGGATCAAGAAAGTTAAGTCTGCCAACAGATCTTAAGACTGATCTTGGTACGGTAGGCGAAAGCCAACAGCTTTAAACTTCCTTACATTCATTGGCAAAACATTCTACCAACTGATTCATGAGATAACACAATAACCTCAGAGGCTTTGTCTGAAAAGGCATTCTAAAACCACCTATTAACCCATACAGTTCTGTTGGCAGCTCTCAGCATTTTGCTTGTTTAATATTCATTTATTTCATGTAGACATATATTGCCAGTCATTACACACTGTGTGTGTAATACTTTATTCTGAAAAAGCTCCAGAAGTTTTTCCAAGCTGGTTGTTGGTGAACTCTGCCTATAATACCCAATGCATGCGCTGGTCTATTTTCTTTATTCGGTGTACGAATTGTGCCACAACAGTGATTAGACAATTGAACATCCATATTTTATGGTGTCTTTGAATGTCTGAGGAGTCAGATTGGAAATCAGTCATTTGTCTCAGTCTTCTCCTTGAGACTTACCTCAGCCAGCTGTTAAATACAGAGTTTGCTGTAATCTTTTTTCTGAATTCTGCTCCAATATTTCAGTGGAAGTGCATAGTGAGAGCACAAATTTCACCTCGAAAAACCTAAAATGAAAATTTTATATCTCAAATAATCTAAAACTGCTTGGAGCAGATCATGCAACACCATATCCATATAAAGGGTATTGCCCGTGGTATTTGGATTGGAATGTGTGGTTCACACAAAAAACTCTTATAATTGTTCTTTAAATATTCTCAGTCTCAAGGAGTTCTTTCTAGTTTTACTCTTGGGAAGTTTCCCTTGTAAGATGACAGAAAAAGCCAAGTAATCATGCCTCATTACTTAGTGTCCTTTTAAAGATAAAAATTAAAGTTGGATCATGTCCTTGGATAAGACAGCTGAACTTCATTTCTGTCACTGGGAATCGTGTGCACCTATTAACCAAAGTAGCATTTGTTCCACAAGGCAAAAGTCAGGTGTATAAATATGTCTTTCATAATCTAAATGACTGAGGAACCTGGAAAACTGTCAATTGCTCCTGGTAAAGATTAGGTAAATAAAAATGGGAAAATAATTGGAAAATTTAATCCAAGTTGTGCAGGTTTCAGAGTGCAAAGTGATTAAGTTGAAATAAATTTGAGAAAGTAGGAATAGAGGAATACACCTAAACAAAATTTGGAGTGGAAAATCATAACGTTCCTAATACTCCAAAAAGGTGAAAGAAGTGGGCAGCTATAGACCTGTAAAATCAATATTTATCACTAAAGTAATGGGCAGCTATTAAGAGGGAAGGTGAATACTTAGAGTATCAAAATAGCCATAGGATAGGATTTAAGACTAAGCCATATTCTACAGAACAAACTTCTTTTTGTTAGTATTATTAAAAATACATTGTCTTGAAGGACACATAGCATCAAATAACTTTAAATCCTGAAGCATAAGACAAGCAAAAGGTAAACTTAATGGTCAAAACCCGGATTTAGAGGATTTTGAAAAAGAAGTATACCATTGTAATTAGAATTGGTTAGTGCTTTATTGTTTGATATAAAATGTTGCGTATCAAAGAAAAAGCTACCTTATCATCAGCTTTCCTGTAATCATGTTACAGTTGTAAGGTTTGCCTAGAATATATTGACAAATTGCAGGCAGATTTATATTTTTAAAACCCCAAACAAATACAAAATTTAAAAAAAAAAAAAATCCCAAGAAAACCCCAAGGACTGAGGAGCAGGGTAAAAAGCTCTAGAAGTTAAACAGAATCAACCTGAAAGGGTAGGAAGCATGATGATCCATTTTAAATATATGACATATGTAAGGAACTTTGAAGATTAATGGAATGCATAATCCTGCCGGTAGTTTTGATTTCAGAGTAGTCATGTTTCTACCATTCCTTTATTTGCTTATATTCATTATATTTTAATAGTACAGAACAAGCTAAGTATGAACTAAAATAAGCCTAAGAAGGTCTAGTTCAACATCTTGCAGGAACTAGTGGAATGCCATTGATTCCAAAAGCTTTGTAAGCACTGAAAGGTGTGATCAAATTGTCACTAAAGCATCCTGTTTGTTGTTAGTTCCACAGCAATCAGGTATCCTGTGCTCAGATTACCCAGAAGCTAAGGATGAAGCACGTGGAAGCAGCATTCAGTGTCTAAACTGGCACATACTCATGGAGAATCAACAGCAGAGAGAGGTTTAGAAAAGGAAAAGGAACAGAAAAACCCCCAGACTTTCAACTCTCAGTCATGACTGTTTTAGAAGGGCGAGATATTCCTGTTAATTATTCTAGCCATTAAAAGTGTGTTGAATTATAAATTGCTTAGTTTACAACAGGCTGGGAAGAGCCTCTCTTTCCCAGTATAAGGAGCTACATTTAAATGAGAGTTCCTGGAAGAGATGACCACATTTCAGTTACTTCTGCTCCAAAATGTCCTGGCCGCACCGTCGGAGCTCTTGGAGATTATTTATCCACTGTTCAGCCGTTGCCTGAGATTGTCCCCATAGTCTGAATATTCAAGGGCTAACAGTAGTTTTTGGCCCACACTTCTTGTAAAGATATTCAGGTCACCACTTTGAAATGATAAAATGTTGTCCATGCATTCCATTGGTTCTGGCTCGGAGCTTTTTAGAGAGTGCTGATAGATCGCCCACTCTCAGCAGCAACTGCAGCTAATTGGGGCATACATTAGCATTTGGCAGCTTACAGTTCTGCTCCCTTCTTATGATCTGCCTCCTGGAATGTCCTTGCTTTCACTTTGCTTTGAATTGTAAATAGTAGAGGTTAAGTAGAAGTTAAATCTATTTCAGGTGGAGGTGTTGCCAGTACTGGAAATTGCTTGGGGAGTAGTTTGCTATCTTTTAGGGGAATAATGTGTTATCTGATGACTCAAGATGTTCTTGTTAAACCTCAGCAGGATTTTCATGACCTAAAGGTACTTTGGGACTCCACTTTGACCTTTTATATGACTGATGAAGTTGATCTCAGCTTCTTTTTATTTTGATGTGGTGATTATTATCTCTCCGTGCTGAAGCACTTGTCACCTGTGGATGTTGTATCTCCACACAGAAATGAGTGATGTGGCACATGAAGGGATACACTGAAACTTCTTGATAGTTTTAGCTACTGTAGGTCACAGCAACCCAATGTTTATTTGAGCTGACCAGAAGGAAGACATGCCAATGCTGCTGCATAGACTGTACAGCTTCTCTATTACCCTCCAGAGGCACCTCTGAATGATAGTATCTTTATTTTTAAACCTAATAATGTTTCCAAAAGTCTTCTGAACAGATAATCTTCATTTCCTTGCTTGTGTTTCACAGAAATAAGTTATGGGGACAATCCTAATTTAATTTAATCAAGTGGAGAGTCTGAGATATATCGAGATACATAGAACTGCTTTGGTACAAGAGCTTTCTAACTTTGCTTCACCAGCCACTTCAAGCATCACCTTGTACTTCTCTTTTAGAAAATATTTCTGCTCATTTCACTAAAAGCTTTTAAAGGTTCCAGCTGATCACAGGGAGCCAGACAGAAGCCATAGCTAAAGGTGGGGGAGGGTCAGAAACTGCTGACTTTTCTAGAATTACTATGAACAGATGGTTTGACTGTAAGGAATTATGCCATCACCTAGACTTTATTAATGAAAGAACAAAAGGAAATGCAAATATAAATAGATATCTTCTTTTTTTTTCCTTCCTGCTAAGCTGTGTTCATAAAAATTTTAATGTATTTTTCTATGCTTTCTTCAGATACTTATAAGCAGTGACTGAGTTCTTTGCCAAGTGAAGTTAATGTCTTCCACCTTATACAGTAGTGAAAGTCTAGAGAAATTGCCAGATAAGCTCATTTTTTCAGGGGTTTGAGAAACATATTCTAATGCAGAGGCACAAAAACTTTAATTCTGAAAGCTGGGTTCATAAAACATAATTGTAAGGATCAGATTAAGGACCTGGGGGTTATGGGTTTGTACTTTATTTTGTCCATTTTGGCTGAGGTTTGTTGAATGTGTTTGATTAATGCATGTGGTAATAGAATTACAATATGAAAATATCCACTATTTGTATTTCATGGACAGGGAAGCATCATTACCTGGATGCTCCCAAGCCTATAAGACCGTGCCTGAATAAATGAAGCCTCATTTCCATTTTAAGAATGAACAGTGGGGTTATAGCAATTCTCGCTTTAATTTTTCAAAGTATTTACAGCAGACATTAGGCGCTCATACAATTTTGAAGCTTTTCATCTGTTTTTGCTTACTACTGCATTGGACAAACTGGTAGATTTTAGGTGGAGCATTCTGTATTGATTTATCTGGATCTGTAGTTCTGTTTACAAAGCTAAAGAACAATTCAGAAATTTTGAAACTAAATGAGTTGCTTTCCTCTTTGGTATGACTTTGTAGAAAAGGCAGTCCAGACATCGAGCTGTACCAATGATTTCCTTTAAATACTTGGCAATATATATTGAAAATTATTTGTATTTTTGCATGATAAGGATTTTAGGGACTGTCCAGTGTGTGTCTCCTTCCAGAAGGGTAGAGGAATTTTTCTGCCCCCTTCTCAGTCTGAAAGTACCATCTGAGTAGAGGAAACATCTGAATTCTGCCTCTAGGTAGAATCACAGCATAATCAAGGTTGGAGGGGACCTCTAGACCCCCCCCAGGTCTAGATTGTCTAGACCTCCATCCTGCTCAAAGCAGGTCAGACTACCCCAGGTAGGTCAGGACAGTGTCCAGTCAAGAATCACAGCACTTGATCTGTAGTCTGGCAAATGCCAAATACAGGGGAAGGATTTCACCCCTCAAGTGGCTGGTTCTGCTCTTGCTGAGTTGGTGGAAGGTGAACTTTGCCTTTTCTCCTTCAAGATTGATCACTATGAAGGTGCAAAACATTGTGAGGTGGACTAAAGTATTTTACTTCTACAAAAATGGTTTTAAGCTCTTTCAGCTATTTCACATCTTGAGCCTTGGATTTTGATATTCTGCATTGAGGACCCTACTAGACAAGTCTGTTAGTCTTCTGAAGGCCAGGTGTATGACAGCACCAGTTCCTTCCTTTCCTAAGTAGGAGAATGTTTATAGTCAAACATTTTTGAAAGAGATCCTATATAGCTAATGGATATATTAGCACTTCTACCAGTCCAGACTACCAGAATTTTTAAAAAGCAACAGGATGATTCAGTTATTACAGCAGAATACACATGTGCTCTGTGGTTCTATTTCACAGCAGAAAGGGGCTGTGTTATAATTTCTAATGCTTCCAGGTGAGGAAAAAAAAATACAACAAACTGATCTACTTGGGAATTTTACAAGCAAGTAGTTAAAAGGAAAGGTAAGTGCCTTAAACCATACAAAAAATACCCTAACTAAAATGATTGTAAGTAATACAGTTAAATTTCATCACAAAGGAAAGGCAATGAAATTTGGCACATGGAAAAACAAAACAAGTGGTAAAGATCATCGTACATTTAGGAGCTGGTAATAACAAAATGATACACAACTGCTAGGCTCCGTTGTGACAGGTACTCACTGCTCCCAAGTTCTTTGGTTTTATATAGAAGAGTTCCTTACTGAGGACTTCAAAGGTAAGTCATTTTCCACTCCTTTCAGCACTGCGAACACATACAGGGTGTTCTTCCATGCTGCGGTCTCTGCTCACCTCTCAGGTTGTAACATTTTTCATTTTCAAACCCAGAGAATGAATGCCAGTTTTTTCCATGGTGAAAATGCAGGTGCAATGCTACACTTAAGGAGTGCTCAGGACAAGTTGTTGATATCCAGGTGATCCTGTGATCCGTCCACTCTGCTTGCATGTTCCAGTGTTGTCTTCTGTGCACCTCAGGATTTATCACGTTTCATGCTTGCGTTCCAGAATTCTGTCAGGTTTTCTGTCTTATGTTTTCCTGTTTATTGCACAAGGCATAGCAACCATTTATGTCAGAGTATTCTGTGGAGGCACACTGAGTGCTGTGTACTTTTTGAGACAGTCCCGTAGTGTGGTGTTATATGATCACTAGAAATTTAGCAGATGAATCTGAGGAGCAGAGTTAGATCCAAATAGTCCGACATTTTCCCACTATTCTGCGAGAGCAAAGCTAGATTTGTTTTTAGGTTTGCACTGCCCAGGTTTCAGCTTTTCAGATATGATAACTGTGGGGGTGATGTTATGATATACAATAATGTATTCTCCGTGTTTTTCATTTGGAGAGCATTTATTTTGTATTTTCATTTCATTTTTTTTCCTAATTTCGGGCAAAAATAGTAGTTTAAAAGAGAATCTGTCAGTGATCTGACAATGCACTTGGTCTTTTCAGCCACTCCACAGTATTTTGTTTCTCTGACAAATGCATCTGTTCATCCTGCTTTCAAAAAACATGGTGATTTTAGAACCAAGTGTATGATAGGATTTTGTTGCCATAGGCAGAATACCATTATATTACACAGTTAGTAGGCAGTATGTTACAATGACAGCATATTACAGTGTTAGAGTGGACCTAGATATTCTACCAGCATGTCACTAAGGCAACTCTTCCTTCCTCTTCAAACTGATGAAGACACGATATTAAATGTACATTATTTTGGCAGTACATCTGTATTAACCTCTTCTGCCAGGACTTTCACCTTCTTTCCTGTCTGGCTGACAGAAGTGCACTAAGGGAAATTTATGTTTCTGACTTTTTAAGGAAGTTTCTTTTTAATAAATTCCTTAAAATTCTTCAATTTAGTTGTATCTGTCTGTGTTCTCACTAATGAATATTTACATTATTACACTAATTTTATTTACAAGCAAACCGGAGACTGTTCTTGGGGCCATTTGTACAGTTTTGAGATTGCATTCTTTTCTTAATTCAAATGTGCATCTCTCTGCTGTGTAAAAATAAAGGCTAGTCACCACTGTAATCATTACTCAAAATCTAATTTATTGGTAATACACAAAAATCCATCAGTGGAAACATATGGATTTTTCTTCACTTTAACAGTAAAGATTGAATTCTTCAACAGTTGTTGAGAAGATTCTCTCAGACTTATTTTTCAGGTTCTTTCTGCTCCATATTAAAGCATTTCTCTGGTTCTTTCCCAGTTCTCATCTTCTCTTTTATTGATTACTTCCTTACAACTTAAGATGATATTATAATGCTTTTAATTATGGATATTTATATTCCTTTGTCTCAGCCTCTCTCTAATCATTAGTAGGAAGGTTTTGAGCTAGTTTTTCTGTTTGAATTTATCCCTTTGTTAGAACTGAAAGGATTGGTTGATCATATTCTTTCCTGATTTTTTGTGTCAAGTGTAAAAAATTGCTAGGCACTAACTGCAAATGAGTGCGTCTTTCTTACTGACATTTTCATTACATTTGGATTTAACAAGTGTTCATCTTTTTACTGGTAAATTGTTGGTCTCTTTGGCTTTTTTGCAGAGGTCACCAAGTTGTTTAAAAGTTCTGTGTTTTTAATCAGGCAGGTTGTGTAGGATATACATGTTACTGTGTGTAAACTAAAATCAGCATGTATATATGGAATATTCTCCCTGTGCAACGTGCCTCAAAGAAATTTGGCTTAATTTGAGGCTGCCCTGTGGGCTTGCTGCTGTCACGTTGTACATCACAGCTCTCAGTAGTTTCATCAGGTTCACAGTAACTGATGTTACTTCTTCAGCTCCTCTTGATCTCATCACCCCTCTGGTATTTTGTGTGACACTCTTGCCTTACATCCAGCACAGTTCTCTTTGCTTTTTAAAGCAGTTTGTGGGGTGCACAGGGCACTGAATGCTGCTGGTGTTTGGTAATGGGGACAGATAAAGTATTTTTAATTCATATGGGTAAGCATTTTTAATTCCATGGGCCTAGACAAAGGCAAACAACCACAAACTGCACTGTAGAAGCAGCACATGGAGAACATTACAGAATTTTATGTCATTAACTTTCAGGTATTTTAATACAATGATTTACTGCTGCTTTATTAAACCAATACAGTTAAGTTAGTTTTGAATGGACTAAAGGGGTAATTGCCTATGATTACTTCCAATGGCTTGCATGAGCCCTAAATTTTTAAATTAATGATCAGAATATCTACAAACTGAGCCCTGGCCATTTGGTTCACTACCCACAGGGAGTAGACAAGGCTGCTCCCCTGGCATGGTGGGATGGCTCTTACAGTTTGGAGACTGCTCCAAGGATAAACTCCACTAAACCCTGATGCCCAAATATATTGCATTAGTGTGGGACTGGCTGAAGGGATCCAGGAGCACTGGAGAGGATAATTCTAATTCCCTTCGCCTCATGGGCAGCAGCATCCATGAGAAGGGGTAGGAGGTGATGGCAAATGCAGTGGTAGGAAAGAGAAGGGGTGTGTTTTGTGCAGTTCTCTTCAGCAACAACTTTTCTTTGCCTCCTCCAGAAGAAAAGAGAGTGAGGCACTGTTGCACTATTGTGTCAATAGCACAAAGCAATCTGTGCATTGCTGCTTAAGTACAACATTAATGTCCTTGATATCCATTAATGCTCCATATCAATTAATATTTCCAAGCTGAGAAGAGCCCCAGTGACCATGTGACAGAAGCAGTATTCCAGCAAGGACAAAAGTTAAAATGTTGCTTTTCCTTACGAATCAAACAAAGCTGGAAAAAAAGCCTTGTTTTTACAAGCCTCCTGTACGTGTTCTTTGGAGTGGTAGAGAGACATCTGTCATGGCAAAGGAGAATCAGGTGACTCAGAGGGGTAGTAAATCATTGCAGCTGTTTCTGAAAGGCTGAGAGCTTGAACATTCTCATTCTCCCTTAGAAGGTACACTGTAGAAAAGTAGTACTTCTGTTTTTCTTGTCATTTTTCTTGCACACTTCATCTTTTCTCAGACAATGCATTAAGGAACCCTTTCTTTAATAGTACATAACCTTTCTCTAGAATAGTTTTGTATCACAGTGCTTATAGCATTAAAAAATATGAGAAGTTAATTTTTAAATACACACATAGAATTTTCTCATGGATTTGAGTGGTCTTTATCTACTGGATTCTTTTCAGTTTCTCCACAAAAAAAATTGCAGTCCTGTTTCCTATCATCTTACTTTTTGTACAATGCCTGTGTTTTTACTAAGGCTTGAAGACCTGTATTTCTTCTTGTATACATTTTAAAAAGTTACATCTAATCAGAGGAACAGAACAGTGTTAAAATGCAAACAAGTTTGTAGCTGATCAATAAAATCCCTCTTCTGCTCATTGTTATAGCACCCACTAATATTTCACCAGCTTCAGTACATGAAGGGATATCTCTACATCTTTCATCTAGGATGAAGCCTGATTCTTTTTCTTCCCAGGAACTGGCTTTGCTTATTCAGAAAAGCATTGTCAAAACAGCTAAAGGGATGTAGGTGCCCAGATCCTAAGGACGATTTTGTGGGGGCCTTTGAAGGTAAATGAGACAAGTCAGCATACTTAGAGAAACACAGCAGCATTTCTCTCAAACTGTGGCATAGTGAACAGGGGTTTGGATGTGTTGTGGCCATTCTGTACCATGCTCAGGGGAGAGGACTCACAAATGTTATTGATGTTTCTATAGAATATGATTTTTTTTTCACTCTGTTATGTTCCTCACCACTTCCTAGGATTCCCCCTGGAGATAATTAGGTATCATGCTGAAACTCCTAACCACAAACTGAATTTTGAAGAAAGGAAGCAGCTGGATGAGGATGTGTCTCTTGCTGAGGTTTAACAGTCAGCCTGTGTCCTTGAACAAAACCCCCGATCTCAAAGGACTTTCTGCTGAAATATACAAACAGTTCCAGGAAATTTTGGAAAATTTCCTAACTAAAAATGGAATGAGTCATCCACATCAGTTTTATATCTGCTGTTAGCTCAGTTAATAGCCATGCGTTAAGGAAAAATGACAAGAAGCGTGGAAGTTGTGTCTCCTACAGAGCTATTTTGTTACACAGTACAGATACTAAATTGCTTTCTAATCTATAATTCTGAAGGTTTTTTTCCACTTTTGTTCATTAAGAGTGAATATTTTCACATGGAAAGGACATGACTTGCACATTCAAAGACTACATGTACCACACTATATTGGTCAGTATGGATATATAGTCACTATTCTGTATTCAGTATAGGACTGGAATATTGAGTGTATATGGAGTGTATATTGAGTGCTTTTCATAATGTACACTGGTGCTGTCATGGCATGGTAACCAAGAAATAAATTTATCTTGGTACAGGGCCATTTATCTTGTCCTTGGATACAATACAAATCAAAGAGAGTTGACTGAATATGATCCTTAAATAGAGACTCTTAAAGACTAAGATAATTCTCAGATATAAATAACCCAACATTTATAATAAGGGCAGAAACCTCATGATTGTGGGAATTAACCCCAAATTAAGCAGAAACCCCTACCTATGGTGTTGAGCTTCTACAGTTTTGAATAAAATACTCAGTCTGCTTGCATGAATCTGAACTTTTGTTTTGCTAATTACCTGCTCTTTTCTTAAAATAACCTGCTGACCAAAAATAATTCAGTTATACCTGGGTGTGTATCCTTTCACATGTTGAAGAGGAGATTGTGTTCAGTAATTCTCCTCATCTTGTCTTGCCAGGCATGAGAGGAAGAAAAATATCACATGAATATTTTGCGGTCCAGTCCAATTCTGAGCTCTGATCCAGGCCCTGATCAGTGGTTGTTGTGGTTTAAAGACCTGTTGACAAAGAATAGAGGAATGTAGTAAGAGTTCGAAACAGGCATGTTTTGTTTCCCACCCCATGAGGCAGCAACATCCACTGTGCTGATTGACCATGGCCTCATTTCTATGGAGCTGTAGCACACAAATCAATTGTTCGGCAGTTTCCTTAGAAGTAAAATAAATCTATGATCTATGAAGAATAAAATACTTAGCAATATTATGGCTATTTTTGTGATTATCTCAAATAGTGGCCTGTTTCATGCAGCTTTGAGTCAGGCAGGGAAGATGTCTAGCTCTGAATTCTACCCTGTAGTAAATTATACTTGTAGCTCTTACGAGAGCAAAAAGGAAAGAAAACATTCAAATTGACTTGGCATCTCTTAGGAGACACAACAGTGGGGTGTCAGTGTTACCTGCAGTACCTTGGTAAATGCCTGTGTGCACAGGTCAGCAAAATGCTGTGGGATCTGCAGCTCTAAGAACATGTGCCAGTTCTGTGGCCCTTGGGTTTTTTCAAACCATACCTCAAAGATATGGTGAGTTTTTTACATACACATGATGGGTTGGTAAAACAAATCAGTAGTTGTTCACAGAAGATTTGATTTTACCCATTCTCAAGTATCAGAACATATATCTCTCCTCCATTCTGAATCTTGGGAGCTGACACTTTACCTAGCATTTGTTGCATTCACTTTCCAGATCATGTGAATGGTCACTGTACAAGCCCAACATCCCAGAGCTGCAGTTCAGGCAAACGCCTTTCCAGTGCGGATGTGTCGCGAGCAAACCGCCGAGGGCCCGGCAGGCCCCCCTTCAGGAAAGCCCAGTCTGCAGCCTGCATGGAGATTTCTCTCCCAGTCACCACAGAAGGTGGGTGGCAATGACTCTTTTGCCAGGTATTTGTGAATTTCTCACCCGGTGTGAAAGGGAATAAGTTCAGCAGGATCCTTGTCTCAGTTGTTGCCTTGAGCTAGCTAACACTTGAAACTGTGATAGGCAATCAGCAACACCGTGACCCTAATCCTCTTCTTGTGGGGAGTGTTTGTGTCCTAACCTGCCCACCTGCAGGGGTGTCTGCATCACAATTACACCTGGAACCAGTACTCCCTAATTTCCACACGTGTTAATAAAGGCAGAGCAAGGGGAATTATATCACTCAGATTGTCTACCTTGGTGTTTTAAAATGCAAATTGTTTCAAATACCTTTGTCATTCATGGCACATGGCTAGAAGATTTGATTTTTTTTATTTTTATGGTAACAAAAAATAGGAAATTTTTCCTCCACATTAATGACTGACGGTGAGCATAACATAACCCTTTTGGATAGCTCTCTTTATGTGCCACACAAACATGGTAAGTAACACTGTCCTATAACAGCTCCTGATGGAAAATACACCACTGCCACAGTAGTTTCTATTGCTGAGCGCTTTTCTTCATCCTATGTAGTACCAAACTCTTCTATTCTTGCATGCAGATACCCTGCAATATCAGCACCACTTGTACCTGCCAAGGCCACAGTATTACCTAACCCTTTTATGCTTTTTTTCTTCTTCCCTCCCATCCTCCTAGGGTAAATAAAGTCACTGGCAGGCAGAACTCACAGCCCCCTAAGGGCCCACTGACTCTTGTGTACAAAACATTTAGTAATACAGTGATACTTTCAATGGCATGATGTGGCTTGCTGCATCCCTGTGTCATGAAAGATTCACTTTATGGTGTTCATGGCTGTTTATAATGCCTGTCTAGTTTAATATAAAAGTGTATCTCTTTCAGAGATAATCATCCAACTTCCTTTCAGGCTTGAGAAGTAAATTGAATTAACTGACTTTTTAAAATCCTATTTAAAAGTATCACTTAAATAATATTAAAACTTTCAGTAAAGTCAGTGAAACGATTGTTGCAAGAGTGAGCCAGACAATCTCCAGAGTGATTTATACCCGCATGTAATGTGGTGGAGCATGGTTGGAGTTTGTCCTTGGGTGTCTGGATTTGTGTATAAGTCACCTTTCAGCAGGTCTGTTGACTAAAATAATTTTCTGATTATCTGTAGTCTCTCAGTAAAGCAAAGCCTTCTGTCCAGCTTGTCTAAACAGTTTTTCAGTTGGCAGTATTAGATTTTTGAGTTCTAGCTCTACTGCTTGATCTGCCTGGAATGACTGACATTCCACTGTTCTTCATGTATCTTGAGTTTCTAGACACGCTGTTTTGTCAAGTGGTTTGATGTGTTTCTAAAGGCTTTTCTGCTAAATAATATGGTGGAAGGTGGTATGATGCTTGAAAGATTCTTAGTCTGGGTGAGGGAAAAAGTAGAAAAGAAGTTAAAAGGTTTGAGAAAGAATATGCTGAGAATAAAAACTCTCTCTCTAATGTGAAAGTGGCTTTGATCAAAACCTTCTGGCTGAGCTGTTCCAAAATAAAATGAAAAAAAAATCCCCTCTTTGCTAAGAATTTATTGGCTACTTAGGAGCATATGCTGCAACAAACAATAGATGTATTCCCAAGAAATTATTTCCTTTATTTTTATATTCTTATGAGGTGAGTCAAGATACGTATTTTATGTCCTTTCTAGAAAAGTAGCATTTCAGGTTAGAATTTGGTAGACTTTCATTATTCTACCAGAGTAGAATTTTGATTAGAATTTGCTATCTCAGAAGGACTTCTTAGGCATTAAAAAAAAAAAAAAAAGCCTTTGTGTGGGGGTAAATGGTTCTTACCTTTTTTAAACCTGTCTCCAAGGCACTGATAATACTTGGAGATTTTTTTTTTAATAATGCTTCCAGTTCCTGCTCTTTACAACCTCTTCTATACAATTTGATTTAAAAGATAATACATTTTGGTAAGTAATCATAAGATGTATATTAGAATAATGAATGAATCTTCTTCCCTTGCATTGGATTTCAAACTCTGCTTACTCAAACCTGACCTCCTGGTATAATAGGAACTGTATTTCCAGCATTTTCATCAAGTCTATTTTATACAAACTTTCACACAATACATTCTTCTGACTTTGTTCCAGTGAGCTGATTGTCAAGATTTTGCTGACTCTTACCTCTTTACCTCTGCAGAAGGATTCCTGATATAGACAAACATTTTTGAAGAATGTCTTTGCAATGATGAATCATAGGAAGGAAATGGGGGGTGGGGAGGGAAGGGCAGAGTAGTTGTCTTGTTGTCTACAGGTTGAAATATTGCAAACTGCTCAGATTCATAGAGTGCTGATGTTTCTCCCACATTCATAGCAGAATAATTCAAAAGCCAAGTACCAGTAGCAGAGGAGTGGTACCTCATTACTGTTACTGCCTAAACCTATGGTTTTTTCCCAGTCTCCTCATCATCCTCTTTTATGCTTTTTGAAATGTTGCATGTTGTCTCAGTATCTTCTGCTTTCATAAATGGACTACTCTTATGGCTGTAGTAAAAAATTCTGTAGTTCCTATAGTGTTCTATATCTTATTTTTAGCAAAAAATTAGAACCTTGCAAATTCTCAATACCATATCATTATTTATAAGAAAGAGATTTTTTTTATGTGAAACACTGGAACAGGTTACCCACAGAGGTGATGGATGCCCCATCCCTGGAAACATTCCAGGTCAGATTGGACAGGGCTCTGAGCAACCTGACCTAGTGGAAGCTGTCCCTGTTTGTTGCAGGTGGGTTGGAACCAAATGACCTGTAAAGGTTCCTTCCAGCCCAAACTACTCTGTGATTCCATGATCACTCATTCTAAACAATCTTCTTTTCACATACTTTTGATTAAGCAGTATATTTCTTGAGATAATGTAAGAATTTATGGGCATTGTAAACAAACCCACAAATACAGAAAATTCCATTGCAGAGCTTCTAAAGTCTAAACTTCAAGTCCCGTTTGAAAAGAAGTTTTTGAGATTTCAGGAGTTAGTGATTATATTTCTTTGATAAGGCTTCCTTGCACAGAGTAGAAACTACATTTTTTTATTATCAAGTTAACCTTGTGCTCTTAAACAGTAATAAAAAATACACATGAACGCAAATTATTCTTAGCCAATAAAATCCTTACAGAGATTCTGACCCATGATAACATTCTGTAGAATGGGAATGTGTTTTGTCTCCAAACTTAGTGGATTTCTTTGAGGGCTGTAGCCATTTGTACTGCTCATGTTTTAGTGTGTTCCAGCTCGAGGTTCTGACTAGCACCCAATTTTTTCTGCAGGTCTTCACAGAAACACTGAAATAGGGATTAATTTTTTTGTTTAGCTTCCTGGGGAAAATGTGTGGCTCGACTGGTTTGCCTTCTGTACTGTGGCACAGACCCAAAATAGTCCATCTCAGCCTAAGAGCTAACATCATAGTTTTTAAACCTGCAGATATCCCAACCTGATCAAGAATTGCAGTGTAGATTAATAGATCCCAAACGTCTGCTTCTTTTCTGCACAGGAAAATAAAATATGTATTGTGTTTGAATTTTTAATTGCAATTTTAGATTAAAGAAAACCCTGAATTAAAGAAAACAGTGGCATTAAAGAACAAAAATAAAATTGCTGTGGGAGGGAGCTCAGTGTGGTTGTACTTGTGTAGCTGGTGGGTACGTGGATGTGTGCACAGATGCACGTGCTGGCACACATTTCTCCTTGCTTTGTGTGTTATGAGAAGTCTTTCAGATTTAAGACTTCTTGGTTTTTGGTTGTTCTTTTTTTTTTTTTTCAAACACTGCTTTTTTAAGCTATTTTGCATTCTCCAAAGGTTTCTCTCTAGCTTGTGCTGGCTGAAGTTGTCTTTTTTTCCTCCTTGTCTGCATCCATACAGAAATCTGGGCATTCTGCATACCTATGTCCACCTGTGGTTCCATCATACATTGTGGGAAGAAAATACAGAGTAGAGTTTTTCCTTTGAAGTGTTGTGTTTGGAAATTCATTTACTCCCAGCAGCAGTGATATAAAACTGTCTTCCTTTTTTTACTATTTTTGTTCCCCAGCCTAATCACCTTGTTCTAGAAAGGTCATTTGCATACTGGTGTTACAGAATTGCCTCTAAACAGGGAATCCTAGCAAGGTTTTGCTGTGCATTGTGATTTTCTAGGAATGCTAAGAACAAAGGCTTGGTATTTGCTTTAGCTTTCCTTTAAAACAATTCCGTTTCAGCACTTAGGTTTTGGATTAACTCTTTTGATTATAGGTAGTTAAAATTTGGTACAGAGCACTTGAATTGAAATGTCACTACGAGCTGGCAAAATGAACCACTCAAGTCATTATTATTTTTAATAACCTTATCAAAATTCTATGGCAAGTACAGCACCATTTCCATTTTAACTGGTCCAGTATACTTGTATACATGAAGTTTTTCTTTTGTGTCTGTATATGCATAGGATGACTACAGTTATTCAGGGATAAGTTGTTCTCTCATCTGCACGACTTTGTCCAGTTTGTTTTGGAAAATAGACAATATTTGATACATACTATATAATTTAAACTTTCTTTATTCATCAATAGTATTTGTGAAAATTACCATTAAAAAAAAAAAAAAGCTATTTAGGTAACCTGAGGGAAACTTCCAGGCAAGTCCAGTGTGCTGTAGCTGGTGTCTTCAAACATGATACTGAGTCGTTATCTTAGAAAAAAGGCCACTGCCTGAGGAAGCAGACTCACCTGGTGTCATGCTGAGCATTGCAATGTTTGCTGTGTAGTTTATATAAAATCTATATCATTCTTCTCCTGTCAGTTATGGCTGTGCTGTGAAGCCATCTCCGGCAGTGCTGTATCCATAACACGTTGGAATTTCTTCCACTGGATGAGTAAATGTGGCCATGAGGTTTCATTCCCGTGTGGCAAGGTGGGGGTAGAAGAGGGAGGTTTCTGTTTTTATCACTGGCTCCTCTTTTTCTTGAGTCTCTTGGGTCTGAAGCCCACGTGTGGCTGTGAGGTAGGTACTGATGGCCAAGGGGTTGGTTGGTGTAGTTTTTAAGGCAGTGCTTCCTAGGCCTTCAAGGAAACAGAAAAAGAACCTGGTTACTTGATCTAGAAAAATATTGGGAAAAAAGCACAAAAGTATTCAAATGCATGGCAGGGTACTGCAGAGAGGAAGGGAATAGTCAGCTGTCCGTGTCTCTTGAGAAAAGGACAGGACATAAATTACTGAGGCAGAAGCCTGACTTAAGGAAGACAGTTGGGGATTCATTTTGATCACAAGGGTAGTTAACTGCAGAAATTAATTCTCTGAGGAGGTTATTGCTTCTCTGGCAGGTTTTCAGAACAGCTCATGTTCTCCAGCACATTCCCTTTGCCAATACTCTCCGTCTTGCAGAGTGGATCATTTCTGGTAAACTTCCTTGCCCAAGCAGCCAAGCCAGACTGGCACTTACGTGATCCCCTGGGCATGGCACAGCAGTCCTGGGATCCTGCTTCACAAGGCCCCCGTGGCTTTTCAGAGCTGGATTTTCATAGCACATGGAAAACCTTTACATTGATTGATTGATTGATTGATTTCTCAGGGAGGGGCTGATGGTGACTCTTCCTGCAAATCATTTCCATTTTGATAGCATTTGAAGTTACTTTGCCATCAGTTTAATTGGTAAGACCTGTGTAACAGGAAAAAACTTAGAGACACTGTGATAAACCACAGTCCCCACTAACTGTTCTGTTTGTCAACATATTTCTTGTCTGTGCAGAGGGGCAGATAAAAATGTTGCAGAGAAGACTTATTCTAGATCTAGAAAGTGTGTTTCTTACTTTCCTTGGAGTATGTTTTCTGTTAGATTCTACCAGGATTGACTTGATTTCTTATGAGAATCTGCAAATTTTCCTTGTTTTTAAAACAACCAACTCAATTAAAATATTGTTGTTCTTGCAGTCACTGAATATCTAGTCAGTTTAGTCAGTTTTAATTTAAATAATGATTTGATTCCAGGTGAAGCTAAGTTCACACCCTACTCTAGGCATGTTAAATTTGAGGGTGAGTTATGCCCTGCACACTCAAATTTAGCTTTTTTTTCCTTGCTAGCCATCAATTCAGATCAACCCCAAGTGTTTTGCTATATCCATGGTCACTTCCCTTGCCCTGCCTCTTCCACTCCCAGTGCCCCTGGAGGTTCAGGTTTTGTGGGTCTCTGAACTTTCACCCCAGTGACAGCCTGAGGATGAAGCTGAGGCCCCAAGAACCATGGGTGGCCCAGGTGAGAAAGGTGTGGAGGCAGAGATGTTGCCGTGCCATGGCTTCATCATCTTCCATGATGCCTTTTGTCTCCACTTTATCCTTGAATACTTCCACGTATAAAAGTTATACAAATTATTCTTTCCTGAACTGGCAGTGTTATGAAAAATGCTTCAGCAGAATGGATAGTTCAGGTTGGGGTTTCAGTTCTAGAGAATTGTGATATCTTTGAGTAAAAAACATATGTCCAAGCTCATAAACTTAAGTCCAAATTGAGCTGTTCGTGATGTTAACGTAAAGACAGTTTGCTTGTGTAAGTCAAGGGAAGTGATTCATACAATTAAATATGGAAGTTTGATAGATTCTTACTGCAAAGATCTTCTGCATTTTTATAGAAATTACTTCTGCTTTTTCAACATGAAGAATAATTCTGCCCTGACAGTTCCCTTCTGTTTTTAAAACTTGCTGAACTAAAACATAAGCCTCAACTTTACTATATTCTGGAAATACCAAAGATCCAGGTCTACTTTCTTGAATATATTTTCTCTTTCAAGCCTTTATTTGCCATCTATTCCATCAGTGTTGTATCCATGAAACCTTTCAGGTTATGCTGCCTTAATTGTAGCAACTTCAGGGCAATACATTTCAGAACTTGCTCCGGGGAGGGTCAAGCATCCCACAGCTGTGAGCTCCATGACAGCACAGACACAGCCACCGTGGCTGGAATGCTCTGCAAGCTGCATATCCACAGCATCGTTTTAGGGCAACTTAAATTTAAGCTGATCTGGTTGGAAATCATTCACAGTAAAATTCCAGGTTATTAGCACATTATTTGTGCTTAGGAAAACTCCTGCTGCTTTCTAGTGAATTGTGTCATGTGGAATGCAGCTTTAGAGTGCTGCTGTTAAAATGTTGGGTTTATAGCCAAGCAAACGTGCAGTGTTCCTAAATGTGTCTTACTTCCTGCCCCTTTCTCCTCTGTGTTGCTGAAGCATTGCCATCATGTTTGGTCTCTCTATGTCTGTGATGTTACTGCGCGCAAATTCATGCTGTAAGTGTAATTCCTTTACTGAAAATTTCCCTTGACATTCAGAGCTTTGAATGCTTTTCTGACTACATAATTTTGAAAGTGACAGATTTCTCTTAAAATGTAAGATGATGGTCTTACTCTGGCAAATGTTTTAAATAGTTCCATTGGCCTCTGTTAGTTTGGGTGTTTGGGATTAAAACTTTTAGAGTTCTCCAAGTGAGAAGAATATAAACCATTCCACTTTTTTTTTCCCTAGAATATATTGATTTCCATGTCAAAAAGGTCAACTTCTGTATATATTTCATAAACAGATCAATTACTCATTACTGTAACACCAGCAAAGAAACTATAAATAGCATCCAAGGCACTGACAATCAATTGCAAAACTCTTCAGTAATGAGTGTAAATATTTGCTATGAAAATGTTGATCTTTGTCACTGGTAGGTTTGGGTTTTTTCATTCCTCTTAACAAGTGGTACTTCTGTTTTCCTGATTCATAACTTCATAAAGAAAATCACTTTATTTAGTCCTAATTCCACTGTTTTATAAAAATCCCAGTAGCAATTTCCTGGAAGATATGATTTGTGAGGATGTGTTCCCCTTACAAAGCTTGAGTGCAGTTGAGAATAGACAAGTCAGAACATTCCCCCGAGCACGGCATACATGTGGGGTTTTTTAATTCCATGGGAAAGTGAGGAAATTCTGATTTTATTGCTGCTGAGCAAAAGGAAGTTAAAAGAAGAAAATACCTCTGCAGCTCTTCGTTCTGTACAGGTGGCAGTTGAAAAACATAGAATAAAACATTTACTCAAACAATCTTTTGAATTCTCAGAAAACCCCCAAACCCCAAATTAAATCTTCCCCCAGACACCAGTGCACTGCAGCAGGGCCCTCTGTGAGGCAAGGAAGGGGCTGGGACAACTGCTCAGGGCTGCTTTTGCATAAATGTCATGATGATGTTGGGTTCAGTCTTTCCTGTCCTTTTGCAGTGCATGTGCCTTCATGGCAGTGGGTTGCATTCCCAGTGCTCCAGCACTTCCATGGAATCAGAGCATCCTCACACGACAAGCAGCACTGCACTGTTCACACACGGATGAACACAGGGGAAGACTCAAAAGCAGTGGCTTCCTTTTTTACCTGCATTTGCATTGAAGTGTCCTGTGTGTTTTTTCATGAGGTGGGAAGCAGCTTAGAGGGGTTTTGGTTGCTTTTAAGTTGTAAAGCTTCTGTTTGTACCCTGCTGGCTCATCACCTGAATTTAACAACCAGTCCAGTGTCACAAAGGAAGTTGGTTCCTGAGTTTCCATCGGCAGCTCATTAACCCAAACCATGCATAGGAGGGGCCTGAATGAAAACATTTTGAAATAAGCAGAGCTACTCTTAAGACAGCAGTGGTGTTTATTCTGTGTGGCCTTGACCCATGGAATACAGCTTTTTGAAGTGCACTGACTGCAGGTAGTAATGCTTTAGAGCCGTTTATCATTCCAACAGCAGCATCTCCCAAATTACAGTCACTGCTTAGCTCTCAGGGGCCACTGCATCCCTCTGATGGTGCTCTCTGCTGCCAGCTGCAGAAACAGCCTGGAGACCTATCTAGGAGAAAAGAAAAGCCAAAAAATCTGGGTGCGCAAGAGGAAGAGAAGAAAAGATGTGGTGATCTGAGGGGCTGTGTGGGACCTAATGGATCCTGGGAGTTGGATATGTGCCTCTCAGAGAAAAGGGAATACTGGGCTTCTTCAAAGCAGGAAGCAATCTAGAGACAGGAGCACATTTATGAGACAGTGCCATTTAGCAGGATGTTCTCCAGAGGAGAAGACGGAAACTTCTGAAGAGCTTTTCACAGGTGAATGTCTTGTCCCCTGGCTGAAGCACCAAGTCCAAATCAACTCTGGCCTATGTTACAAGGAAATGATCCTAGTTCAGACTCCTGCAGAAAGATGTAGAGACATTCTTGCTACACTCATCATGCAGACTGAGAAAAGGAGAATAGAACAGAAAACCTGGAATATGGTGGCTGGGTTAAGGATTGTTACAGACTGCCAAGTCAACTTTGAGAAGATGGGATGTCATTTTAAGACAGAAATCATACTAGCAAAGGATTTGGTGGTTTTTTTAAAATTCCCAAGGCAAGTGCTTTTGTGTTTCTCCAGGATACAGTGCCATGCTTTCTAGATGAAGAATTCGGGGTAGAATCTCTTTGAGAAAAGAGTCCCAGGGAACAAGACTCAACTAAATTTTATCCTGAAATCTAGGAAGAGGAGAAATTTCTACCTTGCTTTAGAGCCAGCCAATAAAGTCACATAGCAGTTGCAGACTTTGCTCTTCGGATATGTTTAATGACATCGAATTTTGGCATATGTCTTGCTGATCTTTGGAATTTCAGTTTGAGTAGTGTATTTCATAGAAGATGGCACAGTATGTTCCCAAAAGTGTCCTAAAGATTATATCTGTTAGTGTCAGTTTTGCAGAGATGTATTAGTTAACTGTACTGCACAGGAGTGAGGAACATTTCTTGTTAATTTAGGGAGGGAGAAAGCTTGATGACACATGCAAATGGCACATCATATATTTTAAGTTCTGTGTATGTCGCCTACACTAACTGCATTTGTCCTTTCAACATCTTTCTTAGCTTGAGCACCACCATGTTTGAATTTTATATTACTGTGATATTAATACACCTGTTAAAGAGAAGATTAATTACATAATAGCATTTTTATTAAGGATCAGGTACCCTTTGGGAGAAAAAAAGAAAAAAATATATACATATATGGAGTCCTGATGATTTCTGCCTTCATGTCTTCCTTTCTTTACCTGGCAGCTGTCAGTGCTCAGGAAGGAGTTGGGCCAACTCATTTCCTGCAGGAGGAGTAAAAAGTGCTTGGGGTTGTGGGAGACACTAATTCTCAAGGTATTAGCAGCTGTGTCCGTAGATGTGCCAACAATCCCAATTTATGCAGCTACATGGTGCTGAGACAGAACTAGAGAGCTACAGCAGTGCCTATGTGAAAGTGGAAATGGGGCAAGGGCAGCACTTGGAAGTTCAGGTAAACATAAGCTTCTCTTCCATGAGAGTGGAACTGAAGTGCCAGGACCAGCTGTCCTGTGAAAGTCCTCTTTGACAAGTTACAGATGCCCCCAAAGGACAGAAGGTGGCCCAAGTGTGAAAGAGTAGCAGGAGAATCTGCCCCAACCCTGTGTGCCAACACTTAAGGCAGAAGCACGTGCAGAAATACTTGGTGTGGTTCCAGCAGTGCTTCGCCCTGGTTCTCTCCATTCTTCCCCAGGGAGCTGCAGTGTAGGGATAACTTCGAACTGAGGCATCTGGGCAGGGGAATGCAATGCTGCAGTTTGTTGTCTGAGGAAGAGATTCACTGGCAAAGCTGCTGCTCTTGTGGAGCACAGGAACCATGTATACAGTGTGAGGATTAGCTCAGTTTTAAGCTGGAGTATGTGAGAAAGTAATTTTCTAATTTTATTCTTCAACCATTACTATTCCTCTTTTTAGATACTTCTCTTGGCTCTGAAGAGGTGACTCTCTTCTGAGCTATAAAAAGGGCAATTTTGTACCAGATACAGATCAGCTCCGTAATGATAGGTTCAGGAGCAAGACCTTTATCACAGATCCAGTACCTTCAACTATTTCTCTACCTCCAGTTATTGTTGTTGCAAAAGAGCATGTGGGGTTTCCAATTATCTGATCCCATTTTTAACTACAGGTTGGTAAAGAGCAGCACTGGCATAAGTTGTTTCGCCAGTGCTGTGCAGCAGCCAGCCCTACTCCCATCTTCCCTCTGGCTCCTTGACTCTTCAGGAACTTTTTAGCCCTCTGTGCATTATAGCCTCTGATGTTCCTGCCAGTGCCAGGAGCTCCCTCACACAGCTTCGTGCTTCCTGCCTGGCACTAGGCAAAGCAAAGCAGAGCTCCTTAGCCTGTTCATTGTTACCTCTCTCTGAAAAGCTCAGAGAGAGTCTCTGTACCTGGGCACTTGCAGTGGGGGGAGCACAGCTCTGTCTCCAGCTGGCTATCAATGCTGCCTGCTAAAGCTTCGGCACTGCCAGCTCCCTTTGCAGTTGTTGCCAAGGGCACAGAGCGGGTTTCTCACTTCACCCCTTGGGAAGCCAGAGTGGATTTGTACCCTGAAACATTTTGGAGACTGAGTTCAGTTCAGCAATGGGTGTCTTATCCCCAGGGAGCAGTTATTAATACCTTCACAGTAAATGATGGCTGTGAATGCAGTGCTGGAGTGTCCCAGTGATGGCAACAAGAGCAGAGTAGGGGACATGTGCTCTGAAGCTGGTAATGACATCTCCCTTCATGTCCTGCAGCAACGAGATACATGGATTAATTCTAAATGCATTGGTAACATATGGGCCTAAAATTATTTTGTGCTATTTAGAACAAGTCCTTTGAGCTAAGGCTGTTGTAAATTCTAATTAGTCCATGCTAATCTCCATAATAGGCAGCTATTTCTAATGCAGATCTAACTGATGATGTCTGACAGCATTTTCCGCACTTATTTATACACTGGCAGCAAGCTGGTATCATGCTAGGGTCAGAATGTTTGCTCAGGTTAAGAAAACTTTATTTTCTGTACTCAGCAGGAAGTTTGTATTTACTGCAGGCTTGTGCCTGTTCCTGGAGCAGTAATTTATGCCTGTTTGCTTGTATTTGTTTGTGCAGAAAATAGGGAAAACTCCTTCAGCCGTTCCCGAAGCTCCAGCGTGTCCAGTATCGACAGGGACTCAAAGGAGGCGATCACAGCTTTGTACTTCATGGAGTCCTTTGCCCGAAAGAACGACTCCGCTGTTTCCTCCTGTCTCTGGGTTGGAACAGGACTCGGAATGGTCATAATCCTGTCCCTAAATCTGCCTGCTAGTGACGACTTACGGCAGTCAGAGCCTGTCGTGGTGTCACCAAGTGGTGAGAGTGCAGCTCTTTTCCTGCTTTTTATCTGTCTTGGTACAATGGGGCAATAACTGCATGATTTTGTACGGGCTTTTGGGCAGAAATGTCTCAAAAAATCAAGTGGTCACTCACTGAGTGGAGGGCACACAGGTAAAGATGCTCATGAGGGACCAACAATTTTATGGACTGAGACACTTTGGTTGTGTTAGTTCCAAACGTTGCCTTGTGCAACAGGCAAAGTTCCGTATTTCTTATGAGGACAGGGAAATTGGGAGACTTCCTTCATATTGTGAAGTTACAGTCCTGTTTACAATTCTGTCTGGGATTCTGCAAACAGTTTGGCTCTCTTAGTATCAGAAAGCTGCAGAGAAGCAGAAGGGAGCTCAGGAAAGGAAACAAAAATGTTGGCAGGTTTCTGTACCAGGAGAGATCCTTGGCTGAGTGAGTGACAGATGGTGTAGCAGAGAGAACAGAGGGCTGAGAGGTCAGGTCTGAGGAGAGACAGCATGTGCTTAAAAAATGGACAAAAAAGGGAGAATACACAGAAGCAGAGGTTTCCTACCCCAGTTTGTTTAGAAAAACAATGCTGGAAGGTCACCAGACATAGAGCAATTTTACTGCTGGGGAATAAATATTCTACCAGCATAATGTAGAGAGAAACAACAGGCCACCTTCAACAGCATGTGTTATATCCATCATTGTAGATATCAGCTGCCTGAGACCTTTCCAGTTTGTTCACTTTCTCATGTGGTCAGAAAGAACAGAGCAAGCACGCCTTGTCACCTTGGCTGGATCAATGTGTGTGCTGTGTTTACAAAAGCTGACTGTCAGCTGTGCTGTGCTGACAACCAGTCTGGCTGTGGTGCCAGTGCCAGTGAGGGGAAATTCTGTTCTGCAGGCACCGTCCTGACACTGAAGGGAGCCGTGCTGACCTTCGCCTGCTTGGACTGCATGGGGACATTGACACACCGGCCCTATGAAGTCTGGAGGGACCCACACAGCGCTGATGACGGTGACAAAACAAGGAAAAGGAAACTTGTCATGCATTCCCCTTCCTCCTCCCAGGATATGGGTGATCATCAATTTGCAGTCATTTGTTCAGAAAAACAAGCCAAAGTCTTCTCATTGCCTTCCCAAACATGTCTTTATGTCCACAACATCACCGAAACGTCCTTTTTATTGCGAGCAGATGTGGTCACCCTCTGTAACAGCGTCTGTCTGGCGTGCTTTTGTGCTAATGGGCACATCATGACACTGAGGTACTTATCTAACTAATCTTGTGGCAAAACTAAGCAAAGAGGTGGCACAGTGCTGTCATATTCCACTTGTGTTTGCTCCAGAGTGCCTGATGCTCTGCATTAACTCCCTGGTGGGTGCAGTTACTTCCCTGCCTTGACACAGCCACCCGATCCTTGGGCTGTCTCCACGTGGGGAGTTAAGGCAGGCAGGTGCACAGAAAAGCAAGCTCCTGGTTTTTTCTAGTAATCCCCTACCTCTGACAGTTGATGGCTGGTGATTTTTAACTGTGATAAAAGAAAGCCCTGATAATTTTGCTCAGCTATGATGGGTCAGGTATAGAGAAGTATAGAACTCAGCCACAGAAAGGGTTCTGTTTAACCTTTGTGAAGTACCAAGCCCCAATCTTGGCACTTCTGAAGATTTTCTGTTCAGAGCGCTTGGTTTCCCTTCCTTGTCCCCTCCCCCAGGGAGCTGACTGTGCAGTAGCCCTGTAGTTGTACCTTTACCTTGCTGCACCCTCTTTCCCTGGCCAGGCCATTTAAATTTGGGAAAGTACTGTCCAAAACAGCAAACCACGGGAAGCTGGAGGACAGCAAAGGCCTTTGTCCACAGTGTGGAAGCAGGACCCTGCCAGGCCTTTTCCTACAGATGTCCCTGCAGGCCTTGCCCTGCAAATGACCCAGCCATGTGGCACAAGCTATCCTGTGCCACATGCACATCCCTTATCCAAACAGTAGCAGAAGCCTCAGGGCCATGGAGGCAAGGCAGCTGAAACTTCTCCATGCAAGCAAACAAAATACAATGGGAACACAGCATTGTTACAGCAGAATTTTTCAGCTTAGAGCTGTACTTTAACTGTTGCAGTTATGAAGAGCATAAAGTGAAGTGTTGGTTTAAAATGCAGGCACAGAGCAGGCGTGCCATGTGTGGTAGCTGGTGACTAACCTGAGAATCTGCTTCTCCTCAGCTTGCCCAGCCTTCGCCCGCTGCTGGACATCAACTATTTGCCTGTCACAGACATGAGGATAGCAAGGACCTTTTGTTTCACTAATGAAGGGCAGGCTTTGTACCTGAGCTCTCCCACAGAGATCCAGCGCCTGACATACAGCCAGGAGATGTGTGACAATCTGCAGGTAGGGCTCACACCTCACTCTGGTGCCTCTGTGTGGCAGGGATGGTGGCCTCACTCATCAGGGCTAGATTGGCGCTGATAAGGGCAGTGCTGCAGGGGCGGGACACGTCTGTTCCTCTCCACTTGCCCTGACTGAATGGTGCCATAGCAACAGAGAGGGGTCAGCAGCTCTGTTGTTCTTTGGGCTTTTTCATGCACTGTCACCTGCACCTGTGCAAAAAAAACAGTGTTAGAGATGGGCTGGTTTGGTTTGGTTATTTTACAATGAAAATGCAAATGAAAATGTCATTTACTGAAGAGAAGGAATTGTGAGAGGTTACAGGGAGAAACATGAGTAATAAAAGGGAAAAAAAAAAAAAAAAAAAGAGGGGGAATAAGTTCTGGGTTATGTAATTAGCAGTGAACCAGAATGGAAGTATAAAAGAAATGGTCCTGCCAGCACTCATTATGCCCTAGGGAATAACTTGTGCTGAGCTGCTCAACTCACATCACAGCACTGTCTGTCTCAAGTCTGAAAAGGCACTTTGAGGAGCGAGCATTGCACACCAGCTTTTGTGCACCAGAGAGGAGATTATTTTGCAAGGAGCCAATTTTAAAATAATCTAAAGGTTTGACCGATGCATCTTAGACTATGGATCTACAGCAAGAGGCTGTTACAAGCTAGATTTTTTTTTTTTTTTTTTACCAGCCTTAACAGCATCATGCAGCTACCAAGCAAAGCCCTTGTTTCTCTGTACTGCTGGACTATGGCTGGTTTTATCTTGGCTTTTATGCAAAAAAAAAGGTTTGCATGGTCATTATGTGTGTACAGAAAACAGATGACCCAGTATCACCTGCTACCCGGGAAAACAAAGCTGGGCTGCATGAGAGCTCCACTTGGGCTCCAAGGGCTGCAGCAATTTTTCTCCCCCGAGCAGGTGACAGTGCAGAGGAGCAGTGGCTGTGAGTCATAGCCCTGTCCTCGCACTCAGCCCCCAGGAGCGAGCGCTGTGTGCAGCACAGCAGCTGGATCTGCCTGCTGAGGCTTGGCTGAGCAAACACTGAGCTCAGCAACAGGACAGAAGCTGTTCCCAGTGCACACAGCCCCCTGCTTTCAAACACTAATGGGGCTGCACACTTTTCCCATCAGTTTTTTTCCAGAGAGTCGGCTTTTCCTGGTACTGCTGCAAATAAATCTGCGCCTGACATTTGTTTGGAGTGACTGCAGAGCAGTGCCTTCAGCAGATGTGCTTGTTTAGCATTGCTGATGGCACACTAATGGGGTGGGAGAAGGTTGTAGAAAAGTAATGAATTTTGTTTTAAAAGAAAAAAAAAAATCAACTAAACAGCAAACCACCAAACTCTGAATTGCTGGCAAGCAGTGAACACAGGTGTGCCATAAAAAGAAGGTAGAGTGACTGCCCAGCCTGGCTGGGCAATCACTAAAGCAAAATACATAATACTCAACAAATTGTTTATTCAATTATAGTGTCACCTCTGCTGTTCCTAAGCAAAATGTGACCTTATCACTGGTGTTTTCATTCGGTACTAACTGCAATTTTTTTTCTCTGGTAACAAACATGGGACTGGGCAGTGACAAACCAAGTCCCTTTGAAAGCATGAGTGAGTCCAGTTAGCTCCAGCATTTGCCAGAATACACAAATATTGCCTACACCATATGGTTTGCACAACAGACTATTTTAAAACTAGTTGATTAGATCCAGTGCATGTGGCTTGTTAATGAAAATCAAGAAAACACCTAGAGCCACTTTCACCTCACTAACCTTTTACTTGGATGTTTTTCTGGCTTTACTAGGACATGCTTGGGGATTTGTTTACTCCTGTGGAAACACCAGAAGCCCAAAACAGAGGCTTTCTCAAAGGACTTTTTGGAGGAAGTGGACAAGCTTTTGACAGAGAGGAGCTTTGTGAGTAATTTATTGTTTGGGGGGTTTTTTTGGCAGAAATTCATTCTTGAGATCCTCTGCCCTTGTTATCAAGGAATGGAGCAGTACACAAGATTTAGACGATTGATGAAAAGAGAAAGTTGACCTAGTGGAGGAAGGGGAGGGTCCTTGTCTGCCATTCCATAACTCCTTCTCCTTGGCAACTTGTCTTGATCAGCTGAGTGGGGGGCGTATGACTGCACTGCCGACATGACGGTGACAGAGCAAAGCCTTTCCACACGTGCCACAAGCCCCTCGAATGATGTCGCTGCTGCAGGGCTGCAGCTCAAGATTCAGGAGCACTGACAGAACCAGGCCAGGAGCTCATCCCTGTCTCTCTGCCTGCCCATTTCTCCTTTGCAGTTGGCGAGGCCACGGCAGGAAAAGCCTCCCGCAGCCTTGCCCAGCACATCCCTGGATCCGGCGGGATTGAGGGCGTGAGAGGAGCCGCAGGTGGGGTCATTGGGGACCTGACTCGTGCGCGCATTGCCCTGGATGAGAGAGGGCAGAAGCTGGGCGAGCTGGATGAAAGGACTGCCAGCATGATGGCCAGCGCAGAGGCATTTTCCAAACATGCACACGAGGTAGGAGCCCTGGCACCCACACCCTGGAACTGGGAACTGCCAACCCTGCCACCCAGCCCTTGCTTCCCTTTGGGAAAGCCAAGTGCCCTTCCCTCCCTTCACCCAGTCGTGGTGTTGGACGTGTGTTCATGTCAACTGGCACGGCATTGTTCCTGCTCCCAAACTATCAGAATGCCAAAAATAAACTGCCATTGCACATTTCCAGAAATGAGCATCCATTGTTAGCCTCTGAATTTAGAGCATGGCACTTCTCATCTTGTCTTTCTCACTAATTCGTTATGATTTGTTTTTTTAAGCCACTTAATGCAGCACATCCAAGCAGTAGGGCAGAAAACAGGTAGGTGGATGAGTGTAAAGGAACCTTTACAGATCTTATTGGGAAGAGGAGAACATTACTAGTACAGCCCTGTGGTACTGTTATGTAGAATAGGCCTTGCCAGGAATAGGAATAGCTTCTGTCCTTGGAGCTGGAAATGGAAAGCTTTTCCATCCCACGCTGTTAAGACTGGGAAAACTAAAGTGATTTTTCTTGAAGATAAAACAACATCAAAGCATACTTCCCAAAATGCACGTTTTTCATTTAATGTGCATCACAGCTCCGGACAGGACCTTTACATTTTTATTGGCTTTTGTAAGTGTGAGGCAGAAAGAACGTGGCCTGAAATGCAAGACGTTTATATAGTCAGGGCATATCTACTATGCTTCATAGATAAGTGTCTTTTCATTCCTATAGAAAGCAAGTTCCTTTAATTTTTGAAGAAGAAAAGTAGCTAAAGCTCCTCAGGAAAAATCTTCTAAAACCAGCAACAGCAGGTAATGCTTTTTTAATGTGATGACTATGAAATTAAATAGAGATCTCAGTGGACTCAAGACCTGCTGGCATTGTTAGTGAAGTATTGGATTGTTCTGCATTTATTAATTCTGAAGTTTGACACTTACTA
This sequence comes from Chamaea fasciata, assembly GCF_029207755.1. NCBI lineage: Eukaryota > Metazoa > Chordata > Aves > Passeriformes > Sylviidae > Chamaea > Chamaea fasciata. Next base: position 25,936,805 of record NW_027094087.1, read on the forward strand.
AACCTAGGTCATGTGTGGTCTCTCAAATGCAGGGCAGTGTTTGATTGCCATTTGTTTGGTTTTTTTCCCCATCTCTGTAGGTGATGCTCAAATACAAGGACAAAAAGTGGTACCAGTTTTAGACTTTCAAAGAAGCTGCTTGTGGCTTTATTAAGAACACTGTTCAGGGAAGCAACCTTTATTCCCAAATTTACCAGTCACTGGCCAGAGACAGTTTTTTCTCCTAGAAGATGTTTTCCTGTTACTATTATTGGATTCATCACAGTGGACGTCAAGGAGAAATTTTACAGACCGTGGGACAGAAGCTGGAATCGTGAGGGTCTTTCCAACAGCTGACTCATGGGGTGGCCAATTTTTTCCCAAAAGGAACTCAACCATCACTGTGGCATGTAGTTTTTCAGAAGCTGTAGGTATGAACTGTGGGGAGTGCGTCTGGTTAAAAATATTCTGTACAAACTCGAATGTTAATGCACTTATAAAACTTTGCATGACTAATTGCCAACTTAAAAAAAAAAAAAAAAAAAAAAAAGAGAAAAAGGAAGCATGTTGTGACCGAAAAAAATGGGATTTATTTCTATTCTGAGGAAAAAAAAAGAAAAAACACCTTAAATGACAAAAATCTTTATTTTTTAAAAGTGACATTATAAAAGGCCAGTACATTTCAAGCATGTTTGCTACTGTTCTCCACATAAAAATGAGTTGAGCTGCATTTTCTTATCTGCTATTTATTTCCCTTGAAAAGCCTTGTTGAAAAGCAGTGTTCTTTAACTCCTACCAGAAAAATAAATAAATTTAAAATCCTATCCCCAAAATTTAACGATTTTGCAGGTAGCTGGACAGGCACTATCTGGAAAGGTCATTAAGATGTGCATAGATGGTTTATTTGCAATTCAGAGCACATGACACATCACCCTAATCTATACTTTTTAAAATGTGCTCTAGATTCATCTGCTGTCCTTGAAGGGGGGCCGTGGCACTTTTCATCCCTGTGGAATCTGTATCACTTGGTTGCCTTATTTCCCAGTAGCAGGAATAGAAAACCAGCTTTGGAAACCATTTCTTCAAGTTAGGAAAGGCAAGATGGGAAACCACAGTCCCATCAAACACTGCTCACAGAGGCTGCTTAGCAGACTGCAGAGCAGCTTAAGTGCTCAGCTGAAACTACGGAAGGGGACCTGCACAGAAATCCCCCTAAAACCTGTGAGAGAGAGGTCAGAGCTAGGAACACTACACAATGGGCCAGGGAAGAGCGTGGAAAACTATTGTCAACATATATATGGAACACAGATATAAAGTGACAGCATGGGTGAGTGGCAATTTGTACTCTGCTCACACTGCTACAGGTAATTTGCTTCTGCTTCAAAGTGGCTTGTTTGGTTTTTGCAGTGAATGCTGCAGAAAACTCTGCAACCTGCAGCCACAGAAGAGAACAGTAAGCTGGATTTATTGCCTATCCTGCTGGAATGCTGCACCCTATCCTGCAAGACTCACTGCCACACAGGTCAACTCTTAGGTTAGAAATTTTTCCAAGACTGGCTTGGAAACAAGGCACTGAAGGCTTGTTTTCATGTGTCTGGACATAGTTTCAAATTAGAAAAAAGGAAGTGAGGAAAAACAGCCTTTAAATTTTTTCTGTTAGAGAAGTGTAACATCCTCTGTCCCCTCCAAGGAATCCTGATGGACACTGATGGAGACAGGCACCATCCCACTCCCACCTAGACCTTATTTCCACCAGTGTTTGTATCATCTGAGTGTCAGATGATCCCTCTCAAAGATGTCTTTTCCATCTCTTTCCTTTAGCTACAATAAAATACAGTCCAGGAAGTTGCACCATCCAAAGTCTGGTCCACTGTACAAGGTAAAGGGTTGGAAGAGATTTGAGGTGTAAAGTTTTAAATTCGCGTTGTGGCAGAACAGAATTTCAGATTTACGGGATTTTTACTTTTTGCTGTAGGCAAAAATCAAAATCATGGCCCTGACAGCTCTAGCTCAAGTGAGAATGACTCCACAAGTTCCTCTGGCACAGGAGAAACTGCTCTATGTTGCGAGAACTGTAGAAATTTGCACAAAGGTCAAAGCCTAAGCACTGCCTGAGTGTCTGCTGAGAGCCAAGGAATTGGAATTGTCTGTGACCCAAGAGGGTTTCTCTGTGTGTATGTGTGTAAGGATATGCCAAACTTGCCACTCTGATGCCAATAGCAACTGGGTTGTGGAATTCCTTCCAGGAGCTGAGTCACAGAAGTAACCAAGTGTGCCTGTGAGGGAGCACTGCCCTAACCAGGCATGGAGAATGAGAAATAAAGGAGAACATTACAGCAATTTGATCCTCAGTTAAACCTGTGTTTACCGGCCCTGTACTCTGGCCTATAATTCAGACCCACTGGTCTCTGGGCAACAAAATCAATTGGGGCAGGATTCAAACTGTCCAGCAGCCAGCTTCTGTTCCATTCTGCCCTGGTGTGTGGTACAGTCAGAAGCAGCCCCACAGGCTAATTGGAATCATGGGATCTCTGAAGGAAATTTAAGAGCAACTTCTAACTGCCAATCACCGTGGCTCACCCAGAGAGAAAAGTGTCCTCAACAAGTCTTTTACACAAGTCCCAACTGACTCTGGCTGCCAACAGTCTCTAGTTTAACACCAGGGTGAAAAAAAAAAAAAACCAAACCTGCCAGTAGATTTCCATTTGCATTTTTATGCAACAGAGAAATGAGAATTTAGCAGCCCTCAAACTCACAATTTTTAATACTAGACTTTTAAACAATTTTTCTCTAGTACTCCCTATCAGGTCACAGCTTTCCACTCTTACATATTTTACATATTTCCAGGCAGTTACCAATTACTATTTCTGTTAAGTTCACCACTTGTGACTATAATTATCAATTTTCTTGTAGTCTGTAGAGATCTAAAAAGTTGTATATGTTTGTATATAGAACATTCTATATATATAATATATATATGTAATGTATATGTTGTATAAGTTTGTTAGTGCACACTGTTAAATGCTTTCTATCGAGATTTACCATGTATGTGGAAAAAAACCCATCACTTAAAAAGTTCAATGAGGGAGGAAAAACTCTTGCCTGGGTGATTTATTGTGAAATGAGGGGGAGTGTGGGATTTTTGCAAGGCTTGCCCTGAACGCTGCCCAAGGCTGTCAGTGACAGGCATGAAGCTGCAGCATTCCCAGCAAGGAGCACAGCATCTGACTCTGAGAAAGACTGTAGGACTGTGACTGGTTGGAGGAAAACCAAGGACATTGGCTGTCACTGGATGTTGAAATCTTTCTGTGCTTTCACCTTTCCCACTCAGACAGCACCACCTCAAGCAAAATCCCAAGCTTAGATGTATCTTCAGCCTTGCAATCCTCAGCTACACCGGGCCAGACTGGTTGGAAATATTAGTTCAGTTTAAAATGCTGTTTGTTCATTTAGATACTTGTTCTCTCACGTTCTTCTCTCCCAGAGCTCTGTCACAAACACATCCAAAACCAGTTACACAGAACTTCCAACAGCACACACACCTTTGGGTTTGACCAAATGTTTGTAATCTTATGTCTAGTGCTGTAGATAGACAGAGAAAATGCATTAAATTAGATTATTTATAAGTCTGCAGAGTTGGCAAGTCTTCAATGAAGTACAAGCTACCTTATTTATTAATAAAAAAATTAAATCCATTCCTAGAGCTTTAACTTCAGTTGCAAATCTTGAATTAAAAGACATGACAATTGAAATTTTGAGAATCAGGTTTTGTTTTCTATAATTACCTGTGGGGGAGGGGGTTTAAGCTTTTTTACAGTTCTGCAGTTCAACTATCTACATCAATTAGTCATTCCCCCTTTCACACCACAGTGTGTGCACAATGCAGGTGGGCATAGAAACCTTTTTTTTTTTCCCCCCCAACAGAAACCACTTCAGAGCTGCATCCAGCCTCAGGCCTCCATATATAAAGTGTGTGTGTTGCAGCACAGATGAAGCCCCAGTTTTTGGTTAATTATGCCCCTCCAATAGCCTGGGCCCTGCCCATCCATCATTTCCCATAGCCTAAAGGTGAATTCAAGCACAGCATATTTCAGTCCTGAATGTTTTTTCGCCTTGGAAGGCTCTGGTAAGAGCACACTCTCTCTCATGAAGGAACTGCGTGTGGACATTCGTAGTCAACTCTTCCTCTTAGGTGTATAAGCAATAGTCACGTAAATGAGTGTTTCCATTCATGTGTTTTGTTTTGTGATTAAATCAACAAATCAAACGTTGTACTTTTTTAAATAGCAACAAATATTCAGATTCAGTGTCAAGGAAATGTGGGCTGAGTATGTGTGTGGTTTGTTAACGAGTCATTACCTGTCTCTCAGAACGAAGGCTGATCTGGGGTGAACCACACACTCCTGTGCTAACCATGTCCTGTTTCCACAGGTATCCTAAATCAGTATCACAAAGCTAAGGCATCTTAAAGTGAGGCTGTTTCGAGCCCCCGTTAACAACCAAAAAAACCAAAAAAACCGAGGGAAAGAAAATAAAGGAAAGAATTGATACTAGTTGGTGTAATCTCTTTTTTTCCCAACTTCTACTCCTAGATTCTTTATAGTATTTCAAAGGTGCATGGTTTGTGTAGAGCCTTTGGTTGCAGTTTACACTTCTCATTCAGGAATACAAAAATGGGAGTCGTGGTTGTTGCTGGGGTGGGGATGGTCACCTCCCTTCCCCCCAGCAGCTCCGCCATGCCCCAGCTGATGTTGCCACGCTCCATTGCAGGGAGCTAGCTCACATGGAACTCCTGCCATACCAGCCCCCAGGGAATGTCACCAGCCTTGAACCCGGGCTACCTGCCAACCAAGAGCCCCTTCCTGTCACTCCCACGTCAGGCTGAACGCAGCCATCCACACGCAGAGCTCTGGGAAGGGCAGGAGTGAGCTCAATATAAGGGCTCTTCCCCAGAGCACGTCTGAACTGCTCTGCCAGAAGCCCAAAATGTCAGCCAAGGGTGCTGAGCGCTCCCATCTCCCTCTTCTCAGCTATGTAAAACTCTCTGGCTGAAATGCAAGCAGCATGGGAGAAAGGACCAAAAGGACCAAACCAGATCAGATTACCAGTGCCATTATTTGTCACCTGCCAGTCACGGCTTCCAGTAGGCAGGGAGAAAAGGAAAGCTGCAGCGGAAAGACCAAGGCAAAACAAGCTTGTGGTCTGCATGTGAGGAAAAGGACCAAGAGGTTGCAGCAAACACCAAAGGTGTGAGTTCCTGCTACCAACTTCTGCCCCATACCAGAAGCCAGCTGAATGCAAGTTTGAGTCATTTTGAGCAGAAAGCAGATGGCAACCAACCAGGCCAGGGCTGTTCAGCAGCCCCAGGGAACAGGCTCTCCCCGTGAGGAGCTGGGTCCTGCAGGTTCCCATCGTGAAGACAAGGCACTCCCAGTGACCACAGCTGTTTGCCAGGACTGCATCCCTACTGGATTTCTTTTTGCAGGCAGACACATCCCTGCTGGTGCAGGAGCCAGGCAAGGGCAGTGCAGGGCACGTGCAGGGCTGGGCTGCAGTAGGAATTCTGTGTGCACCAAGGGACAAGGCTGTCAACAGCTGTAACAAACAGAACTTACCCCTTCTGCAGCATTCATCTGTCCTTGTGCTAGGCTGTGCCAGCTGACAGGAGGCTGGAATGGGCTGTGAAGAGAGAAACGCACAAACAAGCAACACCACCAGGTGCATCCCATCTTGACTTCACAGAGACTGAGACTAACCTGCGCTCTCGTTATCAGGTCCTGAATTAATAAAATGCCCTCAGCCAATCAGGGGTGGGGGGAAAGGAGCCCTGAGGCAAAACCAGGTAAGTCACGTGAGCAGCCAGGCTCCTTCTTACCACCTTCAGAAAACAACAAATCCTTTTCTGCAGTTCTGGACAGTTTCTGCCTCTGCTTACCTGACTTAGCCCTCTTCTGCTTCCACTGCTCAGTCTCGCTAAGAGTTAAAGTCTAATCAGAATTGAGGAATGTAAATAGCAGCAATCAGAAAACAGCTCAGAGCCAGTCCTAGTAACACGACTCAAACGCCACAGCGGCTACCTCTTATCTTCTCATTTGCTCCAAATTACTGCTTAATTAAAATGAACCCATCGAGTTTGTTAGTCAAAATAAGTTTGGGTACATGTTAATCCCCTTACTGATTAGCATCACCCCCTTCTGAGAGCTTGCTGAGAAATATGTGTGAGATCCATCCTTTGGAAATTCTGAAGGCAGTGTGTGGGAGGGGAATATTGTAATGTGCCAAAGAACAAGCAGCCCAAATGACAGCAGCCCCAGTGAGGCCTGGAATAGGACACAGGTGTGTCACTGCAGGACACCCAGGACAGGAAATCATTTAGGCCATGTGAATTGATAATGAGTCCAAGCCAGCATCTTCACAGCAGAGCACACAAATGGTCAGGCACCAGGGTGCCGAGGCTCGGATCTGTCCGTAAAAAAAGCTTTAATAAAGTAAGAAAAAAAGACAATGTTGTGGATAAAGAGCTCAGCCATCAGGTGACAGATGTCATAGAAAGCCATGGCATAGAGCAGGCATGAAGAAAACAAAAAAAATCTCAATGTGAGGTGGAACACAGAACAGGAAAGAAGGCCAAGACGGTGCTGAGAGGAGCAGTGAAGGCAGCCTCATCTGAGGCTCTGGCTCAGTACCACGTGTCTGTTTCGCTGCACAAGAGGCAGGTGTAGGATCCGAGTCCGGGCTGCAGCCTTTTGTAAGGAGGCCCCATTAACATCCTTGAACACTCCCTCTGTTCTCCAGCCCTCGGTGCCGGCTACTTCTGATGTCAGGATAATGGCCCTGCCAAAAGCGCCGCATTTGAAGTTAACGATCTCAGCCCCCTCTCAGGCTGCTGAAAGCCAAGTGTGCATCCTCTCAGATCAGGCTGAAAAGGCAACTTCAAAAGTACACTGCTCAAAAGGGACCCTGCAGAAGTTCAGAAATGAAAGGATAATTAGGGGCTTGAAAACTTCTCACAGGAGGCAAGAATGGAAAGATGGAGATTGATTACATTAGGGAGGAACTGCAGAAAAAAAGACATGATACAATAATTAGAGGCATAAGGAAGATGACGGCAGGAACTTGTCCTCCCTTTCTTGTAAGATACAAGGGCTAGACGATGAAATGACAGAATTCAAGGTCAGGCATTGTGTGAAGTTAACAAAAGCAGCTGAACTTGTGTAACCATCACAACTGTCTGGAAGGGAAATGAAAATATGTGATGTGAGATTTAGCCAGACCAGAAGGTATCAGTGGGGAGAGTAATGCCAAATAGTTGCAGATTAATTCCCTGCAAGCTCCTTCCTTGCCCCTTCTTTTGAAGGATCTAATCCCAGCTCAGCTTGACAAGCCCAAACTCCCAGGAAAACTTTCTGCCTGATCATAGGGTCAGAGCCAAAGACACGGAGGCAGAGAGTGGGGGAAATCTGAGCAGGTTTTAGTGGGGCTGCCAACAGGCAGGTGTGAGGCTTCCTTAGGAGAATGAATGAACAGCCACAGGTCACCACCACAGCGTCACAACTCCTCTCAAACACACCTGACCTCAAATACCAGCAAGGCAGCCATGTCAGCTGGCCAGACTGAGATAGTTTTCTTCTTCACAAAAATATGCATTGCCATGAAGATTTTAACCAATTCATTGAGCTTCATTCTTTAAAATGTTTCTGCTGGTGAATTTGCATTAATTCTGAGACTCCAAACAATATCCCTCTTGAGGCCAGTTTGCAAGGTAGCAGTAGGATGGATTAGAGCAGTCAGTCACCAAAATACTTTCCTAAAAGTCAGAGGCCAACCAAGCACAGGTTCCACTCATTGTGAACACTGCACAGCTGCTCACTGAGAAATCCAGCCAACTGTAAAGCCACTTCAGCACCTGAGTGTCATCAGCAGAATCCAGTACAAGATAATCCTGGCAGAGGCCTGCAAAATTCTACATCAAATGCAATCACAATGATTTTTTTGCCTTAGACAATTATACACAGGCACTGCCAAGTTATGTTTGCACCTTGTTTTAATAACGTAATCCAGCTCATTTCATACATAATAAATTCATTAGGCTTTGGGGGGTTGTACAAGATCAAGCACATTTTAACAGAATTCATTTAAATATCCTTTTAACAATTAATAATTTCACAGTTCTGAAAACACGGTTCAGTGCTCTGACTGAGCTCTGGAGGGTTTGCTTTGGTAAGTTCATACCAGCTTCCACCACATGTTTCAGAAGGCAGCTTGGTACCCTGCCAGTAGAAACAGAACTCGGGAGGATCACACCGCCAGCAGGTGATCACAGCCTTGTCCTGCCCAGTCCATGGTGCCTCCTGCTTCCCTGTGCATAGGAAAGTCACACAGCATTGTCACAGCTCCAGGTCCTGCAGGTCTCCCCAGCTGGGGCCAATTTTCACTTTAACATTCAGTTTCACTGAGAGTTTGATGGCGTTTTCCATCTCGTGTTTCACGATCTGAGCAACCTAGGAGGAAACATCAGGCATCAGACACACACACAACTTCAATGCTCTGGGTTTCTGTCAATAGCTGGGGCAAAAAGACACCTGGAATCCTCTCCTGCATTTATTTGCACTGACTTACCACCGATGGGAATGCAGCCAAATCCTGATTAGTGTTCATGAATGGAGAAAATGTATAATGCCAGTGAGATTTTATGCAGCACAGAGCTGTGACTGGTTCTCCAGTGTTTAAGACTACTCAAAAAAGGGGCCAAGATTAACTTTCTGTTAAACACTTGAGAGTCCTGAAGAGTCTCATCTTTCACTCAGCTGCATAACTCTTAAGTGTCTCATGGAGTCTGTTCTGAAAACTTCAATATACTGAAAGCAAGACACAAAACAAATTTGCCAGAAGCAAAGAACGGTGGCTCCTCCGTGTTGTGCCAGCTTGAAAAGCACTCTGTGAAACACAAATCCTAAACCTCTGGGAAAGCAGCTCACATTCCATGTGGGTGCTACAAATACTGCCCAGGTTCCCCCTCACTGTTTAGTTAAGGCAACTCCTGCCCTCTAGTAAACAGATGAGGTAACTGTTCTCTGCTCCCCAGAAATATTCATAAGAAAACACTCATTTCAATGCACAGTTAGAAAACCAGAAATTATTTCTTTCTGCAGCTGTTTGGATTACAAGAGACTGGATTTTTTTCTCCTGACTGTAAAAACCTGCCCTGGACAAAGGTACTCCCTTTCCTCCCCCAAGACCTGTGCAGAATCCAGCCTGTCCTGGATTGCTTATTTGAATGAATCTTTCAATCCACACCCATCCCATGAACCTTTCCACAGTTAAGTGAAAAGAGGCTTTGAAATTATCCTCAATAACGATTCCTCAGCTCAGCTAGAAGCCACCCTGGCAGCAGAGGAACTGTTCAAGCTGTCTGACCTTTCCATGTGTTTTCATAATTTCCTTACAGGTAGCCATCATAGAAATTCCTCCATAGTTTTTGGTGGGGAATGGAGGAGGGGATTTGAGGAGATCAGAGCACAAGACTTTACAACAGCATGAAGAACTAGGGGAAGATTTGTCTTCCAAACCCCTATGCCCTTACATACTGCATTTCAAAATGATCTTGATAACCTAGAAAAATGCTTTGAAATTGGATGTAATTCAGCACAGAGTACAGCACAGAGAAAGAAGCAGGGTAGAGAATTAGGACAGAAATAATCTACTGTTCAAAAATAGGATGAAAAACAACTGCCTGGGCAGGAAAAAAATGGGGTTATCAGAGATTAAAAACTGAACAGGGCCTAAGCAAGGCACACTGCTGTGAGAAAACAAGGAAATGAAATTTGGGAACACAGAAAATGTTGCTTGCATGACACACAAATCAATTTTCCACTCTATTCAAACCACTCCACCCTTGATCAAGTTTGGGGCCCAGCAGATCAAAAGCAGATCAAACTTGAACCATAGAGAAGGAGATTCTCTAAGAATGGTCACAAGTCCAGCACATGGCACCAGCAAAGATGATCTGATTAGGGCTGCTGCACCTAGAACCAGGGACAGCAGCTGTGCTGCAGGGGAGACAGGAAAACCTGCTGGTTTAAGCAACTGCCCAGAAAAATCTATTGAGAAATATATCTGAAGGAAGTTAGAAAAGCTGGTAATAATTGCTCTTGAAGTTGAGGTAGTTAATGAAATACATAGAATACAATAAATAATAAGCAAATCCAGTTCTCCTGGGAACATCATGATAAACCAGAGTCAGTATCTAAAGATGTTAAAGCCTATACTCAGGGGATTTTAGTCTTCTACAGGAAGAATATTAGAAGCTTTTTTGTCTCAAAAACAGCCTGCCTAGATTGAAGCAGCAAATGTCTGAACAAAGCTGGCAAAACGAGAAAAAGCTTGAGCTGAGGTTCAAGCCAAAAATATCAAACCTTTTGTTTTCATTTACATGAATGTATCTATGTTATTAATAAATATACTCACTTATATTCTTTATATTTTTATTAGTACATATTTATTAATATATACATGCATGCTCAGGCCAGTCAGCACTGCTGAAAGCTCTGTCAGACTAGGAGTTACTGCTTGCCATCAGGAGATGACCTTTTGTCATTAGCCATGTGCCTGTGCAGAAGTGGAAGAAAGACACCCCAAGATATGGAAGCGAGGCCTGGGAATCTCCCTGTGTTTGTGCTCAGGACTTGGGAAACACTGAGCTGCCAACAGCCAGCTCAAACACTGCCCCTGAGAGCTGGCACACAGACTGCCCTGTGCCCAGGCCCAGGAGTGCCTTCAGGGAGGAAGAGCACTCACACAGCCACACGCAGGCATTAAGGGCACTTGAAAACCACAGAGCACATTCCTTGTACCTACCCCGCTGCCAACCAGCACCACAATGCTCCTACCAGGAAGACAAGTAGGTAGGGAATGAGGAGACGAGTGCCAAAAGGATAGAATCCTCCTTTCCTTGCACAGAGCACAAACCACAGCTAATACATGTTCTGAGTTAGGCACCAGAGCATAAGCAGGGAGGCAAAAAAACCTCCACATGAGGAAACACTTCCCCCTACACCTGTCAACAATACTAAACCACTTTACTCATCAAGCCTCACGGAAAAGTTGCATAAACTGCTGTTACAAGCAACAAAGCACACACTGAAAATGAACTTCAGCCATGAGCATGGCTTGAATCCAAAAATCAAGAGATCAAGCATGCAAACATGTTTTTTTCATCCAACTGAACTTTGTTTTCACAGCCCTTTCAGCACCCAGGGAGGGGAGATCCAGGGAAGAGAACTGGAAGGAAGGCTTGTTTGAAATACAGTAAATGCAGTAGAGCTGAAAGAGGAACTGCAGGGCTGTACCTGGATGACATCATCCTCTGCAACCTCATAGAGGAGCTCATCGTGCAGCTGGAGGATGAAGAAGCCTCCTCTGATGGGATGTAACATCCCTGTGTTTCTCCTCCTCGACAGCCTTCCTACACGGGTGAAGAGCAGAGTTTGTTAGGCACCATCATACAAAAGTGTGTTTCTTGTATCAAAAACCTTTGCACATTCCTAATGCTGAGAAAAAGAATGTGAGGACCTTGAAAATTAAAAAGCCCATGCCTACAGACAAAACCACAAATCATGGATATTCTATAAATATTTGTACAGCTACTGAGGGAAAAAAATGTTAATGAAAAGTATCTAAAATATACACATTTCAGCCTTACAATATAAAGATATAAATCAGAACAGAAGCAAGAGACAGTTGTGTTTCCTGAACCACCTGTTTTGAAAGTAAATTTTAAACAAAATCATGCAAAGTTTGATCAGAAGCTGGTTTACAACATTCTCTCTGGCAATGAATTAGGATTCTGCTTTTCTTCCAGGAACATTTTAATGGCTAGTTTAAGAAAGCAGTCAGCCTCCTGCAAAATACAGTTTCTGAAACTGTAGATCCTGAGTAGAACTGAGGAAGGAAAAAAAGAGCAGTTATTGAATAAACAAGTAAGCAGCTGACAAAATCAAGATCCTGGTGGACCTTCCCTGACAAAAAAATGTAAAAAACTCTTCCATGGTAAAAGCTGTCAGTGTTTTAAAATAAACAAGCATAGCCTCACACACAGAGACTCAAAAGTTATTTATTTCTGAGGTTAGCTCACAGGAGGACTTCAGTTCACAGAAAGGGTTTCAAGCCATCATCAGTTCCTCACACTGAGGCAGCAATATTGAAGCAGCCACGTGATGCAGAATGCTCCTCTGATGGATGGCAGAGGCATTTCTAACTTGCTGAAAAATAATTCCTTCCAGTTCTTGAAACACTCAGTATCAGAGCAGGGGTAAACTGTCACAAATGCATCTACGCACCCCCCTACAATTACAGTGGCCAAAGGTCAGCAGCTTCTGCTCCTAGGAGGGGTGGGAAGCTTGCCAAGCACGTCCCTTCTACTCATAGCTGACCTCGAAATCTGGTCTCTGGAGATAAACTCCCTGACACATTTTTAGATGTTTGGCAATTAATTATTTCATTTCCAAATCAGACTCTTCATATTAAGACAGCTTTACGTTTCAATTGAAGCAAAAGAACTACCAAAGAAATATAGCTCTCCGTTTCTTAAGTAGTCTTTCTAAAATACACCTGATGAACAGAACACCATTTACATTAAAAGTCTTTGTGGCATTCCTCTGGGAATGAGCACCCCAGCACAGCTTTGCTATCTGCAGACAGAAAAAACTTATGCTGATAAGTGCTTCATATAATACTCTTGTGAAGTCTCTGTACATCAAACTCCAGCCAACAAATTTCAGACTTAATTCTAACCAGAAAATGTATTTTTAGAACCAGAAGTCATCCCACTCAATTTTTTCACTGCCTCTGAAGCCAGAGTCTCTGCTCAGTTCCTCCTTCCCACTTCTGAACAATTCTGTGGTGGCATCACAGACCACATCACACATGAACTCTCACAGCCAGCCCTTGCAAGATCTGCTCTGAGGTAATTGGAGTCTCTGTTCTGGTCACACTTGCTTTAGTTTGTTGAGCAGACATTCCTCCTCCTTCCTGATGACTTTTTTGCCCCTTAAACACAGTCTTACCACCGTCAGAAAACAAAGCTTCTCCCACCTCTAGGCCCAAAGGCACTAACCTTTTTTTTTTTTTTTTTTTTAATTAACATTAGTAACACTGAAAATCTCACTCCAGTGTGCTAAGAAGAGGCAACCATACCAGTCTTATCTCTTGGGAAGGAGCTCTCCAGATGTCCATGGGACTTGATCAGAGAGGAGAAGGCTTCCAGGCGTCTCTGAATATTCACAGTGGCTGTTTTGACAATATCTGCAGCAGATCCCTGAACAGTTGTATTCACAGCCTGGCGCTCTGCCTGAACAGAGATAGTTGTTCTCAAAACTCACCCCCAAAAAGTCAAATCCAACATGTCACATCTACCTAATTAAAAGTAACGCATGGAGTAAAACTTCCAAATAAAGAGTTTGTTCTATCTGCCTGAAAGAAAGACATTATAGACTAGCTTCAGACACAAAATTTCTACAGGCACCTGAGAAAATTCCACAAATTTAAAATTAATGAATATCAAGGGTAATAACCTGCAAGAGTCACAACTCACAAGAAGGAGAAGCATATACCCATGGTAAAAGTTTCAAGGGGAGTGGAAAAATCTCAGTTAATCTAAGCACAAGACACTCCTGCCTATCTTCAAAGCCATGAGGGATGGACAGCTGAAGGCAAGAAACTGGACTTCATGGACTAATAATCTGGTCTGCCACACTAAATCCCGACTGCCAGAGCATTACAGCTGTGCAAAAACACACCAGACCACTATTTTTTTTTTCAACACAAGCAACTTCTCTGTTAATCCCCTCCTCAGACAAGAAAACTATTCAGAGTTTCTTCTTTATTTGTTTAGAGCTGAAACAGGTGCAAAGAATTACAAGGATGCTGAAATGAAAGTGAAGATAATTCATTAATTGATCTTTAATATGATTTTAAAGACTAAATCATCTACAAAGCTTCCTGCTGAAGTATTTTTCAGATCAAATTGTCCATTATTTTCAAAAGTTTTTTGAAAGCCTCCTTGTTTCCCTGTCAGCTGTTTGGAAGATAAATTCTCCCACTTCCTCCCTCTTCTACTCTAGTCTTTAATACCACAGAACCTCATCCAGCTTCCTACTGAGAAGTATAATGCTTCCTCCCCACAGAAACACCTCCCTAGGGAGTCAATTTACTCTTACTGAAGTTGAGTCTATGGCAGAAGTGTCCAAAAATACTTTGAAAAAAAAATGCAAATTCAAAGCTGTATGCTAAGTAAATATTTATCGAAGAAGTTAAAGCAATTTTCCTTTCAGGGAAAATAAGAAAAGGAACAAATACCCGAAAATACAGGTCTTTAATGCCCTTTCTTGTTCAAGTGCTGACAGCATGTAACATACAAAGACTGCTGAGTGGGAGCAACTCATCCTGAAGAGTAAAAGTGTACTCCTATGTGGAGGCTTTTTAAAATCATGTCCATTGACTTCAATAAATTACTCACTCCAGCTCCAACGTGGGAGTTCTGAAGTGAGGTTAGCACAGTGATGACAGCTGCACACCCAGTCACAGAAGACTTACGTCAAACAGGCCACGACAAAAGCTCTGTTACTCAGAGAATGACTGAGGGAACAATGAACTAAGCAAGAAGTGGAAGGTCAGGACTAAGATGGCTCAAAAACCTTGTAAAACTGCAGACATGGCTATGCAAAGAAATCTGGTATTTTAAAAATAAAACAAAAAAAATTAAAAAGACACAGCACTCAACATACATGAGCCTTACTGTAGGGATTTGGATCTTTGATAGCTGGCAGGTATCGCCGTCTCCCCAGGATGGTCTGCACAAACCCATCCCTTCTGCAGCTCTGCACCGTCTCCCTCAAGAATTTCTGAACCCCTGTGAAAGGAGAGAGAAAGTTTTCTGTAATACAGCTGATGTTCTGTACTGACTTCTCAGTGGGGTCACTGAAAGCAGTCTGGGGCAGCCAAGCAGCACAGAGGAAACCCTTTAAATTTCCCAGACCCTATCAGTGGACAAAGGCACACGATCACTCATTCAGCTCTGCTGAAAAACCTATTAAGACTTTTGAGGTGGAAGAGAGTGCACAGTGTCAGGATATCTGGCTGTGCACAAGGAGGTGGGAAGCCCATCCTGCACAGTGCCCAGGCACAGAGGGTCATACATGTATTATTGATAATGGAGAGGTCAGAACCTGGACCAGCACTGGAAAGACAAGGAGTAGGAAGGGAGTAAATTGAAAGCAGAAGCCAGCCCTTGATGCCTCAGGCTGCCTGACTTCAGGCTGTGTCCCTTCAGATTCTAGGATAAAAGAAAATCACCCACCTGCACTTTGCAAGGGAAGGAGAAAATCCACCAAAGAGTGTTAAAAAGAAACTTAGGTCAAAGAAAGGTGAGCCAGGGAAGAATGAACTTGCATTGCAAGTTCAGGTAACAACTGTACTTAAGTGGGAAAAGTTAACTTCACACAGTTTCTTCCCATGTTTACAAAATACAAAATGTAAAAGGAGCTATTCAAAATCAAGACTGACAGCATAAGTCAATTCATGAGGTGTGTCATTTAGCAGCCAGCCTGGCAACGCATAGCAAGTGAAAATCCACAAGAGGTGAAGTTACAATATAAGGTACACTGCAGTTTGTAGCATACACATGTACCCAGAGAGAGGAGGCAGGAAGTCATTCCTAATGCTCATGAAGGAGAGACTGTTCAGAAATTAAGAGACTAAACAGAATCTTAACAGAAAACCATTTCTCTGCATCTGTCTCCTAAAGAAACAAACCCTAAATCTTCATAATTTTCCAGCTCATTTTCAAGTCCTATGATTAGAACTAGCTGCTTCTTGTCCCATTTTCCCTCCATTCTTTTTTTTGATTGCAGCTCTATTCTCTCTACAGTTTAAAAATTAACATGCTTCTTAAAAACACAACCATGTCTTTTTACAAAACACGGGAGAGCTACTCTGAGCAGCTGGATAAAAATTAAAGGATTACATGTAAAACAATTTAGAACTCCATGAAAGCAGGAGACAAAAGCAGAAGAATTTAATGGTTATATTTAAAAATGATAAGAAGTATCGCCTAAAGTTGTCACAGCATATCATTTGAATCTGTGTGTTTTAATAAAGGAAAGCATGTTTCTCATTCAGAAACTTAAAAGCTTTAAAATGACTCTTCAGGACTTATTAATTAATTAAAATAACAAAAAAAATTATTGTAATAAGTAAAGAACAAAGTTTTAAAGGTGAATAAAACCCAAGAGTAAAGTAAAACATTACAGTGTACCAAACTGCTGCATTCATGCACTGGACTTTTCAAAATGAAAAGCATTTTCAAGAGATATGAGTAGAGGGTTGAGACAAATTTAGGATTTGAAGAGATATGGAGAGAAGGGAATAAAAACAACAACAACCACTACCCAGCTCCCAAGCAGCCATATCCATACCTGTGTATCTTGATTTGAAGGATTCAATATAACTGGCAGCTTCATTTTCATCAATCCCCATCTGCTCGCCTAAAGATTTTGCTCCTATCCCATAGATGATTCCATAGCAAATCTGCCAGAGGGAAGGGTGAAGAATCACAACCGTTTGGTCAGCCGTGCAAAGAAAGCAGAGCCAAAACAAAATGTGATTCACTGGAAGATAAATGTACGGGAACAAGGCCGAGTATTCAAGAAGAGAGACCCCCTCTGAGTCCAAGCCATTCATGCTGCTTTTCTCCACCCTCATCCCCCAAAACTCCAACAGCTCCAGTTGCAACGTACTGAGAGTGGGAGGATGGACAAAGAAACTACTGAACAACCATGGCTGAACTCAAACAGAAAAACATACTACAATGTGTTGAACACTGAACCTTCCTGCCCAGAAAGCTGCTATTGAATTTTTTTTCCTAAAATTACCTGCTTAGCTTGTTGCCTGGTCCTGTCTCCAACAGCTTTGGGATCAATCATTTTCCATTCTGCTGCAATGCTCTTAAAGACATCAGTACCACCATTCAGGGCTTGAATGAGGCGACAGTCACCAGATAAATGAGCAAGGATCCTCAGTTCCAGCTGAGAGTAATCAGCAGCCAAGATTAACCCACCTGAAGTCAAGAAGTTACCAGAAACCATTATTTTATAAATTACTCCAATATGCCATTCAACTTGCCAGCAAGAAGGACTGAACCCATCCTTTGTCTTCTGCTCTGAGAGTTTTTCGCAGCAATTTCTATCAAGGCAAATTCTTGCCTGTTTCCCCAATGCTCAGGCCTGGCTGCTTTACATCTAGTCACATTTAGAATCCATCAAAACCATACAAACAAGTATCTGTCCAGGTGTCTAGGACAGAGCAGGCAATGTGAGAACTGACATTTGGATAGAAAGAATACTAGGTAGAGTGCAATTTGCATATTAAGAGCGGCCTTAGCTACCTCTTTAAAAACCAGGTATTCTTAAAGAGGAAATTAAAGTGTGAACATGTGAATAATATAATATGAATACTTTGCCCAACTGAAACTCTCTCTTTTACAGTCGCGTGAATAATTTTGAAGGCATGCTAACTACTGCACTAGTTTTCCAAGTAGGCTGCTCAGACACACAGATACTGTTATCAGTTCTTAAACCTTCATTAGATCTAGGATTTTTTGCTAACTATACACTAAACAATTCCAGAGCAGGACCTGGGCCTTACCTGGGAAAGGGACAAAAGCATGCCTCATGCTAACAGAAAATGGTATTCCTCTCTCTTCGGATCTGATTGCAGCTTGAACCTTTAGCCCATTAGGCAAAATACCAGAACGCTTTCTGCATCTGTGGAAGAAAAAAATGATTGCCCTTCACCAATTTCTGAAATAGTAAGAGATATGTAATCATTTTTACCACAACGAATCAGTGAAAACAAGTGAGACACTGCCCTCTAATCCATTTGACTGGACAATCCATAGCCAAATTTGACCATGTAATAACTGGACAGAGACCTCATAAACACCTGCAATGGGTTTATTGAGTCCAAAAAGATTTAGGGATAAATCTCCCTAGTACCTTCAAGATTCAGTTCAGAAATTGGATAATTCTGCTCTAAAACAGGTAAGATGAATGGCCCCAGATCTGTGATGAGCTTATTCCAGAAATGCAACAGAGTCACAGGAATCCTAAAAATTCAACACTCCACCTTGAGTGCCAAGAATGACTCTCAATGTCATTCTCCTCTGCAGAATGCATACAGCAGCCCAGAGGCAGAAAAACTGTCCCCCTGAACATCACCCTCATTACTGCACACAGGCACACATTCACAAGTAAGCCTGTAAAAACAGAGCAGAAGTTGCAGAGGAGGTGCTCATAACACACTGCACCTTTCCTCCTAAAGACTGAGGGAAAAACTGCCCCAAGGCTGCTCGATTTTCTTTTCTGAGAGGCCAAAATTTACAGTGTCACCCATGTGGTCTGCATCCTCTCAGGGCTTGCTTAGGTCTCCTGTCTCACCAATGCATTTGTAGCTGCAGATGGAATTGTATCCATGAGCACACCCACTGAACAGTGCACAGCTCTGACACCATTCACATCACATCCTCCCATCAGCACCACTCTACCAGACAGCCCAAAGGGCTCTTCACTGGAAGGCAAAAAGCCTTTTTAAGTCCTTGATGTCTGGATCAGGGATCTGAGCAAATTCTTTATCAAAATGAAAAGGTAACTCTGAGATCAAGACTAGTTTCAGCAAGGAAAAAAATCATGCTCTCCCTTGTGCGCTTCCTTTTCTTAAATATTGGCTTTTCAGAAATGGTGGGGATCAATGAGATGAAAGCACAAAAATCACAGAAATAAATTTTCAAAAGAAATAAAGGTGAGGGACAATTGCATGTCTGGCTACTGCAGAAAATCACACTGTTCAGCAGAGGTTCTCAGTTGAGTTAAATGTGTAAGGGCTTTACACCATGACCTAATTTAGCTACATTCCTTTGGTCAGAAGCTTCTTACAAGAGGAGGGAAGAGTAGCAATAGTAGTTAATAAGATAATAGCTTGGACCAAAGTCTGGAAGGCAAATCAGACTTGGCTGGATGGCAATTTCCTTTGTGCCAGCAGTCATTTCTGTGCCTTTAGGATTGCCCATCTTCCTAACACAGTGGCTGCTTAAGTAAGGAAAAGTCAGCTTGAGAAACAGACCTCTTAAAGTCTGGCAGGCGCTCCAGGCCTTTGATGGGCTCTTCTCTACAGGGAAGACTCTGAAGAAACCAGCACACTCCCCAGCCATCCTGAAAAGCTGCTGCAAGCCTGAGCATTGCCACAGCTTTATCTCAGAATGACATTCCTGCCTCCATGGCTATGCCTGGTTCTTCTGAGGAGAGATGGACAAGATCTTTCTACTCCTGAGTTTTCTTCTCGTTACTTTCTCAAGGTGTTAAACACATGGTAGAAAAACCAAAAACCTTCTCAAATTTCTCACATCTTGCTGTGTGGAAAAAAGCTTAGAAAAGTCACTCAGGTGACACAACTGGGACAAGAACCTGAATGGAAAGAGAAACTGAAAGGGCAGAAAAGCACCACTAAGTAGGAAGCCTCAAAGCTCACAAGGTAGATGCTAAAAGATTGACCTTGGTGTTTCACTAGACTTCCATGCAACTGTTTAGGCATTGGCATGTAATGCTGTCAAAGTAGAATTGTAGAATCATACAAAACAGGGTATTTGGTTAAGACAACCCAAATTTAGAAATCTTCCTCTGCTACCTGGTAGTTTCTGCAGGTCACTACCACAAATGAAATTATTAACAAAGAATGAAAAATATGTTCACCCCTGTTCACTTACAAAGGGAGCTGCACAGCATAAAACAAATGAATTTTCTTCTGCTTTTTCCTCAATATTCTATCCTCTTTCAGAGCAGCTCTTAGCAAGTCAAACCAGATCCTAACTTCAGTTTAGTTATTTTCACACTCAGGTTTCCATCCAGCAGCTGGGAATGTAACGCTAATCTCCCTGAAGGGTTTCATAAAGAACGTCAAAAAGAAAGCAAATAGCTACATGAAACCACATGCTGTTAGTATCATTATGTCTTTCATGTATCACTGGTTTTTAGGTATTTATTCTCCTGTAAGAGAAACACTGAATATCACAGTCACACAGAATAACAAGTCACACTGACACGACAGCAGCCACAAGTGAAGTGAGAAAAGAGAAATTTGACAACCCAACCACATTAAGATTAGACAGAAGCTTTGTCAAGATCCTCCTACCTGCCCCCCAAATCAGCAAGAGAATTAGCATTTCCATGGGCTTGGGAGGGTGGGCTTTCTTCAACCACAGTTGGCATTTCAATCTCAAAATCTCTTGGCACATTCTGGATATTGGGCTCTGTGAAGGTTACTCGACCTGAAAGGAAGACAGGGCAGAACTAAGGAAGGGTCCAAAAGAAATCTCTCTAACTCAATAGAGCTGAACTCCAAAATACACTGCATCTCCAAAATACAATGGGCAGGAGGGTGAGAGGACACAACCTCTGAACAAATTTTTAAAAAGGAAAAGTAATTTGTGTTTAATGAGCTTGTGATGGTTCCTCGATTCTGTATCGCTAATAAGAAATCCCCAAATCCAGAACCTGTTCTGGACTCAGAGATTTACATGGTAATATGTGCAAGAAATGAATAATACTGCTCGGTGAACACAAAAGCCATTTTAAACACATCTGTTTTTTTGAGGCAGATATATGTCAAATAGATATAGCAATATCTTTGTTTGGTTGAAGCAGAGCACAGCCTTGATTTCCTATCTTTTCCTTTTAGAAAAGCTGCACACACATACAAAAATACAAAAAGCCTGTAAGAACTGAGGCATTTGCACATATTTGTTCACCTGTAGCTGTGTGAGTCTGTGAAACTGGATATATCCTTTCCATTCCCAGTGCAGAATTCAGTCGCTTCTCCCTTTGTAGTGGAAACACTACTTTAGTAATGGCATTGTTGATCCTCCTCCATTCCAATATCAGCCCTGGCAATGGGTGAAGTGTCTTTAATTTCTCCAAAACATCCTTGTGGGAAGAAAAGGGCACAACTAATCAATGGCCTTTAAAACTTCATAAATAAAGTTTTTGCAGTTCTGCAGGAAAAAGTGACTCCTTCACCCACAGTGAGCTTCCAGTGCCACTGTCTTAAAATTAAATTGATTTTATTTATACTCTCCACTTATACCACCTACACTTGGGTAATCAAAGCACCACCTGACATAGCTGCAGTTTTATTACCCATGAGAAGACAATCACTTCTCTTTGAACTTCTGCACCCTCGTCATCACTCTTAATCTGCAGCAACCAGTAAATCACCTGAAATGATGAAATAAAGCATCACTTGCCATAGGTCCCCTACGTTGTCTCCTCTTGTCCAGCGTTAACACTTCTCCTCCATCTTCTTGCACATTTTTCTCCCTGCTCTCTCCTATCTGTACACTAGGAACACCAAGTGAAGCCCTTGACCACGCTCCTTGAAAGACAAAGCTGATCACTAGCAATCAAATCCTTTCACTTTAATCAGAAATATGAAGGGACTAGCAAGAATTTCAAAAGACAGTGGCATGCAAACATTTCTCAAAATAACATTTTGTTTTTGTGTGCCGCAGGCAGCTGCAGCCTCGTCCCTCCACATCACAAAAGGAGGAAATCCTCCCTTTGCTTCTTGCTCCCTGCTCTGCTCACCACTACTGCACCCAATGTCTTCACTGCCACTTGAGTTCCAGAAATCAATATGTGTCTTCCGAGTACAGACAACAAAGAACAAGGGGAAACTAAGAAAACAACACAGATTAATGAGTCCTGAAAACAGGAACATATATATCTGCTAATTTCACTTGTCTGGCAAGAGCACCCATTAGCCTGCAGCAGTTGGTATTAATGCAGGTCCACAATACTTATCACAATTGGCAAGAATGCCAATAGCCTTCACATTATACAAGCTTCTTATATACTAAATTTGATAAACCATCAGATTAGCCATTCTCAAGACAAATTCTCTGAAGCAGATTTGATAGTAGCAGGAAGAGAAAATATTGTATTTAGTTGACATGGTATTTAAGTATCTTTCAAGCTGATGTGGAAAAATTCTGCTATTGGCTTTACAAAATTATTGTGCTATTTTGGTCTTACATGTGATTTGGGAAATCAAATTCTGCCTGATTTACTCTTATTGAAGCCTGTTATTTATAGGCATGTCCTCACGGCACTCAAGCTTTAGGAGAGTAGGAGTTACTAACTCTGCTAACAGGGAAGGTAGAACCCAGTTTGAATTTCCAGTGGTAATTGGAGGAGCAAAAGGCACTTAAAATTTACTTTCAGACTAGAAATAGATTTTACTGTACCTTGGTTGTACTGAACTGCTTGCTTAGCCTGACCCTGTTTCCTTTAGCAGTTGCTCTTCTGGTGTAACCCAGGGTTTTCTTGTTCCCTTGGACTTTCACATCTCCATTTTGTGGCAACTTCAGCTCTAAGAACAAGACCTGAAAGAGGCCAGCATTTCAAATCAGTTTCTGCACACTACACCCAAGGGGAAACAAAAGCAACTGAGCACTTAAACAGCTTGTTCCAGCCAAAGGATAGTACAAATGCTTCAGGTAATTAAAAAGCTGATTAAAGATCCCAGCTAACAAAGTCATTCCTCCTCATTTTAATTAACTACGAAATGCAATTTAAAATCTCATTTTCTGAACACTCTAAGTTTAAGTTCAGAGGTATGTTTTTAGAAAAGGTAATTAACTCCATCCAATAAGTGAGGTTATTACTGACAGTCAACTGTAATAAAATGCAATGTTCAGATGATTGAAAGTGGGAAGAACATTGGTAAAAAAAAGAAGTGTTAGCAGGGAGTAGGCTTCAGAACAATATGAATGGCACAGAAAGAAGTGGTCACAAATACCTTTTAGAGAGTAGCTAGAATATTAGTTTTTCTAACAGAATGCCAAAAACCAGAAAATTAAGTGTATGCTCATTTGGTGACAGACAGAATACAGCTCTTAATTTTTCACTTTATTTTTCTGTGTAGAATTTATGCTACTTAGCAGCTATTGTCTTTGACTTCACAGCTGGCAGAAGGGAACAGAAATCTTTTCTCCTGCCCATTTATGTAGCACAGAAGTTTTACTGACACAAAACTAGAAGGGTAAAGTTCTATTGACTTATACAAGATAGTTTATGACTCATAAATTTCACACATGAGGTACAAGTGGTTCAGAAAACAGCATTTCAGACAAACCTTTACTTCCCCTTCTCCATGAAGCAGAGTGAAACTGAAGTCGAGCATTATTTCAGGAGTTCTAACTTAGACTACTGTTACTGAGCAAGACTTCTACATTTGTAACAAAGAAGGAATTTTTCTCTGGAATTTCTTTTACTGATAGCTACTTACAGGTTTTGACTACTTCCATATGAAGTACAGCCCCTCAGTGAGAAAATAGTATACAGAGATAAAAAAGAAGAGGGGGAGAAAACCATGCACAGCAATTTTAATCTATTTCAATTATTCCATGTAAAGTACAATAAAAAATATAAGTGAAATTTTTCAGGCATGAAAGCGTTGCTATTTTACATAGAAATCTGTTTCTTAGACTTTAAAAAATACCAGTTCTTAAAAGGTTTTTGAAAGCAGACAGTAGTTGAGTCAAAACTTTTAAAGCAGTTTTTCCTCCTTGTTCATGGCTGTACAGGGGCAAGGGTAACAAAGCCATTTTTTCAGTACAACTCTTCTTAGACTCGAGACTACATGATACCAAATCATATCTTGTGTGCAGGACACTGGCATTGCAAAAAAGCTTCTCCAGTCCTGACCACTCATCCAAAATACTCCAAAAGTCATTAAATTGGCAGATCATCTCATGCACCCTGAGAGGCCAAGGTCCTATACAAAACACATGCTTATTTTCACTTCGTTTTTATTTCCAACATACATATTTCCTCTTCTACTTTCTTCATCTCTGCTAAAGTTGATAGAAACCAGACTGATCAGGAACAAGCAGGAGAGACACAGCCTGCTGCAGGCAGCAAGCTCATAATGAGTGTAAGGATAAATGAACTCTCAGGAGAGTTGGGTTTGCATTTTGTCTTTTCTTCATGCCATCTTCCCATGAAGAATTTTTTTTTTTTTTTATTTTAGCCAAAGCCTCTTGATGGTAACTTCTGGGGAGGTTCTCCCCCTCCCACCCCAACGCTCACCTACCTCTGCAATGTCATCAGGGCTGGTCAAGGAGAAGCTGTGCCCTGCCAGCTGATATGCCTTGGTCTCAATCTGGCCCAGTTTAGCCTGCATGACCTGTTTCTGGGTTTCATAGGCTGCTGTGCTGAAACCAATGCCATTCAGCTCCAGCAGAGCCAAGCAATAATGGGTGGGCATCTCCACTTTAGAAAATATATCTGTAGTAAGTACAAACCCAAGAAAATATTTTATGAAACAGATCAACTGCAGATAAACATATTCATAAGAAGAAAAAAAGGAGAATCCTGAGTTTTGAAAATACTGAAACCTTCTGACACACTGAAATCTTTTACTGTAGATTTCATTTAAATACTTTTGTTTCTGGAATAAGAAATATTTCATAATAAGAAGTGTTCCAGAATCTCCTATCAACAAAAATATTCAAGAAAGCAGCTTCTGTCTTCTTTTTTCTAAAAAAATACATCTCTCTGTATATCAACATTTCATAACTGCAAACATACTTAATGTAAGGCTTTCTATCTTGATACACTTTAATTCCACCACCCACATATTTTTAAAATGTTCTAATGTTCAACTGTAACAATCATAAACAATGCGGTAAACTTGCAAAAAAATACTTCAGTGAGATTGGACCATAATCCTTGGCTCTGGATATAATTTAGGGGAAACTATCAGAATGACCACCAATAGGTACATTTTTGTGGGGTTTCTTCATGGCTTGTTTTAAAACAGTACAAGCACTCAGCAATTATTAGTGGAAACATACAGGATCATTCATTACAGAATCATGAGAGTTTCATGGACACAATGCATACATGAAAAATCATGCTATAGGGGCAGGCCAAAGAGCAAGAAATCTCCTTCAGAAAACATTTGAGGATTTTAGGAATTACTTGCGACAAGAAAATCCAAAAGCTTTTGAAAATGCTCATGACAAATCAGACCCACAAGTCCCTCAGAATGGCCAGGGTACTCACCTGGGAGGTACAAATCTGCTTGATTTAGAGACTTAGAATAGACCCTGCTACAGCCTTAATCACTGGAACTGGTAGAGATTTGGTATATAAGAATTATATTTTAAATTTTTTTCAGAATGTATATGCTTCCAAGGGAATGCCCCTCTTTTCTTTTAACAAATGAACATTTTGACTGAATATATTTAGATAAGAACTTCCAAACCGCCTCTCTTCTGCACCGATCATTCAGCCTGTGGTAGCACAGCTGTATTTACCCTTCATCTTTGCCCCCAAGCAGAGAAGGTCTCTTCACCTGTCAGATTTTCCTTCTTTAATTCCTTGTGGAGTTGGTCCATGACATTGAAGATAAGCACAGACTCTATGGCTGCTCTGTACCGCCCAGACTGGTCTCTGCTGGCGCTCAGCCCCAGGCTCTGCACCCCTTGGCCAGTGCCCACTCCTTCCAGGAGGGGCAGCTCACTGGGCAGAAAGTTGGTCACCATGCTGTGAAGGGTATGCTCCTTGGAGCCAGAATCCAGCAGCCAACATGCAACCTTAAAAAGAGAGACCTCCGTGAGACTTTTTTTTTACCTTTTAGTCATAATACAATGCAAACATTTAACCAGGGGTTAATTCAAGCTCATAGTGGATATTATTTTTCTTCATTTGGCAGGCAAACTGCAATAATTTATTACATCATTTCAGTAAAAATCTTCTGGAGGGCCTAAGTCACTGAAGAGCTTAATTCTTGAGTGAGAATGAAAAGTTATTTCTTTCTAAAGGAAAAGTTATTTCTTTTGAAAACTTTATCCTCTGTCAAATAAACACATCTTGAAGTGTCTTTTCACTTATTAAAACTTAACTCAAAGGGAATAAATACAAAAATCAGGATCAAAACATGTTTAATCTGAAAAATGACTTTGTAGAGATCAGAACTTGCTATTGATCTAGAATATTAGCCAAGCTGAGCTCTCCTATCTTTTGCAGAACAGGACTAATGCCAAGAATTCTGCATGGGATATTTTACCCCTGGTTAGAGCTTAAACCCCTGCTTTCAAAGCAAATTCATTTATATGTGTATTGCAATTTCTTGTGCCAAAACAGGATGAAGAACAGATTTCTACATCGCCTCTGCCATGCAAGCAGAAGTAAAAAACCCACATGTATATATATGGGGTTGGAGATTCTGTATGTATATATATACATAAATATATAATTATATATCACATAATATATATTTATAAATACAAATATATTTTACATAAATATTATGGATTTATTATAAATAAATATATAGATATATTATTTATATATAAATATATCATTGTATCACTAAAATGAACCAACATGAGTACAACTGTTACATGGAAGAGTGAAGGGAAAGATGTTTTTACAGCTATTCAATTTCATCCTAAAACTACATCTTGGTACGAAAGAAATGTGTCCTTGTGTTGAACACCTTAGCTCCTTTCCTGCAGAGCTGAATATTTCCATGAAGCTCTTCAGCCTGTATGCAAAGCAAGCTTTAAAAATCAACAGGATTTTCTGTGCACCCAAAGCCTTTTGTAACAAGGGCAACAAGGTGCTTTTACCTCAAGCTAGTGTTTCATGTGAGTTACAACTGGTACCCAAACCTTTTGAAATTCTGTGTAAACTTGGTTTTGTTTTGAGAAAATAGGGGTAGCAAAGTGGTCTGTTTGCATAGTGGGTAAATCTTTTGCTTATAAAGTTTTCTGCTCTCAGAAGAAATAACTTGACCAGAAGCACTTGAGATATTTCAGTCCCAGGCTTCTTACTGCAACAAAACAGAAGTTAAGTCCTGTCCACTGGGACTGGGGAGAGATTAATCTTCATTTCCCCTGCCAAGTAAGGTATGAAATAATAATGTGCTAACCTCTGAAACTGTTTGTTTGTTTCTCTTGCAGGTACCTTGAACATCCATAGCAAAGCAAATGTCCTTGAAATACTGTTCTAGATTGCCCACTGAAATAAAATTTCACTAAACCTCCACTAAACTAATTCATACCTAAATAACAGAAGTACCAGAAGGTACTCCTGTCTTTCCACTGTTGTGTTTAAACTAGCAGTTTCACCCAAGTGAAATTTCTTAATCCTGCAAACCTTTGGGTCCTCAAAACTTCCTTCCAAGGAGATGCCACAGGCCATCAGCAGAGTTTTGTAGTGCTGAATGAAGTCATACATGATAAGTGAGCGCTCCTTCTTGGGCTGCTTCTGCAGGCACAGCTGCAGATGGTTCAGTCTCTCTGTCACAGATAGGCTTTGGTCCAAAGGTGGTGGTGCCAAACTCAGACTGATTTCTAAGGCAAGAAATACAAGCAAAAATCACCCTGTAACCCATTACATGGTAAAAAAAAGCAAGAGAAAAATCACCTAAAGCACAAAAGCTACAGTTGAACTATAAACAAACAATACATCTATAGCACTATTACATATTTACTCAAACCAGATAAGGCTCCCAAAAGCAATATGCTCTGTCCATACTAACAAAAAAAGGATAGCCAGGAATCAAACCCCAGTCACAAGGTCACTTAGCACAGACTGGGCTATGGTTCAGCATTTGAGTGCTAGATTTGTTCTGGAGAACAAAAATTGGATGAGATTGAAAGGGAAAAGCTAGTTAGATAAAGAGAACTTGGGAGTGAGCAAATGTTTTAGCTGTATGCATGCTCACAGTCTAGTGTCTGAGCCAATTACCTGCCCTTATTACACAGCACTATAGATGTATCCACAGCAGTCTGTCCAAGGGTGTTTAACACTTAAGACTGCTAAATGACTCCTCCACACAGCTGGGGTCGGGACAA
Source organism: Chamaea fasciata (assembly GCF_029207755.1). Classification (NCBI taxonomy): domain Eukaryota; kingdom Metazoa; phylum Chordata; class Aves; order Passeriformes; family Sylviidae; genus Chamaea; species Chamaea fasciata. The sequence continues at coordinate 25,964,757 of NW_027094087.1, forward strand.
TCACAGCACTTCCAAGAACCTTATCTGCTGAAGGAACTTTTTTGAGATGCAGTCTCAAACAACCCAGCAGAGCCTGTCTGCTCACTTACCAGTCTGGTCTTGGATCTGCTGCAAAGAGATATAGTAGGCATCTTTTCCCCCCCAACACACTGCCAGTCCAACTACCAAGATGTCTTCGCATCCTTGGACGGGAAATCCGTCATCTTTAACTTGCATGCACTGAGGAGAACTCACTAAGGAAATAATTTTAAGTTACTATTATAAAATGGCATCCATAAATACAGAAGAGTTGGGATCCTGAAAATGCAAATACATAGAGTTGAGCCTAAAATTGAACATTACCGAGTCTCAGTAAAGCAAAGGAGCTGAGTGTTAGTAGAGGATGGAGTGCTGGTGTCAAGCATTTCCTTGATAGGTCTGGTGATAGTAATGAAGAGTTAGCAACATGAAGAGTTATATGTTTTTATGGTATGTGAGAACATCTGAATATTCTTCTGTGGCTGCCTCTGAACCAAGGTTACATATTTTCAAATATTTTCAAAATGTAAACATGGTTCAATATAAGCATGTGTGAAATTCAGATCAGATTCATTGTTGCAATATTGCTTCTTTTTTTCCCCACAGAAGTATTCATATGCTGCAGTTTGCTGCTGCTTTATAAACATATTCTTCCTTTAAAATGACAAGATTAAGCAGTTAGATTCTTTGCTGTCACATTGCCATAACAACAACAACAACATTTCTTAACTATCAAAATAGATTTTTGACAGGCAAATGTGAAATACTTTTTAGAGTGGAAGGAAGGAATACACTTCTATTTCAATTCTTGAAGAGGTTGCTAGAAAAGGCCAGAATTTGGAAGGGATGCTTTATGGGTGGTTTAATCTGAACAGGAGGAAAACCTGATTTACTTTAAGGGTGACAGAACACTGGAGCACATTGCCCAGAGAGGTGGTGGAATCTCCTTCCCTAGAGATATTCAAAAGCTGCTTGCACATGATCCTGTGCACCCTGCTCTACGTGAACCAGCTTTATCGGGGGGATGATGGACTAGATAATCTCCAGAGGATTCTTCCAACCCCAAACATTCCATGTCTCTGTTATATTAGTGATTTTCCTCCTTTTTTTTTTTTTTTTTTTTTTTTTTTTTGCATATCCTTTCCTTCTCTAAGCCTGCTTTAAGCTGAAAATACCACATGCTGTTCACAACATAATGCACTGGGACAGGAAACTGACCTTTTTTGAATTTGCCACCAATCGTTGATTTGGGAGACATAAGGCACTTTGTTCTTTCACATGCCACTGAGATGGAGAATCTGCTTTGCTCCTTCCATTCTGCAACAAAAGTCTGGAAGAGTGCTTTGTCGCTTGCTACATCAATAATAGTGAAACTTTCAGCACTTAGTGGAACAAATGGAAAAACATCCTGAGATAGCTGCAGTGAAAAGCCTTGGTCTGTAGTGGAATCATCTTTTATCTCATCTGTCTCAGTTGGGTCTAGACACTCAGGATTGACCTGGAATGTTTTTACCTGCTGTTCTGCATTGCCCTCACTATTCCACTGTAGCTGAATTGTCTGCCCTTCATTCTTGCAGGTGACTTGCCCCTTTCTTGCAGATTTCACAGGGAGAGAAACAGAACTTTTTGGAAAAAGCTCTTTGGGAGGTGTTGGAGGAACAAACCCATTATTACTATCTGCTGCAGGACAGGATGTTCTGTTGCTTCCCTTAAGCTGAAGTGTTATGCCATCTGTTTTCTGAAGATCCGAGTTTTCAATTTTGTTTTCTTTAACCTTGAAAGAGCTTTTTAAATCCTGGCAAGTGGGCAAAGGCTCTGGCTCACAATAGTCAGATTCAAAAACTGGATCTGGCTCTTGACTAGCAATAGGAGCAACTAACTCTCCTTTCAAACTGGAACTTGCTGAAACTGGTTCAGTGCCTGAGAGGCTGGGCCATTTGTCCAACACATCTTGCAATCCTGGGCTTAGCTCAAACGAGCATCCAGTCCACACCACTGGATGGGGGGTCTTCTCTGAAGCTTGGTGGCTTCTCTGGAGCTTTTCAACCTGATCTCCTACTAAATCCTTTGATCTGGAGTCACTGTTATGAATGACTGAGTTTCTTAATATTAACTTATCTTGAAATCTAGAAGGAACATCTTTCAGAAAAGACGGTGAGTTTCCATGGTCTAAAACTTCTGCTATTACATCTGAGGATGCTAGAGACACATTGTTACACTGTGCAGGATTCTCATGTTCTTTCTGATTGTCACTGTCATCAAATTTATTCTCAACAGGCCTTGGATTCTGCAAAACACCATCTGGAGGAAGCAAAGCCACAGGGTCCTTTCCATCAACTTCCATGATGTGAACAGCTGAAAGGTCACTGACATTACTGAAGCTATCATCAAACAGCAAGCTTTCACTCATATTTAGGCTTGTTTCAGGGACAGGCTGGCATTCTACTTGTACAATGTGTTCCCTACCAAAATGGGAGGTTGTTTTATTCAGGTCTTTAGACACACTCTCCTCTTTCACTAAATTTTGAGTCTGGTAATCTTGTAGAAAACTGTGTAGCTGTGAGTCAGTCACTGAGAAATCGCTTTCTTTAAGGCAAGGTGCAGGTTCTATTTTCTTCACTACAGGCTGTAAATTAAGGCCTCCACACTCCAGAACTTTATTACTACAGTGCTGAGTTGTGTTTTTTGTAATGTTATTTGTTACGATAAGACTTGGGAAGCTCAGTTTCCTAATTGTTGCAGCCAGCCTTTTATCAGTATCATTCTCAGTCCATAAACCGCTTAGTTTTTCTGGTATTTCCTGATGTGGTATTGCTGCCAGCTCTGAACCTTGTATCCCCTGCTGTCCTGTGATTCCAGCTGCTCCCTCCTGTTTTATTATCATCTCAGTTTGAGTATCCAACTGGATGCTGTCTTCAAAGTCTCTAGAGTCAGAAAACAGATGAGAGGCTGGATCATTCTGAACACCATCTGCATTGCAAACACCTCTGGATTTTACTAAAGACCCTTTCAGAAAATCTTCAGGATTACTGTTGCCATTCTGCAGTGTTCCAGCTTGTAACAATATTCCATTGGGCTTTTCATTCCCATTTTTGCCAGCGTTCTGAATCTGAATATTGTAGGTTTTCTCCTCCTCAGGACAAAAATGCTTATCATTCCTTGCCTCAGCACAGCTCGCATCTGTTTGAGTTTCATTCCTTTTATTCTGCTCACCATCAGTTTTGTCAGTACTCTGTGTCCTAGAACTACCAGGTATTCCTCTACTTCCTACAATACTGTGTGTCTCCACACTGGTGTGTGGAGTACCCTTCAGCATAATAGGTGCCTGAAAACCTGCTCTCCCCTTAGGCATGCCTTCCTTAGTGGCGCTAGGCTCTGTAAATAATCCTTCCATTTTCTCTTTCTTCCCAATCTTAACTTCCCCCCTCTGTACAGAACTTGAGGCTTTATGAGTTACAGAATCTGTTTCCATAAATTCCTTATTATTTTGGTTTGAAACAGAATTATCTGTAGAGATGGTGGTGTGGAAATCAGGCAGCTTTTGTATGTCTATGCTCAGTTTATTTGAAATTTCAAGAAGTGACCCCTGCAGTTTCAAAGTGGTATTTTTGTTCCTAGTGCGATTTAAATGTGTATCTGTGCTTTTAATCAATCTAGAGGCTGAAGACCTTGTTCTCAATGTTGGTGTTTTTCCTTGTTCAGTTAGGCACTCTTGGATTGCTGTCCTGGAATCTGTCTTGGTTTTGACCAGAGAAATTTCTTCTATGTTTTCATTTCCTCTGCACACATTTGGCCGTTTTCTAGCACTGTACACAGGATCACCCTTGCCTTCCTCTGCTCGAGCCTGTTTCCTGACCAGGACTTCACTCTCCAACACAGAGCTTTCTGTGCTACTGCTCAGTCGCCTTTTATATCCCTTTTTAATATTTGATAAGTTTCCAATCTGAGAACCAAGGCCATTACAGTGTTGAACTCTGCGCCCTTTTTTGTTTAACACCCTTGAAGACTCAGCAGACTCCTCTCCATCTGATCTGTGCAGTCTGTCTTCCAGTTCTGACTCACTGCTGATCACAGAGGATGTGTCAGTCTCAAGAAAAGACTCTGGGTTCCACTGCACCCCCATCAGTGCCAAATCCTGCTGCAAAAGTCTCCTGGCTTCCTCCACAATGACAGAGGCTGCTTCTCTTTCAGTTAAGCCCTTCATTCCAGCCATCCAGACACTGCGCACGGCCCGACGCTCCTCTGCTGACTCCTCATCCTCATCCACAGCCCTACGAACACTGCAGGGAAGGTAACAGACAGGTGTAAACATCCATGCAGAACACAACAAATAGCACAAGGAGCTGGCACTATTCTCTTCTGCTCCCATTTCAACTGTCGACACAGCTTCCTTTACAGAAGCGCTCTACCCAAAATATAATGCACTTGATGGGAAATAACTTAATTGGAAATAACTATTTCTAAATATGAATAGATGTTGAGGAAAGATATTACTGGCTGCATACCCCAAAAGCATTGCCAGACTTCTGTGTTCAAATGTACCCCAGACAAGTCCCAATTCCCTACTAGAGCAAGATGCAGGTCTCAATGAATCATCCTCCATGTCTTCCAAAGAAAGGAAACTTCAAGAGCATGAACCAGCAAGTGTCATGGCACAGTCCAACAGGTACTTGATCAAGGAAGCTTGCTACTGCACTAACATATAAACCATAAGAGAATCCCAAAAGATAATCAGTAACAAATCATCAACTACTTGGAACATATGGTGGAGCTGCCTTTTAGAGGCAGCAAAAACTCCACAGAAAGCACTGACAATTTACCCAGAACTAAACAGTGCATTGAAAAGAGGAATAAGAAGAAAATTCAGGTCTCAAAAACTTATTCTGTAAATACAAGGTACTGCTATTAGTTTCAGAATAATCATGGAATGACTGTGATCAGTTGGAGAGACCTACAAGTTATTTATAACTAATATTTGACACGAAGTTCCAAAGGGTTGCCATATTTTATTGCAGGTTTCATCCTGTAACCCTTCACCTTACAAATGCCTTTACTTGACTTCTGGACTTACAGATTTCTCACCTTTTAAATGGTACTGAGTTCTTCAGAGCAGCTGCCACGTCCTCAGGACTGGCTTTAGCAAGGTCAGCCACGGTGACAAAGCCGGCGCTGTAAAGTGTCCTGGCATGCTGTGCATTCAGCAGAGACACTCGGACCAGGTCACAGAGCTCCCTGTGCACCCCAAAAGTGAGGCGGCTCTGGAACTGAGAGAGCAACAACTCCATGTTGTGCCAGCCCAGTCGATTACAGAAAACTGTTATCATTCCTGGAACACAAAAGTTGCATTAATATCTGAGCTCCAGTTCCAGTTCTACTAAGCTGGATTCACTCCTCATCCCCCCCATCTGAATCAGCACTCACTTTACATTTCTCACCTTCCTATTATTTACAGAAAATACCTCCTGTTTATTATAACTATGAGTAGGAGCTAGTCTTGCAGAACTCAATCTGCAATTAACAAGTTAATCAGTGAGGCAGAAATTCTGAATGACACTGTTTTTTCAAAGATGCTCATATTGAAAGTTTGAAGCACATGCATATCCTAGAACAGGAATCCTATGAAACAATCATACTGAAAAAAAAATGGTAAAGGAAAAAGTAGGGATGAGAGTCACTAAGGGAAGCCACAGATCTTTGAGGAAACTCAGTGCTGACATCCATAAAAGCAGACCTTGGCCTGCAGAATTTCAGTTACTGAGAGCATCATAGGAGGTAGCAAATCCTATGATAAAGGTTACAACTGCAGTCCCCAGTTCTGCATGGGAGAAGGAAAAGAGCACAGAAAAGACCATTTCTTACTCACAGATTGCATCTACAGACTACGAAAACCACTGAAAAGACATTGCATCCCTCACTAATTTTACAGTCATTATAGAATACAACTTTTATCATATCTCTTAACTCTGTCATATCAATAGTTCATTTTACTTCCCAGATTACTCCTGTGAAAATTTTTAACTCTGGAAATACAGAATTATGAAACTGCTACAAAGTTATTTATACTAAAAAGTTAAAAAAAAAAGTTATTTATACTACCAGAATTAAATTAAACTACTCTGCATCAGTTGGCGTGACCTTTTCATTTTGGGGCTTTGACTCATGCTGCAACCCACACAGAGGGTTTCGCAAGTTGAGCTAAAACTGTCTTAAAAACTGCAAACCCACTTATGGAGTAATGAAGGATTTAGGCAACAGAAAAAAAAAAAAAATCGCAGTCTCATGGTGGGCTGTTACTTCTACTCCCACACAGCCTTCTTAAGGAAGTTAAAGGTAGCAGCTGTCTGACCTCCTGTGATCTGGTGCTAAATGACCCAGAAGCCACTCACTCTGTTTTGAAAACTGTAACCTTATACCTTCTGGCCAATTAATTTTGCATTCAGAGAAAAGCCATTTCCCATCTTAGAGGCTCCAAACTTTACTCAAAACTGAAAGGTATTCTTTCCTGATAGAGCAAAGCTTTAGAAGGGACTTGCACTGATTTCCATACTTAGTATTAAACAAACTACGTTCCTGCACAGTACACAGCTGATTTCCACAGACCTCAGCATGCTGCACACTGCTTGATTCTCCTCAGCTGGCCCCCGTCCCACTGCACGCTCTGTGGTTCCACAGCAGAGGCAACCACAGGTTAAGCTATAAATCCATAAGTGGTTTTACAAGACTGTTTGCTGTTAGTACCACATTGTGGCTATCTTAGCCCCAGATCTGGAAGGACATTTAAAAAAAAAAAAAAAAAAAAAAAAAAAAAAAAAAAAAACCAAAACTCAGATTAGCCTAAGACTCTAAAACTCCTGGGGTATTTTGCTCAGACAACTCACCTGCATAAGTGGCAGCAGATTGCTGCAAGGATTGAAGCTGACCACGACTACAGCCGTATTTCTTGGTCATATCTTGTAAAGGAACCTCGCTGATTAAATCCAGAAGGGCAAGGCTGGTGAAAAACCTGTTGACAAAGTCCATGAAGAAATAAAATTGTCAATCTGGGGCACATTACTGTACATGGCAAAATGTACAGTGATACATGGGACAGAACGCTACTACAGTGTAGCACACAAAGGAAACAGAGAGGATGGCTTCCAAAAACATCAGCACAAACATCTTGTGCCACCAGTGTTCTCAGACCAGAGCAGACCAGGTCTGGGTTCTCTGACCTTTCAGCTCACTCAGAAAAAGAGCCAGTTCCTGAAAACAGACACAGCCTGTGCACTACAAATGTTATAGTCTCTGATCTCTGCACATTCACACCCACATTCTGCGGCTACCTTTTGTGGATGGCCATTTGTCTGTGCTGTTTCTCTGTCTTAGCTGTGATTTTGCCCTTTACAGAGCGAGCTAGAAAGCCTTCTTCAATCCCCACCAGTTCAGCCACACGTTTCATTGAGGCAGGCAGCTTCTCCCATAAGCAGAAAAACTGGTACCAATCAATTGTGGTCCACTCCTCATACACCGGGGTGACCTAAAAAAAATAGGACAATGCAAAAAACTGTTTTAGAGGAATAAACAGAACTAAACAGAGTTTTGGGTAAACAAAACTACAGCCTAGGGAACGTGGTTAGAGCATCCTACGCACTACGTAAAGGCACTGAGTCACAGGCGTGTACCATGAAGAAAGTAAAAGCTCTTCTTATCCAGTTTCTTTAATATTTGTACTGATGAGATCTGACTCATATGGGTACTCCAATGATTAAACAATTTAGAATCTTTATCAGATTATTCTTTAAACCCAAGAAACTAAACAATTTTTAAGCTTCAATGTCCTTTAAGAAAACAAAATTTTATTCCTTTTTTTAACATAATTTACAGATATCTACCAACCTCTTAAAACCACAAGTAACCACACTAACCACTGCCACAGCATCTGATAAAGGAGGAAGGATACAGATTTTGCCAGAACTTGGTGAAGCTTTCCTTTACCTGGAGTCCAAAAATTCTCAACTTTTATTAACACTAACAAAGCTTTTTTTTTTTTTAACCTTTTTTAGACATAAAACCAATTCTGTTAATGTTTAGTAAGCACAGAGTCAGTTTCTCTATGAGGAGACAAAATGTCTTCATATCTTTATCAATAGAAAGAAAGATTAATTCTTTTGAAAGAACTAAAAGTTGTTTGGCACAAATGTTAAATGGCACAAAATACTAGATGTCTATGTGGTTGTAAATCATCCATGCCTCTTCACCTGCTGAGAAGAACAAAACTTATTAAGATGGGGGTTTATCCTTTGTTGTTTATTGGGCTTTTGTTGTGGTTTGGATTTTTTTCTTTAAAGGAAACTGTGTTCCTAGTCCACAAATCCTTATTTGTTTTAATCAACTTCCCTAAAATACAAGGGCTTGGAATTCAGTCTCATATCGTACAAGTAAAAGATTCAAGCTTAAAAGAATTAAAATGCATTTTAGCAGATAAACTCCCTGTAGCCCATAAGGAACACATGAAGAACAATACTTTAAAAAAATAGAAAAGCAACAAAATGAAATAAACCTTTGGCCTTGAAAATGAACAGACTTGCAAGAAAGTGTTTTAGAGTAGCTTAACAGAAGAGAATCTCAAGAACATTTTGTTCAACAGTGTATGATTTAAAATAACCTTAGACAAGCTGCTGCAATTAAAAAGTACAGCATAAAAAACATAATGCCATCACTGCCTCTACCCCAGATCAGGAACAAATTTCATCCTTTTTTTTTCTGTTTTGGAGATGCAAACAAGGAAAAAATTCACTGGTGCATAACACAAAGGAGTTCATTTTACCTAGCAGAAATAGAACAAAATATAATGTGGTCCTCTAAAACAGAGATATGAGTACATACGGGACAGCAGTAGGAAAAAAAAATCTATCAGGATTAGCCCATACACTGGGTTATTGAACACAGCAAGCAGAGACATGGACCCTCAGACTCTTGCCTGCCCGTCTCCCAGCTCAACAAGCTTTGTAATTGCAAGCACATTCCTCTTGAAGTGAGCTTTCTTTTCAGACAAGATTCCCAAATTCTGCCTTTGATTTATCATCCTGGTAAAGAGAATACACCTTACACTTAAAGAAGGCTAAAGCTGGCTGTCAGATTTCAGCTGATGGGCCTCTGGCAGCCATGAATCCCAAGTTGTTCAGTGCAACTCCATCTGGTTTCCTCACTAAACTTCACAAGTTGATGGCTTCCTCTCCCAAGGTCTTAAATAGCAGTGTTTAGCTTTTCAAGTGTATGTGCTCATAAATCTTGACACACTCTGGGACACTTTTCCCTGACAAGATTTATCTAACTCCTTCCTTTAGCCCTGACAGCATCACCAGGCAAGTAAACTAAATCAGGGATGAATTTCACTGTAACTGAAACAAAGGAAGGCCCATCCATAGAAAGAAAGTGGTATGGTTCTCTAAGACTTTTTGGAAGTAAAATAGATACTAAACACCCAACGTTTTTCTGGGCCTCCAAAAGTAATATGAAATTAGGCCTGCTGATCCCAAATACACTTACAAAAATCAATTTGTTTCATCCACTTCAAGTGCCTCAGAAAATTACCATTATCTTACGCTCAAAACTAATGAAGCTCTGAAATCCTAGGAAGTCCAGAGTGACAACAACGGGGTCAAATGGCACACAGCATCTGCCCGCACAATAGACACTATGGTAGCACACTAATTCTGAAGGATGTTCAATTTAGAAACTTTTCTTCATGAAGGATAAGCTAAGCAAAGCACAGAAAAACCCAAACCTATGTTCATGGAGCCATCAAGAACTTTGCATTGTGCTGTCTCCCCTTAGTTTTTATAGTAGAAAATACAAGACACAGAATGAGGAACCTACCAGATAGACAATATGCAGATCATTCTCCAGAACAAAGCTTTTCATAGCTCGCTGCAGGTCAGCAAAGATTTCCATGGCTTCAGTTGGTGAAAGAGAAGAGGAAAGAGTGGCTGAGCCAAGATGTGTTGCGTGATAAATCTTTGCTGTTAAAAAAAAATATATATATATATTACACAGAGAAACCTTTAAGTGCACGTTTATAATAATTTTCAGGTTGTGCTGCATTTGAGAGATTTCTAACTTTTCACAGCTGCTTTTCCAATAAGAAATAGTGTAGGTCTCCATTCTGAAGACAGAAAAATGGAAACAATAACAGGCTTAGCCTTGCCTATGTCTAAACTAGCCTTTTTCTCTAGACAAAAATCACAGTCTGCAGTTAATATGCACCAATCCTGTGGTTAAAGTTTGATTTGTTTAAAGCTATTTTGGGAATTTGTAGACTAGGACACATCAGTCTTAGAGGTGATGTGCAGGTGATGTGATGTGCCTTCCAAGAATATGTGCATGCAAAATATGTTAAAGCAAGTGTAAAGATACCTTCCAGAAAGCTAGAAAATTCTTGATAGGCAATTCTTCAAAATAAAGTAAAAATGCAGAAAAGTCCTTACTATTAATTTACATTGAACATCTACTCAGTGAGCAAATCAAAGCTAACTGCAATCCCTGAGAGGAACACCAACTTTACCTTTCACATCACTGCCAGAGTCCACAGCCTGGATGAATTCATTTTCCAGCAGCCATGCCACACAAGCCTCGATAGGTCCAGCCTCTGCTTTGTCTTGCCCTTTCCCATTTTCACACTTGCTTTCTTTCAAGCTGGATGCAAGCAGAGTGCAAGAGGCGTAGGTCTGCACATCCTCTGGGGTATTGGCTACTCCCCCCACTATGATCTGTTGAAGAAAACTATCTGCTCATGTAGCCAGAGATGCAGTGAGACAGAAGATCAGTTCAGAGAATCAAAGAGAGTGATCCATCATCTCAGCTTGAAAGAACCACTTTCCCAGAGAGGGGAATATGAGGCAAAGCAACAGCCAACTTTTAAAGACTTTCTTGGCAAGAAGATAGTCATCTTGGGTAAAAGTAAGAGGACTAAGCTACGGAAAAGAATTATTTACAAAATCTTATTTTGAAAGTGGACATATACATAGCAGCAATTTAGATTTCTGACTAGCCTGAGGCCTTTTTCTTAGCCAACACTGTGAAATATTAAAATATGTTAGAACACAAACTGCAATTTTGTGAATACAAAAAGCAAACCAGGAAGGTGGAACTCTTGTAAGGCTATTCAGCATATTGAAGGTTTCTCTTAATACATATGAATGCTATAACGCACCGTTGTTTTTCTGATTGAGAGTGATTTTGTTCACCTTAGATTTTGGTTTTGCTTTAAAGGAACCCCCTTCTTTTAGATAGCTCTTATGTAGAAAAATTCATTTAGAAATTCCATTGGTCTGCTAAAATTCAAAATCTATGGAAATACAACCAAGTTCTAAGCATCACAAAAATTTTCAAAAGACAGTAAAAGTACAGCAAACAGATTCTCTTTAAAGAGTCCTGTATCTAATCTGAGTTCAAGCCCAAAAGCAGCTTTGGAAAAGGACATAAACTCACCTATGTGGAATAAAATCCTTTTGGCAATTTTTACTCCTACAGGAACCCTACAGAGGAGGGGGCAAATTTGTTACCTCTCCTGTTTGCTCACCAAAAATGTGTTCACAAAATTTCAATCATTCCTGCGCAAAAAAGGTAGGTAAGTTGAGGGGGTAAATAAGAGACCCTACAAGGTTCCACAAATGTCATTATGGCCCAATTGAGCCTACAAAGCCTCTAGATCAGTAATTTACAAGCATCCTCCAGCTAAGAATGTCAGGTCACACCTAAAGTTTAAGACTTACACTTAGTTCTGCCTGCTGCTTGAGTACACCTAAATGCAATAGCAAAGCTTCTTTGAGTGTGCTCACATCCCAATCTGCAGCAAGCCGAGAAACACCCTAGACAAAATGCTGAATACTGAAGCAAGTTGGCAGACCCAAATAAGACGACTGGGTTGACAAAGGAGGAAAGACATGAAAAAGAAGTGCACAGAAATTTGATGGTGTCACGGAGGAAACCATCCTACAAGGGTACAAGCACAGTTCTAATCCCTCTCTGAGTGTCCCGTACCTCAAGAATTGCTCTTTTCATGCTCGAAGCAACACCTTCCCCTTCTCTTCTAAGCAAACAGCTGCAAACAGGCTTGAGAGACCCCTGAAGCAGAGCAGCACCTTTTGATCTCTCTGAGGGCTTGCAGACTAAAATGCTCTCACCTATTGGAGAAGAAAAGAAAAACAAAACAAATACAAAACTACAAAACCAATTATTAGTACTGCATCTTAGCACTATAACAGCTGCACACAGTTCACCAAGGGCATATTATTGGAATAGAAAGCTGTAAGTATTTTCAAAAAAGCTGAGTAACAAAAGAAGAGGGGAAAAATGTGCAACCATAAACAGTGCATATGAATTGCTATGTAAGAACTGCACAGATGCATGGTACATCAGAACTAAGGCAGAGCAGGCTTCAAAGTTACATTAGGCTAATCTATGTCTTGCCAAGTCATCTAAGGAGACTTCACAGCCTCTCCATGCATCTGCTTTGCTGCTGAACCACTTCTGCTTCTTGTTCTGGAGTTGACTGGAATTATAATATACAGTGGCATCAATGTGACTTTTTCATTACATTAATAAACTGAAAAAATTCTCAAAAGCAAGAAGAAAACATAAAAGCTGCACAGTATTTTGACAGTTTGTATTAAGTTTGTAGCAGCCAGCTTTCACTCCAGAAATAATTAATTCAGAAATGCAAAATTACTGATCTAAGTAACTGTGTACCCTCTGAACTTTCATATATGCATTTATACACACTTACACGTAAGTATCCTGCATGGTTTCCACTGAAAGTACATCTCAGTATATCCTACCTTAAAATTCTCTGTCAGACATTGCTAAATTAATCTCTAACTACTGAAACACTGTGGGGGACAAAAAACGTCCCAGAGCCATGAAAGAAAAATTAAAACAATGGTTAAATTCCTTTAATGAGATCACAGTACAGCTTAGCCATGGAAAATGCAGTGGTCACACAAAGGATATTTTTTCCATAAAGCTGTTAGAGAGAAACTGGATCACTGGAAAACCTAAGCTAGTTGCAAGCTTTGCAAATAAATGATAAATAAATTATGGGTAGGACACGTTTGCCTTTGATTAAGGGGAGAGCATTAGTTTTGGAGAGCTGTACAGTAAATATCATGATATATGATAACTTGTTAAGATTTAACAAGTGTAGTCTGGACACAAGGTAATTTTGGTAGTAGGTACCTTAGTATGATCCTAGGAATGTTAACTTAGGATAAAACTGTAGCTGTAGAAATGCTACAGTATTTAGCAAATCCAGAGGTAACAAAAACACAACTGCACTTAAATTTAATGAACAGAACAAATAAATGCAGCGTGGGCAAGTAACGAAATACAACTTAAACATAATTACATAAATTAACTATGTATTTATTTAGGATGAAATGATGGTCAGAGGATGTCTTGGATTTTTTTTATCCTGCTGAGTGAAATTTTTGATATCTGTTAACCATGTACTTTTGACAGAACTGGGGAGTAGGTAAGAAAAACTGCCTGTAAAGCACTGTTTTGTGAAAGAAAAGCTTATTTTTATTTTGGCAATAAACAACATCTATTCAATTTGTATTTGGTTTCTGATGTGACCTGAAATTTCCTCTGAAAACTTCCCTTTGACTCTTTCAGAGTGACATATCAAAAAGAAAATCTAACAGAAGATGGGTATCAACTTAGCTCTACATTATCTGATGGTTTTTACAAGATTTGGGGGATATTCTTTCCCAAGATGCCACTGATAATTTAAAGCTAATAATTGCAATCCAGTAAACAATAAATAAATTTTTAAAAGGAACTGAACTGTTCCAATATCCATTATTGAACATTTCAGATACTAGGGAAGGTCCAGGTTAGCATCAGACTAGACAAACACCAGAAGACTCAGGATATCTAGGCATAAAACTTCATTAAAACCAACATAGGCCCTACTAAATTCTAGGTTTTATTCAGCTTTACCTATTTCTCCTTGGGAAAATGGTAGTTTTGATGAATGTAAAAAAAGAAACAAATTTCACTCTCCAAAATTATATTTGTAAATTTCCATCAAATCAAGAAAAATAAATTTAAAAAATCAAAAGGTAAGACAATCCAAAACCACAATGTTGGGAGAGGAGGAGGAACTCAACCCAACAGCATTTCTCTTTTGTCTGTCAGCTAAATTTCATATCCAGATAAGGCATTTTTTTCCAGCTGAAGTTGCTGTCCTCCAGTCTCCCTACTCTGTTACAGAGTAGCAGCTGGCAACATAGCTTTATGTTCTCATCCAAAAGACTCCGTGGAGTGGAAAAAATGGTACATTCATGAAGCTCATCAGCATAAAATCAACTGCTTACTGTGCACAACACAGTCACATCAGAACTGTCAAAAAGGGTACTAATTATTGTAACTTGAAGGAGAAAAAGAAAAAACTTCAAGGAATAATGTGACTTTACACCTGCCAGCTACAGTCAAATGAGAAAGTCTGGAAAATTTTGAAATCCAGCATGCAGCTGCCCTTTTCTTGAACGCATAGGGAGAGCTCGCACAGATATAGGTCGCAAAATGCTCTGTTGCTATGCTACTCAGGCAAAAATAGAAAGCTAAATGTAAGAACAGTCTGCTTACAGAGGGCTCCAGCAAGCACCAATCAAACAATCAGGAGGGCAAATCCCTCTTCCCACATCTGTTGAATTTCTTATTTTCTACTGTGTTTCTACTTGTATAATGTGGCTTTTTGCAAACATCATCCACAAAGATAAATTTCCATTGCAAATTAAAATAACAGGCAGGATTATTTTGTTGAACATCAATCAGTGCCACTGTATGCAAGAAGGTGCCATATTATCTGTAGACTACTGTTCATTTTTCCCTGTCTCTGTCTCATTACTACTTTCAAGATCCATAAAATTGATGGTTGAGTTTAGCAAAAGTTGAATAAATCTAAATCATACAACAGAAGTTTGTCAAATTAGGGTTGTAGACTTTAAATGCATTTCTTACATTTTAGGCCCATCCAATGAGAGTTAACTGCAAATTGTCTCACTGAAACTCTAAACACTTTAGTCAACTGACCATGGATTACAGAATTAAGGCAAATGAACAACACAGCCTTAGAAGCTAACAAGAATTCAAAGGAGAAAAGAGTCTGTTCCTGAAGTAACTGACCTATAAATACCAAAGTCAGTCTCAGGCAGTGAAAACAATCCCCTGGGAATTATGACTTTTACTCCATTAATACCAAACAAATCAATACCAAACAAATTCATCTTGATTAACCTAATCATACTGAATACCGAAGGAATTCATCATGATTAGTGCCTAATTGCGAAGTACTGCCCTGGATTTAATCACGTTAACACCGCTCCTACAGAATGTGAATAAAGACCCTGCTTACCCTCTGTGTCTACCCCTTTCCTGCCAGCCCTTCCAGCCATCTGCTTGTAGGTAAGGATGTCCAGCAGCCTGCCACCAAAGGTGGGTGTGCGGATGATGACACGGCGCGCGGGCAGGTTCACTCCCGATGACAGCGTGGACGTCGCTGCCAGGACTCGGATCAGGCCCTGCCGAAAGGCTCCCTCAATGATGTCCCGCTCATCAAAAGTCAGACCTGAGGAGACGTGGCTTTTAGTCACCCTTGTGATGGTGAGACTGAATTTAAGAGCTAAAAATATTGCTGTCCAGCAAGGGAAGAACAAAACTTAATGAACATTCACCATTCAGTGTTAGGAACTAGACTTGCAACACTACCTTAGTTAACTTCTTCTGACTGGTAAGTGAAGCAAAATTTCACCATTAAGTCTTTATTATTCAACTGACAGTAATATACGAGCTTTTCTAAGGTGTTGCGTCCTACACATTGTAGCAAGATGAACTATTTACTGCATATTTACAAGCACTGCAAATAAACACATAAAGAAATAAAAAATGAGAAAACAGGAGGGAACTAGGATTTATTCATCTGCCATCCTGACCCTGGACTCCTTCATTATTGTCATTACAGATCTGGTATGTATCTTTCTACCTTAACCTCAGGGCTTCAGGCCAATTTTATAAGAAATACAGATTCTATAAGCATTTGGAATTATTCCTCCTACATAATCAATGCCATAGCTACTGTTGTCTCTCCCAGTCATTTTTTTCTCTCAGTGAATCAACAGGTGACACACTCTATTACCTACCTAAATAAGAAATAAAAAAATCCAACCAGAAATGTTCACAACACATACTCCTTTTATTTTTACTTTTATATTGCTTCTATTTTCTCATTTATTTCAATATCAAGCTGAGGAAAATTGCTCTGAAATACTCTGGCAGTGTTAGGAACAACTTGAGAATTCTGGAGCTGCAAATCAGTTAAGTTTTCAAGCATTTCACAGAGAAGAGACCAGGTAAGTTGTATTCCAGAAGTTACTGTTATCCAACACAACAGAGAAAAGATTTAGCAAAACAATTTGTGAATTAAAGTCTTTGGCCACAAAACAAGAATTTCAAATTTGCCTGTAACTGAGGGATTGTCAAAGCTTATTTAGTCTTAAGCTAAAAAATGCTTAAAGAAGCAACTGGTAAACTGCTGATACCTGCAGTAAAAAGAACCCATGTGACTTCTCCACTACTGAATGCAAGACCAAGATGTTCAGGAATACCTGCATGATGAAATGCCACTCCCCATGGCAAAGTACGCTGCAGCACAGAATCCAGGCCTGAGATCGAACGCTTTAACTGATCCAGGACCTCATCAATCCCTTCTCTGTCCACAACAACTGGGGCAAGGGCTGAGCTTTCTGCAGAACCTTGAGAGAGAAAGTGTTTTTATAGTTCCTACTAAAATTAATTTTCATTAAAAGCACTGTGCATACTGTAGTCTTCTATTAAGTACTTTTCTCTTACTCTCAGTTTGTTGCAAACTGTAGAACTCCCTGGCAATGATGTCAGCCAGCTTCTCACACCAGTTCTTGGACGGACAGAAGAGCAGGACTGAATGGCCACCACAAACAGTCTCATAACACAGGCTCACAATATGGTCTTCGTCTCCCTGAATGGAGATAAATTTTTTTCAGTGCACTCTCATATTGAATGAGGCTTGTAAATGCTGTCCTTCTTCTGTATCCCAGTAGAAATCTTCTAACTTCCAGTAAGAAAGAGAAGCAAACAAAGAACGGAGCACTGTTACCTTAGTTTCTGTCTTGCCTTATGAAGTCCAAGCACTAGTATGAACACACTGTTGAGGGCAGTTCTAGACCTACCCATGAACATATGTAATGTTTTACATCTTGCTTTCAGATATCTTTTTCTGAATGGAGGCCACACAGTGCACAAATAACTTCCATATCACAGTTAACAGCAGGGGGGAAGAACTAGAAAGTGCCCAGAAGGAAAACCCCTCTACTCTAACTAGGGAACATTTTTTAACTTGGATGTCTGAATTAAAAGCATGACATGTAGCAGTCTAAGCATTCCCAATAAGATGCACTCAGCAAGCACCGCTGACCAAAGACTGCAAGTGTTCAGAGCACAGTGGAAGGCTTTTAGGGATTCTTATCTGGACGTTCATGCAAAAACCTGCTGTTTACAGCTTGGTTTTTTTTGGTTTTAAGATCCTAAGAGAGTCCCTGCAACTGATCTGTTATGCTTGGCTATGCCAGATTCTCTTGTAGCAAGCAGGCCAAAGGAGGAAGAGAAAAATGTAGGCGTACAGCAAGAAATAAAAAGCACTAAAATGCAAATGAAAACAGGGGAGCAATGGCAGGAACTTCTCCACAAGGATTCAGCTAAATTCAGCTCAAGTGGTGAAGCAATCAAGTTCTCTTTTATTGGTCCAGTCTGAGGCACAGAAGTCTGAAGGTCCAGTGATAGATTTCAAGCCCAAGATCCCCCAGTTTTATAAAATAAGCCAACTCCTTTAAACCGTTGAGTCATAAGTCTAGTTTAGTTCTTCCTCTCACTTAACTTAGAAACTATCCAAAGCAACTCAAAAATATCCAAATGCAACATCGCCTTCCCAATATGACCATGTAATAGCTAACTTCCAAATGTTCTACTGAAAAACATTTCCTTTTGTTCCCAGGACACTTTTTCTTTCCTGTGCCACCATGCTACTGACAAGAGAATGTCTGTGCACAGCAAGAACGGAGTGCAAAACTTTCCAAAATACTGCCTCCGTTCAGCCCATATTGCCCAAGCACTACACTGGTATTACACAGAGCAGTTGAAAGGACTGGAGAGAGAATTCACCCTTCAAAGACTCCACAGAAACGGACCTACAAGTGGAGAGCTCAAATCACCCACTTCTACCCATGTGGTTCTTTGAAATCATTACAGTATGCTACCCATAACTTTCCATATCCTTTTCAAGTGTGCAAAAGGACTAACTACTGAAAACAGATTCAGAAGAATTAGGATGGACATCTGCCTTCTAATCACTGCCAAAATTAGATCATTTAGCAGTTTAACATAAGCAGGTTCAATACCAGATTTTAATACAAATACTTTCTCCCAGTTACGAATGCAAATTCCTTGGCCTAAGCAGGAAATACATACCTGCATTTATGAAAGGGAAGTAGATTTCCAGACACAAGATAGAGTGGTGGGTAAGGAGAGAATCAAACCCTTTATAGCTGTCAAGTACTCAGAAACAACATGACTGCAAAGTCAACTTTGTCTTCAAGTTAGATTCAAGAATCTTCATGAGTGTGTATTTTGGGGGTTTTTGTTTAAGTCAGTAGAAGACAAAAATATTTATCCTGTTTGAGCATGAATCTATGAAGTAAACAATGAAGTTGTGAATGTCATCTATTTAAAAATAAATAAAAAACATACCAAGAGCTGTCTTTTTAACTTCCGCACTACGAAAGGCATTATCCCAAAGCCACTGCTCAGGGTTTTGTTACCTTCAGTTGCAGCTTGGGCTGGAATTCTCGCACTAAATTCATGGAGGAGTCGTATATGTTGCTGCCAATTTTCACCCACTCTTTGAGGGGCACAGGGCGGAAATCTGTACAGTACAGCTCTGCATCTAACCATGAGGCCAGGAGCCCCAGGTTAGGGAGGGTAGCACTCATGCCTACTATCTGTATCCCACCAAAACCAGGACTGGTGCTCTTTCTGTGTCTGGAAGTGGTTAAAAAAAATGAAAGTTAGTGACAACACAGGCTACTGTTCTGGAAAATGAAATTCAGAAAAAACAGTTCAATTTACTTCCTTCCAGCCTCTCAAGTGCAAAGCTAATTTTTCAACTTCTGGACAAAGAAAGAAGCCATACTCTACTCTTAGAAAACACACCAGGTTATGCACTGATAACAAGATAATTCAGCTTTTAATCAATTTGAACCTAAACCTTTACCTTCTTCAGGTAGCCAGCAGCTATAAATTGACTGCATATTTGGAGAGACTGAAAACAAATACAAAGATCAACTAGTTCCTTGCCAGTAACAAAACCATGGAAATAAAGGAATGGCTCAATCTCCACTGCAATCTTTCTAATACTAAATACCTCAGTTAAAATACTTCTATTTGTTTCCATTTCAGGACAAATAATATTAGACTAATGCCTTCCTAGATCTGGGAACCAAAGCCCTAAGTACAACAAAGAAGCAAGTAGATTCTGTTCCTAAAAGGCTGAACAGCAGCTTTCACGAAAGACAGTGCGAAGTAATGGACTCCTAACAAACCTGAAAACATAAACTGTTAATTTAAATACCCAAATTAGTATTTTAATTCAGGATTTTACATCCACATAATAGGGGTTTTTAATGCTTCTAAGCTTGTGTTTGAAAAGTATTCATTTGCATTGCACTGAGCTACAAACTGAGACTTTCAAAAATGAAAAGATCTGACAAATCACTGTGAGCTCAGAAATAACCTGAATCTTCTTAGAAGACCCTGGTAATCCTGGCAAAGACAAGACAGAGAAAACAAGATTACCCAGAAGCTGTAGTATAAAAGGCCAGTTCACTGATGAGACAGAAATAAAGAAGTTGGGGAGAGGCAGACTCTCTATTATCCAAGCTCTTTAAACATTTGCTAGTAAAGCTTCACCATCAAGGTTACAAATTTTTTACCTCCAGACACTTTGGACCTTTTCCTCCCTAAAGCAACTTTTGACCTCCAAGGATTGAAAAAGTTCCAGCTCTACAACACGCTATTTGACTAAGGAGGAGAAAAATCTGCTGCAGAATTTTGGCTGAGTCTGGAAAATCCTCGTGGAGAAGCATGGACACCCACACAGGCAATGGCCATCTGAGAACATTTTCTTGCTGTGAAGACACAGCTTGTACTTCAGTGGGACAGGCACTGATCATTCTGATGACTGGCCAGACTGGCCAAGGTTTAAAGACTTTACATAAGCTCATTAAGTAACAGAGAGAAAAAAAAACCCAAACATAGACTTAGAAGGACACTTGAGAGAAAATGTGGTGTTCAGCTCCAAGAATCCAGTGGATTCCAAAATAAAAATAGCAGCCACTTCCTTCATGTCAGGAAGTGGTACAGGGTACCACTGTCACCTTGATCCTGAGAGAGGGATGGAGAATCTGGGCCCTAGCAAGCCTGCATGGTGAAGGCTGAAACACTGTGTCTTTCCAGGAATATTCCTCGATGTACCTGTACTTTTTATCCCTGGCAAGTGTTTTCTCCTTCCTGCTTCCTCCATGCAAGGGAGTAAAGCAGAGGGTGGGCCTGCACCTGTGCTGCAGCTACCTGATAAACCAAGAGAAAAAGAGTGGCAAAGTCACTCACACTGCTCCAAAGCATACTGGCTTCAGGATTTATGGGGAGAACATGAGAAGTCAGATGTGATTAGACCAAGAACACTGCTGGATCCTGGAAATCACAATGGGAAATACTGGGTGAAATGTCCAGCTGAGAGACAGTGTAGAAATGGCAGCTTCCCCAGAACTGTGCAGATGGTTTCTGCTTAGCCCAGCACTGGTACAACTCACAAGACAAGAAGCAGCAGAGAAAACTGGCAAAATCTGACTTTTTGTGCTAAGGAAACAGTTGATTTTGACTCTTCTCTCAGCACCACCAATAAAGATTAAGAAGGTTACACCACCTCCTCCATTTCCTTTTTCCTATATTTGGGCACTTTGGAGCAGCTGGACATTTTGGTGCTGAGGATCTAGATACAGAATTCTTAAAAGCTTCTAGAGGTCTTCCCAAACATCTTATCTATTCCCCAGCATCAAATCAACTGTGCTAAAGGCCAGAAAACATGCAACCACTATCACATGTTATAAGCAGAAGGAGAGTTCACCCTGAGGAGTGCTAACTAAGCAGACTCCTGACATACCCCCTAAGCCTCCTGATCAATTCACCATGCACAAGTTAACAGCATGCCCACTCTTCCACCACACCAGAACACTCCAGTAGGATAATTATACCATTCCATGAAGCACTGAAAAATGAGGCTTCCATGAAGCACTGAAAAAGAATCTGCTAGCAAAACTGTTTTTAAAAAATCCAAAGTTAAAAAAAAAAAAAATAACTAGGCTGAAGAACTAAATGAAAGCTTCAGCCTTACTTATTTTCCTGAGAGGATAAATCCCATGGTAGCACACGAATTGAAAACCATGAGGAAAAGAGGGTTTAACTACAATGGCAGGACCCCGAAAAGTGCTATGATGAGATCTTAATAAAATAGTCCAGGTCATCGCTCTCATAAAAACCTTGGAGCTAACCCAAATTTCCATTCACACAGAGAACAAATATTTAGAGTCATCAATTATTTAGCATTAAAAGACAAGCATCTCAGTCTACTCACGTTTTCGTTACCTTCTCTGTAACGTATCTCACTTTGGTCAGGAGGAGTTCCAGCAGATATCCTCGATGAGAGTCTCCCAGCATGTGCAACTCATCCACAACCACCACTCCTGAAAAAGAAAAGCACTCAGGTCATGTTTGACAAACGTCCAAACTAAGAGCAAATAGCCTCAATCCTTTCACATTCCACATGATGAACTGAAATTTACATTCATAAATCCATCTATGCTTACCAACATGACAATGGCTTCCTGCTTGTCACTGAGAGAGACAAATCATGACCGATGTCATGACATTTCACACGCAGCACAATCACACATACACACACAAAATCAGCTTTTAAAAATTAAAAATAAACAGGCTGTTAGTCTAGACACTACACAAAACAGTATTGCAGCATCTATAACTTCCTTGCAAGTAAAAACCCTCAGGCTTCAGAGTATCTGGAAAGGAAAATTCCAGCACTCAAATGAGCTAGTCAAAAATTTTGTTGACATACTGTCTTAGTTAAAAACATCATTTTTTACTAATGCAGTAATGTCAGAAAAAAACCAAGAGCAGATGTAATTACACTGGCAGAGTCTGCTTCCTATTAAATTGCTCTTCATTAACCAAACCTGAACAGGCTCTACCATTTAGCTTTGGCTTTCTAATGAAAAAAAAAAAACCCTTATGTCACAGTTTTGCTGCCCTCCTACCTCCTGCAAAGGACTTTTGAGTCTATTAACCACCTCCATCAAATTTTTAAGGTGTGTAGAAATATCTAAAAGAATCATGTCTAAAAAGGCTTCTCAATATCAGCAGCTGGAGACAACAGACCAGACTAGGATGTTCCCTGAGGAGAAGACACAGAGCCACTACTACTCAGGCACCCAGTGCACCTCCTGCACACATCCCAGCAGTAAGTATATACCCTTTCTGGCCAGCTGACAGGGTCTCAGGGATATGGAGTAGGATAAAGGAAGGTTAAACAAAAAAAGTAGGGCACAGAGGACACCATGCTTCATTAGCTCTGCTGCTGTGGAGGTTTTTTTTACTCTTTGGTGCAGCTATGTAATATCTTTCTGGTACGGCTAAAATAGCAGGAGCTTAAGGGCAAATGTGACCTTATATTATCTGTCTCAATGCTATTTTTCTTTCTCTTTTTTTCTCTCCTTCCTACATATGTTCCTTCTCTCTCCGTCTGTTTTCTCCCTCCTTCTCTTTCAAGCCACTTAAGTTAGAAAAGAGTGCTGCACTGCCTCATCAGCCTCTTTTACAAACTCCCACCCATCCAGCTCCTCTGTCTTCCTGTACTTCCTCTATTCTGTGCTTGCTTGTAAAAAAAAGGCAATTCATTGGTCACCAAATACATTTTTGTTCAGCTACCAGAAAAAGCTCCTTCTTCTTCCCCATACAACAATCTGTCTGAATTCTTCCAGAGCCGAGACAGGACAGTTTAATCAGATACCTACCAAAGTAAAATCCGTACAAGTCACTTCAGACCTTCATCATACTACATAGGTACTGAAAATGAGGCTAGACTCAGTCTGCTATTTCTGTCTACAAATTAGGTATGTGCCTAGAAGACAGCTGAAAAAAACCTACTAAAAAGTACCTGAGAGTTACCAGCCATGTTAAATGTAGAATAACTAGGTTGTTTGAATTCCTCATCCTGTTTAAAATTAAAAAGTTCTAAATGACAAGCAGGGAGGACTTCATTTTTTTAAAATATAATTAAACTAGTAACATTTTAATTTCAAGTTTAAATTAAGAAACAAATATCACAACACCACATTACAAGTCCAGTCCCAGCTGACACACTGAGACAGCAGCAGAGTCTTCTCTAATCATTTTCCTGTATGTTTCTTTAGCATCGGTGTCAAGAGGCTGAACAACAGAAATATCATCTCCTGTGTACCTGGATGTTCTAAACTGAGACGTTATATAATAATTAGCAACATAACATTGCTTTTAACTGCTTCATACAGCAAAGAGAGCTCTGGCAGAGGAGTTGAGTTTCTCTCAACGATTTCCAAAGGCAACGTGAGCTATCAGCATGGGGTTGACATCAACAAAAGGAACAGCTCAAGCTTGAGATGGAATCCAGCCAGGATTGCAGTCATCTCCCAATAGCTCATCTCAAAAGATAAAACACCCTTGTTACAAACTGGTCTAAATTTAGAATTAATTAGAAGACAAGGTACAATCTTGCAGACAAGCTTGCTTTGGGTGACAGCTAAACTGGCGTTTTCAGTTCATACCCATATTTTACAGCTTTTATGAAAATTTACCTCCAAAAAGAAAACTTGTCCATTTCTTACATAAAGATGACTTCTTAAAATCAAGTTTAATTTAAAAATTAATGTGAGAAAAGCATATAAAGATATAAAGAAAAAAAAAAAAAGCTTCTTACCCTTATTTCTGTTATATGGCCATATTGGGGCATAAGGGAAATGGAGGTTTACAGCAGAGGTATTTTCAAATGGTGAAAGAAAAACATGATGCTTTAAGGAGGTATTGGTATTGAGAACACATATTCAAACTCAAATCTTGTAGTCACTTGGCTGCTTATATTTAAATGACTCTTTTCAAGTACATTCATCTTCGAAAGCACAACATGTAAGGATGAAATGGAGGTTCCAACCAGAGGGAGTTGGTGTATCTCTACCTTCTGAAAGATGATACCATTAAACAGTAGATTTTAATATACTGAGTGTGCTTCCAAGGCACACAAGCCAACATAAAGTCACTTGTCCTGACTCCACTGCCTGCCTTGTGCTGCCAGTACAGCTTGTACGGTGTCGTGACACAGGATCAAACTAACCCTAGTTTAAACAAGGAAAAAAACCTTAAACCAAGTAGCCATGCATTGAAATAAATAACAGGTTTTCTTCCAAGTGAAGGGATGAAGATATACATTCAAGAATCAAGCTGGACTGCTGGAGCCTTCATTTGAATGAGCTTAAAATGCTGCACAACAGTCACCCACTCATCTTCCAGCCCACTGACAGTCTCTAAAGCATTCATGGTGATTCAGCCCCTATAGATCCAGGTTTGAACGTGTTATCCCATGATCTCACACTCTGAAAAAATCTGCAAGGTTTTATTTCCCATTTTCTCTCTAAAAAGCTCTTCTGGTAAACAATGCAGCAGATTATTATGATATCAGATGCACACAGAACAGCAGTTTCAAAGGTGGAGGTCTCAGAGCAGTTCGATCCTCATCTATTTTTGCAATTTTTATATTCTTAAAATAGCAACCAGCTATGTTACAGGACAGAGTGAAGATGGGAAGGATCACTGTATAAAACATAGCTGGATATAGCTTTCTTGAGCAGAGAAAAAAGAGAATAACAAACTTTTGATTGGACTAGGAAAGCACGTCTCTCTCCAAGTGTAGACAGAAACATTATGCTTCTTCAGGTTTTATCTCATCCCCAATACTTAATGAATACTTTCATTATCTAGTGGCCATCAGGGCCACAGTGACCCAGAAGTCAATGTTACAAGGACAGAAGGGTTTTGAGCAAACAAGACAGAAATTAATGGTACAGCCCTCCAAGTCACCATGCCTACCCAGAGGAGCACTATGTATTTATTCTGCTTATCTGGATCCAGATGAGCACAGAATGTCATTCCTTCTCTTCCTCAAGCTAAATGAAGATAGATCTTAGATTCCACAATCTCTGTCTAAAACAAATGAACATAATACATTCCTGAACTCAAACATATCGCAGAACTTTAATTCAGTTTTATGAATTAGAGAAGAGTTCCTTGCTATGGGAATTATTGTTAAATGCAGCTTACCCTCCATTTGAGACAAACTAAAGCCTGCAGCTTCTACCTACTCATCCCAGTTGCTGAGCTACATGGAACAGTGCTGACTGTCCTCCTAAATCCAAATAAGAGGTTCTCTGGAAGAAGAAAATTACTGCATATTCCTATATGGTACATCTGTCACATACAGGACTCAGAAAATTCGAAGTATCCCATGATTTCACATGTACTCAGAATATGTAAACCCTACAATGGTCAAGCTGTAGTATTTTACCCAGTGAGTCCATTTTTTTTTCTTCTATGAGCCTATTGATAAGTCCATTGGCTTTCTCAATGGTGCAGACAGCAACATCCAGAGCAGAGAAACGTCCAGCAGGAGCCATGCTTCCCATGTAGCCTTCAACTCTCACATCCACCTCCTGAAACAGGGCCTGTTTTCCAAGGATACAGGACATCGTGCCAAGGTTACAACTCTGAATTTCGACCCATGCCTGCTGGAATCACATAAAAGCCTGCACTCTCCATCTACAATTTCTAGTACTTTTAATGCAAACTAATCAGATTAAGGCCATACCTCAGCCAGTTAGTGACACTTCTTTTTCCCACTGTCATTTTTTATTTCCAAAGCAGAAGCCACAGAGTACTCGTTGCAAGACAGTGTACATAACTGAATAAAAGATGAGGACTACTGCTTTGTGTAAGAATTAATATTAAAAATATTAGGGAACACACAGTGCAACAGTTCATAATATCAGTGGCTTATGTACAAAGACACCTTCCCTTGAGAAATCCTGGGCAAAAGCCAAACGTGGAACTCCAAACACAGTGATGACACACCTCACACTGAAAGCCAAGAAACAGTAACTTCTTCTCTTCCAGGTCTCCCTAGTGCAGTGCCAAAACTTTGACACATCCCACACTGTGTTAACAAAAGATACAAATATTTGGACCTCACAGGTAGGTCACCCTTTGAGTTCAAGTATGTGCAGCTATGGCCAAACCTCATGCCAGGAGTAGAAGAACAGGGCACTGATAATACTCCAGTTTTACAAGATTAAAGCAAAAATGCACATCTCTGTTATCAATCACTACAAAGTAGCTTTTGCACTTAGATTGTAGGATTTCCTAGCAATTTATAAAGTTAAGATACCATCTCAGTTAATGAGCACCCAAACTGTCTTAACTGCTAGAAACTATAACAAAAATGCCCGCTGGGTTTGGATTTGGTTTTAGTCATTGTCATTACCTAATGGCAACAATGTTTGATATGGAAGTCTTTCAAGAAAAAATATTTATGTCTTGAAGAGTGTTCCCACAGTAATTTTATTTTTTAAACAGCTGGGGCGAAGAAGCCAAGACATAATCATATTCTGGCAGAAAAAAAAAATAGCAATGTCAAAGTGAAATCAAATGCACAAAATTGTGGTGGAATACCCCAAGGAAAGCTAAAATACACTTTTATCCTTAAGATAACATTTACACCTTCCCTTTGTACTTTTTCTAAACGATCATTCATTAGAAATGTCATTTAAATTTTGTATATTATCAAATCAGTGAATAAATGCAAGTAACAATGCCTTAAAATTCAAAGCTGAAATAAAATGTTTTAATTGATTCCATTAATTTTTTTCTAAGTTTATCTTTTTGGCTAAAAGTTTCATTTTTTTATCTCCAACTTAGAGTAAATTTTAAATTATCTATAGCTTCTTTTTGAAAAAAACTCAGCAATTTTTTAACCTCCAAAATCCATGCTTTTGCATGTCTGTTTAAAAAATGTGACCCAATAACTACCACCCATAAATTTACTTACCTGCAGGTAACATTTCTTCTCCTTGGCCACAGAGACAAAGGGAAGGATGAGAAGAGCTTTCTTACGAGTCTCCAGGACTCGCTTCAAAATAAGCAATTCCGCCACAAGAGTCTTTCCAGCACTGGTAGGAGCTTGAAAGGAAGGGGAAGGGGGGGAAGAGTTTAATTCATTTTTAAAGTTTAAAAAATAAATCCAAGGAACAAGCATCACAAATCTAGCATAGAAAGCAGTTACTGGAGAACTTGGAGTGGGACTCTTCAGTTGATGTCTCCCACCCACAACCACATTTGCAGTCACCTCTATAGAGAGTCAAGAAGACTAAAAATCACCCGCCTCTCTTCTAAGTCCTTCATTCTTCATCCTCTCAGTGCTGCTCTAGAACCTTTTTCCCATGAAGGGTAGACACCAAATTGTCATTTCCTACAGATTTCTAGTCCACCAGTCCTACTTCTCCTTCTGCATTACTTCCCCTTCTGCACACACACCCCACACACAATATGTGATGAGAAACGATAAATGGACTGGAAAAAACCTAATAGCAAATAATATTCTCGGAAGTATGTATATCTTCAGTTGTTGTTATCTCTCAGTTCCTAGTTGACAGTCTGTAATAAAAAAGAGTGACCATTAGCTGACTCCTAATCTTCAATTTCTAAAGGAACTTTAACAGAGAAAATGGGGCAAAACGTCTCTCAGCAATCTGGAAAGGAGACCATTAAGTCAAGTTTGAGGTACAGCAATGGGACAGATCTTAAGATGTCTCCAGAAGAGGATCCTGACCTTCCTAGCTGCCAGATCCAAATGTTTCAGCACCAACAACTCCTTGTAAATGGCAGTGGAAAAGTTAGGGGGGGGCTGGTTTTGTCAGATGTTCGCATACCTGAGTAAACGAGGTTCTTCCCTTCCAGAACTTGTCCAAGCATCAGGCATTCTGCTTGCCATTCAAACATCTGCACTACTCCCAGACTGTGGTATTTCTCCAGAACCGCTTTGGGAAGACCCCAGCTTGCAAGGAGCAACTTGTCTGCTTGGTCTTCAGGAACATTTACCTGCTGATATTGCCCTTTAGAAGATGAAAATAAAAATCAAATTTAAAAAGTTTTTTTTAATCTTTGCAGCTGAGGTCATTTAGGTTATACACCTAAATGTCAAACTTCTCTCCAAACTCCTGTATTACAAGAAAAGGCAATAAACTATCTGCCCTATATTTTTCAATATTTTGTGTGGATGGTTCACCATTTTTCTTCTCTCTTGACATCTTTTTTTTGAAATTTTCCTCCTGTAAGATTTTCCACATTCAATTAACTCCTCCACCAAACTCTTGCCCTGGTATTTGCTTTTGAGACAGAGTAGCCATTACCAAGTACATAGTCAAAGAGAGCTTCAGCACTGATTAATGTAACAGCATTGCAATGTATTTGCCATCTTGTTCTTACCCACACCATTTCCCTTTTAAGTTACTGCTACTGAGATTTCAGTAATTCTCACTGATTACAGAACTGCCCAGTGTTTTTTGTTTTACAGATGAATGAAAACCACAACCTAAAGCAAACAAGCAGCTCAAGCTACTCTGTAGAATGTGTCATATTTCAGTTTGTTAACAGTGGCTAGTATCTTCACAACACTGCCGGTTCCTCTAGCTTAATTAAGTTCCTTGTTGATTATTTCTTGTCTTAGTAACCCTAAACAACTTTGTGCTGACTACAGACACTGCCTCCTCCTTCTCCTCCCTTCCAAATCATTAAGAAAACTCGAGCTTTTAGTACCATTCAGGTTTCTGATCCACAGGAATGCCCCCCCTATCACCCATAAATACACAGGTCCCATAAAAGCATTTTGTGAAAGACCTTGTCAAATTGAGATGAAAACCAAGTAATTGTGTGTACTGCCTCTACTGTACCCATTTTTCTACTGGTACATTCAAAAAATTCTAAAAGAAATTTTCCACCATTGTTGACAGCATAAGGGCTGGTTAGATTAATAATACCAGCCTGCATAAGCAGTCAGCATTTTTTCTCTCATCACACTAAAAAATTCAACTGCTGCCTTGAGATTAATCCCAACCTGGGCTGTCACTGCTGCATGATCAGTCTCCTCTACATAGCTTTGCTTCACTTTGTATAATCAAAGTACCATAAAATGCTAAACAAAAAATTACGCACCATTGGGAAAGAACAGAAATATGCTGCAAAGCAGAACAGACTTCCCAAGGGGAATACAGAGGAGACCAGAATTGTCTATCCTAAACTGTGACTGTGATAGGTTGACCCTGACTGGACACCAGGTGCTACCCAAAGCTACCCAAAGTCATTCCCCTCCTTAACAGGACAGGAAAGACAAAATACAATTAAAGGTTCATGAGTGAAGAAAAGGACAGGGAAAGACCACCCACAAATTACCATCACAGGCAAAACACTTGACTTGGGGAAAATTAATTTATTACTAATCAAATCAGAGTAGGAAAATGAGAAATAAAGCAAAATCTTAAAAACACCTACCCCCTACTCCTCCCTTCTTTTCGGGCTCAACTGTATTCCCAAATTTCTCTACTTCCTTCCCCCCAGCAGCACAAGGGGACAAAGAATGGGAGTTGCAGTCAGTTCATCACACATTGTCTCTGCCACTCTTTCCTCCTCAGAGGAGAGCTCCTCACATTCCTCCCCTGCTCCAGTGTGGGGTCCCTCTGACAGGAGACAGTCCCCCACGAACTTCTCCAACATGAGTCCTTCCCACAGGCCAAAGTTCTTCACAAACTGCTCTGGGTCATGTCCCCCACGTGGTTACAAGTCCTGCCAGCAAACCTGCTCCAGCGTGGGCTCCTCTCTCCACAGGTCCTGCCAGGAGCTGGCTTCAGTGTGGGCTTCCCACAGGGCCAGCCACAGCCTCCTTTGGGCATCCACCTGTTCCAGCATGGGTTCCTCCATGGGCTGCAGGTGGATCTCTGCTCCACCATGGACCTCAATGGGCTACAGGTGGATAACACCCTGCCTCACCATGGCCTTCACCACAAGCTGCAGTGAATCTCTGCTCCGGGCCTCAAGGACCTTCTCCTACTACTTCTTCACTGACCTTGGTGTCTGCAGGCTGTTTCCATCACATATTCTCACTCCTCCAGCTGCAGATGCCATTGCACAGGCGTTTTTTCCCCTTCTTAAATACATTGTCCCAGAGGTGCTCCTGCCATTGCTGATGGCCTTGGCCGGTGGCAGGCCTCTCTTGGATCTAGCTGGCATTGGCTCTGTCCAACACAGGGTAAACTTCTGGTGGCTTCTCTGAGAAGCCACCAGAAGCTTACAGTCCCCTCCTTACCATGCAAATCAAATACAGGGACTAATATGGCAGAAGTAGGATTCAGAAACATAAAAAACCCTATGTGATGGGACCTCAAGCTTTTTCCCTAGTGTTAAAACCAACAAATTTCATGTAAAAGATGGAATGAGCAAAGGATTACATGATTCGGCTGTTTAAAGAATATGTTTAGATTAGAACTGAACATGTGTTTGGAAACTTGTGGCTTAGAGATCCATGTACAGAAGTATACCTGTGACACTAACATTTTTTTTAATTTACTAAAACAATACTAAGAAACAGTCGAAATTAGGAAGGTATAAATTGTTGTTCAATATCTTTAGGTACTAGATTTCTCAGAAAGAAAACCGTTCCAGAGTGTGGGGCCAGGTAAACACAAGAGTGCTGCTTACTGAATTGTCTTTGGGGAGCTGACTGTGGAAATGTATACGTTGCCTTGCTCTATGCCATTTGCAGAAATTGACAAAACTGCATCTTGCAGAGCGTAGTCCTATCAGTGAGAAGATGTGACATGACTGGAGAAGATACCGAGAGATGTAAACGCTTTAAGAAGTTACAGAAAAATCACCAAAGAGATGAAACCACAAGACGCTTTGTAAATATCTTCATTTAAGATGTCGTATACAATCTCGATACTGTATACATCTTGATTTCTCTCCTGATTCAAGAGCACAATAAGCTGGTAAAATGTTTATATGGCATTTAGAAGCATCACTTTAAGTGGCTCTGTCTGGCAGCAGGAGCACTTGATATGACACCTTTGCCACAAGATGTTTATACAAAATACTGTATATTGCATACAGAAATATATCGTGTATACTTTTTCTGTATTCTGTATGTATTTTTGATCAATTTCACAACGGAGGTAAACAAACCTTGCCTGGTCTACCAAGGAGAACGGACTATACCGATTGTTGTATTATGGCAGCACCTAGAGGCCAAGCCAAGAATAAGGCGCACTGTTACACGACACACAGAACGCC
Organism: Chamaea fasciata; assembly: GCF_029207755.1. NCBI lineage: Eukaryota > Metazoa > Chordata > Aves > Passeriformes > Sylviidae > Chamaea > Chamaea fasciata. Next base: position 25,996,395 of record NW_027094087.1, read on the forward strand.
CCCATCTCAGAACTGTGCATGGAATACACATTTTCCTATTTCCTTCCTCGACTGCACCGTGAGGGGTGCAGGAAATCCTTCGATCACCACCCTGCTCACACAAGCACGTACCTCGGCTGCAGCCGCTGCCCTCGAGGGGGAAAGGAAGGGGCGAAGCGGGGCCCGAGCACTCCGCAGTCCGCCAAGGCCCCGCGCCGGGAGAGCCTCGGGGGCTCCCCGGGCCCCTCCAGCCCCGCTCCCCCTCGCCCAGCACGTCCCGACCCGCCGCGCTGCACGACCGAGGGGAAGGCGGCAAGGGAAAGAAAGGGAATGGGAGACAAGGAGCGCGCTCTCCCGCGCCGGTACCTGCCGAGCCGCTGCGGCGCAGGGAGAGGTCGAGGCCGGGCGGAGGGCTCAGCACAGCGCGGCGGGGAGCGGCGGGCCCGGGCGGCACAGCCCGCCCCGGCCTGCCGGAGCCGCCGCCGCCGCCGAGCCCCGCGGCCGCAGCGCTCGGGCTGACGGCGCTGCCGCCGCCATCTTCCCGCCGCGCCATTCAAACACGGCCCCGCCCCGGCCGGCGGGAGGGCGGCCTCGGGCCGCGGCCCCGGCGGGAACAAGGAACGGGCGGGAGAAGGGAACGGCCGTTCCCGCAGCGTAACCGGCAGCCCGGCACGCCCGAGGCGTGCGGCCACCGCAGGGCAGGGGTTGTCTTTGTAAAAACGCCGGTCTTTGCTTCGGCAGCGCCCCGAGCGTGCGGTACGCGTGCGGTGCTCGTGCGGTGCCGGTGAAAGGCTGAGGTAATTAATGAAGGGTCTGCTTCAACGAAACAAGGCTTGCCTTGCAGAGCTGAAGCAATAGCGGAGGGCACAAAGGACAAACAGCCTCCTTTGCTGTTTCTAATGTCTCTGACGCCGAAATAGCTGTTTCAGATTCTAAAAGGCTAGGACTGGTTTTACCTCTCCTCAGCAACGTGAATGTGAGCAGCAGTTCGACGAAAACTCTGCAGTACCCGAAAAATGCATGTCTTTGTCCATCACCCACAAAAGCGTTAAGAAGCATTTATATTTTAAAAAAAAAGGCTTTTCTAAGTTGCTTTTAATTTCAACTGAAGAAAACATACTGATCTTTCCAAAAATAAGGACAGCAAAGGGTGAACACTGAAAGCAGGAGTATGAATACACGCAGTTATTTCCCACTGGGCACCACTGCTTTATTCTGGGTAACATAAACACACACTCACCACTCAGAAAAGCTCTCCATGTTCTGTATCTCTCTTCAGAGAAACAGATCACAGCTTCCGAGGCTGACTTCACATGAAGCAGGACTGGTGCTCATCATCTCCAACACACACACAGAAATTTCTGGCCCTTGAAGAAGAGAATGTACTCTCATTCCCATCATTAAATCTTAAAATTAAATGGAAGGGAAATTCTTTAAGAATGCTGCTGTCATTTCAGACAATTATATCTGAGTAGGCATAAAGGATAGTCTGATGGAAGAGTCAATGTATTTTAATCATCTTTAAATCACGCAGCTCAAAAAGCTTCTCTCATTGCTCAAGTTTACAAAACCAGATGCTAACAGTAGGCTCTTCAAAGGTGTTTCAAAGCCCAAGCACCAGACAAATACACGCTTTTTTCCTAAAGCAATTATTTTAATGAATTCACACTTGGAGAATGTATCCATACTGCTACTCCGTTGACCGAAAGTCAGATACATGAAAAGGAAGAGAGGCATACTGACATCCTCTGCTAAAGACTCCTCACTGCAGGAAACAATTCCCACTGCAGACTAACCGTTTCCCGTATTAGTACTGAAAAAATATTGAAGAAAATAATTCAGTTAGGAATTCTACTTAGTAACAACATATATTTCTATTGTGCCAGAAAAAGACCAGAATAAGTACTGCTGATATTTAAAATGCTCACAGCATCAACATGTTTCACTTCAACATGTAGTTTTACAACTGCAGTATGAAATCTATTACTTCTTCATCACTTCATGTCCTCCTTACATCTTTGAAAAAGTTATTTAAATATTAAAGGAGACATCTATCTTTAGTCTACTCTTTTTTTTTTAAGGGGGAAAAGACAGGTTTTGCTATCTGAAATTTTTAATTAATTAAAAATAGTTTACAAAATTTGAGGACAGACCTCCTTTACCAAAGTAGGAAAAAGCGCTAACTAGCAACCAATCGAAGAATTTGGTTCCGTAAGTATGTGCACAGCTGGTTCATCAAGTCTCTGTTCTGTCCTTCAACCCAGTGCATTTCTACCACTACATCATTTCCTTCTTTCTTCACATTCATTAAACACTTGAAGAGAAAACCCCCACTAGTTTGTTTAGGGCTTTGCTCTTTTTCCACTGTCAGATTGCTAGCTTCCTCTGAAGGGCAAGGTTCCTCCTTTGCATCACCAGAACCTTTCCCAAGTGATGTCTCTCCCTGCTTTGCTTCCATCTCCTCCTCTTCCTTCACAGGATCACTGTGTTCTTTGGCAGCAGATTCCTCTGGCTGCTCATCACCTGCTGTCATCTGGGCATCCTCATCAGGCGCCATAAACGCAGAGTCTTCAGCCTTGGGGTTTTCACAGTCTGAGCTGTTGCTCACACGCTTCTTGCTGTTCTTTTCCTCCTCCATGGCTTGCAGAATATCTTCAGAAGCTCGGGGAAGTTCTCGTAATTGCCTTACTCTCTCTCGTTTCTTTCTCCTCAAATGAATCCAGGAGTTTTCAATGGCAGTCACAAAGAGGCTAATTTCATCTTTTCCACATGGAACATGTTTATGCTGAACCTATTGCAGAAAACAGAATTTCATACGATCCTCTCACACTTATGCTCTCAACTAGGACATTGTTTTAACATCTAATACTTCATACTGTACCTTCAGATCAGTGAGAATCTTCTCTACCCAGGCTCTAACCACAGCAATAGCTTCTACAGCATCCCAGCCCATAGCTGCAGCTTTGATGGATAACTCCTTGACTGTAGAAGCCAAAACCATGAATGTAATTGGTTTTCGTGGTTTTTCTAATTTTCTTCTTTTAGAGGGAGGTGACTAGAAGAAGAAAGAAAGAAAGAAAAGAATTACAAGGCTGTGCAGTATTTTGGGGTGACTTTTGTACTCAGAAGACTGTGATTCCATAAGACACGAGGATTAGGAGTGTAACGTAAGGCACTAAGCTGTCATTCATATGGCCCGTGCTCCACTTCACCCCCAGGAGTTTTAGACTCAAACCAGCTAACAGGATCATGCACTTTATGCTAGCCTGATGGACAGAGGGAGTTTATTTTCAGGTATTAGGCAAAAAGCTTCATTGGTTCCTTCAGACTATGAGCTCTCCATGAGCTGAGAAAGTGTGGCTGCTCTGGGGAATAGAGGCCAACTGCCAATATCCACGATTTGATCCAAGTGCACTGAAGGTTTACTTGCATCCTCCTTAAGATTGGTTATTGTCTATACCTATATTCAAATATACAAACATCCAGATCCAAAAAAGCAACTGGCTCACATTTCAGGTGAACAAGCTCCACTTACATTCATGTAGGCAAGTCTGAGTTAGACGTGGTCATACCTATTTGGTAACAGAATCCACATGTTAAATTAAAACTGAGTTCTCAGAGGGAAGTTTAAATTCAAATCCAGCCCCAAAATTAGTGTATTTTTATTACTACTAAACTGCTATTTGAGGTATGTTACAAATGATCCTTATTTTCAATGAAACCCACAGGAAGTTCCTACAATGGCTTCCTTTTTCCACCCTTAACAAGGGTCACTCATGAATCACGTCACAACTGCTAACAGACTGGCAGCCATCTAAGAAATTCCACTGTCCATACAGCCCAGCACATCCAATATTCCAGTCTGAAGAAGAACAGTTTGTATCACAGCAGTTATAGCTCATTAGCCCCTTCCTCAAGTAAGAGGCACAGAAAATCACAAGCAAACCAGAATTAAGCTACTTACAGGTACTTGCACATCATCATAGAAACTCCAGGCCAGTGCCCATCTCATGGTACGTCCCTGGCAGAATTCAGTATGAGTGACTTTAGGAACCTATGCAAAGAAGCAATTTCAGATTAATATTAACATTGTTTCAGATTGATAAACAACATTGTTTTACTGCACACATTCATTTCTCTCCCTTCACTAAGACTGAAGTGCAACAGTTCAAGGACAGAGAAGAAAATCAGATATTTTGTGTCTAGCTGAGCATCTGCTTTTGGTAATTCATCCTTCTGGGAGTTTATTTCACCATGCATTCTCTTTCCTTCCACTGTATACAAGGACAGATGTCACAATTATTCTCTTTGTATGGTAATTAGTGAAGAGTATACCTCCTCCAGAAAGTTATCCAAAAGTCTTTTGCACAGCCCTCCTTAGTAAGAATAGTAGCAAAAGGTCCCATTTTACTTGGTGCCAGAATTGAACACAAACAAAACAACGCTGCCACTTAAATCATGTTACTATTTGTTTTATCAACCAAATTGCTAGATTACATGTGAGCTAAGAGGAAAGAAAGCTAGAATTTTTTGGGGTTTTTTGGTTTGTTTTTTTTTTACTACAGCCTTGTTAAGACTGTTTTCAAGCAGAAACCCTGAATCTTCTAGAATGAAGACATGCTCCAACATGTGCTAAAGACAAAACTGTGGAGACAATATTTGCTACTTATCTGTCAATTTTGAATCTACAACAGTTAAACCTCAATTGTTTCACTAACAAGGAATTGCAGTTCCTTTTTATAATAAAAACTCTGTGAAATAATTCAACAATAATTACCCACATACACTGAAGCATACTATATTCTGTGTGGAACACAGGCAGGATATATATGGACTCTGCAAACTCACCCCCTGGATTCGAAGTTCTTCTTTCAGTGGTGCTAAACTGCATTTCTTCCCCAACATGCAACTGTACCATCTGCAAAGCACACAAAAAAAAAGTGTTTTACAAATAGAGATCAACTGAGAGTGGCAGCTATCAATAAGATCTACTTGGACCAGAAAGCCACAATAACAATACAAGATTAAAAGCCAAAACAAGAACAAAAAAAATCACACTTAAGCAGAGTCACTAGGACATGGTACAACAAAATTCAGAACAGAAGGTCCAAAGACAGACTGGACAGGGAAATCTTTTTGAGCTTTTAAGAGATACATTAGGAGTATTTTAGAAACAACACATGAACAATGAGGAAACTTGTTTCAAAGAGTGACTTCAGTTCTGGAGAAGATGTTACACCTTACAAGAATTTGTTTCAACTTCTCCACTTTCTTTGGAGAATCAGAACAAAACGGATTAACCAACTATAGGCAAGTAATCACGCTCACAAGCAGACATACTGACTATTCCTTGTGCTCACTCATATCTCATCCAGGTTTCCATCATGTAACTCATATTTCATGAGAAAAGAAATCAGGCAAAAAAAGGGAAAAAAGCTATTTTCCCAGTTCTAGGGAAGCTTATCCTTCCACTCAGCTCCGCATCTTCAGAATCTCCCAAACATTACTTTGGATGAAACTCTGTTCTTCATCTAAATTATTATTCAAGCTTTACAACCCTATCTTCCACATTTTTTGATGACTGGATCCAAAAAAGCTTATTCATAAATATAACGTATTGAAGTACCAAACTTAAGATTGCCCAGTTATCAAGGGACAGTTTTGTCCAACACTGGCAGAGTGAAAGCCTGATAGTCAGAAAACTGAAGACGTGCCATCTGTTCCAAAATAAGGTCAAAAGAAGATCTCACTATGTTTTTTATTGCAGCTTATGTTCACCCAAGACAGCATTCAGTACAACTGTCCTTTATCAGGTAAAGCTGCAAGTTACCGAAGTTCAGCCAGGGAAAGACAGAAAGTTTTAGGTAATCAGCAGATAACTAGGCAATGTCATAAAACCTCTTCCATCCCAGAAGTCCTCAAGAATGAACCCTGATCTGTCTCTTTTCAGGTACATGTGCTAATTTTGCTGCAAGTTGCAAGTGCCACTTGTACAGGCTTTTTTCATCCCCTGCCTTTAAATACCTCTAGCTTCTGATTGCTGCTCAGACACAATTGGATGTGTAAGTATCATCAAACAAACTGAGCAGATATCACTGGACCACAGTTACTAAAAATAACATTTTTGCATGACTTCTGCCAAAGATGAAAAGTGTTAGTTTGGGGTTTTTTAACTGGAACAAAACACTTACCTTAACCTCTTTTTAAGTTGGAGACTATCATGAATAATTCTTTTGACAAATTCTAGTTCTCCTCCCTCAGCCATGATTTCTGTGATCCCTCCTGTATTTACAGAGCTGGGAGGGGGACGACGTGGATTTCGAGAATTAACTCCCTGGATTAAAAACCAAAAACATTTGACATGAACATTTAATGAAATGTTATGCTGCTTTGTAAACTGCTTCCTATCCTCATCTTTAGTGGGTAGCAAGCCCCACCACCTCTACTGATCCTCCTTCCATCAGAACCATGGATAACAGACAAAGTTCCATTCAAAACAAAGACTCTTGAGTGAATTCCCTACGATCTCAAACCTAGGTAAGCTACTCGTCACATCAGGATTCTGCTAATATTAAATGCATGGTTCCATTCATGTAAGACATGCTAAGTGCATCTATGCAATTACCATCTATAGTGTTTAATTAAATCTTAAACCTTCTTTTCTACTGCCCTGCATGATACATTTCTGACTATATCCAGTGGGTATTGCAAGACCTGTATGATACATGACTAAGGAAATGAAAAATACATTTAAGCAAAATTCTAGGAACTAATTCCTCTGTACCACTGCTATGCAGCAGGCATCTACATAGATTTCAGATTTACTAGCTGTCTACTTTCCAGACTCATTTTCTAAGACAGTAAGAACTTGTGAAAGAGTGCTACAGCTCATCCTCCACTTTAGGAAGAGTAACAGTTAAGTTTTCAGGACTCCTTTAGGGGCTAGGGGATAAGGAGGGAGAAGACTTAAATGTTATTTCATGATGATTTGGGATTTTCCACTCAACCTTGCCCAAGCCAAGAGGTTAAATTGTTGCTACCTTCCCACTGACTACTGAAGTACAACATGCAGTTTGTTACCTTAGCTTCCAACTGGTTGGCAAAAAAGGGGGGGTTGCACATGCAGAAATCATAAATTATCTCAGATTCTTCTTTCAATGCATCCATTAGAAGAGTCTTCTGTGGTACCTTAACCACTATTAGAAAAAGTGAATTTGGTCAGTAAGGAACTTCATATTTTATTTAACATGCTATATACATTATACAATGTATAAAACCTGTACTTTCTAAACAACACTTTCTACAAAAGAGATGTAACAAATATCACCATGTAAATAAAGACTTCAGGTCAAGGATTGCACACAAACAGCCTGTATGTTTGTATATAGCAGCAGAACCACATGAATCTGTTTAAAACAACAAGGACTGCCTGAGTTATACCAAGTTCTCCAACACAACCACAAATGTGCTGTAGGCCCTTACAATGACAGGTGCTAAAGCTTCACATGAGGCGTGTTCCTTTGCCAGCTGCTTTTCCAGTATATTGAAACACCACCACACCACTAAAATCAGTGGCAGCAGTGACAGAAAACTCTCACTGTTCTCCACATCAAGCTCTGGATCTTCAAGACGGACACGGACAACAGACTTCATGTTGTTCAAATGGATGCTTCCAAAAGTTTTTACTCAGAGCTCACAAATGAACCTAATTTTTACTACACTGTGTTCCTACAGAAAATGTTCCAAGCTCATTCCCAGACCAAGTCTGGCATACTGCCTTCTGCTACCACAGACAGTGTCAGGACGTCATTCAAGAAGTAAGGAGGAAGAGCTCTCTGTACAAGGTACACCTTTGTGGCAGTGTCATGCAATTATCCACGGGGAGCATTCCAGGTCTCCTATCAGCAGAAATAGTCCAAGCACTAAGAAATACTTCAGTAACAGACAAGGAATACGGAGATAAAAACATCCCAGGGTGAAGTTTAACTTTCAGATTTTTGTAAGGAGGACTATTTCTCTATCCACACATCCCATGCTAGAGAAGGCAGCTTTTTGGCTTAAGCATACACTGACTTTAGTAAATATTCTGCTCCATGAAAAATGATTGAGCACGTACTTGGGAGGAATACACATACTGATATGCCACTGAACATGGCAAAAATGTGTCACAGCATTGGTATACTACTAAATACCTTATTACATTGTACCTTTTATAAGATCAGACAAGTTATTCTGTTCCACATTCTTCTTGGCATAATTGAAGCACATGTCATCCACTTCTGTTGCAAGGAAATACCAGCCATTCAAAGTTGCTCCAAGTAATGGGTATATACAGGATGCCCCTGTCCCTGCAGAAGTGAAAATCCATGAAAAAGGCAAAATAAGTACTGGTGTTAAATGCAGTGTGGCTGTAACTACATATTTATTACACCAAAAAGAACTTCAAGAAAATGCTGATTATTGATCATCCACTACTCAATTCTTTAGTCAACTTGTTTTTTGTAATCTGAAAAAGTGCATTGTCAAATATACCCTTTTAATAAAAGAAAGAATAATAAATAGATTTTGTAATTAACCATCAACTTTGGTTTAAGCTAATTTACTTCTATATGACAATGGTTAATTTACATAAAGAATGCCAAATGCATTCTGGGTTTACTAAAACAAAAACCCTACCACAAATAAATTTCTCTTCTGCATTTTTCTATCATCTAGCACAAATAATTTCCTTTGATGCATACAACCACAAAAAAAAATAATCTGTTCCACCAGACTGTCTTTCTCTGAAGTCCAAAACTATCAAGAAAGCCTAAATGTCAATCAAGATATTCAGAAAGAGAGACAGACAGATAAAAGCTTGGTAAAAAGAGAGAGATGCTAGCACAAAATAATTATGGCATACCTAGGCGGTCAAATTATCAAGGATAACCAAATTTAGGATTAAAAGGAATGGATACAAGAAAAGACAAAGATATCCCACCACCACCAAACTAGAGTTTAGACAGTTAGAGTCTGTTATACTGATTTATTGAAACATCAATAACTTCATCTGTCAGTACACAACAGCAAGGAATTACTTCTGGTACTTCTGTCAAGTCCCTCTTGGATGACTTACTGCTTTTTCCAAAGCTGAAACATCAAAGCTCATGCAAATTCAAACTGAAGAATTTGCAGTATGTGGAGGACTTAAGAGGATCTGTCTCTTCTACTCAGCCACCTATCGTGATGAAGTTCATAGAAATCATTTTCAAAAATAAAAACTAATATCAAATGCCTAGAAGCTGTCTGACAAATTTCAAAGTTACTAGAAGAAAGCTACTGTGGACACACCATGTGATGATGCAAACCTGGTATCCAGCACAACTCCAGCTAAAAATGCAAGTCAGTAAATTTCAGGAAAACAAAAAAAAAATCCATGACAAAAAGTCATGCTAGCAGATGCCAAGAAAAGTAAAATCTGGCACAGCAACAGAGATTACTGAACCTCAGCTTTGAGGAATTCAGTAACTTTAACATTTTAATGTCAAGCATTAAAACAGGTTAGAAAGGAAATTCCAACTCCTCTCAACTTAATTGTAAGTTTTCTTCAGCACAAAACAGTCTTTGAAATCAAGCCTCTGAAACTGGAAAGGAAGATTCTATTGACAAAACAAAAAATGTGAACTAAATTCAAATGTACTATCACTAGTGCCTTTTAGATAATTCATACAGAATAACCAAAGATTGGGAATCCAAATGCCAATTTTATTATTTGTGTGTGGAAGCTCTTATGGAGCTTGCCATTTTTTTATTTCTAATGAAAAGCAAATTATGGCCACCAGTGCACATCTTATAAATTCACATCTCTGCTGTTTACATTTATCTGCTGCCTAATCTAGGTATCATCCTGATATCACCCAATAATCCAGACTGACAGTGGACAATATCATCCATCTGCTGATGCTTGGTCCAACTTAAAAGACATTTGTTCTCAACAATAAACAAGAAATATTTGACCATCTATAACCAAAACACAGCTTAGCTAGTATTTGCCCTGGTTTCTAATTCAGCCTCTTTAACAATGCAGGTCACAAGTATAACTGCATCGAAATAAATTGAAATAAAAATTGAAATTTAAAAAGGATAGATCATTTGCCTGTCAAATACACCAACAAAAAACAAGAAAAAAATGTTATTAAGTGGAATACTAAAAAACGTTGCTATGCAACTCGCAAACTCTCTGGTGCAGACATCCAAAAGCAAAACTAATAAATTAGCAACAAAACACAATTCCCCAGTTAGAACACTGAGAAGAATTGCTTTTTAGTTCCTTCAGAATGACATTTTTGCCTGCATTTCTAGCAGCACGGTTTTTGTACACGACACAAAGCTGCACCCAAGTGAGCTCAAGGCCCTGAAAAGCCACACAGTTGCGTGCCATGACTGTTCCTGTGTGTGTGTGTGCAGAGGAATCCTGCCTACCCAGAAGGCACACGGAACACCTGTGGAGCTCAGACTGCCTTCCACCACAGCGAGCATGGATCAGATCTCTTTGTTTCTCAAACTAGTGAACGGGCAACAAATTGTATCTGCTACTGCCGCTGATGGTAAATAAAGATTTAAACATTTAGCTTTGCCAAGTACCTATGTCAATGCCTCGTCTCACGGTTTGCTTCTCAGCATCCCGGTGGCCGATGAGATCCTCCACCCAGTGGATGTAGTTCAGCCTCAAAGGGACGGTGGGAATGAGCCTTTCCACGGGAATGTCGATGGTCAGCCCGAAATCCTCCTTCAGGAGGGTGCACGTCAGAGCCCTCACGGCCTCGGGATCCTTGAAATTCAGGCTGGAAGGCACAGGCAGAGCTGTCAGGGGGGCCCGGGGGCGGACACACACACACACGGGCACCCACCCGCCCCATCGCGCCCCGGCCGTACCTCACCCTGCCCGCCAGGGTGGTCTGCACGTGCTGCTGGAACTCGGGGTACTTGCCGGCCAGGTAGGCGAAGTCGGGCGGCTTGTCCTTGTAGCGGTTGCGGGCGTGCATGGATTTGTTGAGGGCCATGTCGGGCCGGAGTGTGCCGGAGTGTGCCGGGATGTGCCGGGATGTGCCGGGATGTGCCGGGATGTGCCGGGATGTGCCGGGATGTGCCGGGATGTGCCGGGAGCGGCGGGAGCGCGGCGCGGGATCACGGCCGCACCCCCCGCGCCGGCCGGGCCCACTCCCGGCACGCACCGCGGCCCCGCGGGCCGTACCAAGGAGCGGCGCGCCGCGGGGGGGGCAGCCGGGCGCCGCCCAGCTCGGACCATCGGCCGCCGCCGCGGGGAGGGAGGTGCGCTGAGGGGGAGAAGCGATCGCCGCGGTCCCATAGAACCCTGGAATGTCACGGCTTAGAGGGGACTTTAAAGATTATCTAGTCCCAAGCCCTCTGCCAAGGGCAGGGACACCTCCCACTGGACCAGGTTGCTCAAAGCCCCCTCCAGCCTGGCCTTGAACGTTGCCAGGGCTGCGGCATCCACAGCCTCTCTGGGCGACGTGTGCCAGTGCTTCACCACCCTCACAGTAAAGAATTCCTTCCCAATATCCATCATAAATTTCCCCCCTTTCAATTTACTACTTGTCCTATCACAACAGTGACGAAGAGTCCCTCTCCAGCTTCCCAGCAGCCCCCTTCACATGCTGGGATCTTGCTGGGAGGCCTCCACAGAACCTCCTCCAGGATGAACAGATCCAGTTCCCTCAGCCTGTCTTGGTACGGGAGGTGCCTCAGTCCTCTCATCAACCTCGTGGTCTCCTCCGGACTTGCTCCAACAGTTCCATGTACTCCCATTCTGGGGGACCAGAGCTGGACCCCACACAGCTGTAATGTAAATGTTCTGTATACAGGCATCATCACTTCACTGTTAGATACTCAATGAGTAGTGAAGACAAATAAATGAAATTACATGAAGAGTTGTGTTTTTCTGGTGGCTGCTCTGTGCAAGCTCAGAGGCAGCAGCATGAGGAGCCTCCACTCGCATCTTCACATATGCCACCCACCCAAGTCACCTTATTACCTTCAAGGAGTCTTCAGCACTCTCTGAAGCACCTCACAGCCACAGATTTCTGTAAAATTCCTGCATGAAGCCACTGGCAACCAACCAGTGGCCTGGGGCCTGCTGCTTGTGGCTTACCTTGTGCCACAAGCTTTGCAACACACGGATTTTACATGATGTATTGAACAGTTTGAGATGGGGGAAAAACCCCAAGGCTTAGACATCATACCTGGAAAAGATTTCCGAGAATTTCCCCACTTCAAGCACTTTCAATATACAGCACGTACTTCTAATAATTATCATACTGTTGTGCTTGTTGAACATAAATTATGAAAGAAAAAGTGTATTACAGTGAGCTTTGTACTGTCTCTGATTTAAAAAAAAAAAAACATCCTCAATTAAAATAGGATGTAGGCACAGCAAAACAAAGCCTCAAACTGGGAATCAAAACTGACTTCAGTTTCTGGCTTTGTCACTGACTGTCAGGAACTTCCAAGCTTCAAGTGGAATAGGAGTAGTCCTTATTTAACACAGTGCTTTGGTTCCTCAGACAAAAACATGTAAGATTAACATTAAAGTATAACCTATTATTTTTTTATTTAGAGATATTTTTCTGTTTAAAAAGCCAGATACAAATCCAAATGACTCATTGTGTATTGTTTAAAAATTCATTCTAAATGTGCTGGCATTCATTTCCTTGAATATTTGTGAAGACCTACGACTGGATTTCATTTCAGCCCTACTTCCTGCCCTCAGCTAGCTTCTTGTGATGTGAGGTCAGCTAAGTTTTACACACCAAAGTACATAAAATTTGGATTATTTAAAAAAAAAATGCACAAGACCACCAAATCACCCACTCTTGACACTTCTGCAAGTTATTCCCCTTCCTCTGCCCCCAGCCACAGTCACAGAAAAGAAGCTGATATGAGCAAAACCAGGACAGAGGTAAAAATATTCACTTTAATTAAGAACATTTAGTGTATTTACAATAGAAAGTTTCTCTCTGGTTGAGGGATTAAAGACTGAAAAAATCCATGTTACGAACATGTGGACAACCTGCACCCGGTGCAGGCTAATTGATTTTTTTCCTACATCTGGTTCACCCAGGGCAATTCCAGTGAGAAAGTCATGGGGAGGGCCTGGAGCTGGTACCAAATGGCTCCCACAGCCAAGCAGCAATCACAGAATGCAGTCCAGGAAGTAGTGTGAAGTTATTCAACAGTTGCTAAAATATCTATCCAGACACGTACACAGTGCCATTTGCAGTTAGATTCATCAAATCATCCATATGTAGATAAGCAGGTAGACACAAGCCTGCCGACCTGTGTGCAAGCACAGATTTGCAGAGGTGCTCATGCACGGGTGGTACCAGGCAGATGCACACACTCCTTGCCACCCTGCACCTGGGCAAACACACAGGCAGGTGTTTTGTTAATGCTAACTTACATGATTTCTAGATACAGGAAAAAAACTTGAGAAGAAAAGCACCAACCCTCTCATCTGACTCATTGGCTTGGAATCCTTACTCCTCTGGAACCTGAGGGAAATGGTGGGGAAAGGATAATGTCTTCCTGTTTCTCCAGAGAACCAGTTCTGAATCTCCAGGAGTCTCTTGCTACAGCGATACCCACTAGTTGCTACTGGTTGACACCAAGAGGGGGCAATCCTCTCCTGCTCCCAGAAATAGGCACATCCTCCCACCACTTCCTCTGAGTCAGATTTAGCAATCAAAAGGCTGCAATATGAGCCACTTCAACTGGTTTATCTCGCAGAAAAATAGATCTGCAAGAAGTGAGTGAGCACTTTGACATCTGAACAGTCAGCTTAACCAAAGCACCCTACAAGTTTACCCACCACATGATGTGTGGAGCACCGCCTTCAGCAACAACTTGTCCATAGAAGCTGATCTATGAGCAAGTCACTCAGAGCTCCTATTTGCATCTTGGTCAGAGTCCACATACCACTTCCTTTAGCAAGTGCTTTCCCTCCTTGGGAAAGGAGGTGTTGCAGAGGTCTGCCATTGCTTAAAAGTGCTGAACTACATGGTGGTTAAGAAGCAAACCTCAGCCTTCCTCCAGCATAATCGGTTGCTGTCTCCAACAAAACCAGGTGACAAGTGTTACAAAGACGGGGAGATAAGGGGAAAGAAAGAGAGCTATCATCCCCTCTTAACAGTCAAAGGCAGCTGAAGCAGAAATAGATTAAAGATGGTTGTGGAGATTGCAAGGTTGAGGAGAGTTCTGGTTCAGCAAAGCTTCTTGTACAGCGTCACTGCAGCCACTGAGCTCCATCTGGTTGAGAACACAGCTGATGTGCTCCACGGTGGCAGAACGGCCCATCTGCAGTTTCCACAGTCTGAGCATTTCATACTGGGCGTCCCGCAGGCGCCGGTGCTCCAGCTCAATGCGCTCCAGGTCACAGTCGCTCAGGCCCAGGCGCCGCACAAACTCCTTCCACCGCGACGGCGGCACGTGATCCACCACAGTGTACAGGATAGCAGGGTCTGGGAAGAGAGAGGGAAAACTGTCAGAAGCAAGGTTCTTCGACCTCAAGGAGAATGTGAATAATCCAAGGCTGGAGGTTGCCTTGGTATCTTGCATTGCCTCCTCTTGTTCAAGTCTTGTCCAGTCCTCCAGAGTAATCACACAGACTTATGTGATGTCCAGACTTGCTCTTATCACTCAAAACGTAATGGGAATGTTTTCATATGCTCTTGTATAAGGTTATGAGCAGAGTCAAGCACATTTGCTTAGGGCCTTGCTGCCATACGTTCTTGAAAAAGAATGAATTATTGAAATTATTCTGGGTCACTACCCCAGAGGCACTAAGACTGACAGTATGTCAACACATATGACAATCCATTTTGGTAGTAGGGAAAAGGGGCAACAGAAAGGCTTTGCACAGATATTTAGCATTTACAGACTCAGGCTCTGGGCATGCTTCTGCCTTTGTACTATGCCATGCATGGGTACACATCCAGGTCATGTACTCTGGGTGAGCTCTGTCCAGCACAGTCCTAGCTGCATCTGCATAATTAGGTTCTTGTTTGACCGGAGAAGGAGAGAAGGTTGGAGGAGTTGCACTTACTGTCTGGAAGCTGTGTCTTCCTGGCAGGTCTGACACAGTCTGGTAACTCATGTGAACTCTGTGGCAGATGCGCAGATGATTGGGTTGCGTTGACTGCCAATTCTGTTTCCTTCTGGGACTCAGGAAGAAAGGTGGAAAGTTCATTTCTTTTTTCCTCAACCTGAAAGACACATTACATAGTCCAGAATCACCCACAGCAGCACAATATATCTGTCTCTTGTGAGTAACCACTAGCTTTATATGCTAAAATCCAAGATAGGTGGGGAGTGGGTGTTGAGATTTTAATTCTTCCTACATGCTTTGTTTCAGCAGAAGACACCAAACATTTCTTTCCAGCAGAACCCAAAGAGTTTAACTTTCTTTTGGCACCATAAAACAGTAGTCTGGAAAAAAATATATTTCTTTACATAATCAAGTAAGGCTGGCACCCAAAATAAGCACCATTCTAGAAGCTCCACATGCCACCTTCCCCATCAGTCTCCTCTGTAAGACTGTGGAAACCCCACCTCAGCTGCTGCCTGGGCCCTCTTATTTGCAGAGTTACCTTGGACCTGAGAGAATACTGTGAAGCAGCACTGAGAGGCTTGTGGAGTTAAGACCTGAAGTAAAATTAATTAAATCCTCCACGCTTGGGGTACACAGAAAGAAAAGGGGATTAAGGACCAACTATTCTAGAAGAGGGGAAGTAAAGACTTACTGGCACCACCCTCTACAGGAAAAGACTTCCGAGTTAAACAGCCCTGTTACTCAGCTCACTTGAAAATACAAGGCCTGAAAACAGCCCAAGGGGAAAAAAATTACTGAAGATCCTAGGCTAACATATTTGAAAGTGGAAGGTAAGCTCTTATACCCATCATCTTGCTCACCTCAGATACCGGCTCCTTGGTTGTCTGCGGCAAAGAAACTTCAAAGAAAGAAAGAAAGAAAGAAAGAAAAGCAGAAATTACTTTCACTTCCTCTTGTCCCAGAAAAAACAGGAAAGCAGCTACTCAACAATCCTGCCCTCAAAACTGTTTTACAGCAAAATACACGTCCCAGAAATAAGTTCACGTGCACTTCCAGTCACAGCTACGGGCCTGGATGCAGAACTGCAACAAGAGCCTTGGCTATATAGCTCTTGTGCTACTCTGGCCTTGCAGCAGAGCAGAGTAAGGGGATCCCACTTTGTCCCTCACACGCATGCACCCACAAAACCACACAGAAAACGGTGTCTATCCCAATCAATATCACTACACATGCCACTGTACTCACCACAGGAGTAGAAAGACGACACTATCCTATTTTTCTGGACCAGCTTCCCTACTTTATGTGCAATGCAGAGGATAGAGATAACTCCAAATACTGCAACAAGGGTGCCAAGGACAAGGTTTCCATCTGGACAAAAGGAGGAGAGCAAATGCATGAGTGACTAAGAAAGGAGGAGGTAAGTGCTAGAGGAAGAACAGCAAGTGAAGATTTGCAAATGGTAGGGAGAAAAAGGATAATGGTTTGACAGAGTGGAAAATATAACCCTTTACAAAAGGCATTAATAGAACAACACCCCATAATGAAAAGATTCCACTGCCCTTCAGTCCCCTGAGTACTTACTCAGGTCAGATGAAGCTGGTGAGGTAGAGACTGGGCTAGGACACCGCAAGCAGTCTTCTCCAACACAACTGAAAGAGCAAATCAGAGAGGTGAGCACACATGTAATGAGACTCCAGCCATTTGCAACCATCCTAATTAACAGACAAGTCAAGATGAGCCTGCAAAGCAGAGCAATACACTGTGACTAGTGACTTTGGGTTCTTAGTGGGCTGATGCCTACATGGAGGAGACTGGGGGTGGCAGAGGTGAAGACCTACATGCCCCAGAAAGGCAATTAGAATATTGTAAAGTTATGTCCAGATAGAAAGAGCCGTGAGAAGAATTTTCTCCCCCTGTGGAGCTCCTGCTGTCTCTCCTACTCAGTGGTGGGGCATACAGAGTAAAAAAGCTCACCTGTTGCAAGGCTTGCAAACATTACTACGTGACAGGAAGAACTGAGGCTTACACCTGCAAATTGCATCTTTGTTCTTTGAACCTGCAGAGGAGAAAAAAAAAAAACAAACTGTTGCAATTATCTGGACAGAGAAGAAAACAAAGGGAAAAAAATCCACTCCAAGATAGATGAGAGATTATGCTTTTTTCAGCCTGGAAAACTGCTACTGAAGAAGAGACAAATGATTTAGTCTATATATAAAAATGGAGTTGAGGGAGGATAAAAGTAATAAAAATAAGAGTGCCACTGTCCTGAAGGTGGGCACCTCTGTAGAGGCTTGGGAAGGTACTATAATTACAGAGCAACTGAAATTAGTGTAATGCACAAAAAGCAGTAAAAGTCACTAAAGTTCAAGCATGACAGGAAGGGGAACCACATTAGTCAAGCAAAGATGAGGGAGAAGTGGTCCCTGAGCAGCTGGGACTGGTGAGGAAGTCAGTTCAGGGCAGGGAGAAATCACTTCAAGTCATGGGACACATAAGCACTCTTCTGATGTCGTGAGTGGAAGGGGTAAGAAACAAAAGAACTACTGCTTCTAAGCAAGTCACAGGAGAGAGCCTGAGTAAAACAGATGTGGGGAGGACCAGGCAAGAACAGTGATGGAGGGACATCAAATTGCATGAGAGGAGGGGAAAATGTACAAAAACAAGGAGCATGCATTCTGTGATGAGTGAGGGATGGGAATAAAACACTTCTACATCAGCCAAGAGGGAAGGAAGCTATTCAAGGACAATGTAAAATGATGACCCTTGAGGAGAGGCTTAAGTGTGGAAACTGAGACAAGATGATTGAGCACTAGAGGGAACACATTCACCAGTGAAACAGCAAACCTCACACTGCACAGGGTAAGAGATGGAAAAGGAATCAGGAGCAGCACCATTTGCCAAGAAGAGAGGATAGCTTGAAGACAAGGTAGGGTGTGGGAGCAGCTGGACTGGAAGCATGCGCCGGCTGGATGATTAAAGAGCAATGACTAAATTAATTATAATTGTGTCTTTTGTACAGATCATGACCAACTGAATAAGATGTTCAGAGGGAAGTGTGTGTCCTTGAGCTGGAAGACAGCTACTAAGGAATGTATGTACGTGAGGACTTGGAAGATCAGTGGGCGTGTGAATGGGGACATGTGTGATGCCTTGTTTGGCTGCACAGTCAGATCCACCTGTGCAACCTTATAAAAGAGCTAACCAAGGAAATAAAGTCAGTTAGTGCTGCATCCAATACTGACTCGTGCTTTCTGAGTTGCCACATGAAAAGAAGCCATTTAAGGGACATGGAAAGAATTAGATTACAGACAGCAGTGTTTGTTTAAGATCTCTGATTCCTGACTGAAGATGAGGCACCTTGGGACAGCCAACACGAGTACTTCTCCCAGACACCAGCATCATCCCAAGGTAATGCCCAATGCCACCAGATATAGTTCAGCATTGCTAGCAGCTGTTTACTTTAGAACACTGCACAGAACGCTGTGGTCGTTCAGTAACTGACTGGCAAGAAGTTCAGCTGAACACTGGGACCAGAGGTATTTTCATCCATCATACTCAAAGTGCTTCCAGCAGTTGGTAGGGGAAATGCAGTGAGGATCAGGAGAAAGACAAACAAGGAAGGCAAGGGAAACCTGCTCTAGAACATAAAGACCTTACTCTAGGACAGGCAAGGCAGAGACACGAAAATTAAGTAGAAAGTAGCTCCTCACAACAGCCAAACCAAGAAATCATTCAAGGACAAAAAGCAGCTATGATAGGAAACAAGGATTGATGCCAGAGCAGACAAAAAATAGCACCCTTTCTGGGGAAAGAGGGCAGACAAACCACAGAGTTGTTCCAAAACTACCATCCTTTCAGTGCAAGGCACTGCAGCATATCAGAAAGTCTACCCTGCTACAGTGCATCTGCACTGGAGCCATATCCATGCCATACTCACAGCTGGCAATAGTCCCATCAGTACATGAGCTGCAGTTCCTACACTGGAAGAATTCAGACTCAGAATCAATCTGATACTGATTCTTCTGACAGCCACATACAGTATCTTGCTGTGGGGTGCAGGGAGTCTCTACTACCTGCTGGAGTTCTGAGGAAAGAAAAGAGAAATGATTACTCCAGCCTCTTCCTTCACCTTCAAGTGAGAGCATTTTTATGATGATAGGTATTGTTACCCCCTAATTTTCACAGAAAAAGGCCAGAAAGGCCTGCAAATTGTACCTCAGACTGTACTAATTTGGTAACCCTTATTCCTGCTGTCCCGAGTTCGTCCCCATACACTGTCTTACCCATTCAATTGCTTACTTTTCCAAGCTCCCTCGCTCACCTTGCCATCCCCTCCAGCCCTCATCCACCACCATTTTCCTCAGATCCTGCAGATCTGACAGTAACTCACCTGTACGGCAGCGTGTGCAGCGGAAGCATTTAGACATGGTGTTATCAACAGCTGTGAATGTGCCACTGGCACACGGCAGACACACAGTTGCTTGGTCAGGCCCATCACAGTCTTTTGCCTTGTAGGTACCTGCAAGAAAATCACTTAACAGAGTTCTGACAGGAAGGAAAATGTGTTGTCTATCTTAGGGAGGACAGGAGTCACTGGTTCCTTCCTCAAAGAAATCCTGGAGTTGACGGAAGGATTTGGAAGGACCAAATATGCTTTCTCTCACTGGTGTGAATGACACTGACAGCCCGTAAGAGGAGAAAAGGAATAAGAATAAATAAAAGGAGTAAGAATTTATCTGGGTAGGGACAGGTACCAAGCAAAGGGAGAGCTGATTAGCTGTAGGAAAAAGACAGTTTGATAGTGCAGGATAGGGAAATGCCTCCAAGGTGAAAGTCCCTACTACTGTATTTATTTTGTGTACCTGCATGACACCTCATGCAGCAGTGGGTCTTTCTGGGGTGCAGGTATTGTCCCAGCTGACAGTGCATCTGTTTCTTTTCTCTCCTCAAAGCGTTAGAGGGGCCTCTTCCATCCAAATCTACCCGACGGACTTGCAGTCTATATGGCACTGGAGTAATTTCTACAGATTCCTTTGTCAGCACACAGACAAATATTAGAATAACCTGTAAATAGAGAGGGAGGGAGGGAGAGGAGAGAAACAAGGTGAGAAAACATTATATCCTCCTGCAGACTGCACCTCTAACTTCAGCACCTAGAATTAAATTATATCATAAGTTCAGTTTACTTGGCTGATTCTGGTAATGGGACCCTCCACTGGCAAATGTGTGTGGGGAGATGATTCACAAAAATAAACCCCAAGAAACCAATGCCTGCCATCTGTGATATTAACATACTGTTCAATGGCCTCTCTGGCAAACTGGTTGTATATAAAACAAATATTCTTCATGACAAGCAGTTTATACATGGAATGCCTTGAAAATGCTGCAGCTTGCATAAAAATTACACAAGAGCAAAGAAATGTTTTTATTAAGGAAGGCAGTAAGGCCATCCATGTAGAAACAGTTCCACAGAGAAGAATGCATCCAGTACTTGCAGTACCACTGAATAAATACACAAGATAAGAAGTTTGGAATAAGATGGCAAAGGAGGATCTCACTGCCTGCAAAGTACGGGAAATCTTCCAAAACACCTCCTGGGCAAGCCAGACCTAGAAACGTGGGAAAGTTAGGTTTTTGAGTTCTCCCCGTGTCAAATGTACATTCTTCCTCTTAAACTGCAGCTGTTAACAATCAGCCCGTACAGTTTGACACAAAAATGTGCAGTTACTTATTTTTTTAACTCCATTAAGACTTGATTTCTACTTTTCCACTTGAAAGGTACTGTTGTCATGCCAATCTTAACAGAAATATTAAGATTGGCATGACTGCTAAATGACTGTAAGAGAGTGTGACTTTGGACACCCACACACACATGAACCAAGGGTAAAAAGCACAGCCTGTACCAATAATGAAGGATGCCATTCCCTGGACACTGTTTTCAGGACACTATTCCCAGCAGTGAAATTGAGAAATATACTGTTTATGTAATGGCCAAAAGGTCTCCACTCTGGTAAGACCACAGCATAAATGACTCATCAGCAAAAGATCCTGTACCAGAAAGATGGTAGATTGCAGCATATCACAAACACAACTCCTTTGCCTGTTGGCCCAACAGAAAAAGAGACCTCGGGCGTGCATTTCAAACATTCAGATAAAGAAAAAATATACAACAACAAAAAGGTTTAAAAAAACCCCAACAAAACAAAACCAGGTAAAAACTTGGCCCAAGATTTATGAAACCTGAAGTCAGCATGTTTCTACAGCAAAGACCCATCCCATACCAACCGATGACTCCAACCAAAGAGTATGGAAGATTTCTCTGAAAACTACTTTATAGTACCATGAAGAAGTCCAGCAGCATGATGAAGACAACCTGCATCCCTTGTCATCCTCTTGGAACACGAGTGATCCTGGCCACACCATCTGGACCTCCATGTGTTGATGCTTCTGAGTATGTTACAGATGTACCAATGATTGCTATGGATCAGATCATGTGAATGATGAAATTCAACTAATTCTTTTTGCAAATGAACACCACCCTGCCAATATAATCTCACACAAAGTTTTACTACACTACCTTTCCTCTAATTGTAATGTTTTCCCAGCTTGTTTTTTTTAATGTGTTTTTTTTTGAAGATGCCCAGCAGTACAGGCACAGCTTCAGAGTTCCTTTTTTTTTTTTTTCTTCTTTTTCAGCTAGGAGAGTTATAGCAAGAGCAAAGTAAACCAATAAGGGCAAACCACAGTGCTGATACCAATTTTGTGGTAACAAGCTTAACAAAAGATACATAGAATGAAATGGCTACGACAGGCCTACGCTGTCCTGTTTCTGTTTCAGAATTAAAGCCTTGGGGGAGAAAGGTACATATGTAAAAGCAACTTAAAACCTCAAGAAGGATGGAGTTTGCAACTCTGATAAAGCTAAAACATCATTTTTCAGAGAGCTCTGACATATTCAGTAGACTAGACGCTAAAATAGTGAACAGGAAGAAAGAGAACCACATATTTAGATGAATATCATTTCAGACTTAATTAGTTGACCACAGAAGAACTGTAAGCACTCCAACAACTCCCCAGCAAAACTAAAAATTGTTTCAGCAGTTGACATTACGAGATTTATTGCTTGCAGGAAAATGGATAAAAGATCCTTCACACAGATGGTCTGACACACACTAACAATAAAAACATCCTGATTCTCTAGCTAGTGATTAATCCCCTGATATGAGAATATCAAGTCAGCCCATAAGTCACACAAATCAGCAACAGAAAGAAGATGAAAGCATCAAAGATTAGGCCAGAAATACAGAGAAAATTGGTCAGATACACCTTCAAAGCCAAAAGAAAAAGGAAGCGCTTTTAATTTTTCAGATTAAGTGAAAGCATGTCCGTGTCATCAAAACAGAGTTAACACATTATGGACCACAATCTGAGGAGCAGAGAGTCACAGGCCACAAGTGACTCACATCCCAATGACTCGGCCATCCACCAAAATCATTCACATCAAGGGGAAAAAAAACCCAACACCATCTTAAGCAGCTCCCCAAGCCATTCAGCAATACACTGATTTATACCAATGAGCAATTTCATCAAATTCAGGCAATACATGAAATCAGAATAGTCTGTTCTGTTTCAGGTGGAAGGCACGTAACTCGTGGTGTATGAACTGCAACAGACCATATTACAACATGGACTACAGAACTGATGAAAATCCTCAGCGAAACCAACCTAACAGAATATGAAAGTGACTACATGGGAACCACTTGGTAGTGAAAGAGTGAAGAGTGAGAAGACCATATATAAAAATGCTTTTTTTAATTTTTGGCCCCTCTTTTGAGGCACCTGGCTTAAGCTACTATGTAACACAGCTGATTTACACCAATAAACCTGTCTGATGGAGGTGAGAGCCTGATTTAAATGAATTATTTAGCAGTTTCCCTCCTCTGGACACATTCAAGGATCTTCAAATGCTTAAATTGTGAGACTCCGAACTGCTCCCGGCACTCCGGGTGAGGCCGCAGCAGCGCTGGGCACAGCGGATGATCCCCGCTCTGCTCTGCCCGGCTGTGCTGCCGTGTTTGATCCCCCCAGGACACGGTTTGTGCCCTCTGGGCTGCCCGGGCACACCCTGCTGACTGCCCCTGAGCTGCTGCCACCAGCACCCCCAGGGCCCTCCATGCACGGCGCTCCCCAGACACCCCCTCACAGTTCAGATTTGTGCCCGCGGGTAACTCTGTCCCCAGAGTCAGGATCCAGCATCTGGACTTGTTCAATTTCATTCCAATAATCATTGCTCAATGCTCCAATTTATCCAGAATAAGTACATTGAACAGAACTGGCGCTAGAATTGAGCCCTGAGGAACACTGCTGGTCATCAGCGGCCAGCCAGATTTAGCTCTGTTTACCAAGCACTAAAGCCACAAGTCATTGATTAGAGTTTGCCAAGGCAAAGTTTAGAGGTCTCCTGCAAGTGAAGTAAGCTGAATTTCCATTGTTAGATGTACAGCACACTCCACCTGCCAGTATAAAAAAAACCAGTACCCACTAAGCAACTTCACAGAGACCATGTGTATTACCTAAGCCAAGTGATAATTCAAACCACATGTGATGCACACCACTGATTCACACCTACTCACCCATTTCAGTGAGTAGGGACTAGCCAGGGAAAACAGAGCCAGGAAAAAACTCTAGGGTTTACTTCTGAAACTGCTGCAGGAATAACCAAAACATGGCAGAATGCTGCTTCCTTAAAAACATTCCACCCTTCTGGGTGACAGCTGCACATTCTCCTCACACACAAGGCAACTCTAGTCCCTTTCCATGCCTCATGCCAGCACTTACTGCCCAGCATTTCACCTACAATGAAAAAAGGCACAGCACAAGCCCACTAGCTCTTCTATGCAAGGTTTTGACAGCTGAGACAGGCATTAGGAGCCTTTCCACAATTTTCACACTCAGATATTCTTGAATTACTGCCACCACTACAATTTACACCCTTGTTCCTGCTTCTGCTTCACCAGGCCATACATAGAGAACTGGAAGTAAGGTGATACCCCCACCAGCGTAAGGCAAGGGAAGAAAGGAAGGGCAAAGATAAAAGGGAAGAACAGAGCAAGATGCCAGAAAGATGGGTGAGAGGGTGGAAATAAGGGACCTTTGAGAGCAGTGTTCTCAGGACAAGGAGACACAATGCACAGTACCTGAAACCGAGGGACTGCACAGGGAAGTGCAGCATGTCAGGGCTGTCCCATATTATCACCTTCTGAGGCTGGGAAATACCGAATTACTGAGCATGAATGGCTGCAGCCCTGCTGTGACCTGCCAGGCTCCTTGCCTGCAGGGAGAAGGATGGAGGGAGCAGGTGCAGTGACACACAGGTCATTTTGCTATCTTTAATTCTGTGCCTTCAATATTGCTTCAAGAAACAGTACACCATACTAGTCATTATAACTATCTATATTGGGTTGTAAATAATTACAAATTAAGTCTTTTAGTCTCAGCATTATCATCACCAATGAAATAAATATTTTATTTGTACAAATATATTTAGTTTTTCATCCTTAATCCTTGGACCAAGTTGCACAAAGATTCCATTGTAATAACCTAATCAACCGCTTCTCTCAAAAAAGGCTTCCATTTTGCAAATTCCATTTTTAAACTAATTCACTACCTGCAAATAAGAGGCATTATGACTCATTAGAGTGTCTCAAAATATTTTGTAACAGCAAGTTACCTTGGCTTAAGAATCCAGCATGATACATGCCCCATGCACAAGTATTCTACATATGAATCATCTCTTAGCCTTTTTAATGAGTCATAAAAAATTAGTCAGCTTAGAGGCTTGGACGAAAACCAGTATCTCACTCCAATTAATGGGCTACCAAAGAAATCAGGGTACAGGATTGACCTTCATGTTCTTTGTCTGGTTCAGCCATTTCCAAAAGCTCTTGGAGATTTGCATTTGTTTTAGTTTGCTACACAAAGATGAAAGGGAAACCAGAACTTCTGCTTTACACATTGAGAAATGTGCATTAAAGCAACATTTACAGGAAGTTTTTCTCATTGCTCACTAAAATCTGGAAAGGACAAAACAAGGCTACAAGAACTACCAGTATAAATAATCCTCCATTTTATGAAGATCAGATGAAAGAATGCTGTATTTCAGGCCTTGTCTAAAATCAGGAGACTAGTAATAACTTTTGATACAATGAAGAAAAGCCTTAGAAATCTTAACTTAAAACCCAAGAGAAAACTGTGATTATCAATAAAGATTGTGGACTTCATATCATAAAATATTATAAAGTATATAAAGTTAGAAGGCTTTATTTCATATTAGTAAAGATTAAGAAAATAATGGAGAAGTCAGTAGGTGATAACAACCATAAGAAAATTTCTTTGGAAGTTCTTCCTCTGAGGACACTGTGGTGAACACTGTCAGAGTGCCACATTCACTGACCCTCAACACGCCAGCACATTGCCTGCCTGTGCTCAGGACTGAGTTCGGCTGTGCTGCTGGACAGCTTCACATCAGAGCACTGATGGAGCAGGAGCCATGGGAAGGCTCAGTGGGGTCCTTACTTCTCTATCCTGAAATGATTTTCAGCTGGGCATGAGCCCTCGGCCCCTGCCCACAGCGTGCCACAGACCTGCTCATGCCCCTCGTCAGTGACTCACTGGGTGAAGTTTTCAGTCAGGTAATTGTCCAATGCCAAGTCCTACTCATTAGAACAGACGTATTCCTATTTGGTTTAATAGAGAAATGCAGTGACATTGCTTTGAGATGTGCTTTCCACTGTCAGGTTCCTAAGAGCGTGACACAAAGATATGTGTTAGCAAAGGAAGCGCTCAGCTATCCAGGGATTACGAAAGGGGACACAAGGCATCTGCCCCAAACACAAACGAAGACTCTTTGTGATGACTAAAGAAAATGGGTAAGAAAGAGCAAAATGACAATGCTGGGTTTACCACAAATAATACTGCTAATGCAGAAAATGGACTACTTAATGAAAAGGGAAAGGCATCCCAACTGACAGTACTGGTTACTTGTGAGAACAAAAAATGCCACGTAAGTGTACTTAGCACAGACCCTAATATGACATTTCATTTGGCTAGAAGTAGTTAGTCCTAAAAATAGAAATTAAAATTAGATTAATAAGCAGTAAACGTTCAATTAATCTGATTGGAGAAAACAACTAGAAATGCAATCAAATGCCATGAATTAGTAGGAAAGAATTTGAGAATAAAACCAAGACTGTTATGACAATATATGAAGGATTGAATCTGGACTGTAGTTCTGGTCCCCAGTCTTAAGAATATAAATTAACCCAGATATAATACAAAGAAAAGTAAAAAGGACATTGGTACAGACTGACTGCCACAAATGGAATTATTAGATATACCGCTCCATAGAAGAGAAACCTGAGCCAGGGATACTATAGCAGGCTCAAAGTCATGAATGCCAAAGAGGTGAACTGGGATGAGTGTTCTCTCTCTCCTCCAGTACGAGAACTAAGAGGCATCACATAAGACAAGCAGCAGAGAGGTTCAAAACAAACACAGGGAGGTACTCTTACAGCAAACAAGTAGCTGCGGTGTGGGACTCCCTGAGAGAGTGCTGGCTCTGCCAGAAACCTGTCCTGCTTCCAGAACTGATCACCACACCCATCAGCAGAAGGAAAAAAAAACCATGTTCAGGGATCCAAAATATGAAGACACCGTCTCAACCTGGAAATTCCTACAGTCCCAGCCCACTGGAAGCCATTCTTATTTTTCGTTGCTGTACACTTGCCCTGCTCCAAAACCCTTGGCAGACACCTGTGCCTGGTCACTACTGGTAACAGGCTGGTGGCCCAACATTTCTTTCTTACAACGCACGTGGTGGCCTGGTTTTCCATTTTTATATAACACAACTTCTAACTTCAAAGTGGCAGTTTCTCCCCTTTCTTTGAAAAGAAATCAGTGCCAGAAATACCCTTATGGGTATTTTGTCTTTTTTCTTCATAAAATGGAATTTTCTTTAAGAAATGAAACTTCCATTATATATACTTTTTTTTTTTTTTCTTTTAATGAGACAGAAAACACCCTGGCCTCAGTGAAGACAGATGCCATTTTGTCCACTGTGAAAGTTAGGAGTGCATGGGGAAAACACAGAGAACCTGAAAATGAGTTTAAGGACAGGCAGAAGGAGTGACTGCATGGAAACAGGCTACAGGAAATTTTAAAGAATCACAGGAAACAAAAAAGAATCAGAAGAGTAGAAGGGAGGCATCAGAGGGCCAAGAAAGGCTATGAGAGCAAACAGGATGATAGGCAAAGCAAATGACAGATGGAAGGGCAAGCAACAGAGTGAGACCTGTAACTCTAGGAGAAACAAAAAGTAGAGTATGATTTTATTGAAAAGATAAACATTATCTGTAGGAAGTAGAGTATTACTGACTTGACAGGAACTTGAAATGACACACAAATAGGAAGGGGAAAGCATCTTCAAAACGAAATCCCACTGAAGGACACTTCCTCCAGTATTTAACTGAAGATAATATAATGAATTTGGGGGATCCAACAGGTTTTTTTCTTTTTTTGCCAACTGAATGAATAATATCATGTATAGTATCTGATTTACACCAAAATGTGTGCATCTCTATTCTTAAGGCAGAAACACACTTTTCAGGTTTGCTAACTGCTTTGAAATCTGCCTATGAGTCAATGGTTTATGTATCCTACCTAGGTCCCAAGATGGTAAGTGATTCACAGCTATAGACTCAAGGCATTCCTTCTTCTCAGTTTTAGTTGTGTTGTCCTGCAACTGCTAGCTTTAAGCCTGTTACCGGGTTTCCAAACCTTTCAAGTGGTTTAAAAAACCCCAAACCAAATCCAAACCCTTCTGGAAGGTAACTTTGCGCATGTTGCAACTTTCTGACTGCAAATTAACAACTAACCCAACGTTACAAGTCCAGCGCAGCCAAGTGCAAGTGTGCATTAACTAGGATGCTCACGTATTTAAGAATAAACAGTTTGACCTTGTAACCTCTCTACAGCAGAATTTATAGCCTTGTCATGATGCTGAGTGACACCACTCCATTGTCCCAGCTTTTACCACGTCTGGCAATCAGGTTATTCTTAAAACTCTCCAATTCCTTTTACAACTTTTGCGCCCGCAAAATCACAACGGGCAGTTTAAAAGCCTTGCCCTACGAAGCCCGGGAAAGCTACAGAAGATCTACCGGCAAACCTGAACTTGCTTTTATACAAATCCCGTGGTTTGGGGCGTAGCTACAACCCACTAATCTCGGTTAAAACGCCCGCAGAGTGGCATTTGTGTGCGGCCGGCTGCACAGCAAAGCGGGGGCGGCTCGTCCCCGGCCCCCGCACAGAGCGGCGGGAGCGGAGCGGCTCCGATCCCGGCCCGGGCGGCTCGGTGTCCCGGCGAGCGCCGGCGCCCGGACCGCCCCGCGCGTTAACGGCCGCGCCGCGGGCTCCAGGGAATCCACCGCCGTTCCTGTAAGCCCAGACGCCTTTTCCCTGAGTCAGGGATAAATCCCGGAAAGGGCGCCAGGGCACTCGGTGCCCAGCGGAGGGCGGGAAGCGGAGGGAGGGAGGGAGGGAGGCGGCGAGCACGGCGGTGGCGGTGCCGCTGCCCGACTGCCCCGCGGGCACCGGCGGATGGCGCGGCTGGGCTGCCCGACCCGCTACCGCCGCTCCTGCCGCTCCGGGGCCGGCACCAGCCTCGCCTGCGGCGGCGACCGCCCGCCTCGCCCTCCCGCAGACTCCCCGAGCCCTGCCCCGCTGCCGTCCGCCCCGGCATGGGGCTGCCGAGAGGGGAGCCCCAGCCCCCCGGAGAGGGCGAGGAGAAAGCGGGCTGTCCGCAGATCGGCGGCCATGGGGAGCCCGACAGCGGCCAAGAGGGTCGAAGAGTGGCCGGGCCCGAAAGCTCGACGGCGGACACAGCTGTGCGGACCCGCAGTGAGCTGCAGATCCGCGGCACCGGAGCTGTCGCCGGGCGAGGCGGTGTCCCGCCGGCGCACGGCCCCGCTCCGTCGGGAGCGGCGAAGTCCCCGCCGTGACTTACCGTCCCCAGCGAGGTGCGGGGCAGCCTCGGGCCGCGCATGGCTCCCCGGCCCGCTACATCCCAGTGGCAGGGTCCCGCACGTCCAGAGGAAGCCGCCCCAGCCCTACCCAGCGCCGGCCGGAGCAACGCGGAGAGTGACAACCCCGTCTCCAACTTCCTGGCAGCGGCAGCAGGAAAGAGAGCGGCGAGCGGGAGGCGGCCCGGAGCCGCGCCGAGCCCCGCCCGCCCTCCGCCGCCCGAGGACCGGCGTCGGCAGTATTCCTTAAAAAGCCAGATGGAGGAGCCGAGGAAAAGGAACGGATGGTGCATGGAATGGCTAAAGCCGCTAGAAAACACACGGGAAAGGAGTCAGAGAAGGTCTGCTGAAATCTTAAAGTTCTTGACGCAGGAGTGTTTCACTCTTCAGCCGTACTTTCCACGTGAAAAATTAACCATGTACTTGTAAGAAAAAGACTTTTTGCATCCTTACTGCCTTAATTTTAAAGACAGGTATTTTTCAGCCACGGTCAGCATTTTCAGAGTCTCTATGACCATCCTGTAGTTTTTAGCTTAAAACACACATTTTCTTGTATGCTCCAATGAACCAGCTGTACAGATAGTGCAAATATAAGCAAAACCAACATGACGTTCTGTGTAAGCCCTGCTTCATTTAATATATCCTCTTAGCATGTTTGAAAAGCAAAAATACAGCTAGGAATGAGTGGCTAAATGATAAAGAACTCCCCTTCATTTGTTGCCCACTAAGACTCCCCTTTGCTTTCTGGAATTGTCTCTATACTCCAGGAAAATACATTAAATCAAGCTACTAAGCATTGTTTTGGAAGAATTTGCCCATTTCAGTACAAAATGGGTACAATTCACTCTGTGGACTACCTGAATTACTGCAGAGAAATCCAAACACCTCCACAGACTATTCATACAGTGGAGTTGATTATCTCCTGTGTGGAAGCCAAGCACGTGAACAGGAGAAAACAAGGAGGGCACTTTTCCACACTTTGGCTTGAAATAGCTGTGACTTTCCAGCTGCAAGTCCCAGGAGGGAAGGAAATAGCAGAATAACCTGTTACCAGATTGCAGCCATCTCTGGGGATAGAGGCGGAAAAGATCTTGTCCCGTTCATTTCCTTGCCTCGAATGAGGACAATACAAAATTAGCCCTTAAAGGGAAAATTCTGGCACACAATCTGTGAAGGAGGAAGTAATGTTTTTAATGGGATGGTTCAGGTTTAGCACTTGCTGTCATGTGAGTGGATGAGACACATCCTTCAATCTGCATGGAGCTTCAGCCCTCCAAAAAAAAAAAAAAAAAAAAAAAAAAAAAAAAAAAAAGAGGGCAAAACCCACACAAATGTCAGAAAAATCCCCGTGAACCTTCACATATGACTTTTCCCAAGTTCAGGGAGGGACATCTCACAGCCCACTTGCACATTTGACATTTACACGAATGTCAAACTCATCAATGCAGATGCACTTCCCAGCTTTTACCAGAACTCCAGCTTCAAGCCTCCCTCCATCCCTGCCACCTCCCTGCAGCCTGCCAGGTCTCCAGCTCTTCCTAAGGTCCTGTGGCTATGGGCTTGCAGCCCAGAGGGACTGAGCCCACCCTCCTGTCACACAGCCGGTGGCTTGCAGCTCGTCTGACACCCCAATCACTTTACTCCCAGCCTGCAGAGCTGTATTGGGTTTGCACAACCAGCTTTTGGTGGCGGGGGGACTACAAGGGTGGTGGCTTCTGTGAGAAACTGCCAGAAACTCCTCACATGCCTGGCAGAGCCACTGCCAGGTGGCTCCAGGATGGGTGCACCGCTGGTCAGGGCCGAGCCCATGAGAAATGGTGGCAATGCCTCTGTGATAATATATTTAAGAAGGAAAAAAAATTATCGCACAGACGTAATTGCGGCAAGACAAGAGCAGAATGAGAATATATGTGAGAGGAACAACTTTGCAGACAACAAGGTCAGTAGAGATGGAGGGGGAGAAGGTGCTCCAGGCACCAGAGCCGAGATTCCCCGGCAGTCATGATGAAGACCATGGTGAGGCAGGGTATCCCCCCCTGCAGCCCACGGAGGTCCATGGGGATGCAGAGATCCACTTGTAACCCATGGAGGAGCCCCATGCTGGAACAGGCGGATGCCCGAAAGAAGGCTTTGACTCAATGGCAAGCCTGTGCTGGAGCAGGCTCCTGCCAGGGACCTGCAGACCCGTGGAGAGGAGCCCGCACTGGAGCAGGTTCCCTGGTAGGGCTCGTGACCCTGTGGGGGGGATCACGCCGCAGCAGCTTGTTCCTGAAGGACTGCACCCCGTGGAAGAGTGGGTCATGTTGGCGCAGCTCTGAGGAACTGTTGCCCGTGGTAAGGTTCGCATTGGAGAAGTCCGTGGGAGGGACCTGCTGGAGCAGGGGAAGGATCCCTCTCTGTCCATGAGCAGTGGCAGAAACAACGTGGGATGCACTGACCGTACTCTCCAGCCCCTCTCTCCCTGCGCCGCTGCGGGGCGGGAGGGCCGGAAGGGGAAAAGGTGTTTTTAAGGTTTATTTTACTTCTCATTATCTTGCTCTGATTCTGTTCATAGTAAATTCAGTTATTATCCCCGCGTTCAGTCTGCTTTGCCGGTGACGGCAATCGACTTGTGATCGCCCCCGGTCCCTGTCTCAACCCGTGAACCTTTCGTTTAATTCCCTCCCCTTGCCCACTCGCGGAAGGGAGCGGTGGGGCGCCGTCGGTGGGCGCCGGGCACGGGCCGGGGCCGCCGCACACGCTCCCGGGGCCCGTTCCCGGCCGCGCCGCGCGGGGGGGGCGGGAGCGCCCGGGGAGCGGCGGCGATTGGACGGAGCGGCGGCAGGGGGCGTGGCCGCGACAACGGCGCGGCCCGCGCGGGCTGTCATGGCGGCGCCCAGCGCGGCGGTGAGTGAGGGGCCCGGGCGGCCCTGCGCCCTCCCCGCCGCCCGGCGCTGAGGCCCCGCTTCTCTCCTTTCGCCCCGCAGGAGCAGCGCTGGCTGCGGGCGGCTCGGGACTTCGTTCGCCGGGCGCTCCCGGGGCCGGACGGGCAGGAGGAGGCAGCGCTGGAGGCGGTGCTGCGGTGCCTGCGGGGCGCGGGCGGCGGGGCGCTGCCGCTCGGCTACAGGTGACAGCGGGGCGGGGGACAGGAGGGCTCCGCTGCACCGGCGCGGCCCTCCCGGGAGCTCGGCACGGCTCGGTCCTGCGCCGCGCCCGCCCCGGATGCCGGCTGTGGGTGGGATCGTGTCGAGCAGGGGTGTCCGCACGCCTTTCTTTGGCCTCGGCGCGCCCTTGGCCGCCCTTGCGGTGTGATCGAGCGCCGTATCCGCCTGCCTGCGGTGGGCAGAGCGTGAAGCCACAGCGGGGCATGTCGCCGAGGCCAGCTGCCGCACTGTACTGCGTTTGCACGGCAGCTTCCCGGCTGGATCCTGCTTTCCCGCACAGGAGCATCTTCCTGAGCACGAACCTGTTGGTCAGCTGAGCTCAGCGTTCGAGTGTGCGCTCTTAAAAAAGGGGAATCTAGCATAAAGTGGTCCATATTTTAGTTGTTACAAGGTTTTTGGGTGCTCACCATCGTGAAAAACATGCAACTTGTTGAGAGTTATCCATATTGGAAAGTTTTGACTTGTCCGGGTCTGTTTCTTGCTCCAGCTTGTGGAAGAATTAAAATAGCTGGCACGGCCTGTTTTGGGAGAAAAGGTCAACTGGAATTGATTAGGGATTTGTGACCTTTAACTAACAGTTAATAAATATAGGGGGCTCATCTTTCACACGAGCTAAACCTATCTCATTTAAGCCTTTTTTTTCCTGTGTATTTCATGACATTTAAAACAGACTTCACTTTATATTCAGGAGAATCTATAAAGAAGAGCTGAAGGTACTCGGTATTTATCTCCTGTGAGCCTAGTGGTGTGTTTGTAAGCAGTGTGCTGCATCCACAGCTAACCGCCAAGCTCTGGAGCACGAGGAGAGAACCTGTTTGCTTCTGTATGTGATAACCATAAGCCAGTGTCCTGCTGCAGTTCTGGTTTCTCCCAAAAAGCACTCAGCACATTAGAAAAAACTCCCAAAAACACGAGTAGCACTGTGCTTTTGGGGATCACAGGTACCCGTATTACTCCTGGTGGTGCTCTGTCTCTGAAGAATGAGCAGTTTCAGCTAATGGCATTTTCAACTAATCCTCTCTTCATTTTCCAGCAAAATGCAGAGCATAAGTATCTCCATAAATTTATGTATTCTGATTATCTTTTCTGTATCTTTTTCCTGTTTATTGCTGATTCAGACCCATCACCCATCTGAACTAGTTTCTTGCTTTGAACTTTTGATCCCTGACTAATCAAGTGAAACGCTTCAAATTCACACCCTTTGAATTTGATTATGTCTCGCTACTGAGCAAGTGGGTATTGTGAATAGAGCTAAAAATGCCAGTGAAGCTCACTGGAAAACAGCACCAAAATCACAGGCTGGAGAACAGTTTGTGTTGGCTCTTTCGGTGTTGATATTAGGGTACTTTGCAAATTGAGTTCTTTGTACATCCTGCTATATTCCTGCTTTTTTTTTTTTTCTTTCTTTCTTTTTTCTAGTTTCATCTCCATCTCTGACCTACAGCATCAGCAGCACATACCGTGCTGCAGCCACCTGCGCTGGAGCACTAATGAATTTAAGGAATGGTCTCATCAAGGACAGGGTGCTTTACCCACGCAGAGCACTTTGCCAAGGACTTACCTGATCCTGGTTGGCTATTTAGCAGATGGAAGGCAAGAAAACAAAGAAGAGCTGGTAGATGGCTGCCTGTACGTGAAGGACAATACTGGGATAATTCCATGTGAGGTACGTCCTCGGTCTGAGGGGTTCTGTGTTTATTCCCACTTCTGGGGCAGTGTCACAAACCACCAAAGGGGCTGCACGTGTTCTGCCAGAGTCTAGTGAAGGAAATAACACGTCTCTGTAACAGGCTGGAAAACAGCAAGCTCACATCCTGGGCAGAGGATAGAACATGTGAAATGTGCCATTGCTAGGAGAAGAAATATTGAATGTACTGGCGTGAAAAAAAGAGACAGCTAGTACAGTTCTGTTAAATTCACCACAGTACAAGGTGACCTGGGAGACCTTCCCACTCTTTGCTGAATTCCAGCTAGTGGAGCAGAAAAAACTCTCTGGAGAAAGTTATTAGTTGCTTACTGTGTGTTCAGTGATGCATTGATGACATACTTTCAGGAAATAATAGCTTGCATGACAGTTGACCTAAAAGCCTCCTGAAGGAAATTGCAAGTGGAGTCGGATAACAAATAACTCCTTGAGTGGTGACAACAGAGCACTCAAGTTGTGCTTTCCGAGGAAACAAAGTCTAGGAAAATGTTGTATTGGTAAGGACTTGTAACTGAAAACACAGGGGCAAAAGAAAACGGGCAAGAATTTTAGAGAAATAGTCTGAAAATAACTAAGCCTTGCAGTGAATTAATTATCAACTGTCTGTGAGAATGTGACTATAACCAGGAAGTGCTAGCTGTAGAGCTCAGCAAGGCTATTCCAGATTTGCATCTGGAAGGACAGAAGTTCTCTGAGCAAGGTAAAAGAGTGGGCAGAAAACACTGTTCTCACTTAGTGATGGAGCCCTGCAGTAGGACAAGAGTTTGTGATGCACATGCAAGGGTGTATTGGGAATGAATACTGTAAGTAGCACTGAGAAAATAAACTGAAACTCATCTCAAGCTTCAATCTCGTTATCTTTTGGTTTAGCTCTTGCACTTCAAACTGGAGTGGCTGGAGTCAC
Source organism: Chamaea fasciata (assembly GCF_029207755.1). Classification (NCBI taxonomy): domain Eukaryota; kingdom Metazoa; phylum Chordata; class Aves; order Passeriformes; family Sylviidae; genus Chamaea; species Chamaea fasciata. Next base: position 26,031,310 of record NW_027094087.1, read on the forward strand.
TGTTAGTCTTCCCAAGCTGGTCATATATACCACAGAGAGACCAGAGTGCAGCAGGGTACTTGGAAATCCTGCTGGATCCAGTGCCAGTAAATGCCCCCAAGGAAGTACTTCACAGCATTCCAGTCACCTCCCCAGTGTCAGTTGAGCCTCTGCTTACCTCCAGGTAAACACCTACTATGCCCAACTCCATCACAGCACTGTTGCTCTGGCTTGGCAGGTAACATGAAGAGCTTTGGCTTAGAAAGAGACAAATTCTATTTCTGCCACATGTGAAAGCATAGCAGTGAGTGGTGGAAGTAAAAGTTACCCAACAAAGCCACTTTTCTTTGATCATCTGTTTCCCATGAGTTTATTAGAAGTTTTTATTCTTTATTTGAAAAAAATAAGGCAAATTTTAAGTATTTCTAGATGTAATTTCAAATTAAAGAAAGAATATCAGAACAGTGTTGATTCAACTGTCTTTGAGGCTAAAATTCACTCTCTTGATTAGCACAACTTTTTTTTTTTTAACCTCCAGCGAACCAAAAGTATAAATGAAAGTAATCCTGTATTTTTTACATAATACATCATTATTTTATGATGTTAATATTTGCCACTGCTCAGGTTCTTATCAGATTACTGAGATAAAAGTGCCAGTGAAATGTCAACTGGCAGAAGTAACTGTGCTTTAGTTTACAGTATGTGAAAATGAGCCAAAGGAATTGCAAGTCTTACTAAGTTGATAATTTCAAGTTGTGCTAGATCATGTTTTATATTCTTGAGTAGAGAATTCTTGGTGTAATTTAATTGCAATAAAATGGCACTAATCGTGCTGCTTTAGTTTCTTTTTAGTTACCTTTTGTTTTTATTGGCTTTATCCGCTTCTGAGAAAATAATTTTTAGGTTAAGTGTTTGATTTAGCTCAAGGGATCTTTCTCAACAAGAAAACTATTCCCATATTTCAGTATATGTTCTCAGGCTTTTAACATAAACTTCCTTTGTTATTGACTTTGATATCTGACCAATTTTCCATGTTACTACAGAAGTGTTACAGTGAGGTGCTGGTACTACTGTGTGTCTACTACTAGTTGGGTTTTTTAAAAAGTCATGAAGTTAGATAATTGTTTAGATGTTTTGGAATCAAGAATGGTTTTATTCAGAGTAAGTGGGATGGTTATATTCAAGCCCAGAAGGAGCTGAAATGAAAATTACAAACGTAATTTTTTTTTAAATTACTTTTTTTTAAAATATTTTGAAACAACAAACAAGATTGGAATAATAATCAAGAAATATCATCTCTCTCGCCTCTCATCTGCTTTCAGTTTTGCTGCTCTTTCACTCTGTGTCAAGTTTGTTAGAAAGACTGCATTGTTGCTTTCAGGCCTCTTGTTTATAGGCTTAGAGCTTCTACAGTGTTGTGTTCCATTGACGTACAAATCTGAGTTCTGTTTTCTGCAAAAGAATTGCTTGTGACTTTTTTCTTCTCCTTTAGACCAACAGTTAATTTCTTGTTTGTGGTAAAGTTTTTTATAACTTGGCTGTTGTCATGCAGTGTGCAAATTTGTTCTTCTGTTTCTTCTGTCTTCAAATACTAAAATTTCAAAGGGACTTAGTATAGAAGAGTTAAAGTACAAATTTTGTAGCCAAATATTGTTTTGAAAACCCCTCTGAGAGATTGACCATATAACTTTGTTGGATCTGTTATTCCCAGAAAGTACATGCTGCATATTTGTTTATTTTGCTTTTGGGATACTTTTGAGCTTTCTTTCATCTCTGATTTCAGTTGCCTCTTCAATTGCCCTCTAGGATTCCATGCAAGAAAAGATCAAAGCTTACTGTAGCAGGGGAGTTGACCAGACTTGGGCCTCTTCTTTGTATTCACCACAAGACATTCTTCTTTCTGTTTTTGAAGTGCTTTGCCTCCACTGTTTGGGTCCCTGTGCTGGTGCAAGTAAGTCCTTGGAATTTACTCACAAATTCACTGTCTGGATCTGTGTATGTGCTAGTTGATTAATTCTTTGAGGCTTGCCATTGATTTCCCAGTTTGATTTATTCTTCCTTTTACTGGTGATATCTTTTTAATTGCACCCAGTGTACAATAGTCCTGGTATGTAAGAAGTCTAGTTCTGTGCCCTGCAGAAATACAGTCCTTCTCCCTCATGCAGTTGCAGTGTCCCTGAATGTCTTGCAGATACAGCCCTTTTGCTAAGAGTGTGAGGCAGTGCTCCAGGTGGAAAAGGGTTTATTGGGTGGGATTATTTGGGTCAAGAATAATTTTTTTTTTCCCCGGAGTTGATGCTAATGTTGCTTTTGGTTTCTCTGCTCTAGAAACCCAGTCAGATGCTGTGGCATCATGTCTTCCAGCTGGGCCACAAGTACACAATCACAGGCCTGGGTATGTCCAGCCTGAAGAAATCTGGACAAACGATGTTTGTCACCAGTGTTTCTTCCTGCCTTCTGCCCTATTGTGCAGAGCAGGTGAGGGCGCAGCCACTGAACAGTGCTGGGCAAGGAGAATCCACTCAGACTTCTTCCTTTGAGACTGCTGAGCAGCTCAGTTGCTCCTTGCAGCTGGAGGGTGAAGAGAGGTCAAGACCAAAAGAGTCCAAGATCATCTCCTATGTGGTAAGGATCCGTAGGCTTAGCCTTCACCCACTCATGGGGTTTCAGCTCCTGGCCTGCAAGGAGCATTATTTTCATCATTTTATTTTCTTACTGCTCAGACCTGTGAGTCTCTTACATTTTGGGGCTCTGTACAGTTCTCTTACTTTCTGTTTGCTCTCTGTTTAGGGATTTGTCACCAAAATACTCAATGTCCAAGCTGGTCTCTTTTTACTGGATAACCAAGTCTGCTTGTGCCTTGCTTACCAGCCACTGCTGAACTCTGCACGGGGACTGCGGCCAGGAGCCTGTGTGGAGGTAAGCTCCCGAGGTTTGCAAGGTCATGAAGTATTCAGTGGAAAGGGGATGGCTTGTGAGGGTGTGGCTCAACAGAAGGCTATGGGAAAATGGGAATTATTTCAGCAAGTATCTGGAACAAAACTTAGAGACATCTTACTGCCTAGAGTCTGTCATGAGAGTTGATATGATTATTATCTGATTCCACCCTAAGCTGTGCTCGGTGCCTCAGGCCTGATTATACACAATCCAGTAGAGTGAGAAAGGATTGAAGGTGGAGTGACAGTTTCGGGGAGTGGTGGCAGTCTGGCTATCTCTTCTCTTACACTCTGTGTCTGTGTATCCAAGCTCATCGATGTCCACCTCCTGCAGAAGCCTCTGGTGTCCTTCCCTTTCACTGTACTTGGTGCTTGTCTGAGCAGCACGGTTGTGCTGAAGAGTTTTTCAAGGCTCAGCACCCCCTACCAGCCAGTGGCCTCTTCGAGAAATCTCTTCTTCCAGCTGCTCTTCCGCTTCAATCTTGGAATGCCACTCTACCTCTGGCTGGTGAGCCTCCTGGAGACGTTTGAGGAGAGGTAAGGACAAATCTTCTGAAGTCAGGCTAGGCCTAAATGTGCTTTGTAGGTTACCTAGCTGTCTTCTAGACCAAAGGATCACAAAATTACAGTGCTTGGATACTACAAGCAGGAATTGCTTCTGGTTTTTTTGGTCTAAGTAAGCCATTTATCCAGACTTCACATCGTGTCCAGTTGCTCATTACCTTGCAGTTGCTCTTATGAGAAAAGCCGGTGCGTTTTTCAAGTGCAGGTGAGGTAAAGGTGTTGGGAAGCTGCAGTGCTTCAGAGCATTGTACTCACATAATCCTGCCTGGAATGCTTTGTCCTGAAATACAGAAGCACCATAGGGGTGTCTGCCTGCCAATGTGATTTGCTTGGCAGATCAAGGTGGGCACTGAGGCTGAAGCTGGAAACTGGTGCTACAACTAGAACACAACTGATATGAAGGCTCTTGTGTCCTGACGGTGCCCAGAAGCAGCAGCAGCTGCTCAGCATATCACTTTGAGATATTCTGAGTATTGCCAGGAGTGTGATCAATTGTTTGAGAGTCTCTGACTTGGCAGTTTTTCCCAACCATGCTTACCTCAGAAGACTGAGAAGTCTTCCAGATGGCTTCCTGCTCTCCCTGACGCTGCACTCTGTTCACAGGACAGTGCCAGATTCTGGGTTTACTTCTGGCTTCTGTTAGTGAAAGTATTTGTGTTTGTTCTGAAGTAGTTTCGGTTGATCACTGTCACTGCTGACTTGGACTTTAAAGTATATACATTTCACTCTGTCAAGTAGCAGTTTATAGAATGCTCAGTGTTCCTGTGCTTCACTGGCTCTGTGAAATTTTGACATGCTACCAATAAAACAGCTTCAGTTTTGCCTTGGGAATTATGCTAGCTATAAGTTTCAGGTTTTATTATCTTTTCCACTCTCTTTAAGTGTGATTGCTCAGTCCTGGTACTGCTTAAAAATTGTTCCAGTGAGTGCTATCTTTTTTCATTTGAGTTCACTTTCTGTCATATTTTGGCTGGCAATGTGATCACTTCCAGCCATTCAAAAGCAGTAAGCTAAACTTATGAAATTAATTCTACATGAGGGAAATATTGGGATAAGGAATAGTCTGTGGTTGTTTCTGACTTGTGATTTTTTTGAATTCTGTGAAAGCAAGCCAGGTGTACCTAACATGAGCAATCATATCAGGCCGACTAAAAGGCATGGAGATCCATTTGTGTGGCTTAGAGGGAGATTATCTTCATGTCATTTGTTTTTCTGGCTATTTGAGTTTTGAGATTTTGCCAGTCTGTTAATTTCTGTGGATTTTCCTGTTCCTTCTCTGCCCAACATAATTTACATTGGCCTTAAATGCTCCATTTTTTAATCACTTCATGGTTTTTTTGATCTCTTTAGTTCTTGTCCTATACAGCATATTCACTCAAAACAAGCAGAAAGAGTCCCTGACTTAGATGCAAGACTCACTGAAATGCAAGGACTGCTTGTGCTTTCAATGGTCATAACTTCTTTCCAGGTTTTCTTGTTTCTTTGGGCGCTCTCGACTGCTTAGCTCTACGCACCGAAACCCTGGAGCTGCTGAAAAGTTCCTTGTTCCCCTTCTGCAAGCTATGGTGCCAGACAGAGAAGAAGCAAGAGATATTTATAATGAAATTCTGTCAAAAACACACCAGTGTCCCCTGCAGAAAGTGAGTAAATGTTCTTGGAGCTGTTTCCTGGTTGTCTGATGGGAAGAAACGCAGCTGATTCGTTCTTTCTCTCTTTTGTTCAAAGTGTTTGACTCTGAACCCTCCGTGCCAGGCCCCATCTCTGTCTGCAGTTTGCCATGTGGCAGAGCAGAAGAGCTGGGAAGGTTTCAGCCCATCACAGTTGCTTTCCCCCTTGGAGGCACAGCATATGGGCACCCAGGAGCTGAATCGCAGACTGGCCTGGTCCTACTGCACACTCTCAGCAGAAAGTTTCCAGCCCCAGCTGGTAAGTGCCTTGTTCTCTTCCCTGTCTGTGCCTTGAGACCTCCTGGTTCTCACCATGCCTTCCAGCACCCTGTCCAGTGCATGCCTCTCCTTCCTGTTAGGGAACGACACTGCTTTTCTCACCATGGCATGTTGAGAACAGATTGAATTTGAGCTGTTGCTACACACACTTCGAATTTATGGCTTTCAAAGATAGGAATTGTTCAATGTTTTTTGCAGCTTCCTTTCTGTTGTAGATACTCCTGGGTGTGCTGAGGGTCTCCTCCAGGAGCAGTTCCCTCCAGCTGCAGGACAAGAGCAGCAAGCTTCCCTGTGTGATCTCCCATAAGGATGGTAGTCCCTTTGCCCAGACTGCTCTCATAGGTATGTCCCACTAAACAGTATTTGAGTGCTGAGCTTTTGCTCTTCTGCCTTCCAACTCCAAAACGAGGAAGAAGAGACATTGTGTGGAGATGCTGAGCTGTTACTGCCTGACCTCGTGACTTTAAAATAAGGATATTGACCTTAGTGGTTTTGTGTTCCCCTTTTATTTAGCTCAGCTCTTTTCTCTGATGTGTCTGCAGGATCACTCTTGCAGGTGGAAAACTACCAGCTTATAGTGGAGAGATTCCTTAAGACTGATTTTCCCTCCTGGGAACACCTGAAAAATCTGGAGCATGTGAGAAAGAAAAAAACTAGGTGAGTCCCTTTATTCAGTGTGCAGGTAAAATCATCACTTTCCAGTGATGTATGAGTATTCCATGAATATTTTGGACTATGGTAAGCCTTCTTACCAACATAGCATTTCAGTGCCAAAGCAACTGTTCTTTGCTACTTGCATAAAATGAGATCTTTCTCAGCAACAAAGCCACCATCTCCCTTTTGTTCAGAGCACAGGCAGCCTGGGAGCTGCCCTCCACTTCACTTTTTCCCACTGCTCCTGCTGAGTACCGGTGGGGCACTCACCAGATGTGTTTTTCGCAGATAATCGTTTGTTTTGGACAGCCTCAGGTCAGGAACAGGGAGTTTCACTGTTACCATTTGTCATTTCAGTGTCTATGTGCAGTTCTACTTTGAGGATGTTCAGGTTCTCCATGCTGCTGAAGGACGAATCCAGAAAAGCCTTAGGAGTGAAAACAGTTCCTCTTTGAGGAAGAGCAAAGATGGCAGCACAACATCTGAGCTGGAAACCCCAGAGGCAAAAACACTGAGATCAGAGGATCCCAAGGCAGAATCTGGCAGAGATGAGCACTGTCAGGAGGGCCAGAGCAGCAGCAGAACGACGAGCTGTGTGTCTTGCCTGTTCTTGGTTACCCAGAAAGAGAGTCTCATGCCACGCAATTACCAGCTGCCTGCAGAAGAAGCCAAGGAGGCTCAGGAGCAGCAGCGCAGTTTCCAAGCCACAGTGCTCTGGCTGGGCAGACCACGGCTCTGGAGCCACCCCAGAGAAGCTGGGAATCTGTCAGAGCTGAAGGAGACTGGCAGTAATGGAAAAGAGGGCGTGACGCAGCAAGAAGTGAGGCAGCTTTGGGGTGTGGTTTGCTAAGTCTGGGAGCTGGCTCCCAGAGCTGGCTGTGTGGTAATTTAGTATCAATGGGAAAGCGATTTTTGTTTTGGATACAGCTGGGTGTTTGTGCCAGCAAATTCCTTCTTGCACCCCAAGCGAGTTCCATCTCCTGTCTGCCACCTTCCTGTAAATGCATCTGCCTTCTCATACTCATGGGGGTGCTAACCTTACTTCTCAGGCAAGACATCCTCTGGTCTGGGCTTTCTCTCATTTTACTGTATTTTTAATTCCATACCCAACAGTTCTCATCACCTTCCACCTCTCTCTCTCTCTCTCTCGTGCTTTCCCCCACCAGGCACTCCTGCTCTTCATGGGAAGGTCTCTGCGATGGTTTCCCTTCCTGCACGTGGATGGACTGTATCGCCTCGTTGTGCCCCGCTGCTCGGTAAGAGAGAAGTTGTCGTGCTGTTCTCCCTAGGAGACTTTTGCTGAACTGCGTGTGGGAGTTGAGGAGTCAGAGGGTGACTAAGCTGTTTTCAAGGTCTGGAATTTCCTTCTGTCTTTCCAAGAAACTGCTTTTGTTCTGTGTTTGATTAAAATTCTCAGAGCTCTGAATTCAGTGGAATTTTTTTGTTCTTCTGTAAACAGTTGTTTTTTACTTTTTTCCCTTTACAATCTCCTTCTAATAGTCTTCTGTCTTGTCTTATCACTCATTTCTCAGGACTTGGAAGTGTTTGACAAGCTCTATTTTCCACCTGTGCCAGCAACATTCCTGAGCAGGCCATCCTGCCCGCTGTGCCTGCGTGTCCAAGATAGCTGGCACTTACAGCATGAGACCTGGACCTCCTGTCTGCCTGAGCACCAGGTATGTGGTGCCTTATTGCACAGGGCTTTCACAGGCTACTTGGACATCTCTCCAGAGCTAGCTAGAAAATTATCACTGCAGAGTGTCTTGTTGGTGAGACTGCTCTGCTCTAAGTTCCATCAGAGGTTGCCGGTGGGCTTCACATTTTCCTGCTTCAGAATTCATCTGGAGAGGAAGCATGGGTTGCTCAACCTAGCTCTGAGCATGCAGAGCTTCTCTTTTCTGCTCTGGTTGTGGGGATGTCTGCAAACTGCAACCCATCTGAGGCTGTGTCTCCCTCACTTCTAGCTGTCAGTGCTGACAGGCGTGAAACAGAGAACTGCCTCCATTCCAGAAGTGCTTAGCAGCAGGTATGTTGGTCTGCCCCAAATTACAAGCAACTGTGTCTTTGGGAATGGCTCAATGGTGATTTTTATTGGGAAGTGCTATATTAAACTGCAATGAAATATCCACCCTAAGAATATGGTTTGGAAAACCTGTGTGCAAGTAGTTCAGAATTCTCCCATTCTGGTTATTGAAGCTAAAGGGATTGTAGGTGACAAAACTGCAAAATGGTGTCTAGAAAATGGTTCAGCTACTGCTGGTGTGAACTGAGTCCCAAAGGTGTCTGCCGAATTCCTGTCAGAAATGGAAACAAGCACAACAGGGAAAATCAGACTGAATGTATATTTGGCTGATTTTTTGTTTCTTTGGTTTTTGTTGTTGTTGGGTTTGGGTTTTGTTTGGCTTGTTTTGTTTTGCTTTGTTTTACATTTTTTAGCATACCTTGCTCAAACAAATACTAAGGTTAGAAGCTTTTCTGTTCAAAGCATGTTTTATCTGGAGTGATATGCATGTACACTGGATTTTTCACCAGTGCATTATGAAAAACTGTATTTTCTTTGCTTGGCTCTTTCCTCTAATTCAGAAAAACAGTTAGGAATTTAGCAGATAGGAAGGCTGTAATGCCTCACCCTTTGTCTGCACTGCTGAACCTGAAGCAGCAGAAAGCAAGGTAAAGGGGCCTCTTGTCCCTGGGAGGCGTAGGCTGCAGCAAGCTGCCCTCAGTCCAGTAGCTCAGATGCTCAAGGGCAGGTTCCCTAGATACTGGGCATAACCAGCAGTGCTCTTCTTCATGGCAATCTTGAAGTCATGCCTTCTTACACTCCCTTTCTCTTCAGGCAGGACAAAAATCCTGGTCTGCTCTCAGTTTTACAGGTTCCCTTGTCTCTTTCTGTGGTGAGATCGTGGAGAGGACCTTGTGTGCCTCTCCGAAGAATGAGAAGCCACTTGAGATCACTGGCCTTCCAAAGAAGAAAGGTAAGATTGTGGCAGCCTGTTGAGAAGCAACAGATTGGTTCTTGCTTCTTTCTGTTTCAGAGAGCCAATGCACTTGGCTAAGTGTGCTGCTGTGTCTGGGAATAGTGGAAGTGTGCCAGGATGTTGCATCCTGTTGCATGTCAGAGGGCTTGGAAACTGCACACTGTTTGTGTGGAGATGGGAATGCAGTACCCAGAAAACCTTGGATGTGGAGCAGTGATAGCCTCATTGTGACGGGGAGGAAAAACCCCTCTAGCAGGCCCAGCTCACTGACAGGCCATGCTGCCTGTGTGAGTGAGCTCCTGGTCTGTGTGTTCTGTGCCTCCTCAGGGACTCTGCTGTCCAGGGATCACAGCGTAAAGCTCAGCGTCTCAGCTGCTTCAGGCTCCCCCGTTGTTGTGGACGTTTACATTACTGCCACCTGCCTGCAGCATCTCCGGGGTTTGCTGCCTGGAGCCAAGATCCACTTCCAGAACTTGGAACGCAAGATCTCAAGGTGCTCCTGTCTTTAGAGCCCTGATCTCTCTTACTATCTTTGAAACCATCTCTTAATCTGATCTCCCATGTGGACTTCCCTCATCCCTTGTCCAAACCTTCATGTCTCCCAATCCCTTACCATAAGTTATTTTCCTACCATGTTACAAATGAAGATCAGCCCAGGCATCCCAAGAAAATCTGAGTGTTTGTTTTCTGTAAGCTTTTTCTGACGTCTGCTCTTTCATACTGCAGATTCCATAATGTTTATTGCACATACATTGCCTCCAGCTGTGTAAGCATCTTGTCTCTGCCAGCTTCTCACCTACCTTCTCCTTCTAGGTAAGTTCGGTCTGTTCTCCTGTTACAGTGTCCCAGGAAAGGCTTCCATGTTCCCAGCTTCTCAAATTCCTATTTCTTCTAGTCCTGCAGCAGAAACCTCATCCCCCTCACTAGTGTTTCTATGCAACTTGAGACCTCAGCTGCAAAACCCAGCCCAGGCCCGGATTTTGTGCCACTTGTCCTGTGTACTGACTGTGTGCCTACAATGGATTTGCTCACTTTGCAGCTGCATCTTCAGAGAGGTATTCAAGCTTCTACAAAGATAATTTGTGAGAAATCTTGCAGACTTTTTACTCTCACACATCCTTTGCTACCGTGTAGAAGAAATCACAGTTCCTATCTCAACTGCAAACCCTCTTTCCAGTGTCTGAGAAGGGCTTGCATATTAGAAAGGGATCAAAGTGATAACTGATTAGATGTATCTGATGCCAGGCAGGCTGGCAGCTAGGGCTGGGGGTGAAGTGAGGACACTGGAGAGGACAATCCTACTCTGTTAATGCTCTGCTCTTCCCATGTTCACTGCTATTGGGGAGCAGCATCTTGCAGCAGGTGATTTTTTTTTCCCCACATAAACTTTTCCTAGGACACTCGTTGGAAATGCAGTGAAATTCTTTACACCTTTGCATACTTTATTAGAAAAGGGTTAAAATAAGCAGTGGCCCTTCCCTTTCTCACCACTTACACCACCCATACACAGCTGTAACTTTGTTCTTCCTTCAGGGGAGGTGCACCCGTCACAATCCTCCATGTCCATCACAGACAGGAGTGAGGCAAGCCAGTGCACGGTAAGTGCTGTAGGGATTGGGTGTGGGAAGAGGTGGGGAGGAGGGAACAAATTACACCACAAGCAGGAGAGGGAAAACCTTATCAAGGATGGGATGTGGACAGAACAGTAAATATGGAGTTATCACATCTTCTGAGATGTGAACAAACTCTCCACTGAGATCTGTTGTCTGGGGTGTGGCCCTTGTGAGGGAGCTGGTGTTATCCTGCTCTCCTTCTGATCCCAGTCTGCCTGCTCTTTGCACAGGGTGCTGGTGGAGGATGGAACAGGTGAAGCTGTGGTGCTGTGCAGGAATGAACACGTGGCAGCAGTGCTGGGCCTGAGCCTTCTTGAGTGGGAAGCTGTGCAGAACTGTGTGCAGAGCAGGGGCAGTGTGTGCATTCAGCATGGGGAAGCTCCTGGAACAGGGGTGAGTGGGTTATTCCAGTAGCAGTTGCAGCCTGCAGGGGATCAAGTCGTGGCTGGACAGGATTTCCCTTTGCTCTGGGCGTTCCAGAGCCTCTCTGCCTCCCTCTGAACACTCCCTGGCAACACACTCTTTCCTTCCTCAGTGTTTAGAGGAATCCGAGGATCTTGTTGCCTGTTACCTAAAGAGTCTGTGTAGGAGTCCTCTCATATGTCGCCCTATCCTTTTGGATTTCAGCCTAGACAGGAAGCCCTCCAAGATCCTGCAGCCTGGTAAGCAAGTACTGCTGGCTTTCCTACTACTACGTGTGGGAAGGAAGGGAGGAGGCATCTCACCAGGCTGGGGAAGGAGACATGCCTTCACTGCCCACAAAGCGAGATCTTTGAAGGATTTTCCTGGAATTTTGATTCCTGTAGTGTAGAATTAAGTTCTACAGTTCTAAGTGTCTTGGTAGATCCATGGCTATGAAAATAGAGAAAAAATGTTATGGAAGTCACTAAAACAAAATACATTAATTCTTCTACTTCACACAGGAACATAAAAGTTTTTTTGAGGAAGATTGTCAGTCCTTGTCTGGAACAGGAATCTGATCAGCCAGAGTTATTGTGCAGACCTCTCAAATCACATGAGGTTTAGATAGGACAGCATGTGGGGTCAATAGTAGGCCTGGAAATCCTCACCTGGAAATCCTCACTGAAGTGTTTTGAATTCATGAGTGCTGAAGTCTGAGCTCATGCTGCCACAACTGTGCAGTTGCTGTGTTAAGGGGACATTCTTCACACCAATTCTTCATGGTGTTTGCACACATACCCAGAGCTTAAGTTTGAGTGCAAGTGGTGCAGGGGTTGATTTGCCAAGCTCACCAGAGGATGCTCTGCAGCAGAGACTGTTTCTGGCTGTCATGTACACTGTCCATAAAGGCAGGCTGCTGATACTGATAGAGGATACAAAGCTCAGTGCATCATCACCTCTGTAAGCACAGAGTTCACAGCATTTCACAGTGTAGAATGTCTGCTTCCTCCAAAGTTGGAGGGATACTGACAAAGTGCATTCACCTGCCTATATCCTGGATTCGTTCATCATGCTGTCCTTTGAGGTTTAGCAGATGCCAAGCAGCTGCTGCAAGAGCTTCCCTCCCCCAGCAGCTACTGCAGCTGCGTGCTAGAGCAGAGCCAGAGCCCTGTACAGAGTCGTTGCCCGTTGTATCCTTCCCCTGCAGCTCCCCCACAGCTGCGGAATTTTCGGTCTGGGGAAGTGGAGTTCGTGTCACAAGTGGGGCCTCGTCCGAGCCTGCTGTGCCTGAAGGTGGAGGAAGTGGGACGAGATGCCTTACGCTACCTGGACAGCCAGAGGATGAGCAGGACATCCAGCTCCTGCTGAGTGGGAGCCACTGCTTAATATCTCTCCCAGTGGGAGAGGATTTATGGAAATACCTACTGGGATCAGGAGCTTTTTTAATCTCCTTTCCAGTGGGAGCACGAGCCTGTGAGCACAAGGTGAAGCGTGCAGTCAAGCAGCTGCTGTGACTTGTGGAATTCCTGAATGCTCACTCTGGGCCATTGTCAACCAGTGATACCGGGCTGCATTTTGGAAGAGAGATGTTCAGTGCTTCCTTATGTGACAGCTCTTGCCTTGGGCCTGGGGCACACAGTGTGTGCATCTTGTGTGGTAGTATCTACTAAATAAAGCTATGAAAATATTACTTAAAGAACACTGTATCTGTTTTAGTATCTATTTTAGTATTTGGGTTTACTTGCTATAGGTGACCATTAACAAAACGACCATTCCCACAGGGGTATAGTCTTCTTAACCTAATTTAAATTATTAAAATTACACTTTCAAAGCATCTCCTTCAAGAAGATCTTCTCTTCAAGAAGAGAAGGGAAGTGAGTAAGCTGCTGTTTGGAGACTAAATCACAGTGTACTAAATGACAGGATTATTTGGGCATATATTGCATTTTATGAACAGCAGCCTGAACATTAGGTGGGGCTGGTAAGAAGAGGCAGGCACTGAGCTGTGATACAGGCAGTGGGTTTGTTGAGCATGAGTGAACTATCTTCCCTCTCAAGGCCTGCTGTCCACTTCTGAGACCAAGGTGTGAGTGGCACAAGACCTGATAGATGCCACCATTCAGTAAAGTTCTGAGACTCCATCCTAAAAGGTTGCCAAAATAGCTTAAAACAGAAGTCTGCAAATGTTGCTGTGACAGCCTTATTTTCTGTGGGTGCTTTCTGCGAAACAGAAAAGATTTTACTAAAGGTTACTCACCACCCTCCAGAAAGAAAGCAAAACAAAACAAACAAACCCAAAATAAACTATCTCAGCCTCAGGAAAATATTGACCATAAGTGATAAGACAAAGATCAAATCTGGTTAAAAAGTGGAAGTGAAAGTAGTCCTGTAATATGAGTAACACAGTAACAGAAATAGATAGGGAGTGCCAGATAACACTTAACTTAAAAAAACAAAAAAGGAAAATTTGGCTCTATCTTGGTTTAATAATGTTGCTTCTGAATTTGAACCTTCCAGTAGTATCTTATTAGTCTTCTTTTCCTCCTCATACTGTATGTTAGTTTTCTGTCTGGTGTCTACTTATCTGTTCCTCTTTTATTTCACATTACAAATGCCATCATCACTCCTCATGCAGGACTTTAGATGTGGTTTGTCTTTGCCAGGATATTCCAAGCCCGCTGGCAGTTTTCTAACCCATCGCTATCCGGTCATTCACATCTTTTTCAGAAGGGGAGTTTGATTGTAGCATTTGGAGAAGATGGAGATTAACTGGCTCTCTTATTTACAGTTTTATTAGTACAGTCAGAAAATCACAAGCCCAGAGATGGGTGAATCAAATCTGTTTGGGGGGAGTTAAGATTTGCTTGCTTTTAGTATTCTGAAGGAGCTGTTCTCAGCTGTATTGCAGGAAACCCTTTTCCTGTTTGTGTCTGAACTTCTGCTCATGAGCAGAGTTCTGGTCACTGTGTTAGGTCAGACAGGGGAACATATCTTGTCCTGCAATCAGAACTTTTCCTTTATGCAATTCTCCTTATCGCATTCCTTGTTCTCTTTGTGAAGCCAAACAAAGTGTCCTGTTCTTGGTTTGGGTAAGAAATAGTAACACAAGGAAAATCAGCTAATTTCACGTTTGTGTTACTGCGTGCTCTGGAACCAGCAGGAACTGCTGAAAGTCCTCGTCTCCAGAGGGAGGAAAGCCTGAAGTGAGTCCTGGCATCAACGTAGCTGTAATACCCATTCTCTGCAAAAGACAGAGATGTTCCTTTTAGCTGATTTTCTTTAGCTTGCCCTTTCACCAATTCACCTCCAGGTCCTACCACCCAAAGCCAAAGCCAGCAAATACTGAAGACAGCTGTCCTGTGCTTTGGCTGTGTACAGCCCTCCTTATTCCAGGTCTGCAGGGGATTGCTAGAGGGCTAGCTCCCTCTAGCCATGTTCAAGGTGTCTGTAGTATTTGTGAGTAAAGTGGGAGCAAGAAAGGCTTGTACTGTAGCAGGTCTTGTGAGCAGGGAGAGAGAATAAAAAAGCCTGTGCTGCCTTGCATCCATAAACTGCAGCCCAGGTCCAGAGGGTGCACAGGAAAGAGAACAAGGGGAAAAGTAAAAGCTGGCAGTTGATGGTGCAAGAGGAGGATCTCTGTGGTTGCAGAAAGTGATGGGAGAAGCCATCAGGGAGCCTGTGAGAGGGGCAAGCCATGTGTCCCACCTAAAGGTGGGGATGGGGAAAGGATGAACAGAAGGGAAAGACATTGTCCCATTCTGGCAGGCTTGAGATAGGTCTGCTGCTGCAGCCAAACTCCCTAAGAGGGTCTCCGTATATTGTATGTATATGAGTTTCTCTTTCCAAGCTTACCTGCAGGTCCAGCAGCATTTCCAATTGCTTTATAGAGGTTTGCTTTATATTGACAGCAGGTACAAAGAAAGCAGAAGCATCCAGTGACAGGCTGGAAAGGAGGATGACACTGACTCTGCATTCAGGCTCACGAGCTGCAAGTTAGTCACCTTTGTAATGCTGAAATCTGAAGCAGAAGAATAATGAGAGGATACCAGAACAGAAACACAGCAGGGAAGACAAACAAAGTGTGTGCATTTATTCCTTCCCACTTTTCTGAATATGGATGAAGACAGACCCTGCCTCTTGTACTGGAGACCAATTGCTCTGAAGTCCTGGCTGTAGAAAGCACTATGGCCCTTCTCATGTAGAACAGAAGATACTCAGGACCTTTGGAAAGTTTGATTTTCTTTGAGTAAAATGGCCTTTTAAATAAAGGGATTGGGCTATTGTCATCAATAACTGCTAAAGGCGCCTGTTGGTTTGGTACATAAATGGGATCCAAGGTGAACTGGCTAAAGAAAGTGTCAAAAGATGTGAGCTTTAGTTGGTTGGTTTGGTTCTGGTTAACATTCCAAGCAATACACTTCTTTGAAGTGTGTCCCTCTTTCTGGTCCCTTGGCAGTTCTGTCCCCATGCCAAGGTGACAGTCAATACCATGAGAAACATATGAGATAGCAGAAGCAAACACGGACCCTCTCATTCATCTCAGGGACAGAGAGTAGTGGTTGGATTAGCCATGCTTTCAGTGCCTTCCTTGACAGACACAGCTGCTGCAGGACCCCCCCTGGTGCATCAGGAACAATGTTGAAACTCTCCCCCATGCCTGTGGTCTCTGGGTGCTGTTGAACCCTACCTGTCACTCCAATGTTGACCACAGCCTTGGCAATGCTGTTTTCAATCACGCAGGTGTAGGTGGCATTAGCAGTGATGTTGTGCAGGAGGGAAACCACCTTCACAGTGATCTTTTCGGGGTTCAGCTCATAGCTGGTGTTGGCAGCGTGGGGCAGGTGCTCCCCAGTGTCACTGCAGGCCGTCCAGCGCACGGCAGGGCGGGGGAACCAGCGCGGGGCTTCGCACTGCAGCGTGTCCCCACGGCTGCTGCTCTCCACCTGCACCACGGGGATGCTGAAGGCTTTGGGAGGGAAAACAGGGAGAGTCAATACAAGGCAAGGGATAGGAACTGGGCACGAAATACCCAACTGCAGCTACCAGTCCCAGGTGTTTATAGGCTGCTTGCTGCTTAGCAGCACAGCACTGTCTGTAGCCAAAAACGGGCTTAGACAGAGCTCGGTACAGGTTGGGCCATGGGAGGATGACTACAGGGGATCAAAGCAGTCCAGCTTGACAGGATCTGCTAAGATTGTGACATAGCTTTAGTGTCTTTTAGTTATTCTTAACAATGGGGGAAAGATGATTCACCCTCTCCACTTACTGAGAAGGGGGCCTCACCAACACCTGTGGCTTCACAGAGTTGCAGAATTGTTAAGGTTGGAAGAGACCTTTAAGATCAAGCCCAGCTGTTAACCCAGCATTAAGTCCACCACTATACCATAACCATAAATGCACGTATTTTAAATCTCTAGGGATAGTAGACAACTATCACAACTTCCCTGGGCAGCCTGTTCCAGGGCTTGTTAACCCATTCCATGAGCAAATTTTTCTTAATATTACATCTAAACTTCCCCTGGTGCAACTTGAGGCCATTTTCTCTCCTGAGCAATCCCCTGCAGACCTGGAATAAGAAGGGCTTACACAGTCAAAGCACAGGACAGCTGCCTTCAGTATTTGCTGGCTTTGGGTGGTAGGACCTGGAGGTGAACTAGTGAAAGGATGAGCTAAAGAAAATCAGCAAAAAGGAACATGTCTGTCTTTCCACACAAAACAGGTATTACAGCTATATTGGAAATAAAACCAATTACAACATTTCACATGTTTTTTCTAAAACCTTTTCTGTGTGGATTACTCAAGCAGCACAAAAGCAGGCAGATCCATAAGGTTTCAAGGAGGGATAGGGGACAAACTCCCTGTGGAACATTTGCAACCCTCAGGCTTGAGCCAAAACCCTTTCACTTGGAGAGGGCTTTTCCTCACCCAATTTGAGCTGTATGGCAGCAATTCTGGCCACAGAGATGAGAGGGAAGGTGCAAAGACTGCAGACTGGAGGAGACCCTCAAGGGGCTCATCAATCAGTCTCAACACGAGGTGACCACTTGGGAGGTGACTTGTTATTACAGCTAGATTCATCTCACTGGAAGAGGCTGAAGACCTGGTGGTTTCCAGATCTGGAGGACCGACTCTTGTAAATATGTAATGTTTCAGATAACTATGGATATCAGAAGTTTGTTACTTCGGCAGTAATTTTTAAAAACTGAATGCTTTAGAAAAACTGAGAAAAATATATTAAATACACTGCAATTTTTACTATGCTGCACTTCTGGCTGGAGATACATGCTAATTCTAGAGAGAAAAAGCTACCACGTTATCAATATTATAAACCTTTTCTGGAACAAGGATGTCAAAAGATGGGGTAAGGCCGTAAATATCCCTGTAAAAGCCAGAAAAATACCCTACTCAGGGATGTAGCACCAACATGAGCACAGGTAGGTTCAACTAAGACACACTAGCACGTTTTGCAGCAGGATAGCCCTCACCTCCTGTCCTGTACCGCAGCACCGCTGCCCCACTCCCTCTGGCTGTGGTGACAGAGCACTGGTAGGTGCCAGCATCAGAGAGCTGCACGTCCCTCAGCTCCAGGGAAGCATTCCCAGCGATCACCTGGTCCACAAACACGGCCGTGCGGCCCTGAAATGAGGGATCTTGCTCTTGCAGGTGGTCCTTCCCACCCTTAAACTCGTGAACCAGCCCAGCTACCCCCTCCTTGGCCCACTGGATTGTGATGCTGTCCATCTGGATGTCAGGCTCGAAAGTGCAGCCCAGGACGCTGCGCTGGCCAATGTTCCCTGGAGACGTCAGTGCCGTCACACTGATGGAGTGTCTTCCTGCAAGGAGAGAGCAAGGAAGCAGGAGAAAGGTGAGGCAGCAAGCCTGGAGAAAAGCCAGAGTGCCCTGTGGCTGTCATGGACCAAGCCTGAGGCTGAACAGGCACTGGCACATGGCAAGGCCACTAGTGACAGCTAGCAGTGCTGCTAGCAGAGGTCAGCGCTAGTGGATTGTATGCCAAGATAAAGCACAGGAGTATTTCTTTAGCAAAAGAGTGCTTCGAAGAGTAGCTCTTCTTACTTATTTGGGAAGAATTCACCTGGTATTTTCTTGTTTATTTACATGTATCAGAAATTTTTCTCTTTGCCATTGCCAGAAAAGGTTGATTTTTATGTCTTTTCTTAGTCAGGACCTCCCTTTATGCAATATAAATGTGATTGGAAGGCATAATGCTGGCAGAGAAATAGCAGCTCTTTCCCCTTCACTGAAATCCAAATATTTTTCTTTCATTTAAGAAAGGTCAGCATCTCAAATCCTAAGCTGTGAGCCTGAGAATTCCCAGAGCCAGGTCCTCTTTCCTATGCAGTCCTTCCCTACTCATCCTCATTCAGCACATTCCAAGGAAGCTGCATTTTGGCCAACACCAAAGCAACACATTTTTGTTGTCTGTGAGGTACCTTGGAAAGGTGCCTCATCCTGGCAGCTGGTCTCCAATTTCACAATAAATACCATCCCATCATCTCATCCCATCTGGGAGAAGGAGCAGAGCAGGTGCAGGACTCTATGTGTAGGTTTGGGGCTCCAAGCCCCAGGAAATTTCAGCTGACACACCACTACACCTCCAGCAGCACAGGCTGCACCACACCCACCTGGCCTTTGTTAGAGGGCAGCAGGTGGCACTTCCACACATGATCACACCTCAGCCCGTGCACGGGATGGACACACCGAGGTAGCGGCAGGGCAGAAGTTCATCACCCACCGGTAACTGCGAGAAATCTGAGCAGTCACATACCTGAGACACCAAAACCAATGATCAGGGCGATCACTGCAGCCAGAATGACAATGACTGTAGTCATGCTATTGGGAAAAGGAAAGGACAACATCAGTACAGAGCCACCTCCTTCACAGCCCATGCCTGTACCATCCATCTGCAGAGCGATCTGCAGGAAGGAGGTGGAGGCAGGTGAGCCACAGACCCAGAATGAGGCAGATGGGTGAAGCACATGACCACAACAATGATGAACATTCAGGTGAGCAGCACTTGTCATCAACAGTGGGGGACCATGTGGCAGGAGACCCAGGCTTTGCCTTTGAGAGCAAGCAGCTGGCCCTAGTGCAAGATTCTTCTCTCCACATTCCCTGAGGCATAAGCAAGTCAGGCAGTCCCTGCTGGCACTTGTGAGTGACCAGGGAGTGAGCAAAGCCCCTGACCCCAGGAAACACCAGGTACAAGGCAGGGAATGTGCAGAAGGGATCTGGAAACAGGGCCATTTTTTTGAGCTGGTTGGATTTGGGATGTTCCATGTAGAGATAAGTAATGGGCTGTTGAATGAGAGGCTGAGGAGGAGAGGACCACTTGCCAAGCCACATAGGTGGAGCAGTAATGCCAGAGGAGAAGGCAGCATGTCATGTGGGTCAGCACAGCTCCAGCCTTGCCAAGCACAGCCTCTCCAGCACAGCCCAGCTTGGACAGACCCAGAAGCATGGTTGGGTATGGACTCCCACCACAGCCAGTGGAACTGTCATGTGGTCACAGGCACACTTTCCTGTGGAATGAGGGGTTCTGGCAACAAACTCGGCTCCCAACCAGAGAAAGCCCTGAAGCAGCTCCCCACAAAACCCACAGGTTCATCCTGGGGCTCATGCCCAGCAGTCTCAGAGAGATTCCTCACAGAGAAGCCCAGAGAGCTGCAGGCTGTGAGAGTTCGTGGCTCTTCTGCCCACACAAAATCAGCTGCTCTGCTTCAGCAGCACTTAGTGGTTTGCAGCACACTTTGCCCACACACTGGGCAGCCTCCCACAGGAGAGTCCCTCAGTGTCCCTACAACCATGGACTCCTCCCACCACTGATGTCTGCCTGCAACTGCGACTTGCTCAATTTCCACAGATGCCACGATCACAGGGCTGATATGGAACTCTAGAGAATCGTTCCATGGGAACAAGCCTCTCCCACAGGGAACAGCAGGGAAGGAAGAAAAGGAAGGTGGGCTGAAAGAGAGAATAGAGAAAAAGGGAGATGTTGCAGACTTGTTTGCCCTCCCAGTCTCCCTTGCATTCTCATCCTTAAAGCCATTGGGAAGCTGTCTGAGGAAGCCTGTTTGCACATCCTCAGAAGGGATCAGAACTCTGTATTTCACCAAAATACAAGGTACCTCCAGATAAGGGTTCACACAAATCCATATACCCATTCACATCCATACCAAGCTCTGCCTGGATGCCCTCAGAGCTGGGAGATGTCACATTTGGCTTCTTCCTCATTGTCACCAGCTTTCAGTCATGGCTGGGATGGACAGCAGTTTTCCACCTAATCCCTCATGGTGGATCACTGCTGATCCTGCTGGCAGAAAAGCCATGGATATCACCCAGCCATGGGCACCAGGCAGCTGAGGACCGCGCCACTGCCTCCCCTGGGAGTCTGTGGGATGGGGACTTTGATGGCTCCTGTGGATCCTGCAGTGTGACAGCTTCCAGCAAAGCCTTGCCCTGTCCCATGGGGCTCAATCCCAAGTCACTCAAGGTCCCAGCCAGGCTCACCGTGGGACAGCCTGTGCTTTCCTGTTTTGGGGAAGATGCCAAGTGTCTCATGTAGGTTGAATAATATCCATCTCCCTGAGGAGATCTACCAATTTCCACTCTGGGAGTTGATCCCAGAGCAAGATAGCTGCTATAAACTCAGCCAAGGTTGCCACGATAAGCCTCAGCTCTCAAGCCTGGGGAGCACAAAGCTAGCAGCAGCCACACAACAGTTGTGACTCACCTTTATCCCCATATCTTACAGTCCTTCTTCCCAAGGACAGGCAGGGGAGAAATTGCTCAGAGTCAAGGGACGCTGCTAGAGAGTTACAGTAAATGCTGGGAGGTATGGCAGGGAGACAAGCAGCCAGGATGTCCTCCTGTGCAGTCCCTGAACGCTTCAAGTGCCACCACACTTACCTCTAGTCCTTGAAAGTACCCTCTGGCCTGAATACCACCTCTGCCCTCACACTCTTCTGTCCAAAACCATCCTCAGCTTACTCACAGACAAACACACACCAGCACAAACAGGCCACAGCAATACTTTTGTCCTGTGCTGGTGCCACCTTTCCCCATGGCTGCAAAGCATTGCTAGCTTTGCACCCAGAGAGCAGCCACCCACCCCTGCTCCAGAGCAGCAGCAGGGCTGATTGAAAAAGCTGCTCATTTGTCACAGGGGGAATGGCAATTTTGGGTATGTAGATGCCACTGCCCACTTCAACATCTCTTGTGAGTGACAAGGAGAAATTAGTTCCACTGGAGTTTCCTCCACAGAAACTGCAAGATCCAGGAATCACAAGATCCTTACAAACATTTGCTGTGTGCCCACTGTGTGTAATGAGTAGATCTGGAGTGCAGAGTGAATGAGAGGAATCTGGCATCCTAGCCACATGCTGGTGGTAGCTGTGTCTTGCAGCAGTCCAGGTCAAGCACTCCAAACAAAAAGCTATTTTCTGTGCATCAGCACCTCTGGTACCTCCAGTGTTTTAAAGGCATAGAAACAAACAGATGTAGCTGGGGCTGCACCAGTTGGAGCCCTGAAACCACTCTCAGTTCCCAGCACCGATTTGGCAGCCTGTGGGATGCTGCTCTGTGCCACCCTACCCTGCTCTCCATTGTCTTGTTCCTCATCAGCCAAACTTAGAATCAAACTGGAATCAAATTTGCCATTAAATTCTGTTGCAGCAGCGCTCTTGTTAGAGGGTAGAAATAAGCTGAGACACAGACTTCTTGCTTATCACAGCATGAAAAGGGTCCTGGTTTATTCCTCTTTACAGCTCAGCCATCCTGACTCCAACTATTCATTAACTCTGGCTGCAGCAAGCTCCTACTGTAGATTTCCCTGGCAGCCTCTGACTGCTGGTTATTTCCTGCTAAACTATGACTGCATGTATTGGTTTGCAGACTTGGAATACATGCTTTTACCTGGCTAGACTGTGACTGCAGGTTCTAACAACAGGCTCTAACTGCAGACCCAAAATGACCTCACAGGAGTAATTGTCTCTCCCCAGGATCCTCCTCCTTCATGATGATCTTCGCCAGTTAACCCACTCCTTTTTATCACACTTATCTTTATTGGATATATCTGTGACTCATCAAGGGCGAGGCTGTATTGGGTAATTAACACAGCTGTTACTTATCTGGGGTGAGGTCACCGGTATTCCCTTCTCCCACAAAATTCATCCATTCATTCCCTGCCTGAATGCTGCTAGCCACAACCCGGGGACAGGGAGAGACTGGCAGCCTGGCTGTGATAGGCAGCTGTCCTAATCGTCCAGATCTCGAGCTCCACTTGGACTAAGCTTTCCCTTAGGAATGGCCTTAGACGGACAAAAGAACTGGAAGATTAAGATACTGAAGGCCCCTCGCCTTCCTCCTTATATCAAAGTTTACTGTGGAAAAGAAATGGCAGTGGTAACCCAAAACAACGGGGTTTCTATTCCAATATGCAGCTGATGATTGCAGAACCCAACTTTCTTCAGCACTTCAGGGGGGTTTGTTGTGGTGTTTTTGTTGGGGATGTTTTGGTTTTTTTCCTTCGTTGGTTTTGGTTTTTTTTTCTGAAATCATCAGAAATCTCTCACTGCTTCTCAGAAACTTCCTGGAAAATTCACCCCTCTCTCTGGTCTGTTTCTGCATTTCAGGATTAGCCTGAAGAGCAGATGTCCTTGAAGGAAGCTTGCTTCTCCCAGTAACCTGCTGCTGCCTGGCAGGGCAGGCAGAGGCACTGGCAGAGCAGGAGGAAGGTTTTCAGAGCAGCAAGGGATAGATGTGCATTTTTTCACACCATCAGTTATTTAATTTCCCTGACAAAGGCTGTCTGGGCTACCTCTCGAGAATAACAGAGCTGGTTATTGCGTGCATTCCAGACACATGAGGAATACAGTGCCCAGGAAATATTCACACACTGACATTGTCTCTACAGGCAACCTCACTTCTGTCAGTGAAAATGTGCACTTGATATTGCTATTTAGTTCTTCCTTGATGCTCCACGTGACAAAGCTAATGTGTGAGGTCTCTTCTGTTCACATGTGACCTGTCCTTCTCCCCATTGCTGTACCATCTGGTGGGACAGATACTGGTGACAGCTGAAATCTTTTCCACAAAATAAATTCCAGCAGGACTGTCTCAGACACCACTGGAACCTCTGTCTCCATCGAGCCTGGAAAGTCCACACCTGGGGTGGAAAGACATGGCTTGTTGCTGCCTCTATTCAAGCACTGAGGTTTGGATGAAAGCTCAGTCCACGTTCACTAGAGGATGAAAAATTCGCCCTTTTTTCCATCTGGTGGGGGTTATTTTCAACTAATCAGGAGATAAGAATGCGAGGTAGGTATTTTTATGACTTCTTTTTCCAATTGTAGTTCACCAGCACTTGGCCAATAGCTCCAAAGAAAATGGGGTAATTGAAATGAGAGGCACAAAACACTTTGAAAATATCTTCCCAGCTCTTACTCCTGCAAGGAAACTTCTGGAGGACAGTTTCTTTCTCCCCACAGCAAGCTGATGTGATGGAAACACAAGCAGCTGTCTGAGAACCAGCAGAAGAGGGGTGCTTTCCTCAAGCCATTGAACCCCCAAAATACAATAGCAGGAATACACCCTTCCTCAAGCATTGCTACCCCAGTCTACCACAGCATTCAACCCTGGGATAGCAAATTCTAGCATATGCAGATTTCTAGGACATCCATCTCCATCTTGACTACAGCTGATGACCTGCACACAGGTGTCTGACACATACATGGCCTTAAATATTGTATAAAACAAGCTGTACTGTTATTTAAGTAGCTTGAGTGAGTGCAGTACATTCAAGCTGCAAAGAACTGCTGTCTTGAGAGCTCCTGGCAGCAGGGTAATACATTCCAAGAGTCTGAAAAATGCAATTCCCTCCCTCCCCTCTGCCAAGGCAAGTGCAGATAGTACCATACCTCCAGAAAATGACCTGGCCTTGGGATGCCATGGTCACAGCATCCACGGAGACAAGTCCAACACCAGGTGCCTGAAGGTCCCACACTGTTCAGCACAGCCCCTGTCCATTGCATGATATATCCTCCCAAACTGTCCTGCTTAAATAACTGAATGCAGCTAAGGAGTGGTGAGCCCAAGCACTGAACTCTCAGGAATGAGGAAACACTGAGCATCTCAACTCCCCCCTGCCCAGGGCAGTCATAAGCAGGGAGGCCTGGTTAGACACTGGGGAACAGGAGAGACCTCCTACACACCCATTTAAGAAACATGTCTTATTTAAGACAAAAATTAGCACAGCTTGTGGTTTGGTAGCCAGCTAATCCTGGGGTTAGAGTGCACAAGTGCAGAGAGATCTGCAGCTTACCCATCACTGAGGGGCTGTGTCATAACCAGGACTAGCTCAGGTCTTCCTACAAAAATCTCCAAAGACTTTCTTGGCACTGGGCAGAGAGGTCCCACCTGCGGGTCCCGCTCCTGGCCCCATTTGCACTGTAGGTTTCCCCTGCCTCTCTGTGCTGTGCAACAAGGTTCCGATGAGCTCAGCAATGCTCTCAGAGCCACACAGGTTTGGCAGCAGCCCCTTTTCTGACTGCTGCTTAATCCCACTGAACTCCTTCAGGCCAAACCACCTCTGCTCCCCCAGGCCAGCTCCTGCTGCTCTCAAGTCTGCCAGTGTGGTGCACTTTGGAGCATGTAAAGGAAAGAAACTGGCACCTGCAAGACCCTGAAGGTCTTTCCCTCTGGGCTTGGCCTCGGATGAGGCTGGAAGCAGATGCATATCCTGACATCTACATCTGGACTGTGTTCCAGGGAGGATGGGAAAAAGGGGATTTTTGACAGTCTATAGCTATCTCCAACAAGTTTGGATGGTTAGTAGGAGTGAACAGCTTTCCCACACAGAGCTGAGGATGCCCAGAGGAACTGGGAACGATCTAGCACCTAAAAAAGCCATCTTTCTCTGCAATAACCAGAGGTTAAAATCAAGAGCAATCAACACTGGTCAGTGACGATTATCTGGAAAAAAAATCATCATTATTTGTCAGCATTCTGCTGATTATTAAGCCTCTCATAATTTAGCAGTACAGTACAAGAAGCTAAGAATAGCTCTAGGCCACAGTGGCCTGGTGGGAAATGCACATCAAGAAATATCCTGTTGCCCTTGGTAACACTTGATTAATGGCTGTGGTGACACCTGATTTACAGGTACGTGTGTAGTGGGCAGACAAGGCGTCCCCTTTCTGCTCCAGTTAACTCCAGGTCAGCCACAGCACACCACATTGCACAGTCAACAATCAGGTTACTTCCATGCTGGAAAAACACGTTTGCTTCTCAGGCACAGGCAGCCCCAGTAGGACCAGGGCAACACCACGTTCATTTCTGAGCAGCTCATGCTGGACCCTGCTCCTGTCTCTATGCTCATACTGCAAAAAAACCCCAAGATGTGTTCAGGATACTTCCCAAAGAAACCAAGGGTCTGTGACTGCCCAATCTGCCCAGCTCTTACCAATCTTGAATTTATTAGCAAAGTCAACCAAATCTGACAGCAGGATCTGGTCCCACATGGTCTGTGAGAGCTGGTGAACACCTGGGACACATCAGCTGCCTTCACTGAGGAGAAGACAACAGCAGGCACAAGCTGCTACCAGCTTTGCTGGGCCCAGTAGCTGGTACCCTACAGAAGAGTTCCCCTGCTTATGGGAAGTTCAGGCCTCATTTCAGTGTCACTGGAATGCTGTGGGAACTCTCATGAAGGAGAAGATGGGCT
Organism: Chamaea fasciata; assembly: GCF_029207755.1. Classification (NCBI taxonomy): domain Eukaryota; kingdom Metazoa; phylum Chordata; class Aves; order Passeriformes; family Sylviidae; genus Chamaea; species Chamaea fasciata. Next base: position 26,057,122 of record NW_027094087.1, read on the forward strand.
TGTGGCAAGCTGCCCAGCAGCCAAGTTTGACAGAGCATTCCACAGAAGTGTAGGCAGCCAGCAAGCTGAAAGAGATGAAAGCTTTTCTTGGGGTTTGACCCAAAATGTAGGATATCTTTCCACCCTTATGATCCCACATCTGTAACGATGTCAAGAGGAGCTTGAGAAGCACCACAAATGAGAACACTAGTGATCTGGAAGGAGGAGAACTTGACACTGCCTTACTGGCAATATCTGTCCTCAGCCTCACCTGTCTGTGAAGGAAAGCTGGAAGCAGCAGCACTCAGAACAAGCCCTCACCTCTCAAAAGAGGGAGGGGCTGAGCCACCCTGGGCTGCAAACACACAAAGTTTGTTCTCCACAAACTGCATGTGGATCTGTCCTGACATGGCATTCCCATCAGTGCACCCCTGTGAACAACCTTCTGCTACGGCAAAAAGAAGAAGCCCATATGCACCAGAATCTGCTCTGCTCCTGAGATCTTCTGGGACCAAATAGTCACTCATGAAACAGGCACAAGTGCAATTGTGTCACCAGCATGCTTTGCCTCTCAAAGCAGAGATACCTTAGCCTGAGCCTGACTCTGGAAGCACCCTACTTGGAGTCTTTCAGACTCCAGGCAACCTTCCAGGTTTTCCACAGTCTCTTGTTCTTCGTGGTTTCTCTCCCAGCTACACTGCTTTCCCTATCGAGGGAGTAAATCCTCTTCTCTTGACTTCCAAAGCCCCTCCCCATGTTCTTTTTTTTTCCAAAACAAAAACAAAAACAATATCTACCAGTGCAGTTCTGTTAGCACAGCATTAATGTCTGTCTTGAAAATACCTTTATTATTTCAAGGACCAGCTGGACAGAAATAACATAATCTAGCCCAGCAGACTAACTACAGTTCCTAATGCACCCCCTGACCCAGCTGTTTACCAACAGAGCACTGGAAGCCTATCTTGGGAATGGTTGTTGGGGTCCAGCGTCAGACTCCAGCAGATCAGAAGGATGTATTCATTTGCAAAGCACTCTGAATTATGAAAGACTGAAGGCAAAGGCTGCTGGCAAATAATGGGAGGACACTCTGATTTAGCCCCCTCCTCGCAAAGTGACTAAGGTCATTAAATGACTTTTATCAAGATGGCTCTTCAAGATATCCTCATGCACAACAAACACCAAGGACACAGTGGTAGCTGGCCAGTATTTCCTAATCCCTGGGACCAACTGCGCCTTCAAGTCTAACAAAAAGAAAAAAAATCAATACCAGGGCCTGACCCAAGCTGCCCAAAAACTGCTGTGCCCATGTCAAATGGAGAGCTGCAGTTCCTTGAAGGGTTTAAATTTCAATGGTGTAATTCTGACAAACAGATTCTTGGAAAACGTCAGCGACAGGGTGTGTAAGGGATACCTAACACAAAGAGTCCTCTGTCTGAGAGGACTAAGATGTTTTTAGTCAGAAATTTATGCCTAGAAGGTAGTGCTGTCCTTATGTGTTCCCTCTGCAAGACAGCATGGAGGCTCTGAGAAAAAACAACACAGCTAGTGCGGTGGGGAGCATGAATTAGAAAGACACAAAAAATTAGACATCACATTCTGCACTGAGCGTTGACTCTGTACATAGCAAGGATGAGAACGAGTTACTATTTGTTCCATTAAAGGTTAACTCAAACTAAACTTTCACTTTGAAACTTCAGACTTAGCAGCTTGGAGATTTAAACTGCCTAGCCTTCCCTGATTGTTTGACAGGGAAGCTTTCTGAATGATTAATGGAAAACTATAACCAGCATTTGCATAAGGATATCTATCTCCTTTGGTGGGAAGAAGATCCAAAATTGGCTTTGTAAGAGAAACAAATGAGAGACTTCTAAGGCTGAGCAAGCAAACAGACAGTGCAGGCTTCTGCCATTTACAAGCCAGCTGTCACAATGCAGAAAGAAAGATCCAGTCCTTGCTGTTGACAGTGGAGCAGCATTCCTCTCCCTCAGTGACCAACAGTGGGACCTTTGTGCCCAGCTCCTCAGGCAGAATTAGGAGCCCCTAGCCACACACACCCACTGGCAAGGTTACCCTCAGGGCAGTGGTGTTCCCAGCATCAATGACATAAGTGTGTTTTGTAAATGAAGGTATTCAGGGTGTCTGCTTCACCCAGGCAAGCAGCAGGGTGGCAACTGCCCTTCCAGGGAAGTGCCTCTTCTTCCTCATCACAGATGCCATTTCCCCAACTATGGGTTGGGAAGTGCCTTGCCAAGGTTGCACAAGACAGATCCAGGGGTTTTGCTGTGTTCCATCTCCTGTGCTTCAGTTCAGGACGGACAATTGCAAACTTGTGTCTATGACTCCTACTGATGCTCAAACTGCCCCCAGATCTGCCCTTGGTGAGCTGGGCACTCCCTTTGCTCCCACATCACCCCCAGCAGCACTGTGTCCCACATCATCTCCGTGGAGAACATACAGACCAGGTGAATGATTCCTCTGATTCCACTCTGATTCCTGTTCCTATCAGTGCCATGAGGTTTTCTGGGCCTTCCTCCAAATATGTTACCAACTTGCCTTGCCCCTACTTTGCAGTCAGGGTATAATGAGACTACAGTTTACCTGGAGGAAGTGTAGGAGTTGCAAACAAAGAACAGCTCCCAGAAGCATGACTGTGCTATGTGCACACATCCAAGGCTGGAATCCAGATGCATATGCAATGGGGAGGCAGAAGCCATATTCAGGTTGTCAAGCCTTTCCAAGGCATGACCACAAACCCTTTGGAATGTGCCCCAATGAGCAGCTTTAACCTCATCAAGAAGGACAGCAGAGGCTGTTGACCCTGCAGAATAGGACACAGCTTGACCCTCCTGTGAGGTAACTGCTCAGACTCAGTTTCACCTTGGAGCATGTCCCCACAGGCTACAAATCCTCAGAAGCAAAGGCTGCAGTACAATTCCCAGAATTTGCTCCTGTTTGAGCACAAAGTAACTTTGCATACACACCCATGGGTGGAACATAAGGCACATCTTTATTACCCTCACCCTCCCCCCATCCTCAACTCACACCCATCACGCTGTTCGCTGGCAGCAAGGCTATGCAGGGATCGATCATACGGATCCTCATGGATCATTTGTGCTCCTGGAGCAGCCAGCAGCAGTGCCCTGGACTCACAGGAGCTCACCTGGCTGCTCAGAGTGCCACTGTCCTGAGCAAACTCCTCTGTGAGGTGTCACTGGGTGGCCCACACAAACACTCTGAGCTCTCCTTCACTTGTCCACAGCACGACCAGTGGTGGCAGCCAGGGTGACCTTTGTGTCCATGGCCACAGCCTTGGTACCCACCTGCAAGAGAAGAGACACCAGTAGCTCAACCCAAAGTGGAACAGAAAATTTCAGTGTGTTATAGGCTCTGGCCCCAGGACTTCTCTAAAATGTACTGATGAGAACACAGCATATTCAAAGCCAAAATTGCCAAGGCCCCATAAAGAAAGAACAACTCATCTCAATAGCTGGGGAAAGCTGAAGATTTCTGTCCCCTTGCCTGTTGAATAAAGTGATACATGGGCATCCAGAACCCCATGCCAGCTGCCTGTGGCTATGGCCAAGGATACAGATTAAGCATAGAAAAAACAAGAGGTCAGTTCTGTCCTAAAAACACATAAAACCTGTGATGACACATGCAGATGAAGGACAGGGAAGATGGTTGGGATTAAACAAGTAAGGTAGTTGAACTCTTGTCCTAACCATGGAGTGAGGCTTCTGCAGAGTTGGTCACGGTGTAACACAGCCCACAAGCTCCCAACATGCCAGCACTGGAACAGGAACACTGGAGGTGCAATGCTGCTCAGCCTCACTCAGAAGGGCTGAAAGGCTGAGGTGCCCTGCCCCACCCCGTGCACAGCTGGCTCAGGTCTCTGTCTGGGATGTGCCACAAAGACCCTTCATGTGTCCTGCTGCATTTCTCCCTGCTGCAGTCACCCCACCAGAACATGTGTATGCACAATTTACCACATTTCTGATGGATGTCCAAGGTGAGAGCATCTCCTCTCACCTCTATCCACTAGGGAGGAGCTAATGCAACAAACCCTCCTGATCCCAGCAGCGAGGGGAGAGCTGAGCACCCACCTGGCATGGTCCCACCACAGGCACAGCGAGCGGCCTTCTGGCCCCCACTGGAGCAGAACGTGCAGCAGTGGAACACCCCCTGGTGCTCACGGAACTTGTGCCTCACCATCACAGTGAAGGGAGAGCCCTGCAGAGGACAAGCAAACAGAGAGGCTGCTGCAGTGCCAGCTGTCGGATGTGTCTGCATTCTCAGACACCATCTGGGTGACCCTGTCAGCCACAGATCACTAAGCCCAGCCTAAAACTGCTACGCGGTAGAAGTAATCCTTAGACAGGTTTAAAACAAATACTAAGAAAAGTAGGTAAGGAAGAAGCGGTGCAAGAGAAACAAGAAATGCTACCTGCACATGTTGCCCTTTCACACAGACGCAGACAGCATACAAGCCTGGCTCCTCAGGGATGTAGGAAATACAGTAGGTCCCATCACCATTATCACACACTGTTGGCTTGACTGCACTGTGAACAGTGGAGAGAAATCCAAGAGGTTAGTGACTGGCAGAAAATTGCTTTAAATGTAAACCACGGTTTGGCCTAGATTGGCCTAGAGTGGCTTTCACACACCTCTGCTACTGGAAGCTGCAATTACCATACAAAGGAAGTCTCACAAAGCCAGTTGCACTGCAAGTATTTGTAGCAACCTGCACACCAAAAAGGCAGAAGATGACACACAGCACACTTACAAGTCAGATTATCCCATCAGATAAGAGCCCACGGAAATGGGGTAAATTCACAGCTTCAGCATACAGTTACCTCCAGAAAAACCCATTAAGAAGAAAGGATATAACAGGCTTGGTTTGAATCACTTTAACCACTGTCCCAAGTGCACTGACCCCAACTTTTCCCTTCCATGCTGAGGAGTTCTAGGTCCCTGCTGGTAAACTCTCCCTTTTTGCAGTGAAGCTCACTGTGTTTCACACGGAACCCTGGTGAACAGAGTGCTAGAAAGAAAGCCTCAGCTGGTTACTCCAGGATAAATTGCCTGCTCCACAGAAAGATGGAAAGCTTTCCACAGACAATTATCAGGCAGCCTTGCATAGAGGAAGGTGTTCTTTCTAATCCCCACTAATTAGTCTCCTGGGCCCCATGACATGACAGTTTATAATCTGTATTCCCCACCCCCAACACTTCACATCAATACAGCTGCCTACATAATTTCCTGCCATGAACTGTGTGGCGATGCTTCATGCTCTTCTGCAGCTGATGTGCCTCAAAGCAAAGCCAGACAGCTTTCAGCAACCCGTCTAGCAACTGCATACAGGCAAGAGCAAGAAACAGAGTTACTGTGGACACAGCGACCTCTAGCCTACCAACAGAAATCCAGAAATCCTTCAGGCACACACCTTCCTACACCATAGGTGCACTCATGGAAGGAAGGCACACTGGAACAATATTCTCGGACAATGATGCTCTATTGATAAGCATCTGTGCAGCCAGCACTGCTTCTGTGTGCTTTGTCAATATAGCAAAGGGTTTTAGCATCCTGTCCCTTTTTTCCATCAGGTCATCCCATCATGAGTGTTCCTGGAACAAATTAATGCTGGCATTCAGTTCCACCTATTATAAAACAATAGATATTTTTCTTAAGAACTAACCCCCAACTGGGTCTGCTTTTGTGCATGGCTGCTCTTTCGTGACAAGTGTAGTCTGGAAACGGTTATAATTTTTTTCTGGTTGGTCATTTTCCTTGTGGAAACACAGAGGAGTCCAAGTGCAGCCTTTCCTGGTTTTGCTAGGAAACCTTCAAACATGTTAAAGTACTCAGTGCCTGCAACTACAGGAAAAGGGATGAAAGCACAACACAGATCCTCTCTCCAGAACGTGAAGAAGGCATTTCCATCAGCTGTCAGAGGCTTGTGGGGTTGGTGAACTCTCTGCCTGACTTGAGACTATCATACAGGGGTTGCAATGACTTATTAGGTGTTAGGAAAAGCAGGAGCCCCAGGTGTCTGGTGGGAGGAGTGAGAAGGAACAACAGCTCCCTCTGACCGTGCCTAGCAACACACACAAGGAGCTGAATCCTTTAAGAAGCCCAAATCACTCAAAGACTTAATACAAATCTCAGCAATCACTGTCCAGCCAAACACAAGCAGTAGGAAGCACTGCAGGAAAGAGAGTAGTGCCTTTTCCTCTACAGGTTCTGACCCATATGCTGGAGCACATCCTCCCACCCTCCTAAGCAAGCAGGGAGCCAGGACAGGGGAGGCAGAAAGGCTAAGCCAGTGACCAGGGATGTCCTGGGTGAAATACCCACCAGTCCCTCTTGTTCTTGTGGGTGATGGTGACCCGCACAGCCTCTCCTCCCCGCCCCATGCGCTCCCCTGTAGTGTCCTTGCACAGCAGGGTAAAGCCACTCAGCTGGTTCTGACGGGCACTGTGGAGATCTGGGGAAAAAAACAAAACACCACACCAGAAAGAAACAGAACTACAAAGGGTTCAAGTCAGGCCATGACTGCCACCTCCCACCTGTTTTGCAGAGTTGCAACCCCATCAGAGCAGAGCCAGGACTTTGCTTCTGGGGTGTACAGCTCCTTTCACTCACAGGGAAAAGTCAACATACGACTGGGTATCAGGAGAGAGCAGAAGCCATAGGTTCTGAGAGATGTCTGGCAGGTTAAGCCCAGAGATCTGTACAGATCATGGGGGTCTTTTTGCCTGTTACTCTAAGCCCAGCTGGAAGCTTCCCAGAAGGCCTCAAGATGCACCATGCATCAACCCAGACAGAGGAAGAAGGAACAGCACCCCACTGTGCCCCAGAGAACTCAACACCTACAGTTTGGCAAGGAAGGGACAGAACAAGCCCTGAGTCTGTCTCATTTGCTCTGCACAGACCATTACTGACCAGAGTTGGCTGTGCTTTGTGGGATGGTCTGAACACTATCTGTTTGGTAGCCCAGCTTCAAGTCCTTAGTGAGCAAATATCCATAAAACCATCAAGGTATTGCCAGGTATTCCTACAGCAATCTCAGCAGAATCTGTAATGGGAAAAACTTACTCAGCCTTAAAGGGGATCTGCCTGGGTTCATGCTGCAGAACAGCTTGGACCACCAGCTAATCATCATGTCCTGCTATTGCAGGTGCTGTTCCCATCCCGAATGAGCCCTCCTCGCGCCTCAGCCCCATGCCGAGGTTGGTGATGGTGAGGAGGGCAGTGCCATATGCTCTGCACATCTGGATGAGAAAAGCTGCCTGGCTCCCTGCCCAGCACAGTTCCCACAGGCAGGCAATGCAGCCTCTGCTGGGCCTCTACCTCTGCCCCTGGTCAACGCCTGGACAGCAGGGAGCCAACAGTGCCAGAAGCTGCACACCATGTGGGTACAGAGAGCAGAGAGGAGACTTCAGGGAGCAGTGCACTCCCATTCAGCTGCTGTACAGCACCCCATTACCTTCCCCATGCAGGGTACATCTGGCTGGATCAACCACTTTATTGAGAATGGCCCCAAAAACTTCATAGCCGCAACACTGCCCCGCCTTCTCGTGGGGGGAGAACTGGATCCTGTCATCCACGCTGGGCTGGGTGCTGTAAGCAGTGCTGTTGAGCTTTGTCAGACGGCTGGACACCACCTCTTTGGTGACGAGGATCTCCACATCGGAGCCGCTCGTCAGCAAGTGCTCTGTGAACTCCACGCCCGTCCTCATGTCCAGCAGCAGCTGTTGCAGCTGGGCCTTCTGCAAGTGCAGCAGGTTTTCCTTCTGCACCTTCAAGTCCTCCAGCTGCTTCAGCAGCCGGTCCCGGTGCTCTTCAATCGCTTTCACGTAGCCCCTGGCAAACAGGCAGATCTCTGCGGCCACAGCCTCAGCGCGACTGCGGACAGCCCTGCCCATCTCCTCCACCTGGCTCAGCACATCCTCCAGGGTGTCCATGTGCTGCTGGCTGCTCCTCAGCAGCTCCCTCAGGGCGTCCCCATGCCTGTGGATGACGTTGCCAGCGAAGTCACAGGGGTGCTGACGGTGTCTGCCCAGAAGGCACTCCCGGCACACGGGCTGGTCACACTGCTCACAGAACAGCTGGAGCTCCTCTGTGGGATGGGATGGGCACAGGAGAGGCCTCCCAGCCGGGCTGCAATCCTTGGTGCTCTCCAGCTCTGTCACAGCATGGGAGGCCGTTTTCTTCTGTCTCCTAGGCAGGAGCAAACATCAATCACTTTATGCATGTTGGATACAAAACACAAAAACTGAGAGCCTTTGTAAATGCCTATTTGCAACAGGCTGCAAGTCATAATGTGCATTGCTCCCTACTGTCTCCACTGAAATTCCCTGCAAGGACTTGTGTTCTCCTGAGAACTAGAGCGAGTTCCTCCTTCATGTGGAGCCCCTCCTCCTTAGGGGCTGCTCTCAAGTTCCCCGAGCCTCCCTGACTGCATGGTCAGCACTGATTTCAGACACAAGGCAAGTGAACTCTAATATCCCTTAGGAGAAAATCTAGTTCAGGCCACTGCCAGAGGACAGTCAAAGAGTAAAACATTTAATATTCCAAAAGTCAAACTCGGTTTCCTTCTGGTTGCCAGATTAGGTCCTGCTCAGAAGAAGCCAAGGATGGGACAAGAAGAACCTGTTATAACCCAGACATCTACAGTGTCACAGGGCAGCAATAAATTATTTCCATTCTCTGCTATTTTGGACACTGGAGGCAGTTATTGAGAAGGATGCAAAACCCCCCTCTCCTTACTTGTCTCCTGCACTTATGACTGGTGGCAGTTGCAATGGGAGCTCCAAGCCATAGGCCAAGAGGAACTCCAGAGACCAAGCTCTGCAGAGTTGCTCTGGTAACACAAAGCAACCTCACCACAGGCTCTTATGCTCCTCCTTTTGCTTCCCACCAACCTCCCTTGGATCCCCCACATTTTCAAAGCCTTCCAATGTTGCGTGACTTCAGCCTAAGATCTCTCATTTGTTCCAGGGAGCACAACCATGGCACTCAGAACCATAGAAACCTTCCCTACACACCAGGAAATCCTTTCCAAATGGTTTCCTTAGTCCTTGTTCTGCTCTGACTTCAACTAAATCAAGTGAGAGTCTGTAGATGCCAGTGGGGTGAAAAAATGATAGGAGTAAATATTACAGGAAGTGGTACACAGGGACAAATTTTCTGCTGCTTTCTCCCTTCTGCAGTTATTCCTGGCAGAGCAGCAGGCTGCTATTCAAGGTCTCTTATCACTCTCCAGCAGCTCCATGGGGTACGAGGCATTAGCTAATCGGAACGGTATGCTGAAAATTACACCCGAAGTGGAAAGGTAACTAAGAGCCTAAACCATTTTCCCCGCAGGCACCAGTATGTGCAGGCGGGCAGGGCAGGGAGGAATATGTCTCAGTTCCTTCTGGGGAAAGAATGTGCTAATCAAGCAGAAAGGAGCAGCAAACGTGGAGGGAACAGGGTGAGTTGCTTAACCCAGGCTGAGACTTCCCTGGCTTGTGCTGCCGGGTGTTTTTCTGATCCTGCTTGTCACCTCCTTGCTTCAGAAGGCCATTCAGGCTTTCCATCACTTTTCTTTTATAGTGCTGACTGACCTCTGCCTGGCTTACAGGTCACTGCACCCCTCTCCTCTTCGACTCCCAACTGCTGCAGTTACATCTTCTTTCTACAATAATTCTATAACACGTGGCAGGCAAGCACGTGTGTTGATCATCAGCAGGTAGCAACCACACTAGGCAGGACTTCCACAAATCTCCTTTCACTTTGCCTAAAGGGTGCCTTTACACATACACACAGTGTATGATCCTGGAGGTGGAGAGAGGCAGAGCAGCAACTTCCCCATTTTCCTTTGGAAGATGTGTCTTTTCCAAAGTCGGACAGTACAGCACGTGAAGCTCCTGTCCTGCTAGCACCTGCCCATACCCATGCCTGTTGCTCAGTGGTACTAAACTGAGATGCCAACCAGCATGTGGACACCATTACAGGCAAAGGGTGGCTTGATTTTGAATTTAATGGCCAATAACACGGTTGATGGACCTATTCCCAAGAACTTCAAGAAGAGTTTGGACAACACTCATAGGCACATGGGGATTCCTGGGGCTGTCTTGGGCCAGGACTCCATGATCCTCGTGGGGCCCTTCCAACTCCAGATATTCTACGATTCTATGCTAGCAGCTTGCTTGTCCCCACCTGAGTACAGAGCATCCTCCAGGCAGGAGTGGGTGAGGGGTGGCGAAAAACCGGGAAGACGCGCCAGTTCTCGCTCTGGCTCGCCCTGCCCGCCGCCCCCCAGCCGCGGTGTCCCGGTGTCCCCGCCCGGGCCGCCCCTCACCTGTGCGCCCGGCAGCAGAAGCGGCAGAGGCGGACGCCGCAGGTCAGGCACCGCCCGGCCGCCGCCCCGTCGGCGCAGAGGTCGCACCCGGCCGCGGCCCCGGCTCGGCTCCGGGCCAGGCAGTCCGGGGGGAGCTGCCCCACGCCGCCGGCCGGCAGCGACAGCTCGGCGTCGCACACCGGGCACAGGACGGGGCGGGCGGCGCCCGGCGGGCCCTCCGGCGGCCCGAGGCGCCGCAGGCAGGGCTCGCACAGCGAGTGCAGGCAGGGCAGCAGCCGCGGCGACGCGCAGGGCTGGGCGCACTGCGGGCAGCGCGGTCCCGACATGCCGGCAACCCCTCACGGGAGCTCCGCCGAGCATTCCCGTCGGGAACGCCTCGCGCCGCCCCACAGCGCGGGGTCCTTCCCCGCGCCGGCGCCGCCCGCGCCGTGAGGAGCGCGGGGGCCGCGCTGTGAGGGGCGGGGGCTGCCGGGGGACCCTGCTGCTTGCTGCTGCTGCTGTCCTGCCCGCCGCTCCTCCTTCGGGAAAGGCGGCCGGAGGGGGTCTGGAAGACGCCTTTGTCCTCGTGTCCCTCAGCGAGGCGCGGAGGGACGGGCCCGCTGCTCCCCTCCTCTGGCACGTGCGGGGTTAATTGTCTCCGCCGCTTGTGTGGGAAACGGCCCCTTCCCACCGCACCGCCGACAGATCGTGTTTCCACTCCTTCCAGTTCAAAACTGCCAGGTTTGCCGCCTGACTGGCCTCTTTGTCGGTCTGCTGGATGCCTTCGGGCCTTGGTAGTTTTTCCTTCGGATCACTGGAGAGAGAACTCGCCGCACTGCTGAGCGAGAGCGGTGAAACTTTAACTGGAACGGCGCAAGGCAGCCGGGCTTCCCTGCGACTGCCCGCCGGGAGGGGCTGCTGCCTGTCTTCATTCACTGCACCTGGCAGTTAGGAAGACTGCAAAAGGCAGGCTTGGAAAGCCCAGCGTCAGTGAAGCCCTGCATGATGCCCCTTGGACTTTGATGGCATCTACACGGTTGCCTTTATCAGTCTAATGTGTAAGCTCTTCAAAGACTGAAACTAATTTTCCTTGTTTTGAAAATGCTCTTTTCTATAAAGTGTCCGCCAGTGAATGTACCACATTCAGCCCTTAATAATTGACCTTTTTACCAGCCTCTCCGTAAGTTTTCCCAGGACATTCACTACCTTCTTACCTGTCCCATCCTGCTGGCCTTTTTGAATACCAATGTAATGTGAAGAGCATTTGAGGCTTCTGGAGTTTCAGTTCCTCAAGTCAAAAATCAACAACCGGGAAGATCTCCAGTCAGCTTTTTGTTTTTAGAACCAGAGAGTCCATTTACAGAGCAGTAGATAAGTACTTAATACCTGCATATAACACAGGTAAACATTTCCTCTGTAACAGATGTTTATGCCACTCTGATGCCCAATGGCTTAACACAGAAATCATCTTCTTCTGACACACTCAGACAGTTCTGTGTCTTTTATCTTGTAATACAAGATCAAAGTTTTAGGTCATGATGAAATGTTTACAACCTCAAAGCCAATCACAAGAAGAAAGATGTTCCAACAGCCTTCTCCAGATTACCTATTAGCAAGTGCAGTAGTTATGGAGGTTAGAGAGGATAAAAGCTGCAGTAATTGTGAGACAAGATGACTTGATAACAATGTTCAATATTGTCACAAAGAAAGACTGATTCTTTTAATCATGCTGGAGGAAAGAATAGTAAATGGGCCTGTAAACGTGGGTGTGGGAAGAAAACAGAGGAAGAGTCATAATGTCACCTTTGTGCAGAAAAGGTGAGCTACCTAGAGAACAGCAGGGTCTTCCATCGCTGCAGAGATGGTGGAATAAGCCATGACTTGCAGTGGCAGAGGAAATCTGAGGATCCAGCCCAGCTGATCTGATCACCTGCCCTGCCACTGATCAGGTTGGGGCACAGATCGCTGCTGAGTAATGTATTTATGAGTTGCCAGCACAAAGCGGGAGCACTCTTGGGGTGATTAGAGGAAGTTGTGGTTAAATGGGCTGGAGGAAGTCATCAAGGGAGCCCTGTGAGAATTGGGGAAAGAAAGGAAAAGCAAAAATGCAGGGGAAAAAAACCCCAAAAAACTAACCCAGTGACCTGCAAAACTGGAGCTGCATTAGTACAAACTCATGATTGACTTTGGTTACTTTCCCTGTAATATTGTTTTCTTGGGTACTGTCAGTCAGCCCTGTGTCACTACATCCTAAATTGTGGACATGTAAACTGGAGCTCTGTGAATATCTTCAATTAAGCACATTGGTCTGCAAAGCACTGCAAGAAGTGAGAGAGACCCTCTCCTGTGTTGGATTATTCAGTTTGCTTCATAACTGATCGAAATTTACAGATGAGAAAACCAGTGTGTTTATATACACTGGAGGGCAATAAAGGAGCATAGTGAACATAGAACATAAATGAAGCAATGAAAATGTCATTAAAATTAAGCCAATGTTTTCCTTTCGCATCAACTTAGCAAGAGTTGATGGATGGCTAATTATTCTCATTTGTTTCAAGATTCACTTGAAACGATGTCCTCTTTAAACTTGTTTTCCTACCCCTATTGTTATTGATGTCTATCAGAGCCTCCCAGAGTAGCTGCTCTGGGTGATCTGTTCTTTACTCACCTTAGTTTCACTGCCAGCTCCTTCCTCTTTTTCCTGTTTATCTGCTTCTTATTTCCTATCATTAAGCACTAGATCATTACACTGAGATATGGAAGATTTGTTTCCTTTCCCCTTCTCGTTAAGGACTTCTGACAAATACTTCTATTGTATCTCCTAATTAGCCTCTGCTAGGGAAAGCTTTATGCTGCTTTCCCGTTTATATTTTTCTGAAAGAATATTGGTAAAACTTTTTATAGCACGTTCAAAAAAATCTTTAAAGCGTAATTTCCTTCCTAGACTCTGCAGGCAGTGTGGGTATAGCCCATTCATTACATTTTGAACTGGAGGCCTCATGCTTTCCTGTCCCTATTTACTCTGATAATTTCAGGGAGTTGTTTCTGGATATCCTGCCATGAGAAACAAACTGAAAAAAGTGGTGAAATGGAAATCATTAGTGAACAGGACTGCAGAAAAGTCCATGATGACTTGTTGACAGAAACCCGAGAACCTGTCTAAGTGCCAGAGCTTAACTTGATGGCAGCCAGAGGAGTGTGGAAAATGAGTTATTTGGGGAATTTACAAAGAAAAGACAAGTAGAACGTACTCTTTCCTGTTGACCAGCAAGTCCAGTTTTGCTCTGAATTTGTCAGCCCTGGGAGCTACTGTGTTTCAGAGACTTCTCTGAACGTGGCACAGCTGCCAGGCTTGGTCTGGGTGTATTTTTTTCCACAGTTTCCAGCTACCCAGCTGACAGCTCTTCCCCTTTGTATTAACCTTCTCCAGAAAATCCAACAAAGGATTTACAAACATCTCCCAATTTAGACAGAATCTCTCCCTCATTCAGCTAAAGATGCTTTTGAAATGATGAGGCATTTGACTGGTGAGAGGAGCATTTCTGTAAGGCACAGAGGCTGGTGTCATCCCCAGCCATCACGTGCTTCATTGAGCCTGATGACCACGGACTTACCACACTCTGAATAAAGAATTTCTTCTCAACATCTAACCTAAATCTCTCCTTTTTTTAGTTTAAAACCATGGATTTTTTAAAAAGGAGGCACCATTTAACTTTTACTTGTGCTGGGCCTCAAACACACACAAGTAAATTGCCCCAAGCCTCATACGACAAAATTTCTGCAAGCTGATGGCACATAGGGGAATGTGACAGCTGCAGCAGGACAACATTGATCGCTTTCTTGGAAACACCACTTGGGACGGAGAGAGAGGACTTCTCTCCTGGGATTTCCCACAGATTTTCTACAAAGCATTCCTAGGGGACCTCACTCTTCAGAGAAACACTTCATCTCCCTTTGCACATACACACTCTCTCTTTTAAATTTGACAGTAGCTTTTTCTCTTCAGGCTGCTGTTGAGCTTTGGAGACAAACCAAAACTGAATCTCAAGTTACCTCATTTAACATAAGCCCATTCATCTTCATTTTCATGCTGGACTTCAAAGTATATTTTTGTGAGTTGCTGCTGCTGTCACATATCAAACTTGTGCTCCTGCAGTACTTCAGCCACTGCAATGGGACCTGGGAGAGGTGATGGAGGAAGGCAGCCAAACAGCACACAGCCTAAACCTCTGCCACTCACTGACTAATGGAAAGTGCACAGTCATCACACAGGGGCTTGGCTTAACCCTGAAATAGCAAACAGGAAGTGGATAGGGCATGGAGATGTAGTAACACCTGAAACGGAAAGAAAGCAGCATAAGAGCTGTGTGGATCTCTCTTGTCCTCCAGATTTGCAACAGGAAACACGGAGTTTGAAGTGGTCAAGCATTATCCCTTTCAGTTGGCAGCAGCTCATTAAAGACCAAAGCAGCTGCAGCCAAGCCTCCCAGTGACACAGGCTTTGTGCAGACTTGCCCCTGCTGTGGCTTCTGACCAGACATTCCTGCTTTCCCCTCCTCCCTGCAGCTTTCCAGCCACCTGCTGCCACTTTCAGCTTTCTGCTGCTATATATATTCTTTTTAATCTCTCCTGAATCCTGCCTGCCTTTTCTGAAGGGAAGATGAAAGTGGATTTTTTCCAAGGAGGCTCTTCTGAGGAAGCAAGTTCTTTGTGATGTCAGGCCATTAATCTTTTTTAGCTCCCCTTCAGCCATATTTGAGAAAGGGAAGTGATCTGAAAGGCTGTAAGTTTCTACATGCAAAAGATCATAGAATCATTGAGTACTCAGAGTTGGAAGGGACCCACAAGGATCACTGAATTCCTGCACAGGAAAGCCCTAAGAACCACACCATGTACATGAGAGTATTTATTGTCCTATCTCTTCTTGAACTCTGTCAGGCTTGGTGCTGTGCCCACTTAATACTGATGCTGAGAAGACAAATGGATTTTTTTTTTCTTTCCCTTCTCTGCTAGGATGAAGAGACAGAAGGATATTACAGTAGGGTATTTCACTGAGATAAAGCTAGGAACAAAAACCTGGCCTTACTGTAGGGCAGCAAGAGCAGGGAATTCACTTAGATGACACTTGTGGTCAGTGTGAGGCCTGACCAAACATACTTTTATGCATGTATGTACATACAAAAATATAAAATCTGATTGCCTGCAACAGGTGTGCAGGAAGACTAGCTTGCTGCAGGAGCAGATGTCAATCTAATGAGACTCAGCATTTTGTTTCAGACAGGTACAGGCCAGCCTGCTTATCAGGCAGCAGGTAAGTTTGAGTTGATAAGTCGAATTCCAGCAACAGTTGCAGTTTGTTTCTTGGTCTAGAACAGACAAAAAACCAACCCCCCATAAAAGTTCCTGTACTAGCAGTTTCTCACACTGCCTTGAGCTTTACGAGCCTTCAGCATTCCAGCAAACACACTTCCACAACATCCCAGGGACAGCTCATTTCTAGCCACAGAACATTGCATGACCCCAGCCTGAACAGCAGGAAGTCACAGGCTGTGGTGGAGGTGGTGGGAAATTGCAAATTATTTTCATTTTCTAGCCCTCCATCATAAATGTTTTTGGCAAGGTTTACTACAAGGTATAAGGAACAGATAACGAAGCATTTCCTCAGTCTTAAGTTTTATAGGTGATCATTACTAGTAAAATAATGACTACTTTAAAAAGTCAAATAAAACCAATACAAGAACCATGGTCAGCAAACCAGCTTAATACAATTATATGTATCAGTTTTCTGTTCTATCAAAGAGCACATATTTTAGTACATAGCAAATAAAGATTCTGATTTCAACTTAAATAGTCACTCTATATTTACTATAAAAATATTAAATGAGATTTTTGAAAAGCAATCCTCCAGTCCAGATGCAATCTCTAACATGTTGACTGCATAGAAAACACAACTTTGGGAGCAACTGTAAACCACAGAAGGAACAAATTCTTTCTGATGCAAATCCTTATCCACCAGAAACAGACTGGCTTCCTCATCTCCAGGTTCCTTTTCAGTGCAGGTCCCTCCCCTCATCTCAGTTCTTCCTGACATTTTATTCCCCTATCTTGTGCAAATCAATGCTCCAGAAAGTTTCACAGGCGATATCTAAAACCTTGTGCCTTCAGCATACTTAACAGAGGTATCAAGGTGCTCATTTGTAAAGCTCCAGCAGCCTGAGTTTCCCACCTAATGAAGGATTTTTTTTTTTTTTTTTGGTGAAAAGGTATAATTCACAGCAGTGTGTCCAGCTCAGAAACTCATTTCCAGGGCTTCCTAGAGTGCTCTGTAGGGCACAAATACAATAAGCACATGGATCTTGCCATACTAATGGCCCTGGCATGAACACACTTCAGAGTTAAACTGTATCTCTGTAGAGAGATTGTGATTTATTTGTAGTTCATTAAAAATAATTTAAAAATACAGGATTTGAGCTCAGCTTCCTTTACGTAACGTGCATTGACAATGCAAACCATCCTTCTTCTTTTTCCTTTTCTACCTGTAGAAGAAGAAATATTGAGGTTAATATACAGTAAATTTCCCACAGACTCATGTGTTAGGACTGTTGTCTGTCATTGGCACCATGGAGGGAGTCACACCACCTATTTCAAGCCACATCCACCTTAATAATTTGAAATTCCTCTCCTCGGGATGTATAGTTTGCTGTCAGATAGGAAGTCCTGGGCCCTAACTCTGTTTTCTTTATCAGTCTTTATTTAGGTTATTTTGAACACCAGGAAATAGGTTATTATTAATACGTCCTCATGGTTGCTTTCAAGCCTATAAACAGCTCTTATGACTGGTTTATTAGACTGCACCACTGCAGAGTTCCCTGTGAAAGCATCTCACTGCAGGCTATCCATTTCTCTGCACATCAGGAGTCAGCCCCAGTCTAGACTGGGGCTTCTTCTTTACATTTTGATTTATTCATCCTTCAGCAACTGATTTGTGCAACAGCTAGATAAGAGCTTGCTTGCCTCTTGACTGTGGCTCTACCAGTACATCATAATCATGGCTTGAGATTCTCTGCAGCCACCAGGAAAAGTCTTCCAAAGGTTTCCAGTTCTAACACAGAAAGATGCCACAGGAGAAAAGGGTTGCTTGCTGATAAACAACTCTGGCAGAAAATAATGAATGTCACTAGTTCTCAAGTCTCTTCTTACAAATTGTCCGTAATCCAACCTGTCACAAATTGATTAATAATAGCCTGGGGATATTTAAAACAGGACAGAGCTCTCCTCCCATCATCCATCTTATGATTATCCTTTCCCTTTTGTGACAACATTAAAATTTTCTGGCTGAAGATATTTCAGTCTCACCTTTGGTCTTTGGCTGACAGAAGTTAATTTGGCACTTTCTGACGTGGCACTTAAAGATGAACAAGGTTTGCTGGAGTCTCCTACAGACCTGGAAATATTCAAAATAAGATTGAAAAAGTGAAAAATGGAAGTGACTACTAGAATATTATCTCTGATCCTGAGTTAGGACCCCTCATCAGCAGTCTTCAACAACACATCATCTGTCTTGTGTCAGATTAGAGATACTTTAAAAATAAGCAAAGGAAGTCATGAAAAAGCTATCAGACCTTTGTCCCACTTGCAGAGTTTAATGTGAGAAAGTAAGGGAAAATCCACAAAGCCAAAAAAACATGGCAAGTTCTCCATTGTGTTCAATTTCTGCTGCATGGGTGCAGCATGTAAACAGTAAAGGGTGAACTTTTACCTTCTTACACTGGTCATGCTGGCATGGGGAACACTGTCATCCTTGGAGTTGTCCACAGCCACTTCAACTGTCCTCCTTGCATGTTCTAGGCAATAAATAATTGCTTGATTCTGATGAGAACACAGCAACATTGCACAACATTCGTTTTGTTTTACCATTTTTTCAGAGGCATCACAACCTCTTCCCAGTTGCACAGAATATACAGACCAGAACTAAATCATCAGGTTAAACATCAACCTCACACCCACTTTCTGAAAATGACTGACAATGAAAGCAGAGACTCAGAACAACTACAGACAATGCTCACATATATAGAATGATTCTTCCACAGTTAAATTTTCTGTGGTTTTTGCCAATTAGAGGCTTAGGGACTTCTGATCTCTCACCTTTGTTCCTTTAAGGTTTTACTTACCATGCTGAATTAACATTACAACAGTCAAAGAAGCACAGAAAGTGTTATGACCTATCCCATGAGTCACTGCATAGGCACCTGCATGCAAATACCCACACACTGCTCCCTCCTCCCTCTTTCCAAGTCCTTCTCCCTTTATACATAATCTGTGGTTTCACAGGGGGAAAGGACAGGTGTCCCAGACAGAGCACATGTACATGGTCATATGCAGTTCTGCTTCTAATGACAATGACTCCATGAAAAGATAAAGCAGCCCTGACCTCCTGCAAAGTCGTTTTTTTTATAGTTACATATGGCAGCCTATCTGTGAATCTTGAACCAGCAAGTATACTCCCTAAGCTAATTTACCTCTTTACATGACTGGAAGCTCCAGTAATTCCTTTTTATTAGCACAGGCAGTAACTGAGCAAGACAGTCTGATGGAAAGAGTACCCAAAAGACAAAAACTAAAATGTGGTTGAGAATAGGATGACCACTCTGTCATGAGTTTTAGGAGCCTGGTGTAAATACTTTAGTCTTTTTCACTCAAGATTATACACAACACAGGACTGATTAAAAAGTGCAGTGCTGCCCACCAGTGACTATCACAGAATCAATTAAGTTGAAAAAGACATCTGAGATCATCAACTCCAACCTCTGAACACCACTTCATCAAACAGACCAGGGCATTGTGTGCCACATCCAGTTTTTCCTCAAGCACCTCCAGGGATGGTGACTCCACCCCCTCACTGTGGAGTCCATTCCAGTGCTTGACAACTCTTCCTGTGAAGAAGTTCCTACTAATGTCCAAATGTACCATCTGTTCTTCAGACAAGAACATAGCAAAGAACAGGTTTAACATGAAGCTCAGTACTTGCAGCAGACTAATTACTAAGAAGATAACTTTAGCAGAGGTTTAGCTAATATATTTTTTAGCTCACTGAAGTAAGAAGTGTTTGCACCACACAGTCATTAACAGCAAGTGTACTGCTAACCACAAGCACCGATCCAGTAAGATAAGGACTCTCCAAAGGAGAAAAACACTGTCTTAAATAGTTTTTGTTTCTCCTGAAGCTGGGTACTTACCAGTGTAATTCAGGGATGGATTTGGAACAGAAGACAGCATTGGAGGGCCCTTGTCAGCAGCAGCTGATTTCTGCTGGTCTATCAACTGCAACAGTTTATCCCGTGCTTCTGTACTCTGGCGGTTCAGCTCTGCTATTCTTTCCTCCAAGCTCCTTGATACCATGATATGACTCTACTTGGATAATGGGAAAATTACTTCCAATGAAACATTTACAATTTTCACCCTCAAGGAGGGCATACAATATAATTATGTAGGACTTCTGTGAAAATTTTGATTTTGGCCCTTTTAACTGTCCTGTATCTAAGTCCTCAACTGATTAAATATTACAGTGTTCCATACTGGTCTTCCTTCAAGTCGGAAAAATACAGCTGTTGTCCATATAATTTGAGAAAGAACCTCCCAAAACAAACAAACAACCCCCCCCCAACAACCAAAAAAAAACACACAAAAAAAAAAATCCCCTAAAAGCAAACAAACCACCAAACCAAATAAACACCCAACAATTACCTACAATTAGGAATATCCCTAACCAGAGAGGCACATATTCAGGAGGGTGTGGGGAAACAAAAGCAGGTTTCTAGCAGAAGTGTTCTGGAACTCATCCTTAAGCCAGGTTTTGATTGCTTTGATCTCTTCCCCTCCCTCTCGCTAATTGCTACCACAAAAACAACACTTACTAAGAATTTGCATCACCTTGTACAACCAAATGACTAAATATTAAACAACACAAGCCAATGTGGAAAGTGACAACACTCTCAGCCTACATTTAAATAAGGAAATTAAAGATCTTCAGGATCCTTAATTTAACAGTCAATCAGCCACTGATAGAACAAAAGACAAGAACAAGGGCAGGGATGTTTTCGTGATGTTAACTTCACTCACTGGGATCCTACTGAGTAACTGCTTAGTTGCAGGTTAATTTTCTTCCACTTAAGCTGAAAGCCTTCAAGGTGTCTCTTTCCCAAAACCTCTGGGATTTTCACAGAAGAGGATTGATAAACAGATCCAACAAGCACATACACTATAATCGAACATTTGCAAAAGGTGTACTTGCACTAACTTGAATCTCATCTGCTTTTGGGCCCAAGTAGCAGAAGAGATGCTTCTCTTTGAAGAGCATGGCATGGCTTTAAATATGCATTTTACAAGCTTTACGAGAAGCTGTGTGTTGGTGCAGTGCTTTCATTGCTAATAATATCCAAGCTACAAGAGCTTGGATCACATTGCAACACCACCTCTTTTTGCAGCATAACCGTATAAATGTGCTGCACACTCTTCAGAACCCATGTACAACATAGGCCAAATATGAGAAATTACTGCTGATCTGCTTATGGAATAAGAATTAAAAAAAAAAAAATCACAGATCTCCAAGCTAACAACTGGTAACTGACAACATGAAAGACAAAAAAGCACCAGTAAACTATGGGAAAGCAGATCAGCAGAAAGGAGATCCAGCCCTCCTCTTGTGTTAAATTCTGACCTGTCCTTGTGAAGAGTCTGGACTAGGATCTGCATCTTGTGTCAGGTCTGGCTGATGTAGACAATCACTTTTGTCTCCAGGGACACCTCTGAATTTGTTCAGTTGAGCTTTCATTAGAGCATTCTGCCGTGTGAGCTCAGCTATCTGTCCCAGCAGATCACCACTTTGAAGGAACTCTCCAGCTGTGCTGTTTTTCCCAGTGTCACCTGGGCAGGACAGATTGATTTTCTCATGGGAACTCTCCAAGTCTTTGTCTGCAGGAAGAATTAGCTGCCTTCGAGAGATGGGGCAGTTTTCCTCAGTTGTGCTCTCTGTCCTCAGGGAGGAAGGTAAGCTCCTCTCCTTGCATGGCTCTCTTTCAGCAGACTGGGAAATGGCTGCAAACACTACAAACACCAAATAAAGGAACAGTAAGGACAGTGACACATGACCCTCACTGAGGAAACTAACAGTGACTTCATTACTAATAATCAAGCAGGAGTTTGAATTGTAACATCTGGCCTGAATGGTGTTACGATCAAAACCACTCTATGCAATATCCTGCTGTGAGAACTCACCAGGTGAGTATTTCCTATTGCAAACAGTCTTACATTTAAATGATTTGAGACTCACAGAGAAGTCACTAAGAAGATAAATTGTTCTGAATTTCTTAGCTAATAGACCAAACTCTACTTAGTCAGCCCTCCATTTTCTAAAATTCATATACCTTACCTGATAAACTAAGTTTTTGTTCAGTTCTGATATTTGTATTAGGTTATTAACAAAACTTTTAGGATACTAAAAGAAATACAAGACTTTTGCCATGATAATAAACTAACTACTTAGCCCCTAAAGAGGAAGCACTGCGGCCAACGAAAATAGTCAGGTATTTTTTTGTGGTCACCATCAGCAAAGAGATAACATACCACAGACACATGACTACAGTTACAGCACTGTCTGCTGCTATGAGCTAAGTCCAACTTGACTTTTGTGACCAAAACCACATTTTCTATGCTTCATACACCAAATAACCCATTCCTTCACAAGCTTTAGTTTTTGCCTCTTGAACAGAGATGAACACTTTAAATTTTACACTCAAGTGTGTTTTATGAATCTTTCATCATAAAGAAACATTAAGTTCAACATTTGTTGGGCCATTTAGCATCAGTCTTAAGAGAGTAACAATACATTTTAGAGAAATCTTGGAATACAGTTCAGCTTTGTTTCAAATGACAGAAGACATCTGACAGTTCTCCACGGGACTGAAACCAGACATTGCTCTTTGCAGAACAAGACCTTTAGCTCATTTCCTCCAGATTGTTTATGTACCTTCTCACAGCTGCCCACCAAGTGGCTGAACTAGATATAAACTTCCAATTGCCCAGCAAACTCCTTAAAAATCAAAAAGACTTTTTGTTGTTTTTCTGACTGGGAAGAAAAAATGAGGAAACCCACAATACTACTCCTGTACCCTCCTTCTTGTCAGCATCCATCAGCCTGGCCATGGATGTAATTACCTGTGTCTCAAGGGTGTTATCCAGGGCCCTGGCATGTCCAGTGGGATGCATGTGCTTACAGTGACAATTGCAGCAGGAAACAGCTCGGTTTTAGAATCACAGAGTGCTTCCTTCTGCTCACTTCAGTAAGGATAAATGAGAAACACCTTCCCTGATCACCCTGATGAACTTTCTTCCTTCCATGAACCAGAACTGAGCTACCAACCTAAAAAACTCATAAAGCCTATGAATACTGAGACAAGACTGAGCTATCTGGTTATCTGGCACCACATAATTTCACCTAAATTTCCTCAAGCATTTCCTGTGTATTAAATGAAACCCAATGGGAACCTGGCTCTACCAGCTTCCAAAAGCCTCTTTGCTGGGAAGATTGGCTCAAAACAGGATCACACAGCCTACAGACATCCTGATGAGTCTGCAACATGCATCGCAGAAACAGAGGAGTTCCAGACTTCAGTGGTCCCACCATTAAAGGTGATGGAGGCTGGATTACACCATCAGCAGATGGAAATCTGAAATGTTGTGCTGTAGGCCATTGACAAAGAGCTTCAGCTTCACACAGATATGATAATCAAAATGAGTGCAGAATAAAAATGTCAGACTGGATTGCCACTGACAGGACTGCTGCCAGGAGATGGAAAACAGGAAGTGTAAAGGCTGTCTAGCAACACGCATAGTAACAAAGGAAATGCGTATCTGGGTGCAGCAGTAGGATATTCCAGCTGTAGGCCAATATGTCTAGGCATACAGATAAAATTGTTCCATGGAAAATACATCTTCAGAGGTAGTGTGAGATTGAAACAGTAACACAAAACACAGACTCCTAGGTCTACTGCAGTCAGAGAGATCTCACCATTCGGGAGGGAGGACAATTCCTGACTGCTCTTCTGCTGTGGTGGGGACAACAGCACAGCTGGCTGGAAGATGTGAGCTGGAAAGCTTCTAGCAGGTGTCATATCACCTGAGGCACCTGGCCCTGGGCGAAACATGAAAGGAAGTTCTTCCTGTGGAAATTTCAGCCTATTTTCCCTATTGCCTGCATCAGTCCTGGGCTCAGAGTAGGTCAAATCAGGTTTTTCTAAAGAAAAAGACAAAGCCAGGATAAAAGTTAAACAAATGAACAAAACAAACAAACAAAGGAACAAAAATCACTTATAGTGATACAGCAATGCAGGAAAAAGATCAGTAACAACTCTTATGTTCAGATACCTGAAAAGACAAACTATAGCAGAGTATGTTCCACACACACTCCTACCCTTCTTCTGATGCCCAGGTGCAGAACTCTTTCACTCAAGCAAATTCTAGATCTTTCCTGGTCATAAGAGCAAGCACTCTTACACACAGCCTCACAATTTCAGGACAGTGGTATGAGATCTGTTTGCAGCTCATTCACAAGACTTACAAATATGTGACTTGAACAGGTATTTGAGCTGCATTTGGTAACATTCTCTTGAGAAAATTAGACTTATGCACTTGTCGTTGAGCCCCAAATTATAAATTTGATGGCAACAATGCTGTAGAAAACAATCCAAGGCTTTTTTGAGCTCTGCTGATCTTACTATCATTTAATTCAAATGAGACATCTCTTAAGCAAAAAAAAAAAAAAAAGTACTTATTCTTCTCTATTTAACTAAGGAAAGAAGATCTGAAAATTCTAGCGCTGCAGAATTTTTGAATGTGAAAAGTTTGGGTGTTAGGTTGGGGTTTTTTTTGAGGGGTGATTTTCTGACTGTTTGGATTTTATATTTTGGGGGATGAGTTTCTTTTGTTTGCTTTCACAAGGCCTAGATCAATCACAAAAAAAAAAAAAAAAAAAAAAAATCTGGTATGTGGCTTCTTCCCAAGAAGAAAATTCTTCCAGGAAGAAATTAGCTACAGAAAGATTCACAAAACCAACCTTTAACTATGGAATACAAGTAACTCTGAGAAATCTTGGGATTCACAAGAAGCCACTGACCTTGAGAGCAAAAGCAATGCATTTAAACAACTGACCAGGAAAAACAGCTGGGAGAAGACTCAATGGTGAAAGGTGGTTAAGAGTCCAAGATGAATCCTGTTCGTTGGTTTGGCCACCAATCTGCTGGCTCAGCTCAGCCTGTCTCCATGTCACACATCACTCAGCTGGTCACTCCCCTCTCACCCAGAGTCACAAACACCAAGTGAAGACTTGACTGGCTGGTTCTGGGCTACAGCTGCTGCTGTTTGGGCCAGCAGCGACCTCCAGTGTCTCATGGAAGAGCCGATCTCTGACTGTCAGGCTGCTCAGCAACAGGAAGCTGAGGTCCTGATTCTGTTTGATTTCCTTAGGTTTCTGGGTTTTTTTTAGAACCCTCAGAATAAAACTGACTTTGGAAGCCATCTTCATGGGGGAAAGCTACTCTCTACTCCTTTGTTCGTGCTCACAGCAGAACCCACAGCATGTGAATTTACAGAAGTGACATTCGTGCTCATGCAAGAGGTACTTGTGCAAGCAGACATCTATTAAATACCAGATTTTCCACTACAGGGATAAACTAACAGCTCCTCTTTCATCCCTCACACATTCATTGTACACACCTTGGCTGTTTTCTGGACCTTTGCTTGCAATTCCAAAATGTTTTGGACTTTGTTCTCTTTCAGGTTCTACCAAAGGGAGGCCTTTAAATGCTTCTGTGAGACACATCAGCTTTTGATCTGTTACTGTCATGTATTGCTGAAGCTTCTTCTAAAGGAGAGAAAAAAAAACATACACAGAATTACAGAAGTTTGTGTTCTACCAACATAAATTAGAAAATTATATACAAGCAGTCCTGGAAAAAATTTGGCCTTTAAATACTACTGTATGATTCTGCAGGATTCCAGTGAGAATTAAATATTATTGTCTCCATGTTTCTTATTTAGAAACGATTTGTTTTGCCTTTTCTTACTCATGACATCACTTCCTCTCTAAGGTTTCTTAATTGCACCATTCCCAAATGTAGCCATTGAACAAATCTACCTCTGCTGAAAACTAAAAAAAAGAAAATGTAGTTTTACATCTGCTCATTGCTGCAGTGGTATTAACAGTATAGAAGTGTGAAGGAAGATGCCTAAACTTTTAGATGGATAAAGTAAAGCCCAGTTTCACAGAACCAGCACTTTCTCAGGCTTTGAAGTTAAATAAAGATGAATGACTTTCCAAACATTTCTTACCCATATCTGCCACTGTAATTCTCAGACCCTTCATTCAATTTTATCATTTTCTTTCTGTTTATTGTTAAAATCCCCAGAACATGAGACAATGCATCTCAGCCCATATTTGCAGCAGAACTCAGAATTCTAACACATAATCCTGATGGGTAAGAAGCAAGGGGGGCTTAGTACCTGCATAGTGATGTTTTCTTCCCTTACTTGAAGAACTTCAGCAGTCAGAGCATCAATCAGTTCTCTGTGTTCATTCAACATCTCCTCCTGCTGCTGCCTCATCATCTCTTTCTCATGCAGCTGCATTTCAGTCTAAAGAGGAAGAAAAATTTGAAAACTTAACTATAAACCAATACAGACTCATATTTGAAAACAGGAATGAGTCATTATGAAATCATAATGTAGCAGCTTGTCCCACTATTGCTAAATTTCAATATTTTCATTACAAAATCAAATGGTCTGGCCTTGAGAACTGTCAGAGAACTTACTGTTTGTTCCTCCAGGACGCTGTAGGGAATCCTAGACATCCTTGTTCTTCTACCTTTACAGCTTTTACAGGATGTAACTAAAAGCATTTTCTCTCTGCACAGATGCATTTTCTTAAGCCACTGAATCTTCTTGCAGGAATCAAATAATTCCAGGTGTGCTGATGCTTGTCAGTATCCTGTGCTACTTGTGCCTAATCTTTAATTTCCCTAATTCATTAATGAAGACAAATTGGACTAAGTAAAGGAGAAGGTATTTGCTTTCTAATATTTTTCATCAGAGAGAAAAAGTTCTAGAGTGTTTCAAAAGTATGATGACCAAAGCTGTGGATGCAGCTCTGCATCCACATGAAATGGATGAATAAATGAATATTTTTGAGACTAACTCACAGATACTGTCACTAGACACAAAGACAGGCAGATGCACCTCCCTTAAGTACATGAGAGGCAAACCATCCATTTTCTGTTTCCCTTCCAGCTAGAAAGAACAGGTTTTTTTGTATTGATCCAAGAGAAGCATGCTGGCTCAGAAAATGGATTAAAAAGCCCTGTACCTGATTCTCTCTTTCCAGAAAACAGACAGCACAAAAGAAGCATTTTTACCCTGGTAGCAGTGATGAAGCTTCTGATGCCTTAGATCATCTGGATGAGCTACTGTATCTGCTAATCCTACACAGCACAAACCTAGTCTTGGAGGAAAAGTTTCCAAGCAGCTCTGTCTTACATTTATGCACAGGGAAAACATCAGGGTTAACATCCATTCCTATGCCCAGGTAGGATTTAGGTCTGAAAGAAGTATTTTCAACCCAGCCCACTGCCAGGTGTGGCCCTAAACACGTCAGCTTTAACACTGCTCCAGAGAGGGAGATTCAGGGAATATGCCCAAACAATTTTTATCATGCGAGTCTGGCAAAGAAACAACCTTCTCAAAAGAATGGGGGTGAGGAGGGAATGATTAATTCTAACATTTGGAAGGTGATCTAAAAACTAGTTTAGAAACCA
Organism: Chamaea fasciata; assembly: GCF_029207755.1. Lineage (NCBI taxonomy): Eukaryota > Metazoa > Chordata > Aves > Passeriformes > Sylviidae > Chamaea > Chamaea fasciata. Next base: position 26,084,287 of record NW_027094087.1, read on the forward strand.
AGTCAGATTTATCCATTTCCCTTTAAGAATTTCATATGGTATTTCAAACATTTCAGAAGTTTCTTTTCCTCATTTTCTCTTGCCTCTTCTGTTTTCACTACTTCCTTCTTATAGGTGTTGGTTTGTTAATCACTCAATAAAAACACTTTCATGGAAAATTCCTGAATTCAAGTTTCTCTTCCCACTTTTTTGATACAATTTTGAGAATAAATAAGGCAACATCCCTTATCGTAATCCTTCTGGTTTTCTGCAGCAAAACTGAAAGGAGAGAAAGGGAGTCTCTCTAAAAGCTTTGAAACCTCATGAAGACTTACTGACTGTTTAACTAAAATCAGGGGCTTTCTAAATATCCCTCACACAGTAGTTCTCTTAAAAAGCAAGGCCAGTTATAATTCAGGCATTGGAATTCTCCTAACTCTGCTGGCTAGGCAAGACAGATGGTGCACACAAGTGCTTGATTTATATCTGGCATCACAGGGACCAGGTTTTATGAAACACTCAAGACAAGCTGGGCTTCTTCCCAGCAAATTCTCAAATTCTAATTGTAATTGAACCTCCCTGAAAAGGAGAAAAGTCACTTTAGATTATGAATGCAGTATCTATCTCAAGCAAGCCTGAATACAATTAACCACATTATGCAGCTTGAGTTACTTTTTCATATTGCTACTTAAGAGTTTAGGTAGTAAATTTATGAGTGTGGCAGACAGTTCTGCAAGCAATAATCAACTTCTGGAAGGATGGAATGGTAACACAAGAAAAATTACGGGAGTAGCTTTGGAAGAAGTCTGAGGCTCAGGAATAACTCATTTCTGTAGAAAATTTAAAGACACTAACTGCAATTACATTCATAACACAAATTGGAATACTATTAAATTGATGTATTTCTAATAAACAGAAAAAAACTATTTCGTTCCACTGAAATTCTAAGATCCTTCCTTGTAACTACAAAAGAACCAAATTTAATTCCCTGCTTTAGTACTACAATTTTAACGAAGACCAAGCATAATTAACTTGTTTTAAAACATAAGACTTTCTCAGCTGAAGTCCATCTTCTGATGGCAGTTGCTTTTCACTCTTGGATTATTTACTATTTGCTTCTAGGACTTAATCAAAGTAAACTCTTCCATGCAGATTAAATACAGAGTAATAGAAAGATTAAGTTATTATACATCTGGTAAGAAAAAAAAATAGAATTTTAAAATAACATGGGCTTCCCCCTTTCAATTATTATACACTCTGAAAAGGAACCAAAAGAAGACAGTTCCACATTCATTAGAGATCTATCACCTTTGCTATGAAATAGAGCATTAGCATTTAGATAATATACTCTGCTGCACCTATTAGAGTGCAGGAACTGTCATAATCTGGTTTAAAATGTCACTTGGATCAAATGAATCTGTGAGGCACTGCTGCCTCTTGATAGCTCTGAGATACAGATGAACTAGAAAACACTTTTTTTTTCCCCTTTTCTTTTTTAAAAAAAGCTTCTATGTGGCACACAAGTGGTCTTCTTTATGGAATTCCATTAATTCCCAGCTGTGCACTGCTACAGTGAGCACTTCAGGTCATTCTTGCTTCAGGTAAGGCTTTTGTTATGGACAGTAAAAGAGGACTAAAGAACCCCTCAAAGAAAATAGGGGATTTGGGTCTACTACTCTGGTGACAACAGCATCACCTTTGGGAGGCAAAGGAAGAAAATGAATGTGTAAAAAATGCTGTTACTACCTTGCTACAACTCTTGAGTATATGCAAATAACAAATTTAAAGTTATTTCAATTGGTGTTTTCTGCTCTTAGACACTGAGAGACTTTCACTGCAGTCAACTCCTCAATTTGCACTAGGGAATACCAATTCCTAACAGACCAGATCCCAACAAACCAAAAGTTTTAACTCCTAACTGCATGCAAACCTAGTAATAAGCAATGATAATCAGAGTTCAGTGTAAAGTGACTAGAAGCCAGAAAAGACCAAAGTTCACATCTGTAAAACAACTTTACACCCTTTATCATCCACTCTGTGGGAGCAGTTCCAAGCCTCACCTCTCTGAGGTAGCGCATCAAACGACAGAGCGCATTCACCAGTGACAGAGTGAACCCAGACAGGCCCTCACTCCACTCTTTTCTCTGCACCTCACGGCCTGTACATCGCTCATATTCCTCCAGCTCATGCTCTACTTCCTGGATCATGTGGTTGAGAACATCTAGGCTGGGTTTGTTGTCTCTCTGAAGGTCAGTCTGGATTAAATTAGCTGGAGAATCGCCTCTCTTCTGTTTTGCAGAATTCTGAGCAGCTTGCTTTCTTTTCACTGAGGGGGAAGGAAAAAAGGGTCATTGTAATTTCAGCCTGTAGAGAGATCTCTGCAGTACCAATGAAATTGCATTGTTTATTGAAATAAATCAAAGGAAACGCCCTCTCTTGCCACAAGATGAAACAGACCATCAAAGAATGTCCCCATGTCATTTCAGCTATTTTCAGATCCTCAAAAACCACATTTTTTGCTGCCACAGTACTACCTCTCAAGCACAACTGTTTGGTGCTTTTATCTTGGATACACCTGATTATACTTTTCTCCTTTCCAGCTAAATACATGGAAATAGATGGCTAATGAAAGACATCAGCTGCTTTCTCATACTCAGTAAGCAACTCTCATGTTACAGCTTGTAACTGATATCAGTCCCCTCACACAAATGTCTAGAATATGGGGACTGAAAAGCATCCTTAATCTGGGCAGCACTGAACACAAAGCTGGACAAAAACTAGAAAAGTCCTGCACAGGAGAGAACTCCATGTTCAGCAAGGTAATGGGCAGCATCAAAGGGCCATTTTATGGTTCCCATATTCCTGTGGACTTGGCTTTGCCAATGAATTTGCAGAACTCAGGGGAAATACACTAGACAAGGAGCTGTGGAACATCCAGCCTTAGATATGCTCAAGACTCAAGAAACCCCTCATCAAACTTTGTTATTAGCCCTGCAATGACTTCCAAAGATCCCTTCCAACCCACATTTCCTTACAACATTAAGGACCTCGGACAAAGGGTATTTTATTTGTGAAAGTACTAAACTCTTTGCTGCAATTTGCTTTTGTTTCCTTGAATTTGGATTCAGCACTTGTCTCACACTGTCGCTGGAGTCTAGAGACTCTTCATCTTCATTCTGAAGTCTTGAATGGGTTCTCTTGATTACACTGGTAGCATTGAGAGCTGATTTAAACACAAAACAAACCAAAAAAAGCACATATGAAATATTTCAGTCGTGTTCATAATAGTAATAAGTTCTAGAGTAATTTTATGATAACGGCTGGCTTTTTAGTCTGGAAATACATCTGAGCCAAATTAGCATACATTTCTGTCTCTTGCTCCCACCCAGGAAAAGGAGCCTATGAACAGCCCAACAACCTTGCTGTCACTTGGCAAATCCCACCTGACTGATCCAATGAAGGAGAAAGAGCTGTTGGAGTCCAAGGCACATTTGGTTCCTGTGAAAAGGTGTTTTTTCTCATATCCTTTTCAGCCCACAACTGAGAATTCACCAAGGAATCTTCTTCTCTCAACAACCGAAGAAGCCTACATTCAGAACAAGAATAACAGTGAATTGCAACAGGACAATGGCATGATTCCAGATTATCTGTCTTGACAGAGTTCCTAAAATTATCTGCAATTGCTCAGGTGAGTTCCCATCTCACTTTCATTCCCAGTCTCAATGTTACAGCAAGGCCTTTCCCTGGAATTCTGAGATCAGGAAAGGAGGGCAAAGGGAAACAGAAGAACTAACTTAACTATACTCATTCAACACCCTTTTTAAACTCCATCTGTTCCCAGTGTCAAGCAGGTGGAAACCTGGATGGATATATTTGTACTGACCTGTGAGAATTGATAGTGGATTTGAAACCCAAAACATCATGGTGTCCATCTTCTGATAATGCTTCCTCCTCTTCCTCATTAAGAGCCTTTTCAGGAGACAACAGAGAAAACAAAACAGAATTCAGAACAAGTTAAGAGACCAAATTTATGGAATTGTTTCAAGAAAAAAAACCCCAAACCCACATCACTTTGCAGGAAGGTCTGGGGGACTTTAGTACCTAAGAAATACTGATACTGACAATTGTCTCTGAAAATAACAGAGCAAGTGACTAATAATCAGTATTTCTTTGTATGATTTATATTAAGTATGAAAACCCATGCAAACTAGAGGATAAAATAAAAGCTGCTAAGGCTGTACCAAAACAGAGATACAGCAGGTAAAATATGGAAAAGCAACCTGAATCCATAGCATTTGTAGAATTTCAGTCATTGGACATTACAAGCTAAACAACTTCATAATGAGACCAGCAAAATTACACTTATAATCTGTGTGTAAAATGCAACCAGAACAAATACAATCCTATGTACTACACTTATAGCTAAATACAAACAACCAAATTTGGAATTAGGGTTCCTCAAACTACCAGGATTCTGAGCTGCTGGGTAGGTTTCACCAGATAGCCTTTAACTGTGATTTCCTAGTTCCTAACAACTCACAGAAGCTTGTCAGACAATCAATACATGCTTCTTTAAAAAAATTCAGCTTATCCTGCAGCAGGTATCCAGTGACACAGCTTACAAAGGTGCTGCAGTTCACTCCTCATATTAAATAAACTGAAAAACAAATGCCACACCAAAATATCTAACAGAGAAGTACCACAACTCAAATTACAGGTATTTTTGCAAGACGGTAGGAAATGGGAGTAGAGAACCATGGGAATATGACACCATCACTTTTGCTCCCAACCCGCATGTTTGGTCTTCATCAGAGGGAAGTTTTCTGGGAGCATCACATGCCTGTTCTCAAACCCCTGTGAAGCATTCCTGGTACAACATGTCATTAAAAGAAAACAGAGCACCAAGGCAAACTAAATTAAACTTTAAACAATTTAAAAATTGTTTACAACAAATCTGAATAAATGTAAAATAATGTGAAATATTAAAAGCTAAACTTGTAGGAGTCATCAAGGTTGTGCAGTGAACTGGGATACAAATGGCTGTGTCCCCATATATGCAGACATAACTGGTAAATCAGAGACATATTCTGAAATGCAGCAAGTAGTTAAGTGACACAGAAGTTCTTCTCTTAGACTGTAATCACACTGCACTCTTCCTGAGAATTCCAGAATTTAAAAGGGAGGGTATGTTAATATAAGAGAGCTTCCACAAGATATAATGATGTTTGTTTCTCACATCTGAGGGTGAAATCAAAACATCACGATTCCCAGAGTCTCACAAAAGAAACTCACCTCTGTTTAACCCTGTCTTCTATGAATGTTATCAATAAAAACTTGGAAACTCTTATCTTTGAATAGTCTTATTTTGTGCAAACAAAAGCCACAGGACATGCATGCATGGAACAAAATATACATTACCTGGGAATCCATGACAGATTCACTAAGGATGGAAAGCTGACTGGGAGGATGACTTTTTTTTACAATGGGTCCTTGAGATGATTCTAGGTCACAGTTAGGAGCCATTGTTACATTAGGAAATCCTATGGGAATTAAACAACAGAGGGCTTGGTCCATACTTATGTTGCAGCACTTTGTACTGAAAATCAAGCTCCTGTACTCCACCAAAAAAAAGGGTCACAGGAATGTCACTTTAAACAACAACCAAAGACCAACCATAGGGTTAATTTAATACACTGAGCCACATAGCCAGCTTTTGTCCTTCCCACCTGCATAAACACACTTGTGCAGAAGCAGCTTGCAGGATCAAACTAGGAACAAAAGAGAATGGCAGCCTAAGGAGAAAACCCCCTAGGTTTAAGATTTCATATACAGACAGCCAACCCTGCCTTCCAGCAGCACAAGGATCCACAAGCCAAATTAAGAAAAGGAAAAGCCTCGTTCAGGAATTGCTGATCTATCTTCACCCATATCTAAGAGCAAAGAGTCAGCCCATGCAGCAATGACAATCAGAACTATTGCAGTAGCTCAAACTGCTGCTCTGCACAGGCCAGTAGCTTGGCTGTGAAATGGTGAGCACGAGGTGTTTCAGAGCACTTGATGTGAAATTCCACAGTGGACCAATACAGGAATAACCAGCCATCACTCACTCTCCCCAGATGTGGGTGGTGATAACCTCACCTGTGTTTCATCCAACATGAACAGGATCAGATCAATCATACTGTGTTAGACAATGAGATGAAAGCAGTTAAAAAGATTGCTTTGCAAAGCAAGAGTATTCATGGAAAGCAAGAAGATAATCTTACATGTGCTACCACATACAGATGAGATGTTCTACCTGTTCGAGTGCGAGGAGCATCCCCGAGCAAGTCTTTTGCCATAGCCATAACCTGACCAGATTGCTCCAACACATCTTGCAAATGGTACTGATCAGACAGTATCTGAAATTACAGTGTATAAAGAAACTTTACACTGAGCAGACTGATTCTTTCCTTTTTTTTTTCCTCTTATTGTTCCTGAAAACAGTTACTAAGAGAATGTTTGCAAAGTTAGTATTGTGCAATTAGATCCTAAGTAAGATAGAACACCATACTTCATTCTGAGTAACCAGAATTCACACTCTTTTTTGGAAAAATCAAACACTTATTACTTCTTAGGCCCCCATCAGCACTGACTCCTTAGAACAAATCCATTCAGTCCCTCTCCTCCTCCCAGCCTGACACAAGAAGCTAGGTATTTATGACATGCTCATCAAAACACATCTAGCAATTAAAAAAAAAAAAATCCTCAAATCATTTGATCTCAATGTTAAGTCACAGAACACTTACCTACATCTGACACACAAAACACGTACTATTTGATGAGATTCAAACCAATTCAAGCAGGTTTGTTTCACTCAGTCTTGCCTCCTGAAAATCCTACCTAAAATTAAGCCACATACCACCAAAAGTTCCAGCAGAGGTAAACACAGCTCTGACTACATCTGGCACCAGAAGACATTTTGGGAATCTCCAGAAGATACAGCTTCTGCATTCAAATTCTCTCTCCCAAAGTCTCTCTAGTATTTGAAGTCCATCACAAGAGGCACCTTCTAAGCAAGGATATCTTGGAGTGCAAATCAAGAGGCATACAGCTACCATCAGCCAAATGGAGCTGACTAGGGATGGGGCTTGTCAGACAATTGAAACACAATTTAAAGCAGAACACGATTTAAAGCTGCTCACTGACTCCTGGCTTCATTCAAAAAGCTGGAAATTGAAAATTAGTAAAATTATATCCCACAACCTGGGGAGAAGTTCTTAAACTCCTGAAAGGAGATATGTAAGTGACCTCCACTCGATCATGGTTCATTAAATTGACCCAGAGACTGAGTACTTTAGAAGACGTCCCAGGAAAGGCTCATGTATGCCTTCCTACTCAAAATTTGAAAACTGACTGACAATTTTTGCTCCTCCAGGAATATCAAACTGTTTTGAAATGGTTCCACAGTACTATGTGCTGTTATCTCCACAGAGCTCTTTTCCATGTCATTGGTAAGTTTGCTGGCTTACATTTAGCCTCATACAAAAAATTCTAGGCAATGGCATTTCACTTGTTTCTCCACAACCCCCTATTTCATTACATGCTTTGTTATATCACAAAGTATCCCTACATATCTGAGTTTCCATGTTTTTCTAGTCTTTTGAGCTTGCATTACACTGCAGTAAATTAAACTTCTCATAATTTAGCAAATGAGTGAATATTCATCTTTCAAGCCCTTCACAGATCTCCTCCTCCAGACCACTATTCAATTTTCACATCTGATACAAACTAAATCTAGTCTTTCCATTTAGCCAGCTGACAGCAAAAACAATGCAGGTTTTTAGATAGTTATTACACCAGATTGGCAGAAGGAAAAAAAAAATGAAAAAAGAAAAAAAGGTTATATGGCTCATTTCCAGAACATAATTAAAATTAGAGTGATGTGTATAATCAGACAAAAATTATCCTGATTAGTTTGTTTTTACCCTCCTCACTAGATCTTTTTGGCATCAGCAGGTTCCTAAGCTCTACCCTCCTGCTGAACACATTAGGAACATTTTTAGAGCATTGCTCCCAAGGTAGATTAGTTCACATTTGCTTGTGATGAAAGGAAGAAGTGATATCATCCTGTAACCCCTTTAGGCCCATTTACATGCCCTGAACAAATTCAGTGAGCAGTGCTTTGTCTCAGGTTAGTATCACCTATGAATTTCATTAAAAATCACCTTCCCTCCTGTTTCAGATTGTTATCAAAGCAAAATAAACTGGACTCATGCTAAAATCTCTCCACTACAATAATCCATTTACCTCTACTCTTTGGTGCAATGCACTAAATTATTATTATTTTTAAAATAAGTTGTTACAGGACCAATAAGTGTGGAACCTACACATTCACAGCCCTAAGTCTCCGAGTGAACTCATTATCTTTCCATTCAGATTTTCAGGCAGACAAATCCCCAAAATACTAAAATTTTATAATGCCTTTCTGTTCAACACACAACTACATGAGAAACAACACTAATAGCAGCACCTTCTTAGCTTTTGTCTCTGAGTCTTTTGCAGTTGAGCAGGATTCAAGAGGCTTGGAAAGTTGCACTCACAGCACTAAAAGGAAAAGATCACCACGGTAACAGAGACAAGGAAACAATTCTCAGTGGCTGTGCTCTGCTGGGAGACACAGGGTCTCCACAGTTACTCTGAACAACAGGACCTGGCAACTAACAAGATTTAAGTTAGGGAGAGGTGAAAATGGTAACTCTATCTATTTTGTTTTTCTCTACACTCAAGAGTGATTGAAACAGCAACAGCCAGATCTGTTTCATCTTGCCAGGCATCATTTCCTTTTGTCTTCCTTTTCACTGATTCAAAAGTAGACACAGAGTAAACTGAATGAAGTAATCTCTTAACTATAAAAAGGGAAAAGCACTCAGGAGGAATTGAGATTTGTGCATTTTCATTAGAAACAGCAACAAATATAGAAGACTGTTTCCTAAACATGAGTTTCACATCTGCAAAAGAATTAAGTCACGTAACAGGTAGCCCAGCCAAATCTTAGGAAAGATGTTCTAATCCACCTTTTGTGACACGTAACTTATTTCTGCATTAAAGTATTATTGAAACTAGGCTGCAGTAGAGAAAGTCATGTAGAGGTTCTCAGTGTTTTTTGAATACTCTGCTGAAATATGCTTGGTAGAAAAGTACCAAAGTAACAGAAGTCCAAGTCTGAGGCTTGATTAGCAAAATATCCACTACACAAAAATTTTACTGATTGCAGAGAAACAGGGGTCAAAGAGAAAACTAGGTGGTGTTCTTCAATTCTAATTACTTCCATTTGTCTATGCTTGAATGTTCTCAGAGATCAGAAAGAGACTCCTGAAAAATTACAAAAGACAAACAACGAAGTTTGTGATGGTTAGTCCACTGCATATTTACAGAACTACTAGATCATGTTTATTTTAACTGTTAAGTGAACACTGTTCATCATCATTCTTTACCGGCATGAACAAATCTCAGTCTGTTGGAGCACAGAAGTCTGAAAGCTAATTTTCAAATTAGTTTTCATAACACATGGCAAGGAGTGATCTGCCATGTGAAAAAGGAGATCTACCACCACTTTTCAGTGACAGTTACTCTCTCTGTTAACTAGGCTTAGGTTTACTGCTACAGTTCAATATTCAAAATCAAATTCAATAATATACTTACAGTCAGAGTGCTTTAGAATGCTGAGAGAACAAGCTTTTTTCAGTCCTCAGATGACAAGCTTCTCAGCCATAGCTCATCAATCTTTGTTGTGTCAATTTTCCTCCCTTAAACAACTTCTTGCCTCACCCTTTAGCCTCCTTGACACTGCACATTCTCTGTTTAAATAAGCTGTGTCCCACCCTGATAGAGAAATGTTCATGTTTGCATCAAAGAAAAATGCTAGACATGAGGAAGAAAAGGCAAGCTGGCAATAAGAACCCAAAGAATACACATACTTTTTACAACAGTTGAACTCTGCAAACAGTTCCTGTTCAGATGAAAAGAGGAATGCAGAATTACAGAGGGCATAGCCAGGCAACCTGGGTCAAATGTGCAATTGTATGTAACAGCTGGTTTGTCAGACAGACTACTCCAATCACTGCATGGCACACAGCACACAGAGCAAATGCACACATGAAATCAAGTTATCCAACAAGAGGAGCAACTGTGGCTTCCATGTGCAAGAGCAGTTTTCCAGAAGTGCTGCAGATCACCTGCAGCAGGCTGCAAGTGCAAATTTAGCTCTCACCTCACGCATCAGAGCTAATTTCCTTTTCTCCAAGGAATCTGCACCCAGCTGCTTTTGCTTCTTCCATTTTCTGTTCAGTGCTTTCTCTTGGAGTTCCAGATGTGCCAGCGCTTTGTTTTTTGATTTGTGTATTTCACGGCGACGGAGCTACGGAAACATAAAAGAAATCATTTCAAAAAATCAATCTTAAGCAAAATTTGCAGGGCAAAGCTAACGAGCTCTTCTTGATTTTATCGTTCGAGCACTGAAAATTATTTATGTTAACTTCACAGTAGTGCCAATGACAGCCTCATAAACATCCACAAGTGTAAAATGCCATCAGTACCTGCCAAATCTAAAGCAGCTCCAAAGGTGAATGGGGAAAGTCTCAGTTTCTGTCTGCCCTACACCACTGACTCAGCAAGAGTTTTCTCAGCTGTGAATGGAGGCAAAAACCCAAACACTAGCACCTGGAAAGTGCATAAAAAGATAATAATGCATTTTCCTGATTTAACATTGCCAGGCACCAGACATCATGTCTCCCTTCTTCTAACAATTAGATAATATATAAAAAATATAGTTTACATATAAATTAAAGAAATTAAATGTGTGAGGTGCTTGCTAAAGTCCCTAGAAGCTATCGAGCCAAACATTGTAGAATCAAGTCTTTCTCTGCTACTGTGACCATCTGCCTGATAAACCTGTCAAAACTTATAATAGCTCGTATTGCCTCTTCCATACTGGTAATAAGTGCTATCAAGAAAGTGTAAATACATATTTAAATACATGTAAATACACATGATCTGTTTATTGCAAAGAATTCACATACTTTGCAAAGTACACGAAAAGTATATTGCACAGTGTATCTGCAGAGTACCTGCACAGTATAGCGCAAAGTATGTGAATTCTCTGCAATAAGCAGATCATTCAATATAAAAAACTTGTGTTAAACTGTCTAAATAAAAATTGAGTATTTTCAGAATTAGAGAGGCTCCTCAGATAGAGCACATCTTTCAGTCCTTCCCAGCAGAGAGAGGACCTTCAACTAATCCACTGACCTTTCCTGTATTTACATTTTCATGCGTTTATGACAGAACGCAATTTAACGAAATAAAAAATGCAGCTACTGCTTCCCAGTGGGAACAAGAAACTGAAAAACAGCAACTACCAGACCTGGGGATGCTCGATATCATAAACAAAAAAACTAGCACTAAAAAGCCAACATGTTCAGAAGCTTGAAAGAGAGATTAAACATGGGCAGAAAATATCCCCGTAAGCATGGTAAGCACTTTTTATGTCAGACAACCAGCTAAATGTCCTTGCCACAGGCACAGAGCAGTGACTGCTATTAAACTTACAATATCCTCAGGAGTTGCACGGTGCACTGTCAAATCATGGACGGTACTCTGCAAACAGGAACCAGGGAACACGTCAAAAGTCATAACTGAGAGCAAACTTTTTTTTTTTTAAACTTAAAAATAAAACAAACAACCAAACAACTTTTAAACTGCAGTATAATTAGCCTAACACTGTACTGCTGTGCACTTTTGTGGCGCTGCAGAACGTTCCACCCTCGGCCAGGCAGCCACCAGAAACGACACCTCCAGCAAACCTGAGCGCCCTCTCTCCCCGGGGGAGGCGGCAGGCCTGGCCTCCCCCAGGGCCAAGGCAACCAGAGGGGCCGTGTCCCCTCGCACACGGGGTGTCTGCCCGCCCGAACCCACACGCATCCCGGGGCTTTCCAGGGCACAGCCCCTCGGAGGGCCGTGGCTCCCCCAGCCGTGCGCACGGAGGCTCCCGGGCCTTTTTCCCAGCGGAGGCCGCCCGGCAGCGGGGAGCACTTACATCCCAATCCCGCCTGGCCGCCGCCGCCGCCTTTCTGGGGCCCTTCCTGGCGGCGGTGCGGGGCCGCGGCCCGCGGAGCAGCGACATCGCGGCCGCAGGAAGGGGCGGGAGCGACGCCGCCGCCGGGACCGGTTTTGCTCGGCCCGCCCTGAGGGCGGGGGCGGAGCGCGGCCTCCTCCACCCGCCTCCTCCTCGTCCTCCTCCTCCTCGTCCTCCTCCAACCGCCTTTCCCGCACGGAATGGCAACGCGGCTTCTGCGCCCCACGGGCTTTCAGTGAGGGCGCAGCCTCTGCCCCCGCCCTCCCTCAGGGCTGCCGGGGACACCCCCCCAGCGCCCCCTGCCATAGAGCCGTGCCTTGGCCGCTCCCCCGGAGCTGCTCCCTGCCTTCTCACTCGTCCTCCATCTCACCTCGCCTTAATTTTTCTGCCCGTTCACTTCGCTGTTTTCCCTCCTCGCTGTAAATACCCTCCAAAGGCATCTCTCAGCGTCCCTCTGAGAAAGCCTTGGAAATTTCCCCGTGCGAAAATGTATTTCAGATGCTGTTACAGGTGGTTCAGAGCAGAATGTCACGCAAACCATGAAATTAAGGTGATTCGAAATTAAGGAGTGACCCTTGTTTAAATCGAGCAAACAGATCTCGTTAGCCGTGCCACCGAGGAAGGGTGTACCTCTGCAGCCACAAGGAATTTCGTAAAGCAGCTGGTGGTTCTGAAATGAGTCATTTGGCTTACACGTGGGTGCAATATATTCCTTACAGATTTACCCCAGAATACGCCACAGATCCTCCACTTCCCTGCCACACAGGTGAAGACATGATGTAATTACTCCAAAAGGTTACATTAACATTTTGTTAACATTTTGTCGTACAGTGTGAGCATAATATTTTGTCTGTGGGAGCTGGAAAGTGAAGGCATAAGGTTTATCAGCTTTTCATTCAAAACTTTTTTTCATTTCACCAAGGTTTCCTGGTGCTTAGGGTCGCCATCAATGTAATTCTGACTTTATCAGCATCACTGTAAAATGATTCATGCAGATGGTAATGGTGGATGTATTGAGGGAAGGAATTGTTCTGCATGTGATACAAGGAGAAGATGGAAATCACGAGGGGAGAAAAAAGCATTAGAGAAATACTTTCAGCAATTGCCTCTAATGAAGTGCTGGAAATGTGGAGGTTACACCCCGACTTCAGTTTCCATCTAGACACTCAACATAGGTGCCATATGCACCACATGCAAGTGATCATCAGAGTTTAGCCTGTGGGAAGAGAAATCCATGCGAAGCAATTCATTAGTCTGTGTTGGTCTGAAAATTTGGAAGACAAACGTATAAGTCAAGGGCACATCTGGAATTCTCTCTTACCATGACTTTAAATTGTCTTGAAGAACAAAGCCTACTGAAGAAAAAAAGCAATAAAGGCCTATTTGCGTCATTACATCGTCTATTTTGAAACCTCTCAAAGCTCTCTGCAATTATTAATTACAATCAAATATAAATGTTAAATGCCTAATACAACAAAATATGACACAAGCCAGAGACAATTCTCATTCAAGCAGCATATTCTTTGCCCACCTGTAAAAAAAAGTCAGAGCAGGTTCTCTCAGACATCTTTAGAGCCTATCTACATTTCACTTCTCATTATTCTTCACACTGCATTTTCAGCAGTCTGAAAATGTGGCATTATCTCTGCAGAAGCCAGCTGAGCATCTACAGCATTTATTAACTTGTAGAGGAGCTTACATAAGACAGAGATAACATATGCAAACAGTAATTTTAAATCATCAGGTTTCCAAACAATTTGGTTTGTTATACATTTATACTATGTCCCTTTCTAAGTTAGTATGATTCAGGGAATTCCTTTGTAATATCCTCTATCCTGGATATCTTTGCAGCCATGGTTACCAGGGGAAATGTAGTTTCTTTGCTGGTTTGGGTTTTGGGTGTTTTTTGTTGCTTTGTTCCCAATAGGGATGAGATTTTCTGCTTTTGTGCTATAGAGGAAAAAAAAAATCAACAAAAAACTCAAACCCACAGTTTTGTGAGCATCTCATCCAGCACAGTTCCTCCTTCCCTTGAGACACTCACAATCCTGGGTTTTATGTATACTGGAAAAATGGGTCCTTTTGCAAAATACATGCCCTCCACACAGCCAGAGACAAGGACCCCAAGAGCATCATTCCCTTTTCTGGACGTTTGGCACCCTGGGCTCATGGGCACAATGGAAACAGCACAACTGAGAGCTGGCCCCCTTCCCTCCAGTGACTTTGGCATCAGGGCTGTGGGGGGGCTTCAGCGAGGGCTCTCCTCCCCCTCACGAGGCAGCTGCATTGCAGGCGAGGCTCTGGTCCTTGGCTCTGCCTGAACTGCAGCTACAGCTGTGGGGCAGCCCTGTCTGTATCCCTTTGGCCTGGACCTGCTGGCCAGCTTCCTGCCCACACCTCAGAACTGCCTCACTGCTGGGGACTTGCCTGCTGCTGATGGCACTTGTGCCTGTCCCTGACTGCCATCACCAGACCTGAGTCACTAACTTATGTTGACCTCAGACTTACCCCATTGCTACTGACTTGTCCACCAATCTGGACTCTGTTGATTCCACAAGCCTGTCCTGCTTGTCTTGCTCAGATCCCGTGGGATGGGGCCCTGGCTGGTGAAATCCCTGCTCTGCCCCTCTTTTCCCTCTCTGTGTTGTGGCATTCAGACTCCTGTCCTTTAGGCATCTGGCCCGTGCTAGCTCCTGATGCCAGAGTACTGTGGCACATACGAGAAAAGATCACTTCCATTGACTCAGACCCATGGTGTACATGGATGAGAATACTGTCTCTTAGAGGGATTGGTTCTTTCTTCCAAAGTACATGCTGCCCTTCAAGAACAAGATCCAGGTGTCATGAAAAGGGAAAATGGCCTACTCATCTTTATCAAAGGGGTCTGAGTGAAGTGTTATAAGTCAGCCAACCTCCATTTGTTATCTGGAAAAGTAATGAAACAAGCTGTTGAGCAATCAGTGTGCAAGCAACTAAATAACAGTAAAGTGATGAACAGCAGGCACTCTGCATTTGTCCAGAACAAATAATGTCAAACTAACCTTATTTATTTCTTTGCCAAGATAACTGACTTAGTAAGTGCTGAAAGGAATAGGTGAAACGTGTTTTGACTTTGTAGGGCTCTTGACATTGTCTTGAACACCACTCTCATAAAGGCAAATTGTTCTCAGATGGTATTAACATGAGACGAGTGTGTGATTTAAAAGCACTTCCCAAAGTGGTGCAGTGGATATTTTCCTGTCAAGAGGAAGGTATATCAAATGAAGAGACCTGATCGGTCTGCTAGAATTGTTTACTTTCATTAGCAACTTGAATGGTGCAGTTGATCTTTGACTTCAAACTTCTGCAAGTAACACCAAGTCAGGCAGTACCACACCCTGGAGGAAAAGATTTGAACAAAGGTTTATCATCGCTAAATCACAGAAAGAGCCTCAAAATAGTGAGATGAAATTAAGATAAGAACAATGTACGACACTTAGAAAACTTGAATTCTCACATTAAAAATGAGGGAAGATGTGTAGTCCTTGGTAAGATACCATAATGTACATCTAATCAGGGAAAGCACTTTAAGAATAACATAACTCGGCATTGAAAAATGTGGACTATATCAAGAGCCACTTTTTTGCCATGAAACCAACACAACTAGAGCGGGACAGTGCACTGATATCCCAATCTGAAATATGCATGACACCAAATGACACAAAAATTATTTGCAGCTGCCTTGGTTTGCAGAACACCATCTTTGTGCCATCAGTCACATTGCTCTGAGGAACCAGGCATGGCCCTTGCCTGCTTTACCTCCTCCTGTTGCCTGAAGTCTCCTCTCTGGGAGAAGATGGGTTTCCTAGTGTCCTCCCTCCAGCACATGCTAGAGGGCTGCTGGCCCTGGCAGAGGGATCTGTGCATCTGCAGAGAGCAGGAGGTGAGAAGGTGCTGTAGGGTTCAGGAGCCTTGGACTCTACAGCGTAGAGAGGGGAAGCCACAAGTGTCCCAGTGCTGCCACTGTTTGAAGCCCCCCAGGACAGGTCATACCATGTCCTGTTAAGAGGCAGGACAGAGTCATAAAGTCTCCTGGTCTGCAGTGCATGATATTCCAGGCTGAAAGGCAAAAATCTTAGTCTTGGATTTTCCATCTTCCACCAGATTGCAAGTGGTTTATTGTACCCTTAATGGTGCTTCTTGGGACTCTGACAAAAGGCAGGGTGATGTGAATGAACCCTGCTTCAAGATGAACAGAACTGTCTGACAATTGTTTTTTCTCTTGGCAGAAATCACACCAGGGCCTGGAGATCAAAATGGCAGCATAAGACATGCTGGCTCGTTTTGCTGAGCTTTGCAACTTTTCCTCCAAAGACAACAAGTGATCCCCCAAGAAATCTCTCAGTCTTGAAAACAAAATCCACAACTTGTGGAAAGCTTCTGGGGTCAGAGTCACTGCATTTGGAGACTGCAGACTGACTTTTTAAAACTGTGGCTCCTGAAAGTTTATCCGCAGCCTGAAAAACCCTTCTGAGTGCTTTAGAAGTAACACTCTATTTCCTCTGACTTAAGAGTGCATCCCTACCCCATGGGATCTGACACAGAAGACCATAGGAGGGTAAACCGTGAGAGAGAGAGATCCCTTGCCTTTTCACAGCCCAACAGTATCGCTCTCATCTTGCTGAAAAGGTTGAGAGCATCACAGTATGGTTTGTAGCCAGTTCCATGAATGAAGCAAAGAAGAGATGCACCAAACCATTTTCAGATTAATTAAATTACATTTGCTGCTGCCTTTCGCACCTTTAGGCTAAAGGACGAGAGAATTTATCCCAAACTTATGAGAAGCCAAAAATAAAGGTTAGGGAGCGCCCCATACATGACTGCAGGTGCGAGCTGCAGCTCCAGCAAGCCGGCACAATATGGAGCGAGGACGCCCCTAACGCGGTGGGCAGGTAGTGTTGAAGGTCTGCAGGTGCTGATCCCCACGTGCCTGACAATGCCAGCGTGTCCCTGCGCTCACGGCACGGCTCCCCACGGGAAAAACTTCCTGACAATCGGCTGCTAAACCGGGCTCAGAATTTGGGGCCGGTCACGGAGAGGAGACCCTCCTCCCCTGGGCTGGGCAGCCCGCCGGCCGGCCTCCCTTCCCCTCCCCTCCCCGCCCCGCCGGCCGGCGGAGGGTCCTTGCCCGGGGAAAGTTGCTCGGCGTCCCCGGGCGAGGGGCGGGGGTGTGCGGCGCTCCCCCCCGCCGCCTCTCGTCCGTGTCGCCGAGCTATTTATTTAAATCGCAGAGAAGGCGCCTCGCCGCCCGCCCTGCCGGGGACGCGCGGTCCGGGTGCCCCGCGGGGTCGGCAGGAAGGAGCCCATGGCCGGGAGGGCAGCGCCGGCCGCCGGGGCTCTGCTCTGCGCGCTGCTCTGGGCGGCAGCGGCGGCAGCGGGGGGCGGCCCCGGGGACAACCCCGCTCCCGGCGCCTTCGGCCACGTCTACCGGGGCGCCGTGAACATCAGCGCCGAGCGGGTCTACGCCTTCGCCTACCGCAGCGAGCCCGGGCAGGTAGGAGCGAGCCCCGGAGCGCCAGGTTCCCCGCGGCGAGGCGAGCACCGTGGCCCCCTCGCCCTCTCGGGTCCGGGAGTGTGTGCCAGGGAGGTGCCGGCGCCGCAGCGGCTCCGCCGCTGTGCGGGAGCGGGCCGGGCTCTCCGTCTGTCCTGCCCGCATCCTCCCGGCGCCGCGGTGGTCGGGAGCCGCAGTGCACCTGCGGGATCTTTCCACCTTCCCTGGCGCGGACGGGGCTCCCCGGGGCTGCAGGCTGGGAGGGTGCCGGTGTCCCAGGAGCTGCGGGCTAGGAAGGTGGTTTGGTACCCCCCCACTCCCAGAGGGGATATCCAGCGATTCTAGCAGCAGAATGCGTTTAAAGTCTTGAAGGGAGTCGTGAGGGTAACAGTACTACATTTAAAATGATTTTAAGACAACAAGACAAAACCCACAAAAAAAGCCAAGACACTAAAGAAAAAAAAAAAAAAAGAAAAGACTATGTGTACACTTCATAAGCCTTCTTAAATGCCGTTTCCCCCACTGTGCGTTTCCTTAGGATTAGGGTGCTCTCCTCGGTAGCCCGGGAGGTGAGGCAGGGCTGTACAGGTGAGGTTTGTCATGAGGAGGCTGCAGGGCAGTGTGGCCAGGGCCATCCATGGCTGTTTGATGGTGGAAAGAAACCTATCATTTATGTATACCCAGTTATTGTGGGTTCCCCCCTCCTCACTTTTTGTTCCTTATTTATCTCATGTGGCTGAGTGGTACCTTGGAAACTCTGCCCCCGTTGTTTGGATTGGGGTTAATTGCTGCGTGAAATGATCTGATGTACCAAAAGATGATGAACTGGATAGATGAATCTGCCCTCCTGTCCTAGTCGCACAGAACAATAGAAAATGGAAACCATGGCTTTTTCCCATACTGTGTACTATGTAATAAAATGCACCTGGTATTTATGGGCCAGCAGTTGGGTGTCAGGGCTGTGATGCAACTGAGCCCAACCTTACTTAACTGTTGGGTGTCACCAATGATCTCAGGAGGTCAAAAGCACACTTTGGGCTTGAGCCTCCTTTTGGAAGCTGGTCAAGGTGTAAGCTAGGTTCCTTCAGGTGTTACAAGTGTTGGGTGTTATGATGAGGGCCTATTGGCAGTCCAGATATTGTCCGTGGCTTGTTAGCAGAGACAGGACGAATACTGACTTCAGTTAAAATTAATCTGGTTCCTTCAATTTATTGTGCTCTTTGAAACCTTGTGGTTTTTGCTGGACACGTGAAAAAAAAAAAAAAAAAGCTTTCTCTCCTGGAGAGTTACAGTGAAAGCACAGTGGGAGGAGGCAGGGAGGAAGTACATGGCTTCTCAGTGGTGTTTGCAGGTACCTAAATGCAACTTCTAGGCTACTTCTAGACACTAAGCTGTTCCTGTGGCTATGAAGTACAGACTTCTCAGTACAGACTACTGCCTTACTTAAGCAGGAGCTTTAATGGACTAATCTCTATGGTCCTGTATGCTGGAACATGAAATTTTTGCAGAGATAGGGTCAAGAGCATATCTAAGAAGGGAAATTCCAGGTTTGAGATTTAATATCTTTTTTCAATGCAGAACTCACCAAGCACTGCCATGACTATGCTTAGAGGGCCATGCAACCAACTCCTGCTAGGAAAAATGTTAGGGAGACAAAAACTCTTTAAATAAAGGTGGACTTTCATAGGAAGTTTTCTGATGAGGGATGCCTAGAACAGGTTCTAATGGCAGAGAAGGCTCCAGAGAGACTTTATTATGGCCTTTCAGTATAAAAAAGCTTACAAAAAGATCAAGAAAAGCTTTCTACAGTGTAATGACAGGACATGGGACAGCAGTTTTGAACTGAAAGAGATTTGGGTACGACATAAGAAAGATTTTTTTTTTTAATGGTGAGGCGCTGAAACATGTTGTCCAGAGAAGTTGTGGATACACATTACTGGGAGTGTTCATTGTTGAGTTGGATGGGGCTTTGAGCAACCTGATCTAGTGAAGATATCTC
Organism: Chamaea fasciata; assembly: GCF_029207755.1. Lineage (NCBI taxonomy): Eukaryota > Metazoa > Chordata > Aves > Passeriformes > Sylviidae > Chamaea > Chamaea fasciata. The sequence goes on from NW_027094087.1 coordinate 26,103,907, forward strand.
CTTGCCCATGGCAGGATGTTTGGACTAGATGATCTCTGAAGATGATCTTCCAATTCTGTGATTCTTCACTGTGCTCTGCAGGTGCTGTTTCTGAGATGAAGCAGTGGAAGCTGGCAAGAAGGTGGCTGACCTAGATTGGCTGTGCTGTGTGCAACCCCTTTCCCAGCTGCAGCCCTGCACTCATGAGGGGCAAACATGACTGGATCTCCTCTTGCTGGCATGGTCAAGGGTTGAGCTGTCTTGGTGTTCCTGTGTCTCCCTGTTGTTGAGAATTGCTCAAGATTTAGAGGCTTGGTAGTGGAAATCTTGGCTTTAATCACCAAGTTCTTGTGGGCAGAGCTTTCTTATGCAAAAGTTGTGAAGATGTTTAGGGACATGCTGTCTGCTTGGTGTTGGTGCTTGTGGGGGAAATCAAGTCCTGCAAAAACTCAGTGTATTTGTCATTGTTTTTTGCTGCAGTCTTAAGCCTTGAACTCCTAGTGAGGGAATACCAGCCAGTGTTTGCCAGTTGCCTGCCACTTGTGAGCGCTCTGCTCTTCCTGATCTTTTTGCTCTCTTCCTGTCTCTGTGCTGATGGCAGTTTAGCCAGAAGCCTCTGATAACTCAAGGCAGATACCACATGGGTGATTAACCTGAGTTACAGAAAAGTTAATTCGATAAAAAGAGCATTCCCCATATGGAAGGGCTGCAGTGGATGAGTTTAATTGTTTTCCTCTCTGAAACAAAGTCAGGTCTGGAGTGATCTGGCTCTGAAAACAGGAATTGGTTTTCATGGTGCTGTAAATTCTGCCATTTTCCCCTCTGCTACTCTTTCTCATGAGGCCAGGACTACAAAGCAAGGGAAAACTTGGGGACAAGGACAAAATGTGAGGGCTGGCTTGTGATCCACGAACCCTCTGTAAATTTTCTGGTTACTGATGTGCTATGGCTGCACAGGCACGTCTGAAAATGCAGCTGAATAGAGCAGTGCTTGAATGATGGGTGAGAGAAGGGAGGAAGCAAGATCTTTTCTCCTGTTTGGTGCTTTAGAGGCTTGCTGCTTTCTGAAAAGTGTTGTGCTTGCCTGATCTCAGAGGATATTCTTCATTCTCATCATCATTCTTACTCCTTGGGGAACAGGAAGGCATGCAAGACAGGAGGGAAAAAGCAAGTCCCATGAGAGTATTCACAAGCAGATATATACAAGGTGTAGAAACCACAGTTCAGGGCTCTGCAGCAGAGCTGCTTTGAGACATGTGGCTTCCTTTCTGTACAACTTGTGGCTAAAATGAAAATGATGATACTTATACGTGACCCAAATCACCTAGCTGAAACTTCTGTTTGTAAATACATTGCCAGGTCTCTTCTCTCTGTCTGTGTAGGGGGAGAAGCCTTCCTATGTGCTGTGCAGAAACACTGGTCTTGAGGCAGGAGAGCTGACAGTCTTTTATGTACTAGGATTTAGGCCTTAATTGCTGAGGTTAAACTGTGAGAGTAAAGCTGTGCTGAGGAGAAGCACAGCCACCTCTTCTGCAAAGGTCTTCAAGAGTTGGTCTGTGAGCAAAGACATATGACAAACTCCTTCCTCATGGTGGAAACTCTTGATTTGTAGTGGGGTAGTCTTACTGCTTCTTGAATTCCCTTTTTTTCCTTCTGGCTGCTCTTTGAAATTTCCCCCCTGTACAGCTGTTTATTTTTAACTCTGAATGTAAAAAAATACGGTAATAAACCCAACTGTGTCACTTGTTGCTATGCCCTCATGCTCTAACAGCAAAGGCGGATGTGCACTGTTACAAGTCTGGTGAACAATTAGTTGGGCAAATAGGGTTATTTAATTTTAGGATTATTTACACTGGATACATCCAGGATGGGGGTAAAAAAAGAGCACGCTCATTCCATGTGTTCAACATGTCCCTACTTGGGAGGGAGAGAGGATGGAGACCTTTGCTGATTTGCTGGAGCTGCACGTGCAGTGCGTTCCTGCTCAGAAGAAAAAGTGCTGTAGAATGTTTCTGCTGGATTTACCACGAACTGGAGAAGGCTTTATGTGACAAGTAAGAGAACCGACTTAGTTCTATGTCTGCAGTAATACCAGGGGTTTCAAAAATAATAATGTGTGTGTGAGTATTGATGGAATTCAAAGAGATTGAGACTTTCCACCACTGTAAGATCTGGCAGTTGCTAATGGTTAATTTGCTGAAAACACAAATTACACTAATATTGTGCAGGTTGGTATGTCCTGTACCAAATTGTAAGTGATCCAGGAGAATATCATGAGGAAGAAAACAACAGAAGTTCTTTTTCCTCACTGGAGCTCAGGTCAGCTGAATGTAGGATTTGGGAAGTACTTGGACTATATTTAGAAAACCAAGCATCTCTGAAGAGAACAAGTTTCCAACTTTTTGTTTGTAGGCAAATCTGCTGCAATCCAGACACAGTTCTTGGACATTCACGCAGTACATGTTAGTTGTGATGAGCTCCAGAGCTGAGCAGTGGGCTGCACCTATTTTAAGAGAAAGAGTGGGTGCTATTTCCCTCCTCCTCCCTTGCCAGGACTAGGAACTGAGCCTCAGTCTCAGTTCCCATATGGCCCAACTTACCATAAGTTGTGATTGACAGTTGATTAAGCTGTGGCTTCTCTGCTGAACAGTTGTGCAGTGTGAGGATGTGTAGCCCTGGAATGAGTGTCTTGTCTGAGGAGTGATGGTTAAAAAATTACCTTCGGTCTATGAGAGGCTGTGTGCCGCCAGGGAGGGTTGCTACCATCATTACCCTTTGTTTTTTCAGAGTTGCAGATAGGAAAAGTTGACTATCCTAAAGGAAGAGAGCGGTATCAACACTAGCAGGAAGATCAGAGGTCTTCCAATTACATGCCTTAAATCTTGTGACCAAGTGCATTTTCCAGCCAAGGAGCATGATGCATTCCTCAGTGTTCCTCTGACCTCTAGTGTATGGGTCTCGTTTCTTAGGTGTGGATGGTAGTTGCACTTGCTTTCCTTTAGGCAAGCAGCCAAAAGGGAATTCATTCACCCATATGTTCCTCTGGAACTGTGTGATGAATCACTTGCTCAGACCAAAGCCATCTGTCCTAGCTGCAGGGAAACTCTTGATCTGCTACACAGGGCAACCTGGTTTAATAAGTGGCAGTGATCAAATCTGTGTTTGCTGTTCTCTGCTGTTTGACATGCTAGTGTAGGTCTCACTCCAGCAGCACCCGTGTCTATTATAACAATTCTAAGAGCATTTTTTCCACCTCTTGCTTCTGAGCTGGCTTTGGGTTTCACACATAGGACCCTTCAGGCTGGAACTAAACTACCTCGAAGTATTCCCATGGTGTCCTGCACATGTTCTCCATAATGTTAATCTTGGCTCCAGCCCAGATTTCAGTCCACAGCTACACCATACACCATCTATGCAATAAAAATTTAGTCTACTGTTTAGAGAAGGCTGAGCCTGAGCTATAGTGAGGACAACAGGTTAAGTTCTGTCCTTCCTTAATGCTGACTGGAAGCCCACCATTTCAGCCACGAAGATGCTGGTAAAAATCAAAGAAAATGGGAAGTTTACAAATGCTTGCATGAGAAGATCTCCTGATGTCAGTAGAGCTGCTGTTATTGCACGATCTCCAGGGCCTGAACGCTATTGCTCTTTGGTTGCTGGCTCTAGTCTGTTCACCACAGGACACTGGAAGAGCCTCAGCACGCCATTTCTGGAACCTAATAGTAAATGCCTTATGTGACAGGAATGTAGGCACAATGTCAAATCCAAAAAAAAATCAAAGCAAATTACAGTATATGATGTCTGAAGCCAAGCAGGGTTCAACAGAATCCCTTTGGAGTAACTTGTGTATATAATTTATATTTCTTAAAGAAAACAGCCAGCCCTGGGAGGTGACAGCGTAGGCAGTGTAGAGCACACAGCACTTGGAATGTGCTTGCTGCTTCTCTGTGGGTTCTCTTGAACACTCCTTACCCTGCCTAGGGTCACATAAAAACCTTTTGCTTATGGGGGAAAACAAAAGTAAACTATGAGAGAAATTGGATGGGGTTCTACTAAGAATTCAAACTTGACTGTTATTTTTTGCATCAGAAAATACAGTCTTGAAAACGCTGACAAAAGTGGAGTGTCTTAGGTGAAAGAATGGTGTGGGAAGTGGCTTTGCTTTGGGCTGGGGATAGAAGCAACTGAGATCCCCTCAAACTTAAATTATTCTTTATCTTTCTAGGATTTTGCACTTTGTGGGTTTCCCTACATAGGAAGCAAAAAGAGAGTATGTCTTGACAGAGGCTATGAGTTTGCAGGCTTTAGGGGGAAAAACTGCTCTGGTTTCTTGCAGGGTAGCCTACAGACCTTCAGATGGTGACTGTGGTGCTGGCAAGAATTTTATTTTTATTTCGAATGTGTAAGCTAATGCTGTCAAGCATGATAACTTGTCCTTGAACTAAAGCATCTCTTTTGAATTTGAGTGTTGTTCTAAATCTTAGTCATTCTTTTCTTGTTGGGCTGTCATGTTTAAAATCAAAGCTGATCAGGTTTTGTTGTTCCCTTCCCAGCCCCAAGATGTTTAAATTAAAAAAGAATTCTGAGTAAGAGGAACTTCATCAAAATGCCTCTCCTTAGTTTGAACTCTTTCCAAGAACAGTGCAGCAATTTGTTATACATTTGCATTGTAAGTAGAGGCTGAAGTGTCCTCAAATAACTTGTGGATAAGTTCTTGGTAGGGAGGTAAGCTTTTTCTGCATGGACCTCATCTGCCTGTTTCAGGGGATATTCAAGGAATCGAAGTGCAGACTGTAAAAGGTATACTGCAAGGGTGTGCCATCTGCTCAGTTTGAAAATATAGTTCAGTACATTTGAATAAGCAAACATAATTTCGTGCTGTGTATACTTGGAGAACCACAGAGAATTTCAGAAACAGCTTTCCTTACTTTTTTACACTGATGTTTTCCTTTGACCACAGAAATAGCTACTTCAGTGTCGTTTAAAATAAATGGAAAACGGTTTCAGAAAAATACATCATGCATTACAAGATGTAATTCAATCCACATCCAAAGTGTTACTGAAGTGAAGAATTTGGGAGCCAAGAAAGAACGAGGTATCTACATTCTGACAGCAATTTCTGGAGTTACTAGCAGGAGTTTGGAATTAGAAGGTTATAATTTGGAAAGATTATAAACCTTTTTGTTTGAGGGGTGGCCTGGCCCAGAGTTCCAGCTGCTGTGGTTTAGGAAGATGGAATTATTGCTGGGTAGTTTGTTCCTTAACTGACTGTTCAAAATAGGCTTTTTTATTTTTAACGTCTTCCTGAAGTCTGAGGGTGTTCCGAAACATGTACCTACTTCATCCAGCATGGCAACTCCCAGTTTCTCCTTCTGGCTGTCCTAGAGACTCCCAGTTGACATTGGTTAGAGGACAAAATTGCAAAAATGGAAAAAGATAAATATTATCTTGTTTTATATTTGTCTTACTTCCATTTATGCTTCACAGATACTGTTGCAAACAAATGAACTCATGGGAAAGCCCATGGCAGACTGTAAGTCCACATAGCACATTTGCACAGAGTGAAACATTTAAAATGAAAAATACTAATCCTGGAGCAATTATGTTAATGTGTCCAAGGCTGTGCTTGACATACCCAGAGTCTGCCTCTTTGTTTATGCTGCTTTGGGTGTTTAATACTCCTGGCAGAAATGCTGGAAGAAAACTGTGGGCCAATGTTATTTGACAGATTGCTTTTCGCAATTAAGACTTATTGACATTGGAGCGCAGACACAGAAAAAGGCTGAAGGGGAATGATCCTCTGAGCTCCACTTGTTTTGTTGTCAGCCAGGAGTCGTGCTCACTTCTCATGAGCTGGCAGAAGAGAGGTTCTCTAAAACCTGTCACTGTCTCCAGAAGGAAAGGTCTCAAATAGCTTCCCCTATTGCCGTGTCAGTGGGAAGAGGAGCAGAGTTCGGTGCCGATGGGGTGTTCATTCACTGCCTCGATTGCCCTGGTCTGCCTGGCTCAATCCTGCTTCACCTAATTTCAGGGTTTATATAAAAACAAAGCCCCTCTTTCTAGTGCAGCAGCCAGCAGCAGCAGTTGAGTGTGTTTTGTACACGTATCCTGCGCTGAGACCTTTCACTGTGAGCAGCAGCAGTCTGTGTTTGCCTGCCGGATGTGTTCCCTGCCCACGGGCTTGGCCCGGTGCCTTGGCAGGCCCACGGCCGAGCGCTGTCGCAACCCGGCCTGGTAATCCCAAGAGGCTTGCAAGGAGCGGCTGGCGTGTGGGTGCGGTGGAGCCCTGGTGTGACTCAAAATGCTTTGCTTAGCAAGAGCTTTTGGGAAGGGATCCATGGTAAAGCCCTTGAAAACCTTTGCTTACAGCACAGACTGTTGTTGCAACCTCCTGCCTTGCCCTTAAATTCACATCCCCACAATCTTAAAATGATGTGTAATCTCTGTGGGAAATGCAGATTTAATAATCAGCCCAAGGATTCTTTCATGTCAACAACAGCCTGGTTTATTTTGCTTTATGTTTTTAGCAGTGTTGGTTCTGTTCAGCTGTGCAAATTTGGGGCCAGCTCCTTCTGCCTGTTCCCATTTAGAGAATGGAATTTAGTTGTACTTTTTTCCTTTCTTTTCTTCCCTCCCCCTGTCTCCATGGTGGTGGTGGAACTGAAGTACAAATATTTGTCTTTCCTGGTCTAACACGTTTTTATACAGAGCTGAGAGCTCTCTCTTTATTCAGCTGTCTTATTGCTCTGTCCACCTTGAAGCACAGGAGAAACTTCCAAGGTCAGTCATCTGAGAAACAAAACTGTCATGAGAGTGGGTGGTGAATAGCCCCTGCACACGGGAGAGCCTTGGCTCTGGGAAGGAGTGTGAGGAGCAGAAGTCTCTGAAGCAGTCCTGACCCTTCCTCAGCCCACAGCACAAAAGGCAGCAGTATGGTTATTGCCGACAAATATTTGTGCAGGGCCTGCCTTGTCAAAGGGAGCATTTGGTACACAAGTTTGTTTCAGCTTGGAGGGTGCAGATGAAATCTAGCAGTGTATTATAATACCGAAATAGCCAGCCTCCTGCTGTGAGTGTACAAGGAAGGGGAAGGTGCAGCTAGTTTGCTGTCGGGCTGGGATGATCTGCTCCAAAATGAAGTCCCTCTGCAGTGCTGTCAATGCAGGAGTGACAGCAGCCTGGTTGACCCTGTTACTGCCCAGGGAAAACTTCCTCCTCGTCTCACCAGTGCTAAGTGAGTGGGGATGGATGCAGAGAAGGCTCATAGTCTTTGTGATGATTATAATTTTAAATTAAAATACTGCTTTGTCACTGGGGTTCCTCTTGTCTCTACATAAAGTTTTGTGTTGGAAGGGAGAGGTATGTGTGATGGGACCAGTGGTTCTGTAGCAGGGAAGGGTTCTTGAGTTAGAACTGCTTGTTTTTAAAATGAAATAACCTTTGGAAAGGTGGGGGGGGGGGGAGCATGTTTGAAGTAAATAAATCACCTTTTTTTTTTTTGCTTCACCTCCTGCTTTTTTTTTCGCTCTTCTAAAAATATTTTGCTGAAGGCAAATGCCAAATGCTGACTTTCAAAGGGAAAGATGGGATTACTAGCATTGGCTCAATAGTGAATTCATTAAATCTGTAGCATGAAAATGTGTATGTTGTCTATATCAAGAGAATCTAGAAGCAAAGCATGGACTAAAAGTTTAAGGTAGGTCAGATAGAAGAAGGCCTAAAAAAAGCGTAAACATCCATTCATAAGTGTTACATTTTTAATCCCTGTCCCTTGTGGTGTTCCTGCTAGACAGTTCATCCTGCTGAGGAAAATGTCTTTTCCCGAGACATTAATTAGGGTTCCTTCTAATCTGTAGCACTTAATTGGAGAGTGAATGACAATAGACGAAGAGAAGTCCTGATTGCAGTTAAATGGTAATTCTTTCTGCACTTTTCCAAGCTAATTCATAATTGCTCTTACATTTTGCTGGACTTACGCCCAAGCTTATTTCCAAGTCTTCAACCATTAATTGGGAACTTCTTGTGCAGGTTTGGCCAGCAGGCTTATCCCACCTGTTTTATTGCAGTGTTTGGCAGAAATAGCTGTTGTAGAAGAGAGATGCCCATCATCCAAAGCTGTTGGGAGCTGCTGCTGTATCCCTGAGATCCTGTGAGGGGAGGGCAGAGCTGCACCCTGGTATTGGGATCTGGCCCCTCCACTGTAAGTGCAGGATCTGCCCACAAGTGGCCCTGTGTTGCTGTGGTGATGGCAGCAGGATAAGTAACTAGATGGACTGGAACCTCAATTGCCATCTGTCCAGCTTCTTAATCACCCTGTTTGTTTCCTGGGCTTTATAATAAAAGTGTTGATGGGGGTTAGGCAGTGTGATGCTCCTGATTGATCTGGGTATGTGTAAATGTTGGGGGAACAGAGGTATTCATTGCAAGTGAATTGTTGGTGTATTGAGGTGAAATTTAAAGTGCACTGGGATGATCCTAATGAGCTGCTCTATAACCATTGCTTCTGACTTTCTGATGTTCCTCTGTGTGTGAGGCACCCTGTTTGAGTGTGGCCTGGGAAGCAGCTTTGCCTTTGAAGAGTGCAGAGAGAAAGGTGAGAGGGAGGAAAGAAGTGTAGTGGGATCTCATCTATGGCCATAGGTAGTCCTGCCTTGATGCAGCTGGATGTTGCACGATGATATCAAACCAAAAAGAGCTCTAGGCACCTGAATGTGGACTTTTACAGGAGCAGGGTAAAGGAGCTATAACTTGTTACAGAGAGCAAATACGGAGTGCTGAGCACAGGATGTAGAGAAGTCATTATGGTAGTAATGTGGCATATAGCAGTTTTCATGTGGGTAAGTACTTAGGTTTAAAAGAGTATTGATTTTTGAGACTCTTACCTCCCTCTCCTGATATTCCTATTTCCTATATGTATTATAAGATAATGGAATCAGCAGCAAAGCTGAATAAATGTTGTAGGTGGTGTAAATCACCTTAGTTTTGTGGAGAGAGGCAAGCCAAGTGAGGTGTCTGGCTGGTGGATCACAGCAGAGGGAAGGGACTTTCTCCCACTTCTCAGGCTGTTCTCTATCAGAGCATTAATCACCAGTGCTTCTGTTTCCCTTCTGTTGTCCTTCTCTAGGATAGATGGGAAACTTTCTTTTATTAGTGGGGATGATCAGTCATCACAACAGGTCTCTCAGAGAGGTTGTGGAGTCTCCATCCATGGTCAGCCGGCTCTAGGTGATCCTGCTTGTGTTTAGTTCTGTTCTCCCCAGTATAAGGAAGGTGTGGACTTAGTGGAGTATGGACTTACTGGAGTGAGTCCAGTGCAGAGCTACAAAGCCCATGAAGGTACTGGAATACCTCTCCTGTAAGAAGAGGCTGAGGGCTGGGAATGAATTGTACTCATTTAATGTACACATACTCCTGTACAATTAAGAAAACCTGACTATCTGCAATATGTGCGTAACTTATGTCCTGGGTTATGGTCTGTATTCGTGAAGTCAGTGGAGAAGAGAATTTCCTAGTCTCTGGCTTGTATTTATAGATAGTTGAGGATGTGTAAGCCAGTAGTGCTATTTGCTATGAGTTTGATGTGAGCTCCCCATTGCATTGAGCTGATGTGCTGTGCCCTGGAGGGTTCACAGAGCCATGTCCAACCTGAGGCAAGCGATAATCATTTTCCCTGTGGAGGTGGGCTTGCTTGAAATGTTTCATGGGCAAAAAGCTGCTGGACAGGTAGCTGAAATGCATCCTTTCTGCAGTGATAGTTGTTTTCCCCATGGGTGGAGAGTTGTTTCATGTCCTTGCAGGAGACTGGCTTGACCATTGCATCTTCATGCTCCTTAGATTTGTTTTCTTGTTCAGTTCCAGTCGCTTCGTTCATGTCCTCATTCCTTGTCACAGCAAACACCAGCAAACAAGCAGGAGCTTGTTCAGCCCAGTCCCTGTGTTTCCAAGTTACACTAATGTGTGCTGGCTCAGCTGCCTTGGGGCAGCTACAGGGACTAAGGAAGCCACCGAGTTACCTTCCAGTGCTGCCTGTGGTGACACTCTTCAGGTGTTTCTCGTGTGTTTTTGCTTTGTGGTGCTGTTTTCCTTAACTTTGTTTTAGCACCTTACGGTGAAATATACTTGGAAACAAAATTGCATGCGTAGTTTTTGTGACTGGAAGGAAAAACTGGAAAGCAGGCCAAAAGAGTTTTGCAAAGGTTTAGAAGCCAGGAGGCAATAGGAAAAGATTCTAATTTCTGCCCTTCTGTTTCACAGGGGTTTTAATTAAATTATTTGTTGGGGGTTTTTTGGGGTTTTTTTGGTTTTGTTTGTTTGTTTGTTTTCTGAAGACCTAATTTTTAGGAATCAGTGGCTGTTGCCTCTGTACTATGGTGATAATGTCAGGAAAACTGATAATGATTATGGCTTTCAGGAAGGCATTTTGTTCTTCTGGACTCCACTCCCATGTGAGCCTGGAATCACCAAACAAGAATAAATAGGAAATTTTCTTTGACTTGGAATTGCAGATGTAAATAATTTCTCTGAAACCATCAGGGTATTCAGGGTAAGAATAAGCTGCCATCTCTGATAACTCTCCTTCTTCTACCTTGCTAATTCTATATGTTCTTTTCAGGAGGTGCTACCTCCTTGTACCTTTTCTCTTCTTGGAGCGGATAAAGTCAGAATATCTGCGAGAAGTCTTTTACTGATCTAGTGGGAGTCCATTATGATATTTCAGGATGTGGCTGGTTTAAAATGTGGATATATTATATACTTAATATGCTTTCTTTATTTCAAGGCCTCTAATTGAGATAGACTGTTTTATCATATGGGGAGTTATGCACTCTTGTATTTTGTATTCTTGATCAGTGTCTACAGTTCTGGAGAGGGAGCTGAAGGGATGCTATTTTCAAATGGAAATGGTGACATTTCCATGTGATGCAGACAAACTTCTTGCTTCTCAAAGAGTGAACGGAGGGTGTTTTACATCAAGCTGTCCTACCTTTGCAACCATTTGGTGGCCAATGATAATGTAAGGAGAAATTTCAGTTGCTGCTGCAGTGGGCTGCATTAAAACCCTTTCTCACAAGCAGCCTTTCTTGTCCACTTGAGGGCAGTCAGCAGTGTATTTCTGTTCTGTTAGGTGGGATTATGGTTATATTGGAATTGTTTACATGAGAGCCAGCTGCTAATATGCTTTTTCATCCTTGACTGTTGATGCCATCTTTGTGACTTTCCCAGTAATGTTCATTGAATTGGATGCATAAGAGTCCCAGCAAGAAAATTCTTAGTTGTAGCTTTGGGTCTTTGTGCTGTGTGTCCACATCTGTTTGCTCAGTTTTTGTAAGTTAAGTTATGTAGGTTGCTCCCAACAGAAGCAACTGAACTCTCTTATGTATTCTGCATTTGTCCACTGTATCTTGTCTGACAGTCACCTCTGACCTGGGCACAGGGCTGTGATTCTGGACTACAGCATCAGCAGAGAGGCACTTCTGTAAATGATTTCTGGATCTGAATAATTAGTCTAGTGGTAAACACTGCTGATCTCCCTGTGCATATAGTCAGCACCTAGGTCAGAGTGAGGAATAGGGAAAGGCTTCTCCCACCTAGATTTGGAGCTGCCTTGCTCTCAACCTTCAGCTTATACTCTCTTTTCCCACAGGTGGATGCAGTGCGGGTGTACGTGAACAGCAGCTCCGAGAACCTCCAGTACCCCGTGCTGTTTGTAGTTCGCCAGCAGAAGGGAGTGCTGTCATGGCAGGTCCCGCTGATTTTTCGAGGCCTGTAAGTACTGGAGTCTCTTCTTTGTGGCACACTCCTCTACCAACTATGTTCATCAGCAACCTCTCTCACCTGCTGCATCTTGTGACCGGTGTAGACTGCAGGGCTTGGTTGCAGAGTTTTTGCTCACTGCCAACTGGGTGTAGGAAGACCAGGATTTGATAGGTAACCTCTTACTTGGCAGCCTGCTCTTGGCTCTTAACTTCTCAGATATGTACACAGAGTACCAGGAGGTTTGTCTGTGGGGGATCTGCCTGTGGCACCAGTCACTGAATCCATCACACATCACTGCTGTCGTTCCACAGTTGCCTACCATGTGCACAGGCCGTTCCTGGACTCTGGTTTGGGGCAGAGTTTGAACAGGCTCTTGAAAGAGCACTGTAACTTCTGTGTAACAGTGCATTGGGGGAAAAAGAGCTTCTGTTTCTCACCTCAGGAACATCTATGTTAAGTTTATTCTAGGGGGTGGTTGTTTTGGGGCTGCTTCTTTGTGAAAGCAATGCTGCTTTGTATCTTCATTAACCCCAGAGCTTGTTGGGCTGCAAATAGAGAATTTTCAGGCACCTTAGACCATTGAAGATGTGAAGCTTCATCCTGTGACTGAATCCTGGTGCCAGCAGCAGATATCCTGCAGTGTTTTGCCTGATGCAGGCATTGGGTACAGCAGTGGCTGTCAGTGCTCTCTTTGCCTGCACTAAATGGCAGATGTTAGAGATCTACAGCTGTCGTGGGTATCCCCCAGGGAAGTGAAATGTTGAGGATGACCAGTCCCCTGTGCAGATTGTGAGAGGCAACAGAGGTGGAGCTTGAATGCTGAATAAAAGAGTAAATGCTCCTGGCCTTTCAGATGAGAATTTCAGTCATGCAAGCAGGGGAAAATTATGTCATTCTTAGTAGTGCTGAAAAGCTTCTTAACTGCTCTCTTTCTCTCTCTCTCTCTTTCCCATCCAACCTTCTCTTCCCCCCTTCCCCTGGCTGTTGTAGCTACCAGAGGACCTACAATTACCAAGAAGTGAGTCGGACCCTCTGTCCCACTGAGCCAACCCCTGTACCAAGACCTTCTGACCAGATTATATTTGTGGATGTCGCTTCCATGGCACCGTTCAATATTGCGTATGAGCTGCTAGTCACCAGGCTGGAGAACTTCCAACTTGAGTAAGCTGGGATGTGAGAATACAAATGTACAAAATTCTTCATGTGTCACTTGAACATCACTTAAAAGGATTTGGTCCATCTGCCTACTCTTCACTTATTTTTTCTTTCCTAGGAAAAAAAAAAATCTTTTGTTTAATCTGAGGGTACTTTGTGTGTATTCCAGCTCTGAAAATTTTAGACTTCAACATTCTGGCATTTGTTTTCTAGGACCAACAAAGCCTTTAATTTCACTGCCAGCCCTTCCCAGCCCCAGGTAAGGAGGAATCCTGTGTAGATTGCTTGTATATCTTACCACATCCAAGTGATTGATGTGATCTTTTGTTAGAGATAGCAAGTCTTTTATGACTAGGTAGTTTCCTCTTAGGATGCAGGGAAACCTCCTTACTGTTGAATTTTCTGTGGGTAGAGTGAAGAGGTAACAGTGCTTCAGTCACTCTAGGGACACATTTGGGTCCTCCCAAAACCCACAAGCAGAGGAAATGAATGGTACTGGCACTTCAGGAAATCCAGAAGTCCAGAGGCCATTGGATTGCTGCACTTCTGTGAGGTGATGCACATCAGTGATGTATTCCTGCCAGTTCTGGCTTACTTGTCTGAGCATAACTTACCAAGAGGCAGTCTTTACTGGAAAAAATAAACACAGAAATGAAGCTGTAAAGGTGCAGCAGAACTCAGACTGCTATTCCTTGCTTGGGGCAGCAGGTCAGGCTGAAGGGTGATAAATGAAATGCCTGATATTGATGCCTTGAGAGGCTACCTAGAACAGAGGCTGGACAGTGTTAAAGGAATAAAGTAAGTATTCATTAAAAGGCCTTTACAGGACACACCTTGGGCAGTACAAGAGCCTGGCCAAGGCTCCACCCAAGATGGACAATAGATCACGAGTTTTCACACTTTTGTAAGTTTTGGTCCATTTACATATTGAGGTTAATTGTCCAATGACAGCTTCAGGTTATGAAGTCCCATCCTCCCAGATTGGTCTCCTCAATTCGCTGTTTGTACTTTTTGGGCCTGAAGCTGTAACAGTGTCCTTGGTTCTCTGGCTTAAAAAGGATTGTTTTGTCTAACTAAACTGTGAGGAGAATTTGCTAACACTTTATGTGAAGTTCAGAGTTATATACTAATGCAGTACAGAATCTGGAAAATATGAAAGCTAAAACTTAAGGCATCAGTATGTCTGTTTGTTCAGAAGGAAGCATGTATGAGCAGCACCTCCAGCTGAACAGCTTTGCTTAGAGCCCTGCAGATACAAATCCTCTCTTGAATGAAAATGCTGTTGGCAGCAACTGTAGAGATACAGAGACTCATAGAGCTAGGAAGGTGTATGATTTACCCAGGCTGTCTGGGAACTCTGTTTTTGTTGTTGCTTTCACTGTTAATAACACCATTTAATTTTAGGTTTTGTATTACCAGGCATCCTAGCTAATCCTTTTTGCTGTCAAATGTCTTAATCTGGTTTGTAGATTCATGTGGTATTTTTATACTAGAGAAGCATAGGGAATGATGGTGACTCTTAATGAGCGCTCATTACTTAGGATTTTGTAATTTGAATATAGAGTGTTTAAGATATGAAATTAACTTCGTGACTGTGGTCTGATTTTTTTGTCAAAATTAATAGTGTTGAATCTCATGACTTTTAATTAATAACCAGGTGTATGGAGTAGAAGACTGCTTCTTAATTGGTATAATGCTGAGGTTTTTGTAAATCAAAGTAGTAAGCAGTCTACAGGGGGAAGAAAAAAAAGATGATTTAAAATCTAGATGGGTGTTGTAAAAAGACATAACTGAAGGAGATATTGTCTGGAAACCAGCTTGTGCCTGAGGGCAGAAGCAGAAATTGGATATGCTTATATAGGTGAGGAGCGTTGGCTGGATGTGTTTATAGAACTTGCGGTGTGTGCAGCAGAGAACTGCTGGCCTCAATGCCCTTGTGCTGATTCCATACCCTGATGCAAACGAGGCTTTGAGGAAATTATAGAAGAGTCCTTATGCACCTAAAACTTTCCAAGGGGAAAAAGTGCCCCTGGGAAACCAAGGAGCTCAGTCTGCTCGTGTCTTTGCTTGCTGCAGACAAAACTGGCTTGGTGAGTTTGCATTATGAAGGGACTTCTGGTTGGAACCAGCACTCCTTCAGCAGGGAAGGGACCCTGCTTGGAGAGGAGTGATGGGAATAAATGCTTTAGTAGAAATGGGCAACTTGGAAAAAGTTTGGGTGATTTCCTGCTTATCCCTGCCCTCCCACTTGGGGGCCATAATTGCATGGGAGAAGAGAAATAGGAAACAGCGGGACTTTGCTCAGCACTAAAGTTTATGTGCCAGAAAGGGAGCTCTGCAGTTGGAAAAGTCTCAGATGATGGTTTTGGAGCAGGAGTGCTGGTAGCTTCCAGCATGGCAGCAGTGGCTGCCTGGTGACCTTATGGAAGGGAGGAAGGTGGCTGGTGGAACTCCTCAGCCTTGTGTCCCTCTGAGGGGGTGAGAGGTGCCTGTCACCTCCTCATGGTAGCTGTGGCTTGGAGCCTGAGCTCTCAGGTGGGATGATGGGAGCCCTTGCAACAAGCCTGCCTGCTGGGGCAGGCATGGGAGCCCCACTTCTCTAGCAGCTGGCTGGGGTAGTGCATCAAACTTTTTACTGGACAAATATACAAGTAATGATATTGCCAGGGACATCTTTTGCCCAGACCTGAAAAAACCATTTTTTTCTAACCCCACAAACTGTCCTGTGGGCCTGCTCAAAGGAGATGCCTTTCCTTCCCCCCTACAGGAAAAGTAGGAATATTGCCAGATAATAGTGTCTCACAATTTTTTTTAGAGTTACAGCTGAATTATTTTCAAAGCTGAAATGCCAAGAGAAACCCCCATTATGCTTTGCCATCAAAGCAAACAACCAACCCTAAATATTACGACTAATATTAACCAATTATTTACGAAACTCTTGACAGTTTCAGCCATTTGACCTAATACTGTTCATGGTCTGTCTGTGAGGCAACCCATTTGAGAAAGCTCTCTGATGTTTTCCATATATAAAAGTACAGCTCGCAGTATGGAAACATCTGGAAAATGCTCATACCAACATAAAATGGAATGGGGTGTAAAATGAAGTCACTTTAGCTTCATCAGATAGAAAAAAGCTTAAGGGAACAGAAGCTATGCTGTATTTTGCATGTTGAAGATGTTTGTGTCTAATAGCATGCTGTGCAAGAGGGACAGTTGCCTGTATATATTTAATCTGCTCCTCTGTAGTGTAATAATTAATATTTGAAATCTGATTTTTTATGAAAGCCATCCACATCCAACCCCAAAGCCCTCCTAGGGCTGTTCAGGTAGCTTAGGAAGGTGTTGAAGATACTGCAAGGGTGATTTCTGGATCATTGACTCTTGTACTCTGCTTTCTCTGCAGTATTTTCTGTACAAATTTCCTCAGGATGTCGATTCAGTCATTATTAATGTGGTGTCTGATGCAGCCTACCCATGCTCAGTTGTCTCTGTCCAGGATATTGTGGTAAGTGAGCAGAGAAGGATGAGGAGCTGGCTGCTGGAGTTGTGTCTATCTGTGAGGGCTCTGTGCCCTGCAGAGGGAATAGCCCTAGGCATGGCTTTGCCCTGGTGGTGGTGGTGAAGGGAGCCCCTGAAAGAGGAACTAAAATTCTGTGGGAAGGAGACCACGGCAGAGATGCTGAGTTCAAGCAGCTCATACAGAGACTTTTGTTGTTAATAGGTGAACAAGCTGCTCCTTTCTAGCCTATCCATAGGGAACATATTCCACATAGGGGATTTATGTCTCCCTTGTAAGGTTCCCTGCTGCCCTGTGATGTGGGTCTGTCTCTCCATGGAGGGTGTTGGGTGGAATGTTGGTGGCTCAGGGAAGGAAGAGTGCTGTTCACTTGACTCTCCCCTGGCTCAAGGCGGTTTGGGGAACTTCTGATTTTCAGACATGATGTCTCTCTTCCTTTCCAGTTCAATTTTCTTTCTGTATATTTCATCCCCTTTCCTGGGGTGTTCCCTGTCATGGAGGTTGGCTGTTGCTTGCAGCTGGGAAATAGCCCCATACTCATTCTCTTTTCCCCCTCCCTGAATGATGCGGGATCCTGCAGTGTAGGAGCAGACAGAGATCCAGGATGTTCTGTTCCCTTGGATACCCCAACTGGGGCTTTTTTTTTTTTTTTGCTGTTCTGTGCTGTGTTTCCCAGCTGGCTTCTTTTGAAAATAATTTGGATGTTGTCCCTGGTTTAACCCTTAGTTGTCTGTTTTAGTGCCCAGTGTATGACCTGGACCATAACGTGGAGTTCAATGGAGTTTACCAGTCTATGACAAAGCAGGCAGCCATAACTGTGCAGGTGAGATGCTGATTTGTGTCCCAGCGTTTTCTGGTGTCTGTGTAGCAATTCAAACCTGATCTCTGGCCGGTTGGAGGGGAGAGGCTTTGTGTCTCATGGATTTTCTGTCTTCTTCCATCCTTCTGTGCAGAGAAAAGATTTCCCAGGTGAGCAGTTCTTCGTTGTGTTTGTCATCAAGCCGGAGGATTATGCCTGTGGGGGTTCTGTGCCTTCTTCAATTCATGGTAAGTTGTTCTGGGAGGTGGATTTGACTGCTGCATCTGAATGATGGAGCAATGGGTGTCTTTTGAGACCTTCCTGTAGGATGCCACCCTGTGGTTATGTACCTCTGTCTTATCCAGGTAGTTGTGAGGAAGAATGTAGTATCAATTTGATATTGTTGGGCAGGTTAAAAGTCTTGATAAATGCAGGAGGTGGCTGGCTAGTACAGTGCCTGGAATGCCTGGGATTATGTGCTTTTCAGCAGCACCACTGGTGCCTTGGGAGACACTGGAGACACCCAGGCAATGCTGCCTACAGCTTTTTGTTTGGTTCTCACCTCTGCTCCCTGCTGCTATATTATCCTCTTGGCTCCATGGATTCTCAGTTCCTGCAGAGAGCCTCTCCTACTGCTATCTTGGGATCTGTGACAGCTCTGAACTTGAGGGAACAGGAAAAATTGGTAATTTGGGGAGAATAATTTTACAAAAGGCTTGTTTTAGTGTCTTTTCCAACTAGAAGACACTGCGTCCACTTGCTGGGCAGTGGTAAAAGCAAAGTCTCCACCAGTCATGTGGTGGCTGTAACTGGAATGGGAACATTCCTATTCTCAAAGCCTCAAAGTTTCCTCCCAGTAGAAGAAGCAAGACTGCAACCAACAGACCTATTGGGCTCCCTCAGCAGCTTTTTACTATTCCCCTGCCACCTTTCTGCCCCAATTTTCCCACAAAAAAAAAAACAAAAAACAAAAAAAACAAAAAAAAAACCACTGTGCCTTTTGGGGTGTCATTCTCTCATCCTAGTGCTGTCAGCAGAGCTGTACTGGCCAGGTGTGCTAAGCTCTGCAGAAACAGAGTGAGTTTCTAGAGTGGCATCCTGCACAGAAGTGTTTTACTCACAGAAATGTGGCCAAAGGCAAAAGTGGACTCCCACTACCTGTAATGAGAGAATCTCTCCTTTGGGGATTAAATGAATAGGAGATGAGATGCCTTTGGGATTCAGACATCCAGACTTAAGCAATAAGCAGAAGGTTGAAGCAGGGATTTCTAGTCTGAAAAGCAGGTTGTGAACAGGGAGGAAGGGCGAAACATTTGGGAAGGGCTGTATATTGACAGATCAGAGAACAGTTTAAAGCAAATCCACCCACACGTTTTAGTGAAAAGCCAGACCCTGTTGTTTTTGCAAGTTCAGAGAACCAAGATCAGTGCCAGAAATCATTAATGCTGATTGTTTTTCTATTTGCTGCACACTGTGCATCTCACAGGGAATGTCAACCGTACCTGGAACCTGCAGCGGACAAAGAACCTTCAAGTGACGATTGTGCCCTCCATTAAAAGTCAGTGTCTTTGGGCAGAGCAATGCAACTTTACACTTCTCAATAGAGGGGTATCACTGGGCCAGCAGCCTCTGAAGGAATGGTGCAGAAAGCACCAGCAAAGGAGACAAAACCACTTGGAGCCTGCTCCCTTCCAGGAAGGGCTGTGTGGCACACCAGCTAGCACTGGGGGTGAAGAAATGGGGGGAGATCATGCTGGACAGGCTTTTTCAATTCCTTTTGAAGAAAGCAAATGGGTTTGGAAGGGCTGTTTGGGGCTGGGCATTTTTACAAGGTGGTATTGGGAAGTGTGCTGACTCTAAGAGGTGCTATTCCTGCTCTGTGAACTGACTGATCCCTTCTCTTTCCTCAGAGTCTGTTTATGTCCAGGCCATGTTCTTCAGCTTCTTAGGTTTCCTCTCCTTTTACCTGGGCTCAGTGATTGTTGCTTTTGTGCACTACATTAGGTGAGTCTGGGGGTTATAAAAGAACAGCCTTTCTGTTTCCTATCATCAGGGACACCACACCTTGCAGAAAACTTGGGATGAGGCAGGTGGCAAGCATCTAAGAAGAGCAGCTGAAGAAGTCCCTGATGATTCAGTGGGCTCCTACTGACCATCAGCCAGAAAATACTTCTTCCTCTACTATGGGGACCATGGGAAGGATAAAAATCTAAGGGTTTGCCCTCTAGATCTTGTAGTGCCCCAACCCTGTGTTTTCTTCTATAAGGACACTGGGCAGCAGGTGGGAATTGTGAAGAGACCAGTCTGGGGTATGGAGTGTGAGAGCATGCTGGACTGAGTACTGCAGTAAGTGGCAGTGACACAAATAGAGCCTTGGAATCCCAGGAACACTGGTTTCCTTCCTTTTCTGCCTCCCCTGCCCCAAACGTTGTGTGGCCAGTGTTGGGGCTTGTGTTGGAGAAGAATGTTGAAGAATGTCTGCATGGGCATGGCTTAACTTCAAGATACATCAGGAAAAATACATTTCATTGGAACAATTCAATGATGTAATCACTTAAGTGTGTGCTTTTATTTGCTGGTATTTTTCTGTGTTGTGGGAATATGTTGGTGGGGGGGCTTTTTTGTTTTTGTTTTTAACCAAATTCTGCTTGACATCTGCGTTGACAGAGGTGATACGGGCTTCTTAAGCATCATGCTAATGAGTGCCTCTAGATCCTGCTGCCCCTTCAGTAGATTCATACATGCTTGGTCTCCTGAGCAAGGAAGATGGGTTTGGGAAGGTGGTGTGAGGGTCTCTCCCAACATACTGAGCAGTGAAGGATGGGATAAATCATGGAAATGGTTGTCCTGCCTCTGGTGGATAGCTGAGGGGATAAAAAAACCCCTCTGTAGCTTTGGAAGTTAGAGAGGTGGACAGAAAGCAATCATGGCTGAGTTGTGTCTAGTCCAAACAGTATTTTTCTATTTCATTGTTGTGTATGTGTGTTTCGTTTGTGCTTATTTTTGTTTGTTTTACTTGGTTTTTTAGGGCTTGCACCATATTTACCTATTGGTATCCTAAATAATCCTGCCGTGGCTGGCAGGTGATGAGATTTGTTGGCTGTCTCATGAGTGCTGTCTCTTGCTTTGCAGGGTTCAGAGGAAGGCTTCAGCTGGGAGGTTGAGTCCTGAGCATGGTAAGGTCTCTTCTCTGTTGTGTGACAGCTTTGAGTGAACAACACAGGCCCAGGCCAGGCAAAGGACAGGCTCTCAGTCAAGTACTTTCTGACCTGGAGCTATCTTCCCTGGTAGCTCACATAGTCTCTGGTGCTGAGGAAAGATGTTAGAGCTTCCTCTCTGCCCTCACAAACGAGGGCCTTTGAAGCCAGGTGCCCTGCACCTGGTCTTGACTCCTACTCCTAGGAACTGCCTTTTAAAGGGGTGGAGGAAGGGCAAGCCTTGCCTAGACCTGGCTACAGGCTGATGTTCCTGATGCCAGGTCTGCTGATTTTTAAACAAGGCACTTTTGAGTATGTCAGCTCTTACACTTTAAGAATTCCTCTGCCTGGTTTAAGCATGGGGTCTTTTAATGTCTTAATTGAATTTAAATGTTAAATTGTCTTTCACTGGAAGCCAGGTGAATGAATGACTAGCAGAGTTAGGTAGTGGTGTTTATGATATTTGTGTTGGCATTGGATTCAGTTTACTTTGTGCTGCACCCACATTTCCACAAGCTGCAGCCTTCTGCCTTATAAAAACAGAACTGCATCCTAGAAGCACCAGTGAAAGATGGAAGTTTTTGTCATGTGGATGAGGGGCACTGGGAGTTCCTGCTTTCTGGTGAAGTGTGGGAGTCTTTTCATTTTGATTAAATATTTAGTGCCTGCAAAGTAGTACAAAGTGGTGGTGCTGAGGTCATTTGTACCTCTCTCCTGGAGGAAGGGAGGACGTTACTTTGGCAGCATTGAAAGGTTCTTGATGTTATTCCTTTTTTGATGCCGAGTGTTTTCAGTCTCTCCGGTCTGCTACATACCATCAGATAAGCATGGTGGTATAACTGAGCTGTGTTTTAAAGGATCAGCAGTGGAACTTCACTCTGACTGGCATTAATTGGCTAAATATTTCTGCTGAGGACCTGGGGGCATTTGAATTCTTAGACTTGCTTTGTCAGCCACTAAGATTCCCATGTATCCCTGTATTTGGAATATGTGTGAAAGGGGTTTTTTTGAACAGGGGAACTGTAAAAATGTCCATAAATATATTCTAATTTTATATCATTTGGGATGGATCCTGGTATAAAACAAGAGCAAGTTTTAAGGACTGGAGAAATGGGAAAGGCCTGTGTGTTGAGGAGTTTGGGTAAGCTGAAGGGGCCTGTCCAAGGCTGTGGAAGAGCTCCAGGGTGCTGACAAGGAATCACTGTCTAAGACAAGGAGGCACAGTCTCAGCCAGGTGAGACCAGAAGTCCCAGGGAGTGCTGCTGATGCTGCAGCTGAGGTTTAATGTGCTGAAGGCAGCTTAGAAGCTGCCTTCTGAGCTGCCCTGCTGAGAGGTGGGAGTTAAATTCTGGTGTTTGGAAAGTTCCCAAAGAAACTGCAGGGCACAGATACTGGACTTAGTATGGACCTGGAGAGTAGAGAACTAGGTTGCTGAGCCGGGAGGACTGCTGAACAGCATTCCTGTGAAGGGAGAGAGGAGCACTGTTCCTTCACAGCTTTCCTCCCAGAGGCACCTACTGCTTCTGTGACCTGTCCTCTCCCTTGTAGTCCATTGCCACTTTCACATACCTGGCACTGCATGTTGCAACCACATCCTTTCCTCTGGGGAGGAATCATGGCCTACCCATGAGCTGTTTCTTCATCTATTGTCTCTTCAGGGTGTGTCTGACTGATGCTTATAAAATGGTAATTAGCATCTTCCCTGTCTTCCAGATCAGTGGATACATTGGCTTTCTCTGTTGGTTTTTTTTTTCTTCCCTTCCCACCCTTTGGAATTTCTTTCCCTCCCTGAGTACCCCTGGATCTTGCTTTCTTTGTTACTCCCCATTCCTTTCCCCCACCAAGGAACTGGATGGAAGTGCTCAGCAATGTGTCTTTGCCATTGGTCTTGGAATGTCCTGCCACTGCATGTGCCTCTTTGCTCTTGTCCACCTTTTTTCTGGCTTCTGTGATTCACTTTTTTTTTTTTTTGAATCCCATGGCGCACCTTCCCTTCCACATCCTCACTATCTGGTGGAGGCAATAGCTGGAGGAACCACGCCTGGTGTGGTACATTTACTTTGCTGACTCACTCTCACAGTGGGAAGTGGGATGGAAATTAGTGGGTGAGCTGGGTCCAAAGTGGCTGTTGGAGACAGGGCAGAGTTCCTTTTCTCCTTGGCTTGCCTGCTTGATCTGGATTTAAATCTTTGGTAACTTGGGAGAGAAGGTTGACAGGTCACTTGAGAGAATAAAGCCTGGTCTAAAATTAGGAGGGAGTATCCTTGTTGAACAGGACTGACAGGCCTAGGAATTGTGCTTGTGCCTTGCTGCTGTGAACATAGGGAAATGCTTTTGCCCACTTCCCAGTGATCCGGATTTCCAAACAACTTTTAAAGCAACAGGAAACGCTTCCATAAGAAAGGGAGATTGGGTTGGCGGTGATGAGTAGAAGCTGCATCTTTCTCCTGCTGCAACCTACCGCAACACCCTGCCAGTCTCAGCTCAGGGCTCAAGGTCTGTCACCTGGGGGCTGCAGTGTGCCAGAGCCCTCCCTCTGGTGCTCAGTGTGTGCCATGTTCTGGTGCTTCTCTGAGCTGTTTGTTTTCTCTGTTAGAGGGATGGGCCAGAAGCGTAAAGGAGCTGAAATCCAAGACCAAGTCTTAGCCCCCAGCCCAACAAGCACAGCAGACATACCAAAGAAAAGCAGTAATTGGGACTTGAAATATCAGATATCATTGCTGTATGAGTGCTTCCCTGATTTGGGGTCAGTCAGGGACAAGTTTTAGATCTCTCTACATTTGTGGTTAATGAAAATGGTATAAAAACCTACGCAAGGTGTTAGGGAAATGCCCAGAATTTCCCCTTGGAAAGAGCACTCTGCCTGTGCCCGTCAGTTTAAAACCAGTCATGTAGTGGGAAGCCAGAGATGCAGCTTGGGAAGCCAGGCCATTGCCAGGCTGCAGTAAGGCTTTCAATACTGTGCCACATTCTGCATTGCTTTGCTGCTGACTGACCACATGATACTGTTGCAGGGGTGAAGCTTTAAAGCAATTTAACCTGTCTCACTGTTTGTCACGACTGGAAAACATGGTCCTGCTCCTGCTGCCCTTGCTTCCCTCCCTTTTGTGACTGACCTCTGTGAAGGGATTCAGCTGGCTTTGCTTCCTGCCATGCAGGTCAGCTGCTGAGCTCCACCACTGGAAGCAAAGAGAGGGAATGTGGAGGCAGGAGAGCACTCCTCCTTGCCTCATAAATGTGGGCAGGAGGCAGGATGTTTCTAGCCCTCAAAGGCTTGCTCTTCTTGTCATCAGCACGAGATCATTACCACTTTTTGCATAAAGCATTTTTTTGTTGTTTCTGCTTGATTGGTTAAAATTATGTAGCAGCTGTCCTGCCAAAGTGTGTGACTCTTCCAGGGATAGCTGAAGGTAGCGGTATTTGAATAGATTTGAAGAGCTGCATGAGATGGGGAAAGAGAAGAATTAGAAATTCAGAATGTTGTTAAGAACATCGTGAGACTTGCTCTAAAATTTGCCAAGACCTGCAGCCCCACAGTGTGATCTGTGCAGGGTGCTGGAGGGGGGCTCATGTTGCCACACTCACTGGCACCCTGTGTGGGAAGGCTGAAGGGAATGGGTTTCCTTCACACTGCAGAACAAGGACTTCCCTATTGCACAATATGCTCTAGAGGGAGACTGCCATCTGTTTGGAGAAATGTTCCTTTTCCCAAGCCCCTCCAGCTCTTCAAGCTGTTTGGATTCACCTCAGAGATGTTTTGAAGCACTGACATGAAACTAACTGTCCCTCCTGGGTCTGTTTCCATTGCAGGATCTGGGATGATGACTTCTTCACACCCCATCTCAGCCAGCACTCCTGAGGGAAGCAGCTACGGTGCTATTGGTACGGTATATTCCAGAACTGGGGCACAGGGAGGCTTGTCCATGGGGTGGAAGGCACTTTTAGGGTGATTTAACACCAGAGGAGAATAAAGCTGCAAGCTACTTTAAGAGCATCTTGCAAGTATTAAAAAAACAAACCCGAACAACCAAATTGCAGTTTGTGAGGTTCAGGTTGCACTTTAGGGAAAAGCACCTACATAATAAAAGTGGCAAATCAGAAAGAGATGCCCCAAGAGACTGTCATTGGAAATGTGTCTTAGACAAAGCTACAGTCACCTGAGAGCTGTGGGTGACAATGCTGCTTCAGACAGGACATTCACTAGTGACTGACAAAGGTCCCTTGCAAGAAGCCTTCCAGGAGCCTGTTATTAGCTCACAGCCTGCCTTTAAACCAAAGCATGCCTGTCCCTGGGAGGCTGAAGGGTTGTGTGCCATAAAGCAAGACACAATCGGGGTTTCTTGCCTCCAGGGGTTTCACTGGGGAAGAAATAATGTCATACTGCCAGCAGGCGAATCATGCCTTGGCAGCAGAGGAGAAAAAAGCTTCCTGAGGGCTTAATGACCACTTTACACATCCTTCCCCTTTTCCCAAAGAAATCTTTTAAAAGCATTTGGGAAATGAGAAAGAGGCCTGTGTTCTGCCCATGTCGATGAGGGCAATGAGCTGGGAGTTGCCCAGCCTGTGGTACGTGACCAGTACTGGGGATGCAAAGGGACCAAAGCTGGTACTCTGCCTGCTTTGAAAAGTCGACTTTCTTCTTTGATTTTTATTCTACAGTATTTTTAGAAAAGCTTAGCTATATAGAAAGCTTACATAAAATCTGAAGGTTAACTAGGTGAGTGTCTAGCAGTCTGCTTCTTTCTCCAGAGGTATTTTCTTATCTCAGAATTCCGGATTTCAGAGCCCAGGCTAGTAGAGAGTTGAAAATGTTAAGAGATGAAAGTAATAGAATAAAAGCAGAGTGAAAACTAAAATACTGCAGAGAGGGGAAAAGATAATGGTCCTTCAAACTGCTCTTAGCTGATCACCTAAAACTTTTAGGAAGGTTTGGGATCATGGAAAATTTTTTTGCCTTGAACCAGCCATATCAACTTGTCAAAGCATCAGAGCACCTGGAACAGCTTTATTCTTGCAGTGCATAGGGGGATTTAGCCTTTACCCTGCCTGTCTCTTTCTCCCTGCTCTGGCCCAGACGAGTCCAGCTCCAGTGGTGGACGCCAGCTGTCGTCCCCGGAGCGCAGGCCCCCAGCTGGCTCGGACACGGACAGCTCCGTGGAGGAGGAGAGCGACTTCGACACCATGCCGGAAATCGAGAGCGATAAGAACATCATCCGCACCAAGGTATGGCTGCTCTTGCAGCTGTGGCCCTCCTGCTGGGCCATGACCAGAATGGTCACTTCAGTGAAATCTCAAAAATCCTGTTCCCTTCCAGGGTGGATTTCACCTAAAACAGCCCGGTGTGCTTCTTAGTCTTTTTTTCAGTCACTGAAAGTTTTCCCACTGTGATAATTGTGCTGCTGAAGTGAGTGCTTTAATGTGGAAAATCAGAATGTATTGGGGATTATTGAGAAAGGAGGAAAATGCCCAGAGAGTGTCCCAGAAAGTTCAAGGAGGTGTGAAGATAGGGAGCAAATAATCTGCAACAGTAGGTGGCTATTTAGTACAAGTAGTGTGAGTACTGTGTATGTACAGAGGGGGTTTAAGCTAGCACCTCTCAAACTGCCTCCTTTTGTCATCCTACACTGCTCTGTGTGGTTGGAGCCATTCTTGGAGGTCGAAGGATTTTGTGGAATTCACTCCCATAGAATTAAGGGACACAGTGCACGGTGTAAAACCAGTCCAAATACCGCCAAGCTGCAAATGTGTAAAGATCTTCTACTGGCATCTGTAATCTACATTGATTCTTCTATGTTTTCTTCCCTCTTTTTTCCCCACCCACCAATGCTTTAGGTGTTCCTCTATCTATCAGACTTGTCCAGGAAAGACCGAAGGATTGTCAGCAAAAAATACAAAATCTATTTCTGGTAAGGAGAAGGCAAACTGGTAAGGCCCAAACTCTGGATTCAGAGTCTCTGGTTGTGGTGTCTGAGTGTATGCCCTTCTTCTGAACCACTCCTGAACTATCCTGTTACCCCCTTCTGACCCTATTCAATCAGTAACTGTAGATCCCACATACCTCAAGTAAGGATATTTGTGTACCAGAGCACACATGATCCTGGCAATGGATTCTGTTTTGCATCATTGCTTTTAAGCGTGGTAACAACCAGTGCACTGGAACATGATGGTAAGGGGAGAAACTGGCACTCAAACACATGAGCTTGTGGCCAACATCCTGGCTTATCCTGTGCCCTTAGCATTTGCCTCGTTTGCCTCCCGTGTGCATGAGCACATGTGCTCCTCTGCTTCAGGGGATCACAGTGAGATCATAACCCCAGAGCAGTGAGGTGTGCACATTCCTCCACGAGCACTATGGGGCTTTATTCTGGGTGTGCAGCCTTGGTTTTGGTGTGTGTATAACAGCTGCTGCTGTCTCCCCTCTGCAGGAACATCATCACCATTGCAGTGTTCTATGCTCTGCCGGTCATCCAGCTCGTCATCACTTACCAGACGGTGCGTTTGGCTCTGTGGCTGTCCCCTCTTGCTTTAAACTTGTCCTGTGGTTGTGATGTGCAAGGATGACAGTCACAGTGAAACTGGGATCACCCAGGAGTTCTGCTCTGTGTGAGGAGCAGTTTACCTTATCTGCTCTCGCTGCACTGTGTCGATGTTACAGTGAGCTTGGCCCATTGGGCTTTCGCTTCTGCTTTTTCTGCTTGGGAAGTGGGAGTTGTGCTAGTCTCCAGCTCAACTGATGTCTCATTTGGGTCCTGTTTCATTTTAGAGGCAGTAGGAATTTGATGTTATCTCTAAGAGCAAATAGTGTTTGCTGTGATTTCTCCTCCCTTCTCCCAACCTTTGCTATCCTGCTGTTATGCAGGTATCTGCAAGCAGGTCTCTTGTGGGGGGTGAGTGTTTGAGAGCACACAATGTTTCCTCTGAAGACTGTTACCAGGTTTGTGACCTGTGACAACACTGTGTCCCACCCTAAAAGCTTTGCTTGCAGATGTCAGTACTGCCCTGTGCCAGTGCTAGGGCTGGGCTGTGTCCTGGTACACCTTGTGTTTGTGTGGTGTTTTCATGGGGCAAACCCCCCAGAGCAGGGAGGATTTGCTGATGCCAGGCCTCCCAACTGCTCTCTCTCCAGGTAGTGAATGTGACAGGCAATCAGGACATTTGCTACTACAACTTCCTGTGTGCTCATCCCCTTGGTGTTCTGAGGTGAGTGAGCCCTTTTGTCACTCCATGTTTGTCTCGTGCCTCCTGAGTGTTTGTGCTGTGCCCAGGTCAGGATTTTATGTTTGCCAGGCTCACAGTAGCAACGTTGATAAGACCCCTGGGAGTTTAGGACTCTGTTCTTCGTGTTTTGCTCAGCAGTGGTGCTCTGTTGCAGTGAGACGTGCACCTTGGAACTTGTGGCACCTGGGTGCCCCTTGCAAATCATTGGCACAGCAATGAGGTGCTCCCGTGCTCTACTGGACACTTGTATCCAACAAAGAAATTCAGATCAGTCCTTCCAGTGTAGCATTTCTCTAAATTAATGTGGGAGTGCAAAGAAAGCCCAGGGTTGGGAATCTCACAGAAGAAGTGTTAAATTAACCGGGACAGGTGAACTATTCAAACTGAAATTGTCACCTAGAGAGTAAAATTGCAGTTCTGCAGCTGCTGAGGTGGAAGGTGGTGGAAGGGGGAGAAAAATGGATTCAGCAAAATGGATTCAGGGTTCAGCTTCCTGCTGCTGGGCTGCCTTTGTGTTAAACCTTCTTCTTTCCTGCAGTGCCTTCAACAACATCCTCAGCAACGTGGGCCACATGATGCTGGGCTTCCTTTTCCTCCTCATTGTGCTGCGCAGGGACATCCTCCACCGTCGGGCCATGGAGATGAAAGATATCTACACCCTGGTAGGAAGCAGATTGCCTGGGGCTG
Source organism: Chamaea fasciata (assembly GCF_029207755.1). NCBI lineage: Eukaryota > Metazoa > Chordata > Aves > Passeriformes > Sylviidae > Chamaea > Chamaea fasciata. The sequence goes on from NW_027094087.1 coordinate 26,132,213, forward strand.
AGTGGAGGCAGGGAAGGTGGAGTGAACTCAAAAACCAGAGTGATACACAATGGGTTTCCACTTGTCTTCCTCACTGGAGGGTTGAATCTTCCTCTTTTTTTCCTCCTGTGCAAAAGGGTCTAGGTGGGATGCTTGTGTTCCTGCACACCCCAGAGCTTTACTGCTTACAGTGTGTCCATAATTCACTGACCCAGACTGGGCCTGTGAAGACAAGGAGATTAATAGAGGAAGGACTCCCATGGCTCTGGCTTTTCCTGCAGCGCTTGCTGTGGAGGAACTGGGACAGCAGGAGTGTCCCAAAATGCTTCTCTTCATAGTGAAGTTTTATTTGTCTTACACAAGAGCTCCTTATGGTAACTCAGAGGAATTTGGCTGCCTCAGTCTCTGAGGCAGAGCTTCTTGTAGCCAGAGCTTCTGAAGTCTCTCGTGGGAGAGGGTGGAGAAATCTGCAGCCCTGTGGACAGAGGTGCTGGTGGTTTCTGGAGACAAACAGCTCTGTTCTCATGGGCTTGGTAGAAAGTAAAGGCATTAGCAGTAGTAAGGGTCTGCTGCTTGCGGTTTTCAGGTGAAATCTTGGCCAAATTGTGATGGAAATGCCTTTTCACATTGGCTGATGGGCTTTGCTCAGGTGCTTCTAAGACCCTACTGACCACAAGAGCAATTCTGGTCAGTCCTCTCTCCATTTTGGGCAGGATGTAGCATGGCATGAGGTAGAGGACAGAGATTTGCAGTCTCTTGATATGAGTGCCCAAGACACTGAGGTCTTCAGATCAGAACTTCCAGTGTGATTAGCTTAGGTTTGCTGCCTGTGGATTCACCTGGCTATGCCACGTGTCAAAATCCAGAGCCTGTGGTTGCACACAGAACACTGTGCTGCACTGGTGACTGGAGGACTTGTCTAGGAGTTAGGAGGGTTGAAGTGATGGAGAATGGAAGCTTGCCTGTGATCAGGACACTGAGGGCACTCACTGTACAGCTCTGTTCTCTTCCAGGACTATGGGATCCCAAAGCATTTTGGTCTGTTTTATGCTATGGGCATTGCTCTGATGATGGAAGGGGTGCTCAGTGCCTGTTACCACGTCTGCCCTAATTACTCCAATTTCCAGTTTGGTAAGCTGAGTTACCTTTCTCCTTTTGAGCTGGAGCTAGGATCTGCCATTTTCTGTCACTTGCTGAGTTGCTGATGTTTCCAACCTCTCTACCCTTGCAAGTCTCCCTGGAGCTTCCCTGTTTCAAAGCTCAGTCAGGAGGTTGTGATGCCCCGTGGGCACTTATTTTCTGATCCCCTTTGGTTTTTATTGCCCCAGAGCACAGAAGACGTGTTGCTGCAAGGTGGCTAAACACAAAGTGCTGTACAGTGTAGTGCAGCAGCAGGGCCAAACCCAAGGCTGGCAGGCACAGATTCCTGATGCTTTGTGTGCCCTTGGAGCAGCTTTCTGGGGCCACTGGCAGTAACTGTTTGCACTGTTGCTGTTGTGTTGCTCCACAGACACCTCCTTCATGTACATGATCGCGGGACTGTGCATGCTCAAGCTCTACCAGACTCGGCACCCAGACATCAATGCCAGCGCCTACTCCGCCTATGCCTCGTTTGCTCTGGTGATCTCCCTGGCTGTCCTTGGAGTGGTATGGCTCCCTCTTACTCTGCTGCTTCTCTGGGAAGGAGGTGGCATGGCTGGGAACGTGGTTTAGGTGTGAAAATGACTGGGGAAAGCAGCTGAGTAGGATAAGAGTGTGTTAAGCAGCTGTTAGCATTTGAATTCTCAGTTCTGCTGGGCTTTCCTCCTTCCTTCCTCTGAGCTTTCAGGTAGGAGAAGAGCAGAACAGTTGCCTCTAGGTTGGGGCTTTTTGGGCTTTGCCTACCACGTGCTATCCTTCTCAAGAGGAGAAATTCATGCATCCAGATGTGCGTGTCCAAGCACACAGATGGTCTTCCTCTGGTGTGATTCACACTGGAGGAAAGAGGGGTGAGGCTGGCTGGGCTTCCAAGACAGGTAACTTATACCTAGTTGCTTGTGCCTATTTCTCCCCTTTGGAATACACCGTGTTGTTTGTCACAGCTCTTGCAGTTGATTTTCCTGTCTCTGGAGAGGAGCAGGGCTAGGATAATGTCTGGGGGGCTCTCAGGAAAATTGCTGGCGTACCTGCCTATGGAAAGGCACTGGAGCAGAAGCTACAAGCTACCTTGGAGGTGTCCACTTCTCTTCTTTTGAGGGACTCATTTTCATTCATCAGTAACCAGGCAAAGTCTATGGAATTCTTGCTCTGAACCAGCAGCTAGATCCCAGTGGGCTGTTAGCTCCTCACTATCACGTAATGCAGAGGTCTCTGTTTACAAGACTGTCTGTGGGATAAGGCATGCAGGAGGAGCTGGTGACCTTGAGACTTCCCAAGAATCTCTTGATAGGTGTGGTAGATCTTGACAAGGTTCAGCACACTGAGACTTTAGTATGGATCGCTTCTGTCTTCTTTTGTGGGATGCTTTGAAGCTGTTCAGTGTAGCTTGAAAGCAGCATGTCTCCCTTGTTCCATTCATGGAGAGGTGGCTTTTCTGCCTGCTCTTTGGTGTGTGGGTTTTTTTTTCTCTGTCCACACAAAGTGAAAATTTCAGGCGAGTGCTTTGCTCCAGGGTAGGGAAGTGGTCACAGCCTGATGGCAGATCAGAGTTTCTGGACTCCGTAGTGTATGAATGAAAAATTAGGATTTTAATGTAGCATTAACCTCTGCTTGCAGGTTACTTCCAGTCCTTAAATAAAATGAAAATGCACAGTAGGAGCAATTGCCTGCCGAGCAGTTCTGTCCTTTTTGGTCTACTTCAGTACAGCTGTTAAAGTAATGGTTGGTTCCTTGACTGCCTTCATAAAAATCCACCTCCTGGCCAGAGAGCTGCTGCCCAGCTCAGCAGAGGGAGCTTGCCTGGCCTTGGAGTCCCTGCATTTCTGCTCCCTGGGCCAGCTGCTGTCCATCCAGTCTTGTCTAAAGGGGGCATTCAGAAAGAATGGTCTCCTCTCCAGGATGCTGAGCTCCTCTTGCTTCTCTGGACTTTGTTTTGAATTTATAGATCTGTTTTCTGGTTGGAAGGTTTAGGGGTTTTTTTCTGTGTTTAGTGAGTTTGTTTAATGTCCCATGGTGATTTAGGACAGGAAAGGACTGACCTGCTGAAAAAGGGTTCAGTTTACTTTAAAAATGTCTTTGCTTTCAGGTGTTTGGGAAAAATGATGTGTGGTTCTGGGTTATTTTCTCAATGATCCATGTTTTGGCCTCGCTGGCTCTCAGCACCCAGATCTACTACATGGGTCGCTTCAAGATTGGTGAGTGCTGTGACCAAACCATCTCCTCCTGGGTGTGTCCTGTCCTCACCTGCCTGTGCAGCACAGTCCTGAGGCCCCTCTTCTGGGCTACCCTGTCCTCTCATCCCTCTGATGCTTTCCTGGCCTCTGAAGTCCTTGTGCTGCTGCTTCCTGGAGCAGTGGGAATCAGCAGGAGCCGTGTGCTCTGTGATGGAAGCACTGCGGGGCTCTGGGGGAGCTGCCCTTCAGCTGCAGTTCTCCCCAGTGCTGTGCTCAGAGGGGTCACCTACACCCTGTCATGGGATGAGGGGGGACAGGGTCTGCTGGGGAGCCTGGCTCTTGTGCTCTGCTTATAAACCTATTTCTTCTTCCTCTTCTGCCCCTGTCTGCCTCAGATGGCCCTGACTCAGGTAACTGTCCACAGCTTTCCTTTTTCCCTGTTGAACTGATTGTGCTGAGGTGTAGCAGCCAGGGATTGCATGGATGTGTGTGGGGAGGCAGGATCGTGTGCCACCTGGGGTCAGCTCTTGGGAAGTGAAACCAGTTTGCCAGCAGCCCTGACAGTCCTGTTCCTTGGAAGGAAGGGACTGATCTAGCACAGGAGAGCTCAGATCTTGGTGCAGGAGCCTTTTCAAGCTCTCTGTTGTGGCTAAAGGGGAACGTGTGTTCATGCATGTTTGTCCATCCCCACTGCCACTGATGGCTCTGCAGTGAAGCTTCTGCAATGATTTTGAGAGCAGGAGTGTCTTCAGCGTGCTCTGCCCCTCTGGGACCCTCTAAAACCTGTGGGACCTGTTTCTGCTGTTTCCCTGCTCTGGCAGCTTGTTCCATGGAAGGTGCTTTTCCCCCCTCCTGCATACACACACCTCTCTTCCAGAGATGGGGTTGCAAAGCCAGTCTCTTGACACACACAGGCAGGGCCTGTGTGACTTCTGGGCAGTGCTAGTGTAGAGGAGATTTTTAAATTTATTTTGTCCTCACCTGTTGTTCTGGCCAACTGCCATCTACATCCTGTGGTGGATGCTCTTCCACAGCACAGACTGCTTCCAGAGGGCAAGACGTGAATCCACTGACACCTTGGGTGCTCTGTTGTCAGCTGGTGGGTGTCAGCTTCTTCCTCGTAGGCATTTTAGAGCTCGCTGTGCTGGCTGTTCTGGCTCTTTATCCTCTCCTTTGACAGATGTGGGCATATTTCGGCGAGCAGTGATGGTGCTGTACACGGACTGTATCCAGCAGTGCAGCCGACCAATGTACATGGTAGGTGACTTCTCACCCCAGCACCTCTCCGCAATTCCTCACTTCTTTGGGCAATGTGCAGAGGAAAGAGATGGGGCTGTTTGAAAAAGTGATGGTCCTGGCTTGCCTTGTTTTCCTTCCCCCAAAATGGCTGGGTAAGTGTAGGTCTCTGCTGGAGTGGTTTACCCCCAACCTCCCGGCCTCCCCTGATCTCAGCCTTGGTGAATAAAACATCAGGGCAAAGGTGATACAAGCATGACAGGATTTTGCCTTTGCACTTGTTCTCTGGGAGCATCCGTTCAGAGGAGCAGCTATGAGGCTCTGCGCAGTGCAGCCTCTCTGGGGAAGGCTGCAGATATTTTGGGTCTGTGGCTTAAGCAAAAGCAACTGCCATTTCTGCAGCACCTCAGGGTAGGTAGCAAAAAGTTAAGAAAAGGTGGCTGTTACCTTGTGTCCACTGATTGCTTTCTCCTTACTTAGCAAAGAGTGCTAATTAGGGCTTGAAGCCACATGGAGTTTTTATCCATGAGCATCCTTCTTCCTAATTTTTTATTTATTTTCCCATCTCTGAATAAGCAAACTTGGTCCACTCAGGCATGAAATAAGCCTGGCCAGCCTGAAACAGCTACATCATGAAAGCAGCTGTAAGCATGAATGCACATGCCCCACAGATATAATCCTTCTGCCTGCTGTTGCTTCAGTGCTTCCCCAGCTAATGGTGAGGTGGCAAGAAAAAAAAGGCTCCCTGAATATATGCAGGATGCTGTCCCAAGCTTGCCCTGCTACCTCTTTCAAGCACGTCCTTGCTCTCTGCAGTAATTCTTTTGTAAAACAGTGGGAGGGAAGGAATCTAACTAGAAAAACAGTAGAAGCAGTCATAGCATTCGGAGAACCTCCTGAGGTTGATCCCTTAAGTGCTGAGCTTGTCCTTCTTTTAGATGTTTAGTCTCCTTGAAACACTTTCTTAAAATTGAGGGTCAGAGCAGTTTCCATCTGAAAAAAGCTCCCACAGAGCCAGGTGTTTGGACTCGAAATCCTCACATAAAACTCCCCTAAATTTCTGAGGCAACGGCCTTTTTGCATACTCTTTTCATTTCATATGATCATCAGTGTCTTTTTCTCCAGGACAGGATGGTGCTGCTCATTGTTGGGAACCTGGTCAACTGGTCCTTGTAAGTACTGGCATGTTGGTGCTTTGTCTGTTTGTGCACATGGGCAGCAGGATTTGGTACTGGGACACGGGTGGCCTGGAGTGATGGGGAGATGTAGCAGTGTCTGTGCAATAATCCTGTGCTGGGGCCCTTCGGCCATGTTTTGGCAGGCAGGCTGATATGAGGATGGTAGGCAGATCCATGCAGCATTTCAGCTGGGGTGTCTCATGTTTGAGGGAGCTTGTGCAGGGCTGCCCTGGTACTCTGCTGCTGTGTTGTGCTTCCCTGGGAGGAGGAGCTGGGAGATCTCTGGCACAGCCAGGGTGCAGGAGACCTGGCAGACACTCAGTCACAGAGCCTGAGTTAACAACAGTAACTGCAAGGGGGGGATCAGCTCATGGATGAGAGCTAAAAGGCTCTTGCTTTTCACTAAAGCTGCTTCTCAGGGACATGCCTTCTACCAAGTGTACAGGTCTAGGGCCAGGTCCTAACGAGTGAGATGTGTTTGGCTGTGGAGTGGAAGCAATCCAGGGCCCTTGCCTGTCCTCTGGGGTCTCCAGTTGCTTCAGCACCTGACGATGGCTAAATTTCCTTGGCTGGGAGCAGAAGCAAACACTGCATTTCCTCCAGGGAATTGGGAAACTGTGGCACTGGTGCTGTGTCCTGCTGTCCTGGCAGGGGGTAGAACAGTGTGTGGCTGTCAGTTTTGGGGATGTACTTGTCCCCAGTGAAAGAAGCTGCATGATGTCCCTTCTGTCCTCTCTCTCAGTGCTATCTTTGGGCTGGTGTATCGGCCCAGGGACTTTGCCTCCTACATACTGGGAATCTTCATCTGTAACCTGCTGCTGTATCTGGCCTTCTACATCATCATGAAGGTAACAAGAGGCAGCTGTAGCTGTCCTTGAAGCCCCTGTCTCCAGAGGGAAAAGGGATGGGCCTTTTTTCTGGCTGCAAGTTGGGTTCTTGTGGTGCTGCAGAGGGACCTTTGTGGGGCTCTGGGTGTGAGAGGGTGTTGGGGATGGATAGTGTGTAGCCATTTCAGGGATGGCTGGACTGTGTCTTTGGGGGGTGGGCAGCCCTTCACAGATGCAGATGGTACAGGTTGGTGTGTGAGCCCTGTGCTTGGCTCTGTCCCCTGGGGAGAACTCAGGGTGTGTCCCTGTCTGCAGCTCCGCAGCTCTGAGAAGCTCCTGCCCATCCCCATGTTCTGCATCGTGGCCACAGCAGTGGTGTGGGCAGCTGCCCTCTACTTCTTCTTCCAGACCCTCAGCAGCTGGGAGGTAAATTTCCCTTTTACTGTTCCTTCTGTCCATCTCTTTCTCATCACCTTTCCTTCCTGGTGTTTGTTTTGCACAAAAAAAGACTCTGGAGAAGAGTCTTGGGGACTCATGGGGAGGGAGCTGAAAGGGTTCAAGGGTTCATTTAGCAGACTTGTGAAGGGGGCATGGGAAGCTGTGCTGAGCCAAAAATGACTGTAGCTGTGTAGAGGCTGTTTATAACCAGGTGATCAGGAGGTGACTGGTCCTTCCTAGGGGACAAAGGAGGAGCTGGGGATCTGGAAGGAAAACTGGGAAAATCCTGACTAGTGCTGGTGGAAGACATCCAGATAGCCACCTGGGGTCAACCTGCCTGGGCTTGTTAGGGCTCTTGGTGACCTGGGAGGCCATTAAATCCTGACAGAGTGCCTTCTAACATCCGTCTCCATGGAAATGAGGGGCTTGCTGCAGTGTGGTCTGGTGGAGGCTGTGCAACTTGCACTGTACAGGACCTCAGATGCGGAGACCAGAGGGTTCCTCTTACATGTGGGTTGTGGTCCCAGATCCATTCTGAGGCCCGAGTATAATGTGTTGTTTCTGGCCTGCCCTTGTCACAGTTCTGGCCTGGATCCTGCTTGGAGGGTTAAGACAGCGTGATCCCTATAGGGTGTAGCAAGGGCCCAGCAGGGGTGGATCTCAGGTGCTGACCCTCTGCCTGTCTTCCTAGGAGACTCCAGCAGAGTCCCGGGAAAAGAACCGGCCGTGCATCCTGCTGGGATTCTTTGATGACCACGATGTCTGGCACTTCCTCTCGGCAGCTGCCTTGTTCTTCTCCTTCCTGGTGAGTCCTGCTGAGCCTCCCACTCTGCTGGATGGCCTTACCCTCTCCTTTCACACCTTGCTCCCCTCTATCCACACGGAGCTGTGACTGCTCCAGAACTCCACAGAAGTGCCCCAAGTCCTCTGCTTGGCTCTGCCTTCAGACATCCTTCACAGTGGGATGCTCCTTGTCAGTGGGATCAGAGATCGGGCTTTCTCCTTTACCTTATTTCTCTCCCAGTGCCTCTTAGCCTCAAATTCCCTCTGGGGCTGTGGGTCACACGGCTGTTGTGGGGAAGCTGAGGAGCTGCTGCTGTGACCAATGACTCATGGATTTGTGAATACTTCCCATAAAGGCAAGGCCTGAAGGTCTGAAAGGCAGACACCCCCTGACCAGTAAGAGCTGAATCTGGCTTGCACTTTCCTCCTCAGGTCCTGCTGACCCTGGATGATGACCTGGATACGGTGCGCAGGGACAAGATCCCAGTGTTCTGAGTCCCCGGGGACAGGGGCGCAGAGGTGTCCCAAACCGCTCAGCCAAAGGCACTGGGCCGCTGGTGTCCGTGGAGGATGAGCCTGCTTCCATGGCCAACAGCCCAGCGGGAGCAGGGGAACAACCGCATCCCACGTGAAGGGGTGCTGTGGCAGCTGAGGTGGGACCAGGAGGGAAGACAGTGTTACTCCTTTCCCACCGCATCCTCTGAGGCAGGCTTGATCCAGGGGCCCAGGCCAGTGCACAGCCCTCTGGCTTGTGGGTGCAGTGGGTGCTGGAGCCAGTGAGGGGGGAGGAAACAGGAGGGAAGCATGTTAGAGACCTTTGCTTCCCTTCCTTCCTGCTGATGTGCTCCATTTCCTCTCTGGTGAGCAGGCTTGAGAAGTGCCATGCAAATCTTCCTGCACAGGGAGCTAATGCCTGCACCCTGCAGTCTGCTGCCCTCAGAGAGTCCCTTCAGCAGCACAGGGAGAGCATTTGGTTCCTGTACTGCAGCAGCCGAGGGAGCAAAAGACTCCAGACTGAGGTGGCAGTGGGTGGACTGTGTTTTTTCTTTTCCTCTTCTCATTGGAGAGACTCCTTTGGTAGCTGGTGAGGAGCCACAGAACCAAGGCTGCAGCATTGGTGGGTGAACTAGAGCTGCCTGTGAGGGCTTTGCCAGACTCAGAGCCTCCTACCTTGCTCTCTTGCAGCCTCTCTGTCGCTGCTGTTGAACAGCCACACTCCCCTGGCAGCTCCGGTGCTGGCACTTGGCAGAGCGCGGCTCTCTGTCGAAGCACCACAAGTGCTCTCCTCAAGCGACCCTGAGAGAGACCACACAGCAAAGCCACGGCCTGGTGTGGCAGCCCTTGGCTCCTGCTGTGTGCCTTGCCAAAGGGGCAGGGTGGAACAGGGAGGGTTTCCAGCAGCCTCAGACTTTCTCCTCTCATGAGCTTGCCTTGGATGACCTTGGCAAAGCAGGTTTCCTTATGGGCTGGGAGGGTGAAGGAGATTTTGAGGCAGTTGGTGTTGAGCTCTTAAGCTGAAGATGTGGACCAAATTTTCTTCTCCAGCTTGTCTGAATCTGAAATGAGGTTTTTAATGCTTCTGCATTCTTTCCAGTTTCTTAATTATTTAAAAAAAAAAACAAACAAGAATGAGGTGTGAATTATTTCAGGCCTTGTATCTGAAGTGGGACCTGTTTTGCTAATTTGCAATTAAAAAGTGTTCTTTGAGGCCAGCTGTCCTTATTCTTGTCTGTCTGAGCATTTTTACTTTGGTGTATGTGAATGTAGCCAGTGATGCAAAGGTTTCATTCCACTTCTGCTTACTAAAGCAGGTGACTGTGGTGATGTTTTAGTCCAAGAGTCTGTATCTCCTTGAAGAGTTTTGCAGCAGCTGGTTTTTATTTTTTTCAAGGTTGGAGTTTGTCAAGATGGTCAATAAAATGGATGTTCCTGGTTCCGTGCTCTGCAGGTTGATCTGAATTCTTCTTGCTCCTGCTCTCAGCAGCAGCAGCAGAGACAGCAGTCAGAGAGGGGTGCCCAGTGGTGTCACACGGCTGCTGCCATCCTTGGAACTGTCACAGGCGTTTCTGGAACATAGGCGTGGATGACCTGCTTGTTCTCTTAACCAAATTGCCTTTGTGAGGCTACACAGTAAAGAACAGACACTCTTATTTGCCACTGTAGTCCCTTGGGCAGGGGCAGGAGAGGGCTGGAGGAGGAATGACACAAGAGGCTGCCAGACTTTATCTTCCCAAGCAGAACTGTGCTGCTCTGGAGAGTGTCAGGATAGCTATGCTAGACTGAAGGAGGACTTCTGTGCCCCAAAATTTGTCCAGTTCTGGGGATGCATTTTATATAATATACTTTCTCCCTGTGTTTTCATAATCTGTAGTCTCAGACCTTGTTCCAAGCTTGTATTTGTTCCTAGACAGGAAGCTGGTTCTCTTCTCTAAATTGAAAAGTGAGGAAAAAATAATGTTGAACAGCAGTTGGAAGGCTCGACGTGGGAGGTAGAACAGCATATGGGCTTGCTGGGCTGAGCAGAGATGAGCACAGCATGGAATGGTAAGGTGGTATCAGGGAGGGAGAGGGAGGCTGGAGAACAGCACAGAACAAACAGAAAACCATGTCAGAATTCAATTAAATACAAGGAGAGGCACCTCAAGCCTGAGAGATGGGAGGAAGGGTTGGAATCGTTTCCCTGCTACTTCTGTGCTTCCAGCTTGCTGCATCCATTTTTAAAATTTCCTATTCGCCTTGCCCTGCCTGCTGGGCTCTGTTTGTGCTTCAGCTCTCCCACCTAGTGGCTGACTGACCCCTCCATGGCTGTGGCTGCTGGGGGGTCAGGCTGGGCACCCAGCCACCCTGTGCTCCCACCCAGCTGTCACAGGCTTGGCTCTGCAGCCCTTGTCCCAGAAATGCAGCTTGGTTTGAGTGCTGCTGTCCTTCTCCAGCCCCTGCCCTGGGGCAGGAAGAGCAGCTTGCTGGGTACATGGCGGACCCTCCTGCCCTGATTTGCAGGAGTCGTGCTGTTGTTTTCTCTCCTTTCTCTGCTCACGGAGGGAGAGAGATGTGTAGGGGTAAAAGCAGAGCAGCACCAGGGAATTGTGTTGGGAGGTGAGGGGGCCCTTTTGTTGCCCATGGGCTGGTAGTGGACTCCCTGCTTCCCCCTGCTGTGCCCATGCTTGGTATAAGCTGCTGTCAAAACTCCTGAAAGGGAAACAAACTACCACAGGCAGGGACACCTCCTACCAGAACAAGTTACTCAAACCCTCATCCAACCAGGCCTTTCTGAAGATGGTGCCTCCACCACCTCTCTGGACAATCTGTCCTAGTGTTTTACCATTCTCATTGTGAAAAACTTCTTCCTTGCATTCCATATATTCCCTGTTTTCTCAGGAAATGTAGGTAAAGTTATTCTGCCCAGTAAAACTGAAAGGAGAAGGAAACAGCTTCTTTACAATACTAATATCCCCTCAGAGGTTAGGAAAACTACCACAGTGTCATGTGAGCTGTTACAGCTCCCCCTCGAGCCTCTGGACTGGCAGAAGGGCAGCCAAGGCAGGGGAAATGCATTGCAGTGTGAAAGGGGAAGGCAGCTCCCTCATGTCCTGTTTCCCCCTCCCCTATGCTATGACTGAACTGTACACTGACTGTCACTGAAGGAACAAAAGCCCCTCTGTCTCAATACTAAACTTCAGCCTTTTTTTAAAATTAAGACCTTCCCTAAAGGCAATTTCCATGCCTGCAAGAACTTTGAGGTTTACACCTGAAAAGAATTGTTTCCTAGTAATTCTGTCAACTTCAGTATTGTCCAATCTCCCAAAAAAGCCTTTACTTACCTTGCAGAGTCTCTATACTGCTCTCATCCAAACCACATCCTTGAGCTTCAAACTGTGACAAAACAACTGTCTTAGACCACTTCCAAACCAACGCAAGGGGACTCTGATGAGAAGCATTTTAGAAAATGAAGTTGTACCTCAACAGTGATCGCTGCCACTGGGGCAGGGACAGCACCTGCCATGATTTTTTTAGATACTACACAATCAGTATTTATTTCTTCTGAATGACATAGTTTTGTATCTCCAACTAATATGGTGCGTTACTCTGGTATATGCAGATAATGTACATCAGTGGAAAACTCTGACTGCAAAGCTTTTATTTTTACCTCTACCTAAGAGTGAATGGCATAGCTTTCTGTGGGGAAAGAAGTTGTACCAACAAGAACACATTATTCAATTAGTGTTTTTCTCCTTTTTTTAATAAAATACTATCATGTTCATATCTATACAAATAATTATTACAACTATTAAACAAAGTATTACATTTAACAATAGAAATCTCAGCTCTGAACAAGATCATGGTTTGGGATATTTACATCTGAATGCAACACATTTGTAAAAAGATGTCAAAATAAACAGAGTAAGATCTTATTTACAATTGGAAGATGATGTTCCTGTTCATTCATTATAGATTTCTACTGCAGAGTTCCTATTTTCCATTACAAAATAGTAAGGACTTTCCACTGGGACTGTATCCAGGTCATTTACAGCTGTATAAAACAGAAGCACAGCAGAATACTCTGGACTGAATATAAATAATTTACATTGTGGAGGGCAACAGCATCTTTGATTAATCTCCTGTGGCAAAATCCATACTTGCTTCCCTTCTCACAGTGAGCAGGCAGGAACAGGGTGCAACCCCCCACGAGCTCTGTTGTTTCACACTTGTGATTGCCAGAACAGCAGCACATATTGCAAACTTGGAAACCTTCTCATAAAGATACTTCTGGTGAGGCAGAAAAAAAGCCTTTTTAAAAAAAATCTCAGAAAAGCTGGTATCAGCAAATAATAAATGGTGTCTGTGTAACTGAGCAGGGCTTGCTCGCAGAGAGTATGAATTTGTATTGTCAGGACCAAAAATCTCAGCTAAATCTCACCAGTTCACAGTAACCATCTCACAGTGGGAATAAATAAAGCCTTGGTGCTCTGAGGTTTCAAATTTATGGATTACAGAGGCAGTAGGAAATTGAAAACACTCTCACACAAACCTGCGTCTACTACCCAAGCTGGATCATGGCAGTGGGGAAAGGGAACAGCAGTAGGTGGTAACAGGTCAGGTGATAGCAAAGAATGGATCTCCTTACAGCACTGTATCAGAAAACAAAACAAATATGACTGATCTGGTATAAACAGGTTCAATGCTACTCTGTTTTGCCAGAGGGAGTGGGATCATTATTAAAGTGATGAGCATGAAACTTCCTAAGGAAACAGCAAAAGATGACAGCTCTTAGCACACTCATTCATCCAGAAACAGCGAGAGTTTGACTGAGTCCTTGAGCCAGGTCTGCACAAGTACCTCAGAAAAGGTGAAAAGACAACAGGAGACCAGAAATAATTGAATAGCCCCTCTTCTCCAGCCAAGCCCTCTGCAAGTTGCCCTGCCACATGACTTGTTTCCTGCAACAGCACTACAGACACCAACCACAGTAGTAGCAGCAGCAGCAGCAGAGCTTTAAAGTGCAGTAGGAAATCTGTGCAAAGTTCCAGAGGCTTGGGACTAGCACCGTGCTTTTTTTTTTTTTTTTTTTTCCGAGAGGTGCTCTCCCAGCTGGGCAGCAGCACAGTGACAAGCTGGAAGTATGAGCTGGAAAACCCATTCCAGTAAGGCTCAGCCCCCAGCTCAAATCACTTCAGTTCTCATTTTCTTTAACTGTTCCTAAATGAGGTCCTTTCCCTCAAGAAAAGGGTATATAAATATTAACACATTCCTATTTTATTGCCTGCTTTCAATTAGTTTATCTCTGCTCCTACTCTCCTAGGCTGTTTAAGGGATTAATATGGACAACACTGACATACATGCAATCCAGCCCAATATTATTTACTAGTGTTTGTTGGAATCATTTAGGCCAAGCTGAAACCCAGAGCCACACAATGCCTGTCAGCTGTGGCAGTCCCACCCCAGTTAGTGCCCAGCCTTTCCCTTCCACTGCTGATTTTTCTAGATCAAGCAGTACTGGGTATTTTTCCTTCATTCAAAGCCAATAAAAATCCCATGTAAGTAACCATCAAAAAAAGTACTATGGAAGAGAAAATGCCATTCTCAGGCTAACAAACCGCATCTAAACCCACAAAATCTTTTCCAAGTGTATCTTGAAAAACAAAGGAACTGTTAATTGCCGGGTAGTCCTCAGGAGAAAAAGAAAATTGATGCCATCGATGCTTGCTGAAGAAAATGTATTTGTTTGTCAAGTGGTTTTCATAACAAGTAAACTGGAATAATTCCATCTGCAGAGGCTCCTTTTCCAAACTGCCCTCTCCAAGCACAGATGAAGGTACAGTGAGCCTTATTAACATGACAGCTAAGTACAACAGGTTCAGTGGGAGGGGAAAGGAAAACTGAAGAAAAGAAGGATGACTAAGATGTAGCATTTGCTTCTCTTCCTGAGAGCAGAGCCTGAGGCCCTGGGGAAGGACTGAGACACCGACGTGGCAGTGCCACAAACTGACCTACAAAACTAAGTGCAAGAAGCTTGGTGGATGTGGAATGGCAGGCAGGATTAGTTTACAGTGACAAAGAAAACACCAAAAAATTTAATAATTAAAAACTATCAGAAATTTAACACCTAATTTTCTCTCTCTTGATGTGAAATATCCAGTCCCTCATTGTTCCTCCTAAAGGCAAGAGCATGAACATGAGAGAAGCTGAAACCCACAAGCTGCTCTCAGACCACAGGACCAGGCTAGGTTCAACATTCAAAGCCCATACTGGGCAGTCAGTTACACCAAAAGGCTACACAACAGATCAAATTTTTCTTTAATTAAAGTTACCCAGAGGCCAGTCAGCAGTGTAACTATCAGAATTTGGATGGAAGTGTTGATATGAGGCCCTCACAGAGAGGTCTGCCTACTTCTCTTGTCACAGCAGTCTCCTGATCCCACACCAACACCACGGGACCATTTAGCGTCATTTACAGCATGTAAAGAGACTTACACAGAACTTCAACAGAAATTGCCATGTTCAGGGAGGGGAATGAAATGACAGTTCTCCATCCTGGTCTTGTCAGGTTTCAGAAAGAGGCCTGAGAAGGATGACAAAGTGCCCTGTCACAACAAAATACAATCCTCCAGAGAAGACCAAGGGTCACACAGTAAGTGCTTCTCAGCCACACACTGCAAAATCGTGCAGGTCCTGCAAAGTTCTGCATTTCCTGCAAAATCCAACCAGTCTCTGTATGGCTGAAATGCCTCTGCTGTGATTCCCTGCACTGCAGGCATCCTGTGAGCAAGGAGGAGCTGTTTTTGGTTGTCTTTGTAAACAGAAAGGGAGGATGTGAAAGTTACTGACAGTTTCTGACTCTTCAGAAAATGATGTGCAGTATGGAAAAAAAATAAAATCAGCTGACATATTCTATCATGAATACTCAGGACTGCATTTAACCTTGAGACAACAGCAGTAAATACAGAGGAGTAAGAAAATAGAATAGGTATTTCAGTTGAAAGGGACCTATAGTGATCATCCACTCCAGCTGCGTGGAGTGCCTCCATCCACTTCAGGACTGAGCATGTTATCCAAATGCCTCTTAAACATGCTTGAGGCATCAACCACTTTTCTAGCAAGCCTGTTCCAGTGTCTGACCACCCTCCTGGTAAAGAAATGCTTCCCAATGTCCAGTCTGAACCACCCTTAGTGCCCCTTTGAGCCATTCCCATGCGTCCTGTGGATCCCAGGGAGAAGAGATCAGCGCCTCCCTCAGCACCTCCCCTGTCTGGGAGCTGCAGAGAGCAAGGAAGTTGACTGTCTATCCAGATCCCTCTCCAAAGCATCTTGTCAACAGCACCTCCAAGGTTGGTATCATCAGCAAACTTGCCAATAGTGGGTTCAACTCTTGTATCCAGATCAGTGATAAATACATTGGATAGAACTGGCCCTGAAACTGAGCCCCAAGCTCACACTGCTGGTGACCAGGTGCCAGCCAGACATAGCCCCATTTACTCTAAGTCCTCTGAGCTCTGCCCTTCAGCCAGTTCTTCATCCAGCCCACCATGAACTTGTTAATCCCACAGCTGAACAGCTTGTGCAGATGGATGCTGTGAGGGACAGTATCCAAAGCATTACTAAAATGCAGAAAAATTACATCCACTGCCTTCCCTTCACCCGCTAGGTGGGTGACCTTATCACAGAGGAGTATCAAATTACAGGACTTGAACTTTGTGAAGCCATGATGTCTGAGTCTGATGGCTGCATTATTCCTTAAACTCCTTTCAACAGAACCCAGTATAATACTCACAATCTTTCCAGGAACCCAGACTCTCAGTCTGTAGCTCCCTGTGTTCTTCCCTCATGCTCTTTCTGTAGACTGGAATAACACTGGCTACCTTCCTGTCAGCAGGAACCTGTCCAGACTCCTAGGTCTTTTGCAGGTGATCGAGGAGGGTCCTGCTGCATGTCCTGCTTGCTCCTTCAGTACTCTGGGATGAATCCTATCTGGCCAAATGGATCTGTCAACATTCAAGCATTGCAACAGCTTTAAGTTTATAAGCTCTCTCCAGTTTTCACAGACATCATGAAGTAGTGCCATTTTCCCAGCAGAGGAAACTAATACGGTTTTCTGTGAATGTCTGGAATGATGAGCAGGATTAGCATCTTTATATAAAGTCCTAGAAGCCAGGGCTTAATTTTTCACTAGTTTGTCTTGAAGCCAAACCCATTGCACACACACAATCCCATTTAGAGCGCAAGAATGGGGGAGTTGGCTTCCCTCCTCAAAGACCAGACAAGTGTGTAATGCACGGAGTGGCTGCTGCTTCAATCCCCATCCTTTCCATCCAGAACGCATGGAAGAGTCAGTTCTGGAACTCACCTCACCACCTGAGGCAGACCCTTTGAGACCTACTGCACTACAGACACCCCCTTGGTCAAGAGTCCCACCAGGGCACACCCAGTCCTGCAGTTGGCTTAGTTGGTTTGAGGCTGAGAATTGACTCATTCCTGACCCTGGCACGTGGTGACTGCACTGTGGCAGAGAGAAACTGCCTTGCTGTGAACTGAAATACTCAATTACTTACAAGAAACAGAGAACTGATGCAACACTTAGATTTAGTGTCTTAAGATAAGCTCCAACTGAATTAAATCAAGATTCCAGGCAGAAAGGGACTTGGGGGTTCTGGCTGACAACCAACTGAACATGAGCCAGCAGTGTGCCCAAGAAGGCCAAGAGCATTCTGGCCTGGATCAGGAATAGTGTGGCCAGCAGGAGCAGGGAGCTCATTCTTGCCCTGTCCTGGGCACTGGTGAGGCCACACCTTGAGTGCTGTGTCCAGCTCTGGCCCCTCAGTTTAGGAAGGATGTTGAGACACTTGAGTGCATCCAGAGGAAGCAACGAGGCTGGTGAGGGGCTTGGAACACAAACCCTGTGAGGAATGGCTGAGGGAGCTGGGGTTGTTTAGCCTGCAGAAAAGAAGACTCAGGGGAAACCTTATGAGTCTCTACAACTTCCTGAAAGGCGGCTGTAGCCAGGTGGGGTTTGGTCTCTTTTGCCAGGCAGTAACTGACAGAATGAGAGGACACAGTCTTAAGCTGCGCCAGGGAAAGTTCAGGTTAGACATCAGAAAAAAATTATTCACTGAAAGATTGATGGGGCAATGGAATTGTCTGCCCAGGGAGGTGGTTGGAGTCACCATCCCTGGATGTGTTTAAAAAAAGACTAGATGTGGCACTCAGTGCCATGGTTTAGTTGATGAAGCAGTGTTAGGTCATAGGTTGGACTTGATGAACTCAAAGGTTTTTTCCAGCCTAGTTTATTCTGTGATTCCCAACCAGGATCAGAACTGTTTTACTTCACCTACAGGAAAACACCAGACCGCAGGTTACAAGAGCAAAGACATTGTGAGGACAGACTACAGACACAGCCCCATTATTTTTCTTGTTAAAGCCTCCTTACTTTCCTGGATCAGTGTACAAAGGCTTAGTAAAACCAAAGTCTGGGCAGTCATGCTGTGGAAAACTGTTCTAGGTCCTTCTTTGTGGGTCCTGTTCTTGGACATGGAGGAATACCTTCCTTTCCCCCTTTCAAAGAAAAAGAAACAAAACAAAATAAAAAATCCCAGGGAGCCTGCTCCTGCCTATTCCCTCACCAGGAGCTTCTGACAGGTCCCAAGAGCAACAAGATGATGCACTGGTGAGCAACACACAAGCAGAGGATGACTGCATGCCAGGGAACCTGAAGTTATTAAGTTGTTTGAAGAATCAAACCCAGAATGGTACTTCCAAACGCATAAAAGACAAGTATTTCTACCCTGTTAAAAGAAAAAGCACACTGCAGAGACACTAAATAAATAAAATTTACTTAATTCTTCCCTTTCCTTTAAAAGAATTAGGACCAAAATTTGTGAAAGTACTGGAGACTCAGACAGCACACACACATTCACTCCATCTCTCATGCATCTACAAACACATCATCCTTCCTCAAATCCCAATGTCCTCCTGTGTGTTTCACCCTCAACCCATCCATGTTCATCCATGTTCCTCCTTCAGTCACAATCACACAGGTTTAGATAAAAGGTGCATTCAAGTGCAGAGTACTGATATTAACTCAGGCTCAATACTATCAGCAATATCAAGTAAAAACTGTGCCCCCAGAAATTTCCACTCATTTTGTGGGATGTAACAGGCACAGTCCTCCTCCCATGTGCTGCCTGGTACAACAAAGGGCTGTCACTCACAGAAAGCAGAAAGCTGGTGTTGAAGCATGGGCCAAAGAAAAGTAGAGAGGGAGAAAAAAAAGACATTAAAAAGGTGCTAAACAAGGTATTAAACCCACCCTGAGGTAACCTGCAGCAGTCAACAATGAAATGGCAACAAACATGGCTGCTGTCTCTACTGACTGCACCAGGAGTTGTGAGCGACACTGAAAACATTGACTGAGTCCAGCAGTAACTGAAGCCACTGTTGAAACAGATCCAAACAAGATTCTAAGAAACAGAAAGTCATGGGTTAAAGAGATCTAAATTTTCCAAAACAGTATTTTTAATTGCTGACCATGGGAGCACAGTAATTTTCACCAGGTAAAGTCAGCTGTAAGTCAAGCGTATGTGACAAGCTTGAGACAGACAAAAGCTGCACAACAAATGCCTCTTCCAATAAGCACTGGGTTAGCACAGACTTGACTTGTGTTGAAGCTCCTGAAGACATTTTACAAAGGAAAAAGAGAAACCCAAAGCATTCCTATGCAGTTTCAGGTAAACAGATCAGGAACAAACCGACACCTGTAGCACTTGTTTCCTATCTCTCATACGGATGCTCTCACTCCATGGATTACTGAGGGTGGCCCTTACCTTGGGAAAATTGGACATCAAACTTGATTGTTGGAAAATCAACAACCAATATTTGCACAGCTCTCAATGTTGCATCCTTACCATTTTCCTAGTAAGTAAGCATTGCTATAGGCACTGGTGCTTTAGTTAGTAAGGTGGGTGGAAATACAACGTGTATTTAAATATGGAAAGTACCATATACATACATCCAGGCAAATAAACAGTGATGCTATGAATGGTCTCTCCAAGGGTGCCACTAAGATCCGCTTCCTTCTTCTTAAATATATAAACAACACATCAGACCAGAAGTCAGTCTGCCAGTTTTCATACAGCTGAGCTGCAGTCATGACCTAAAATATGGCTTATATTGTGGGCAGGGCGGTTTGAGGGCTGCTTGGAAGAATCTGAGGCAGATGTGTTTGCAATGGAAAGCAAAGGCGACATCGCTGAGCCATCTGGAGGAAGAGCTGTGGCTATTTCTGGAAACAAAGAAGTTAAGTTAAAATTGGATAAGTGAGATGTGTTGGTCATGTGCATTGGTGGCATATCTGGAAGCAAAGGAAAACTTGGCTGAGCAAAACCAACAGGTCTGGGAGGAGACAAAATGGATCCAAATCGATTATTTAAACCTCCACCGCTTGGCTTCTCCGTGCTTGGGTTCGGAAACATCTGATTGGGAAAGTAAGGGATAGAAATGTCATTGGAGAGGGTAGGGTGGGCAGGAGAGTAAGGTGGATAGAAGGATGGCAGTGTATTCTGAGGATCAACAGGGATTAGAGCTGGTGTCCGAGTGGCACTAGGCTGAGTGACTGGTGGGATGAAAGAAGCATTAGCATTTATCGGTGGATTCATGCCACCCTCCGGAATAAAAGGGAATCCAAAATTCTGGGAGAGAGTGTGTTGGTCAGGGGCCGCATTATCGTTGGACACTTGAGGGCCATCAGACATAAATCGGACAATGCTTCCTCTTTTTTCTATCGTGGACTGCTGGCGCCCAAGGATCATGCTGCCACTGGTAGACAGGGGAAGATGGGGAAGACTGGGGTCAAAGACATTTCCATGTCTCTGATTTCCCGATCGATTCCTTTCGGGCTGACGTATTTTAGAACCTCCATTGTCTTGCAGAGGATGCCTTGAGCGCTGAGTGACCGAAGAATTTGGCTGACGAACAGAAGGCTGCCCTTGCTCGCCGTTTCCATGAGAAACTGCAGGGTGAGGGTGAGTTGGCCTCACAACTCCATGCATATTGCTGGAAACGGGTGTATTCATATGGTTCTTAGTTCCATGACTGTCAGTCATCCTCATGGGGTTGGACTTCTGCACAGAGATGTTTGGGCTTGTATTGCGACCCTGAATGTCTCCCGAGGAAGAAGAACTCGAAAAAGGAATAGTCAATGAAGTGTTCCTTGTGTTAATTGCTCCAATGGACATGTCGCAGCTTTCCCTGCTCTGGCCATCACCATCCCTTCGGATGTGGACGTTCTCCCGTGCTGGGGGACAGTTGTACTCGATTGTGGAGGAGGCACCGCACTGTGTGTTCCTTTGATGTTCTGGGATTGATCTTTGGCTTCCACTGACTTGATCTCCGAGGTGAGGGGCGAGCAAACTCTGCATGAAACTTTGGTGGCATGTGTTTTCATTTTCCCTTGATGGCAGGGTATTCCCCGTTGGAATACCCTGTAATGGCTGGTAGGGCAGTCTCTTCTGCCTCTCTATGGACGGTGCAGCATTCTGACCGATTCGGAATGCTTGTGACTGCATGCCCCGGAGGGATGACACAGAATTGCCAATTTCACTGTTTCTTGAAGCCTGTACATCGAAATTGCCCGTTGGCTGTTGATTGGGTCCAGAGGGCTTAAATGTCTGGCAATCAGAAAGACGCTGCACATCTGAGCCAACTGTGTGGTCGACTGACAAGCGGCCCTGCATATTATGAATCGCCAACCCTTTACTTCTAGAAACGTCAAGATAGCTTCTCATTTCAAGCTGGTCAGAAACCCTGGGGCCTTGAAGAGATATCCCTATTCTCTGCTCTGAATTAGAGGGAGTCTTCCCAATGAGAGCCTCAGCAGAGTAGCTGGAAACTCTGTTTCTTTCCTGCCTGTGAGGGGTGCATGTCATATCTGATGGTCTGGTTACGATACTGGCCTGGGACACCATTTGCTGCTCTAAGCCCCTCGAGGTCATAAGTCTTTGCATCTGATTGTGCCCTGACACGTGTTCTGAAGTGGAACCTTGCTGTCTGCTGCCAACATCCTGTTGCTGTTGATGCAAAATATCCTGATTGATATGGCTCTGAGGGTGGTTATGGTGGTTTCTGTTTGTTGCAGGATTTTCACAGTTCTTCTCAGGCTGGGAAGCTCCAAAGTGCTGCTGCATCTGCTGCTGCATTTGTTGGTGGTGAGGATGGGGCTGACCACCTTTCTGCCGTGTTTGATCACTTCCGTGGTGTTTTTGCTGTAGAGAAAGCTGTGTGGCCTGTGTTCCCTGGATGAGATTTCGTTTCTTTTGCATCTGCACCTCCTGCTGTATCGTTCGCTGTTGGTGAACACCATGGGGTTGAGAGTGGACTGAGTTTTCCCCGTGAGTGACGTGGTGCTGCAGCTGGTACAAGTGGTGCCTCTCTCTCAACTGCCCAGCCTGCTGCTGCTTCAAGTACAGATGATTACTGTGAAGGTGAGAGATGCCTTGTGCAGGGACATGTTGAATTGGCTGCAAGTGCTGCCCTGCCTGGCCTGGCTGCTCTGAGAGCGGTGGCTGAGAACCGCACTGAACTTCGGTTTGTCTCAAAGCTGGCGTTACGAAATTGCTGTTGGGTGGAAATAACCTATTGAGGCCATCAGCATGCCCTTGATTGCTCACTGGTGCCACAGAATTGGATGAATTAGGAGGAATCTGACTAACCAGCATCTGTGTTTGATCAGCAATACCCTCTGGAGTTCGGTTCATCAGCGCCATCCCCTCAAGCCTTATGGGTGCTGTCTGGCACTGTTTTTGCCTCTTTGCTGTGGAAAGCAGAAGGTCATCCTGAACGGCCCTCTTGGCAGAGTCTTTGCGACCTTCATGGTTTTGCTGCTTTAAGTGTGATTCCTGCAGCTGGGGAGCCTGCATGGTGCTTGCCCTGATAGCATTCAGCTGTTCCTGAGCATATTCACTCATCAGTGCAGCTCCTGGAGTCGGATTGATATATGTGCTGGATGGAAGGGAGAGGCTCACAGTTGCAGGGACACTTGCAGGCTCTGAAGACTGGGATAAACCCGAGCAGCTCACCAGGGGATGGACAATGCGACTCTGGTGTATCAGATTATTCACACTTAGACTGGTTATGCTGGGTGTCTGGGAAGTGGAAATCTGCAAAGGAGTGTTTGATGTTTCCACACCTCCTACAGAGCAGCTTGGCTTCTCAACCTGCCTGTCAACATTTGTCTGTACTGTTTCACGAGCACTGAATTTGTTCGGTGCTGCGTCCAGCGGCCCTGTGTTGTTTTCTTTCACTGACTGAGGTTTAAAAGGCTGTTGCTCTCTCTCCAAAGGCGCAACCTCAGGCTTAGAGATGACATCCCTCGTGTTAACCTGTATTCCCCCTCCACCTTTCTCAAGGCTTTCCTGGTCAAAAATAGCTCTCGCTGCAAGAGCTACAATGTCAGTCTGTTCTGAAAATGTGCAGCTGTTACAGGTACTGGTTGAGGTGCTGCTTGTGATGTCTTCTCTGGTGGTATCTGGCAACATAGACGCAACTGAGAAGCCTCGACTGCTGCCAGAGCTGGTTGACATGGGGGAGTCTGCCTGCCTGCTAGTGATAAGGGAAGCACTGACTACTTCCTGATCAGAGATGCAGGAGTGAGGCTGGGAGAGAGTGTCACTTTCTGTGTTCATCAGCAAGAGTTCCTGCTTCTCAGGCAAATCAACATTTGATTCTGCTGATTTAGAGTTTTCCATAGGAAAATTAGAATGCTCCCCCTGAACAGTAAATGAAGAGGTTTTTTCCACAGCTGTTCTTTCTTTTGTGAGATCAGACAGCATCTTGGTTAGACCCTGTCCTTCTAACAAGTCTGCATCTTGCATTACCACTGAGGAATCCTGTGCAACATTGCAGGACTCCGAAATCACTGCTGCCTTGGAAGTATGACCTGCTGTGTTGCTCTGTACTGCTGAAGTCCCATTTGCAATCTGCAAATGTGTCACCTGTGCTTCTTTACGAGAGGATGTTACGGTGTTGGGGGGTTTGCAGGATTTGGGAGACTCTGACAAGACAGAGGCAGTTGGTGGGTGGCTCTGAGATCCCTGGGCATGCTGGCGAGGGGCAGCATCTTTGGCCGGCGGTGGAGCGAGCAGCAGCTGCTCTGACACTGTGGACTCCAGTGGTGAGGAAGCAGGCACCTCTGCCGAGCTGGGCTCTGGAGCAGAGGGGGTTTTCACTGCCTGCTCGGAGCTCGCAGTCTCTTTGGAAGGAGAGTCAGAAATACTGACGGCGCTCAGTGCAGCCGTGCCGCCCACCTGCGATGTGTTTACAGCCTGTGACGCTACCGGGGCGTTTTCCGGCGGCCCTTCGCCAATTGAAGGCTTTGCCACCGTTTCCACAGGAGCAGAGTCCACCTTCCCTGCATCTTTGCAAGGAACTGCTGGGCAGGACACTTTGTTATTGACTGCGTGGTGTTTCTTTGTGCTTGGCTTTTTGTTTGTCCGTTTTGATTTTGCACTGGATGACAAGCTAGCAGCAGCTTTTTGCGGGGAAGCGTTTGTGGAGTTAGATGCACTGGTTAATACCGAAACCTCTGCAGGCACTGAAGATGCCACAGAAGTTGGCAACGACACGCAGTTGACTGTGGCAATCTGGTTATTGACAGTTGCAGGATTGGTGGGGTGGCTGAGAGACAAGTGCAAGCAGCTCTGTCCAGCCATTTGCGATATGCTTTGATTGAGGTTAGCTAAAGCACCAAATGTATTGAGGGCAACGTTGGTATTTGGATCTTCGCTGGTGGTGGGCTGAATAATTTGCATAGGGGCTTGGTTTGAAGTTCCAGATGAAGACATCACAGGCTGCAATGCAAAAAGCTGCCCATTTAATGAGATAGTCTGAGGGTGCTGTTGATTGGACATTGTCACTGAAAATGTCTGCGTGGAGCTGGAAGATGGCAAAGAGGATGGCCTTGGTAATATATGGACAAGGTGTTTCCCTCCAAAAGTCTGTGGAAGAGAGGCATTTTGAATGGAGCCACTGGAGTTGGCGACTGCAGTTGGCCCATTCACAGGAACTCTTACAGAAGCAGAAGGCTGAGCAGAGAGGAGGGGAAGAGGATTCTGATTTGCAGCTTGGATAATTACAATTTGTTGACTAACATTTTGGCTGGGAACTTCCGCTCTCACAATGGGCGGGCACGGAGCAGGGTTTGGAGGCTGGAGAATGATGACATTCTGGTTAGCTGGTGCTCCTGTCACAGCAGAGGCAACTGGCTGAGCCATCTGAATCACCTGCATAGCTGAGTTTAATGGAAGGATATTTCCTGCAGCCTGAGCTTTAACCTGTGGCTGACTGATTAAAGGCTGTATAGGTACGGGTGGGCACGAGGGCAAGGTAACTACAATCTGTTCAGCTGCCTGGCCATCCCCAGGCAAAGAAGCATGCAAACTGATACTTGTAGTCAAAGGCCTGCTGTGGGCAGAAGACACGGTGCCAGCAGCATTGACTGGCTCGTTGAGGAGGGCAGTCATTATCCCAGATGGCGTCTGGCTCAGCGGCTGGACAGTGTTTCCTGCCAGCTGCAAAGTCGTCCACGTGGTCTGTGTGTTCCCAGCTGAAGGCATCCGGGTAAGGCTACTCATGTTTTTCAAGTCTGAAGTGCCAACACCTGAAGAGCCTGAAAAGGACCAGCAGTTCTCCAGGGGGCTGGCAGCCAGAGTGCTTATTGCTGTCACAGCCTTAACTCCTTCTGCTGCAGACGTCGCAGGCGTCCCAGCACTGCTGACCACGTCTGTACTTTTGAGGACATTTGCAGAAGAGCAGCTCTCTGCAGTAGACAGTCTCACAGGTGGCACACAAGCTGTGTCTGTGGTTGAAATGGCACAGCTCTCCTGGAGGTCACTCCTGGAATTGTGTGTGTTTGAGCAAGTTGCATTCACCTGTTGAACTTGGGAGGCTTCCACGGAGGCACTGGAAGGAAGGCTGGTTCCCTGTGGGAGTGTTTTCTTTGTTGATTTAGTGCCCTCCTCATCATTTTTACTTTTGGGGGGATTTTGCTCATTCTGTGGTGCATTACTTGAAGAACACTGTAGTTCCTGTTCTGCTGCAGGTCTAGGTGTGCTCTGTGAGCTGGCAGGAGCAGTGGTGGGCACACCTCGCTCGTTCTCTGGCGTGGAGAGCTCAAGAACGTTCCCTGCTGGAGCTGTCTGAGCAGATGCCAGTGAAGAAACTGTAGGTTGTGACCATGGCTTATTTTCTGTGGGATAAATACCAGCAATTGTCACAGGAGTCACTAGGTTGCAAGTTCTCTGAACTGGCACAACATTGGCTGTTTGTTTTTGCAAATTATGACCAACATTAAAAGTTATTCCCTGCACAGGTGCTCCCTGGTTATTTCCATTGGGCTGAGTCCCATTTGAATAGACAATGATGTTCTTTTGAACCTGATCACTGGGAATAACAACTGAGACCTTGGCGTTTTTGAGGTTTCCTTTCCAGTGGATTGTAGGGTCATCATACAAGCAAATATCATTTGCTTTCAGTAGCTCGATGTATCTCCCGTTTTCCTTTTGCAGTTCATCCAGCTGTTTCCGGAGTTTTTTTATCTCTTCAGCTACAAAAAGTGAGAGCACTCCATTACATCGGCACCAGAGCAAATAATGAAATAACGCTACCACCTGATTTAGAGAGTAAACACTGTGTAGCAATGAAATAATTTGTAGAAATTGAATAAATTGTTAATAATGTATGTCCATTACAAACGGTTAACACAACCTATGTGCTCTTATCCTGGTACGTCTCTCTATTGAATGGGAAATTGAATGATTTCACAGACTATTCCATTACCAATAGCAGGATATATCAAATTACTTAGGAAAAAACATTAGGACTAACTCAGATGAAACTGAATTAATTGTTAATTTTTAATTAATTGTGAATTAAAATTGTTTAATTCCTGAAGGAAAGAGAAACACATTAATCTTTTTGTTTTCCCTGCTCTTTTGCAAACACAAAATTGTTTTAATTGATAATTTTACAGCTTTCCAGAAGAATTAAGTTTCATTATACCTAAAAATTAGAGGCAAAATGAAATACAAAGCACTCATGTAAAGCCACAAAAATTGGCAATCTGGGAGATAGCTCACCAAACTGGGAAAACCACAATAAAGCAGAAATAAAAATCACAAACCACAACATTAGCTCTGAGATTATTTCTGTCATCCCTCCATCACTGTACTTTTACATATCTATTCAAGTAAATTTTAAAATATGATATATTATAGTTTTACAAAATGAACTGCTATAACTTTTACAGCTTTTCAAAGAAAAAAAAAAGCTTTTTGAATGAAGAAAACTTCATCTTTTTGATGAAAAAAAAAATCTAACTGAAGTTTGTCAGAAATCATTCTGGTCACTACAGTAAAATAAACTGGGGCAGAATTTACCAGATGATGCTACATCACCTATAAGCTCTGTAATTTCTTTAAATCACAATGCAATTGCTTCATTATCTCATAGCGACCTGTCACAACACTCACTTGGGCATTCTGTTGGCTTTTTGTTTCAAGATATTCTAAGCAGCTGTATTTTTCCTGTATGTGCATAATTTCTTGGGATTCCCATTTGTGGTTCCAGGCTTTGTGGTTAGTCAGTAGCAGAAGTGAGGGACAGAAACTCCAGAGCCCCCAGCAGCAACCGTACTTACCCTGCTCATTATTCCCTCCATTTAACAGAAGTTCATCATTCTGTCTTTTCATTTCTGTTATATACTTAAAGGCCTGATCCAGGATCATGTTCTTGCTCTGTAAAAGAAAACACACATATAAAATTAGCAGAAAGGTCTAGAATTTGTAAATCCATTAGTGATGAGGCTGCACTTACTCCAAGAGGTCTTTACTTTAAAAACATGCTCTGAATATCACTGGTTAGAGTTTGTTTTCTTTTGGTTTGGGTTGGGTTTTTTGGAGGTTGTTTTTGGGTTTGGTTGCTTTTGTAAGATGAAACGACAGGTTTTGTGAGTGATACTGACCCAAAAATACCATGAGATTTTACAGAATAACATTTTCAGCTCTGGAGCTGACAGTTTCTGATGCCCAGAGGTAGATACTATAAGGCCACACATCCTTAACAGCCAGCATCCTTTCTTGCTGATCAGCTAAAATTCACGTTCACTAATAAACATACACATCACATGAAATTTCCAGGATACTGCCTTATAAATATTTTATTAGAAAGGAAATAAACATGGAACAACTATCCAGGGAGATATATGCATAATTTTGAAAGTAGTATACTACTTTCCTTTTGAAAGTAGTATATTATGGAATATGGGAAAATAACCCATCCCCAATCATCTTTTTATGAAACTATGCTTATTCTGCCTGCAAAACCTTTGTGCACTTCTTAATTTCTTCTACTGTTCAGTAGGAACAGCCTCTGCTGGGAATTCCTCTATCTTGAAAAAGATGCTTCTGTGCATCAACATCAGAGCATTTGTCTTGCTTCATCTTTTGCAAGGAGAGTGTCTTAAACTGCTATTATTATAATTTCAGTTTCTGAATTGCTTTCAAGCCGCTATATGAAGGATGACAAAAATAAGCAGTCATATGCAGCACGTTCAGATAAAATGCTCAAAATCTGTGGAACTACATTCATGTGATCCTGCACTTCCAAATAGGATTCTATCACAAGTAGTTTTTAAAATACTAATAACTAGTGAAATTTTCGAGTATATTAATTCAGACAGTTTTGCCTCCTTGCTAATACAATTAGTAAAATAAGTATTTATATTTCTACAGACAAAGAAACATTTGAACACTTGACAGGAAACTTGTATGCACCTCTGGATGGACACTCACCTGCTTAAGTGCTGGAGAGCAGGGAATAAGTTCTCCAATTCTGTTTATCCCAGCATTAATCTTCTTCTTTCGATGTCTCTCCACTAAGCAAAAATAACATGTACTGTGTCATCTGGCTGGGCAAGTGAGCACAACAGCAGCACAACTAGGGCGGTGTAATGGCTCATAAATACATTATTTCATTATACATTGGAACTTGGAGCAACCTGAGTGAGGAAAAAAGTTCCTCTAAAGTAAACCTCAGTTATCAAATTAATACTTAGTGGAATCGAAGAGCCGTAATGCAAGTAGCTATACCTTTAAAAGGTGGGGATATTTTGGACCCCTTGATGAAAAGTAAAGCTCCTACAACTCAAAATTCAGGTTTTGAAACTGCTTTCTAACACAGTTTTATGACACTCTCTTCATAAGACAGATTGATTAAATTTAGGCATACAGAAAGCAAATGAACAAAGATTATAGAAAGAATCAATTTCCGATTTGGAAAGCAAACCCATGCCTCTTAAATTCTAATGTCAAATTTAGCACAAAAAGAGAAATAATGTAGATTTTATCAGTCTTCAGGCTTAATTTTAAATTTCTATTAACAGAGCAGCCGGCCAGCCGTGAACATAGCTGAAACTCTAGGTATATGGACTATTAGTTACTCTTCCAAAGGTTTAACTGTTCCATAAGGTCTAACTGACTGGAAGTAAAGAAAACATTGAATAGAGAGTAGTTCCAGTGAATTTACATCATTTGGAGAAGGTCAGAAAATGTTTCATTTATACTCTTCTAGTGATAGCATTTACCTCTTCAGTAGGCCTGAAGGCCTACTATTGGCAGAAAGGGTCTACCCTGTCAGTCCAGGAGTGTAAATACCTCTGGACATGTTTTTTACAGACAGTATCTCTGTTTTCTATCCACTACAGTCAGCCTCTTTCAAATACAGTGAATTCTCATGTAGTTTTTTTTTTACTGAATTGTTTTCATGTTCTACACAAACTTAAAAGTATTAGATGTCTTTTTTCAAAAAAAATGAAAAAAAGTTGTCATGGCTTTGTCATGATTCAAACCATTGCGTTGTTCGTTCATGGTGCTGAATGAACCTTTTGATTTGTGCAGTTGCTCTGCTTTTAGTGGCACACAGAAACAAACTGTGACCTGCAGGTGAGCTACTCTTTTGTTTTGGTAATATCTGCACTCTCCTCAGCTCTTCCAGATATTAATGACTAAGAAAGTACAGGCTTGGAAGAGCTGGTCCCACATACTGCGGAGTTCAGCCCAGGTGATAAAGATTTTGGAAAGCTATCAACAAGTGAAACAGGAACTGGGAATTCCAATGAGGCCACTAATCTTAAAATTAAAACTTGATAAGACTGTTTCCTGATTCTTCTCATTTCTTAAGAAATTGGCCACACCCTGAGCGCACTCAACAAGCACAACATTGCACAGGCTTCACATGGAAACTGCTCAGTAGTCTTTCCAGCTGAGTTTGTGAAGACTATGTGATAAGTGTTGTTCAGTAGAAGAACTGCCATCAATTTCTTTGGATAAACCAGGATAAAGCCTGCCAGACACTTCCACAGTCCCTTTTTCTGTTTCTATTTGTAGAAGATGCCATTGGCACTAGACATTGACTGGGTGCTGCCCAAGGCATGCGACTCCTGCAACACACAGCCAACATCTGCACACAATTTCTGGGGTGCCAACATCCAACTGGGTGCCTTAGGAATAGGCTACATAAATACTTCTAATCCAGGGAGCCTCTAAAGCTCTCAGGTAGGACACCTGGCCCTGTTTTGACAGAGGTGGATATTAGTTGCATGTGAATGCCTGTGCAGTTGTTTTCCTATGGAATTGAACACAGCTGAAATTGTTTACTTCTTAATTTACTAGCTTTGGAAAGGCAGGGGCACAGTGCTCCTCCATGCTTTAACTTTGTACTGTGGCAAACAGCAAACTCGAAGCAACCTGCACAGATATTTTTTGCAAGGACACAGAAAGGTGTTTGATAGGGTGAGGCTTTTTCAGTGTACTAAACTCCTACGGAGGAACCTTCTCCATGCAAAGTATGTTTTACTACTCCAAAGTATCTGTGCTTATTTCCAGACCCAACAGCAAAGCATGATGCTCCTACCTGCATTATGTGTCTCCCGGTTTTTCTTTCTGTAAAACATAAAGGGAAAAGACTCATGTGAAACTGAAGGTTAAAGATCTGCATACAAATAAATACTTCTTTCATTATTTCATTATTCAATATTCAATATTATAGTCCACTCTGTGAACAAGAACAGCAGAAGTCACAATCAGATGTTCTTAGGCATTGGTATTAAACAGTTTCTAACAAAAATTCCTTCCTGTTCAGACTTAAATCAATTGCAATATAACAAGGCACAGTGTAATATTCCACTTGATTATTGGTACATATTTATAGTGGAGAGCTGGGGTTTTATGTTCCTGTTAAACCATGCAGTGTTCAAAAAGGCCAAAGAATAAAAAAACTAGGTTTGTTTCTGAGGAACAAGACAGTTAAGTATTTGTCTGAAATGTAGCTTTTACATTCGCTGGATAACTGAAACAGGAGAAAACTTTACCATGCAAGTTGATTTTCCCGCCACATTGCCTTCAAACATCATAGCTTCTGGTGTCAAAGAGGCTTTCTTTGTGAGAGAAACCAAAAACACTGATCCTCTGCAGCTGCTTTCTTTACTGTCTCAAAATTCTGAGCAGGTGTGCTTCGGGCATGTGAGGGTTGTGTTTGGTTTCAAATGTTCGCCTGGGACTACTGGACTGAATGGCAACAATCATTGTACAATGCCCCAAGCTGCTTTACTGGCAGTCAAAAGATTTCAAATATATACTCTACATATGTAAATAAGATATACTACACACATGCACTAAGACAAATACTTCCAGGAAGTACAATAAAGCAAAGCATATGTTTTCTGGAAAAAGCAAAATTCCAGAAAAAAAAACCATTTTCAAAAAACTTCTGTCCAGCAGCACACTCTCAGTCTAGATGTCTACTAGGGTACGCAGAAAGCAAAGTAACATCTTCTGCTGTCCTTTTCATCTGTTACAGAACAGTCCAGATGTAACAAGGTAAGAATGAGGTAAGAATGCAGGATACATGTGGAAGAGGCATGATTACTGTGAGGCAGAGTATATCCTTTATGCTTTGAGCTGATCCTTGTTTCTGGTAACTCACTAATGAGAGTGTG
The DNA here is from genome assembly GCF_029207755.1 of Chamaea fasciata. NCBI lineage: Eukaryota > Metazoa > Chordata > Aves > Passeriformes > Sylviidae > Chamaea > Chamaea fasciata. The sequence goes on from NW_027094087.1 coordinate 26,163,501, forward strand.
CACCTAGAGTAACTTAGACAAGGATTAAGAGACAGTAATGTAATGTTACAGGTTAGACTCAGAGACATCTGCTAAGAAATAATGCTTAAAGATGATCATTAATACTAAATATGCACAAGAACATAAGGACTGGAGAGACCCAGCTGTTCTTGGTTGACATTACCATTACAGAACACAAAATACTCTATCAGTCAGGTAAGAAAGAGTTGTGAAAACCGTGAAGACTGAAAAACTTTCTGTAGGACAATGTTCAATGTTCTCTCTGAGCTTTTCTTGATCATAAATCATATCCTACATGGTTACCTAGTATAAGATGAATGCTGCATTTAACTAAGGACTGAAGAATTCCCCTACCAATCAGGTATTAGATCACCCATGTTAATAGAGAGGAACAAAATTCTGGAAAAATTCTAGTGAGTGCTGAGTCACTTTGTTACAAAGTTTGGTCAGAGTGTTGCTGTACAACATCAAGGTGTACTTTGAGTTCCAGCAGAGATTTGAGATGTAAGATTCAGATTCCACTGGGAGTTGAGGAAGAGATCTAAATTACCCTGTGAAAATTACTATAGTTACCCCCCAATATCTACAAGGAGCCTGCACAAAAATAGAGGCTGTGCTCTCACCAAGGCAGCAATGCGGTTTTACACACATCAGAATAGTCAGTGAAGTAATTAAAGATTTTCTTTTGCCTAAGTGACGCTGGTAGATACATCTTTAACAAATAGTTTGGCATAGACAGGGCAAGAGGGAAACTTTTGGATCAACCCTGATGAACATACAGAACTTCTTGTCCATACCCTTATTGCCAAACTTTTAGCTAGAAACTTCATAACTGCAACATGACCGCAGACCACAGAACTATGAAATAATCATTTTCTCACAGAAACTCACCGATGTTGCTTCTTAGTAGGTGTCTCATTCTCTGTCATCTCTGGCATGGTTTCGGAGAAGAGAGCCTGAGGAAAAAATCATGGAAGGGATCAACAACTCCTGCACGTTTCTGAATTCTTAGCCCACAACACTTACATGGGTTTGCCTTGGACCACAAGGACGGGGCCCTGCTACAGTGTAGGCACAAGTCCTTCCCCTTGACTCAGAGCAGTTGATTTTGTGACATTAAAAATTAAGCACGTTACCTATCAGGATGTTTTGCAAAACATGTCTGTAATGAACTGGTTTCCATTTCCTCAACTACCTTAAATATAAAAACTATTACAATCCCAATCACTTTAAGCAAACAAGAAGAGAAGAGTATACGACTGCTTTTCAAATGGGAGGAGGAACAGCTGAATTCTCTTACCAGTCCTTCCTCACTGAATCTGCACTCAATTCCCAGCTTGAAATAAAGCATGAATGCAACGAGGACATTTCATTAACTACAAATTTAGAGTGCTCTTAATGCAGCAGATTACAAAATTTACTTGCTATTAAATTACTGTACTGATTAAAATGACCCAAAATGACACCCCTGCATTCTCAGATATGTAAAATTCAGTTAAAATTAAAGTTATGAAATGAAGTTATACATAACAGCCTAATAAATTGCACCTAACTTGTCCTCATCTTGAACATATTGGTAGCCTGTATTTAGACAAACAAAAAACATTATAAAATGCATAAAAGATGAGATTAAGTCAATGATGGTTGAACACCTATCTACCAGAGAAATAAATTTTAGAGAGCAAGTGATGTAAGTATACTGTAGACGACAACAGGAAAAGATAGATCTGCTTTTTGATATGTCTGAGCTCCTTATTTACTTTCACAGTTCTGTTCACTCTCTCACCAACCAGCCTGTTACTGCAACTCTTCCCATGGGCCCTGAAAACTCCTTGTGGCTTCACCTTTCCCTGTCTCCTCCTGGAAAGCTCATTGGCTTCTTTTAACAGGTTTCATGTCCTTAGGGTATTTTTTTGTGTTTTTGGACTGGAAGGAAGCGAGGGTGGTTTATAATATGACTTTAAACACAGAGCAGTTCTTAATGTAAACTGATTCTACCACTACTGGCACTGACATCAAAAACAAACCCCCAAAATAATATCCTTACAAACCAGAAAGCCAGACACCTATGGAGCTCCCAAAGCACTGAAGTATACACTTCACAAAGTGCCCTGTGCACACACCTGTGTGTATGTGTGTGTCAAACTAACAGAAATAATCTGAATTGTACCAGAACTGAATTCAGATACTGCTTTTCAGCATTTATACTCTAGATGTTAATTGAATGTAGTGCATTCAGTAAAGATCAGAGGAGGAGAAACATTAGGGCTGATGCTGTTTACCAGTCTAATCTTGAAGTACTTTCTCTATTCCAGGGAAGACTTGGGAGACTAACCTAAAACAAACAAGAAACAACCTAAGAATAGATCCAACTCAGGGAACTCAAAGTGCCTGAAGATGTCAGGAACATAATTCAACTCCACCTACATGACAGTGTTCACACCATCACAGAACTGTGATGGTATTAAACAGTTTCTGGACAGAAACTGTGATGGTATTAAACAGAACTGGACACAATCCTCTCTGAGATGTTACAGCATTCCATTGCCTCACAGGGTGATACACACAGCCTACCTAAACACAGTCACCACAGCCCTCTCCAGCCCAGCAAAGGGAGCACAACACTTTCTATTTATATCCCTCCACAGACTTTGCTTTCTCTGTGCTCACTGACCATCCCCTGCATAAATTATGAAAACACCTGACAGAGTTAAGAGTCTTTTACTGTGGGAGAAAGCATTGGTGCAACTTCAGCACTTCCATGCGTGCTCTTACAAATTATCTCATCTTAAAAACAGGATTTCTTCTCCTTTGAATCCAATTAGCTTACTTCACTAACAAATTTATTTGAATCTATATGTAGTAAGATTAACCCAGTTGTTATCCCAGGTTGTCCAAGTTCGTAAAAGCTCACAACTCTGAAAGCCAGGAAAGCCAGTTTCCCACCCAAGGCATCTATAACTTATCCCTCCTGTGTACAGCTGGTGGTGGTCAGTAGTACTTACTCACTGGTTTTAGCTGCATTCACTGTACCAGGTGATGCTGAAGGGGTTAGCTGGGAGACTTTAGCAGATGAGCGATTCTGATCATGAAAAAAAATAAAACCTGGTTAGAGCCCAGCCACGCTGGACGCTGTTGGCAACCAGAGAGATGTCCACATGTCCACAGAGTTACTGAGGGCAGCACCCCTCCTTTCAGCAGAGCTTCTAGTGTGCCAAAGCAGCCCAGCAGAACCTGTATCCATTAAGGCTACCAGCAGAGACAGGAGAAGCAGAGCAGCTGCCTGGGGACACTACACTCATATATCCATCACCTTGTGTAGCAGGTGAAGTAACTCCTCCTCAAGGGGGCAAAGAAGCCATTTAATTTAGTGTACAGTAATTTAGTACAGTACTGTTTCTGTTCAGTGAAGATGTGAGCACATGGGCATAGTTCTGGTAAAGCAAAGCTCTCAAACATGCGTAGTAAAAGGAAGATGCTAGCTTGTATCATGTGGCAGTCACACACCCTGTTTCTTGATTTCTGCACCACCTATAATGACAGAGCTGCTGTGTCTGTTATTGGGCATTATGAGACCATAGCAAATATGCTGGATAACAGAGCAAAAAGATAAAAGAGGTCTTAGTTTTGGTGAACTTAACATTTTGGAAAGACTAATGTATTCACCAAGCAACCGCATTTTTTTTAACCTTGCAAATTTATACAGCCTGAGAATGAAAGGACTATTTCTGTATTGCAGTGTATTTCAGATAGAAAGCATTAATGTGGATTTAGATGGCCAGCTACCATGCAGGGCTACAGATAATGCACAGCTGTGTGAAGGTAAGGGTGTAAAAAAGCACCCACCCACCCACCCACAAATCCCTTCCCCAGAAGAGACACAGCTGTTCTGACTCCAGCTGCACAGAACACACTCACAACCCCATCCTCCCCCTGCCCTAAGTCAGAGCACTTCTTCCTCCTGACATGTGTTCTCCATATTCCTATATTTTGGCTTCTTCTGTGTCCACTCAGCAAAGCCCTTTTTCTCAACAGCAGTCATCCCTATCTCCCAAAGTCATGCTGTATACAATGTTCCAATTGCCTTATTTCCTCATGCTGAGCAGACGCCGAAATGATTCGGCAATTCATTGTACATAGCATTCTGGAAGATAGATGAACAAGGCCTTAGTGAAAATTTGTGCTGTAATTTATTAAAACAGTTTCTAACAATTTTGTGATCCTCAAAAAGAATAGAAAATCTTTATTACATGTCAAAGATCCCACTTCTTTCTTCCTCCTCTGCCCTTTTGTTAAAATTATGTCAGTAAGCTTCTTCCAAGTGATGCTGCTCCCTGCATATTTCAAGCCATTTGCTGTCACACTGAGTGTATGAGCCTCACAAACGTAAACTTAAAGTCTGTACTTGATATGCTTCAGTTCCACTGGGATCTGCAGCCCATCTCATATAGGAGACTATATGAAATAGCACAGGAATGCTGTGACTGTTACCCTAATTTCACTTTACTGTGGAATGATAAACTTCAGGTGAAGTTTATCAGTTTACCACTCAACCAATGCTCCCACTTTTGTGGTCCCATTAAGAAAAAGCAAGGCTGTACACTATCTAATTAACTAATTAGTTTATTTTGAGCTCCACTGAAAAGAGGTGGTTAAATTTGTTAAACAACACTTGTATAAAACTCTGGGCTTTCTACTGATAGATTGTACCATGAGAAATACGGTGAAATAAAGTTGTTTTTTCCCATTCTTATTCTGTAAGGAACAGAAACCTTTGCATTTTACTTGATACTCCACAAAACAGCTCAAGTTGGCAATACCAGGGAGGGGGTTTTCTTAAGGGCTGCTGAAAATATGGGCTTTGTGAATTTAAAAAGGAAATAAAAATACTGCCTAGGTGAAGATTTCTGAGGGCTGATGAAAGTTTACACTGTCTCTATTTCTCCCCCTCAGCTGTTGTATGACCACAGCTTTGACAGAGGGTTTCCCTTTACTTCTTCCACATCAGGTATTGCTTCTTCATGGCAAGATCCCTTCACAGATTCTCTAACGCAGAAGACATGTATTTGCCTCATAAGCTCAGAGACAAATGTATTTTAAGTTCACCCATAAAATATGCTCACTTAACTCAGCTGAATGTCATCTGCAGAGAAAATGTAGCAAAAGCCAAATTCTTAAAACAGATGAAGAAGCAGCAACTCATCGTTTATGTTTATTTAGTACCAAGCTTCCCTCAAGCTTTATGTAGTTAACAGCTTTCACAATGTCAACCAAAAATACTGATTTTAATTTAAATGCAACGTCATCCTCAGAAATTAAAGGATACTTTGTGTTCTGAAGATTTAACATCATTTAATTTCTTCTATAGTTCTGAAACATAGGGTATAAAACTTAAAACCAATTTATTTAAACATCTTCTTGTCTACCACCCATCTTTCCAGGTACTATTCAGCAAACTTATGAAATCTCTTCTTCAAAACATGCACTCAGCAAATATAGGAAAAAGTTAATTTAGATTATTTTATTTGGCATTATTTTTTCACTCCTTATTTAGGAATTGTTTCCAAACTTAATATTCATTTTAAAAAAGAAAATAATTATTCCAGTCTGTTATCTCTGGCTGAACAAGACAATCTTCCTCAAATTAGTAAAGCCATTCCACTCTTCCGCATCAGGCAGAAAGAATCTTTTTTATATGCAACGACACATATTCAGCAAACCTACCAGCAGTCCAAATCTTTCTTCCTCTTAAAATCCTTCAGCCAGCTTATGCTGTTGCACTGCTGCAATCTCACAGTCCTTACTGGTTTTGTATACCTCGTGTAGTTAGCCTTCATGTAAAGTTAAAATCAACTCCAAGGCATAGATAAGAACTCCTCAAATGCTTTTTTCCTGAGACAGAGTGTCTTCTTCATCCAAGCAACTGCTGCAGTGCACTTCTCCCATGTTCCATGCACATTTTAGAACAAGGCTAGCTTGAATCAGGGACTTAATCCAAGCTTTTAACGACAAGCAAGGTGCCCTTGAGATCAAGGGCCACAAATTACTGCCCTTTCTTTATTCCCCCTTGGAATGGTTCTATTCTAATTTTGTATTTACCTAATAGAATTACTGCAGGAAACGTAACTCAAAGCTTACTTTTGTGATTGTTACCTGTGTGTATAACCCGCTGTGGCCTATCAAGGCAACCGGGTAAGACTACCATACAGGAAAATGAAAAAGGCTATTTTTCCTGATAGGAGAGAAAAAAAAATCCTTCAGTTTGGTTTCACAAGAAATTGAGATTTCCCTGTTATTGTGTCCCTTAATCCACTTCCTCACAACAGCTGGTCCCACTGACTGACCTAACTGCATCCTCTCAAAGAGATGAAGTTCCCAGATGTTTACAAAAACCTGGGAGTGAGCAGAGGAGGAGGAGTGAGGTCAGGTCAGGGACTGGACACAGCGTGGTCAGTGACCAGCTCTGCAGCACGGATGTGCTGGCTGACCAGCTGGCTCAGAGTGGGCACTGCCACCTTGTGCTGAGGAAGATATTCCTGATGCAAACCACTTGAGAGTTTCCCAGGCCAACAAAACTGCTTCCAGAGTTTCTGCAAAAGTTCAGGAAAGAAAACCAAAGCCAATAAGCTAAAACTTGTTACATGGGGCAACTTTTTTTTTGTTTTTAAGGTGCTTGCAAATGACAGATAGAAAGAAAACTTCACTGCTTTTAGATATTTTTACTCTGCCTCTTTTGTTTGTATTATCTAAACTCAAACACATTAGCATTTTTCCTCCTGCTGACTTAAAGCAATAAAGTTTTAGTAAGGCTCTTGTATAAGAACATGCAAGAGAACTAGAAAGAATTTTTTTTAGTAATAGCATTGGAGGAAGAGAAAGGGTAATTACTCAAGTGATATTCCCTTATATCTATGTTACTTTTGTTTTCTCTTGTAATTTTCAAAATATCAATGGCAAATGCACTGATAATTTAGTAACATGAAGTTTCAGGACAGCATAGTGTAGGGTCATTCTGAGAAATCCTGACCAGATCTGCTTTAAAAATCTTCATTCAAAAAAACAAAACAAAACAAAACAAAACAAAACAAAACAAAACAAAACAAAACAAAACAAAACAAAACAAAACAAAACAAAACAAAACAAAACAAAACAAAACAAAACAACAACAAAAAAAACCAACCACAAAACCAAAAAACAAAACACCCCACAAACAAACAAGCAAACCCCCCCCAAAAAAAAAAACCCTTTCCTGTTAATCACCTGAAGATCCACCTCTCATATTTATTTTTCTTTGTCTACTGTTGTTCCCTCCCAAGTCTACCTAGGTACAGCATCATTTCTTTTTACACCTTAAAGGAGGGGCAGAGAGAAAGCTCATGTCCACAGAACCAAGTCTCTTACTCACTGCAAAACATTTAAGGAGAAGTACCTCTGGACATTTTGCACCAAGATTTGATGATCTTGGTACTGCAAACAAACCAAAGTGAACACGGTGCTAGTAAAGGAAGATGCCCGTGGGAACTATCTCCTGTGGTCCGGAGCAATTGTTACAGGGAAGCAGGCATTTGGGAGCTAAGAGGCTGTTACTATGCAACCAGTGCACAAGCCAGAATCACAAAGATCAGAGCTCTCACCTTAAAGCATATCTTCAGCTACTTTAGAACAAAATAAGGAGAACATCACTCTTTAATGAAATCAAAAAGAAATGACCAGGGAAATCCTCCTGATCCCCTGTTCTCCATGTATTGTGCTGAGATTCACAAGTTACCACACACAATTGCACTAAAGAAGGGAGGAAGTGTGAGAAATGTCCCTATGATGCAAATCTCAGTGCTCCTCTCCCTGGCTTCCAATGCCCAATGATCCGTGGTGTACTTCAAAACAGAAAATTATCTTCAAAGAGAAGACAGACATCTAATTATGCTGCGCTTGACAAAGGAGCCACAAGTGTGTTCTGATGGTGAAAGCTAAGTGGGTACAAAGTGAATGGCAGGCAAGTTCCTCCTGACACAGGTCATCACCTGTGTGTGGGTTAGGTTACCTGTATCAGATGGCAAAGATTGCCTGCACCAGACTGAGGCTGGGAGTGCTCTCCCACTCACCCCCGTGCAAGAGCAGCTGTTGGTGAGCCTAAAATTGCTGCAGCATTCTTGCCTAAAGAACAAGCAATTCTTTTTTTGATGACTTTTGAACAAGTCATCATGGTCTCCAAATACTGTGACCAAGATGGTTATTTACAACTGAGGAATCCATCCATATATGAAAGTTGTATTTGAAACACTGAATACCGACTGGACAAATGTAGAAGCTGTAAGTCATAGAATCACAAAATGGTTTGGGTTGGAAGAAACCTTAAAAACCGTCTCATTCCAACCTCCCTGCCATGGGAAGGACATCTCTCACCAGACCAGGTTGCTGAGAACTTCATGCAGCCTGGCCTTAAACACTTGCAGGGATGGGGCATCTGCAGCTTCCCTGGGCACCCTGTGCCAGCGAGAGCCAATTCTGCTTTCTCATGTGACCTTATCCACAAATGAAATCTCTATCCAAAGAGTAGTACCTTGTCACAGAGCCTGATAACCCATTTAGAATTACAACATTCAAACATTCATTTTGGCTACAATGATTTAGCCAGAGCAGTATTCTTTGCTCCACTGCTTTGGTTTTAAGCTGTGCTCTTTTTCTTCTGCAGCTACAAAGGATCCTCACACAGTCTGTTTATAAAACCACATACCGTCTCGAGGAGGTATCAAGGCATTTCCTGACACTTGCCAAACTGCTTTGCTGCTCTCTCCTGAGGACCCTAACTAACGAGCAGTGCAAAATATCCTAGAACTGAGATGTTCAGGGCATCCAGAGAGTTTATGTGTCAAATTTTTTAATTCATCTTTGCAGATATGAGTCATTCAGTACAAAGGATTACACAGACAAGTTCTTAAATATTTTATAGGCTTGGGGGTTGAGAAATCTGACACAAACTAAAAACTCATCAAGGGTTCATAATATAGGAAGCAATATTCTATGGGCCTGCACTACAAAGTTGCACTACAACATGCAGAAGAGATCAATCCTGAGATTCTGTTACAAGCACTTCCCTTCCAGAGCTAAGGGATTTCCCTATGAATCTTAATGGGGCCAAAGGCAAAAGTGGCTGAGGTAGAAGGTACCATAAAACAGAATTTCAATTTTAAAGTATAAGCTCATCAGACAAACTCACTAATTACACTTCAACAAGCTTTCAAAAACAAGCACATACACACTCTGCCCCCAAACCCAAGAAAACCAAACAAAACCTCCACAGCTTTGCAACGTGCATTTTATAGGCAGACTATTCACAAAAGGTTTTAGTGGACAGAAGGCAACTCATTCTCCTTCACAATCTCAATCCAACTACACCTTTGCTTTTCAGAGTTTTTTTTTTTCCTGGACCCATGAACTGGGTGCACTGGGCAATTACTTCAGTTCCAGCAATAAAGGACTTATCTTGCAATCTGGATGTTTGACAGTTTTGAATAATACTGGGAGGGATAAAGCTGCACATTATTTTAATTCTATTTAGCAGAGAGATCCAAACTAAAGTTATCTGAGCCCAGATGACCAGAGAAAGCAAGCACACTTCGTTAACACTTTCAAAGAGGAAATTTAAGATCAAAATCAACACACCTTAGACACAAGAAAATGCAACTACTAGGTGCAAATCCATAGAAAACCTGAATCCAATGATTCCATCACTTTAGGAACTACTTATTTAGCTTAGGAGAATTACTACATGAGCTATCTGGGGTGAACAATTAGTTCTGAAAGCATTAGGACAAGCAAGTAAAACTTCAGCAGAAACTTAACGCTGGCAATGGAGAAGAAACTAAAACCAGATTTCCAAGTTACTACTTTGCACAGGTCGGAAAGGAATGGATAAAGGGGACAAAGTGATACCATGATCCTGCAAGTTTTACTTCATTAAAAAATCATTCCATAAAATGAAAATGCCTTACCTCTATTTTCTTCTGTGAAGAAGAACTGTGTGAAATCACTTCCCTATTGCCACCTAAGACTGACTTGGCAAAAAGACCTTTAAGTGAAACTAGGAGTGGGAGCACTCTATTGAATTCCTTAGCAAGGGATAGCTCACGCACTTAGTATTTCCAAGCTAGGAAACACAGGGTCTTCCCATTCCTGCCCAGAGTAAAAGAGAAAAATCACAAACTAAAGCCTCTTGAGACAATTTACAAGTGGGATTCTCCCTGAGCCTTCTATTCTCCAGGCTGAACAACCACAGTTCCCTCGGCCTCTCAAGACGAGAGATGCTCCTGTACCTTAACTGTCTTTGTGGCCTTTCAATGGACTCTCCATGGAACATCCATGTCTTTCTTGTACTGGGGAACCTAAAACTCAACACAAGACGACAGCAGTAACCTCCCCATGCCAAGTGCAGTGGAAGGATCACCTCCCCCAGGTGGCTGGCACTCCTGTATCAAATGGAGCCCATTTGCTACCTTTGCCACAAGGAAACTTTGCTGGTTCATGTTCAATTGAGTGTCCACCAAGTCCTTTTCTGCCAAGGTCCTTTCCAGCTGCATGGCCCCCACTATATTTTTGGTGGACTGATTTGTTCTTCCCCAAGTGCAGGATTTTGCCCTTGTTGAACTGCAGGAAATTCCTGCCAGCCCATCTCTCCTAGCAGGAATGGGAAAATCCTTGAGATTGTTATCTTCCCCTACAGTCCCAACACCTTCAAAATAACACTGAGAAATGTAGCCTCTCCCCTGGTTCACTGGCACCCCTCACCCAGGAGGCCAGATGAGAACACTACTTCAGCTTAAAATTTACTTTGCAAAAGGATCACAGAGACACCCCACACTTCCAAATAAGTACACTGAAACAACAAGATTGCTTCTCATGGTGGCAGTGCTGGCTTAATACTTGTGAAACTATGACCCAAGATGATGCCAAAACTAGTTAAGCTTCTCCAATTACACAAGAAGTCCCAGAATTTCCAGCAGGTGAGAGACTTAGGTGAAAGAAGGAGGGATTTAAGCTATACATGCGTAATATTTACACATTTCTGAATTAAAGCATCTCTGAATATTAGGGATGCTCCAATAGTGAAAAAATATGTTCCTTGTTGCTGATTTGGAGCACCATTCTACTACTGGAGTAAATGAGCAAGAAGAGGTGTAGCATGAACCTTTCTACAAGAACTGCATTAAATTTCTAGCTAACAGCTCCACTGATGCATGAAAGCAAAGCAGAGTCCAGCTTCAAAGGTTGAAGGCTGGCATGAATTAAGTGTCCCTGAAGCCAACCACATCACATACTACAGATGCAGGCAGACACCCCTAATGGACAATATTGTTTTCACTTAAACTTCAGCTACTTGAAGAATAAACAGATCTTTAAGCTCTCCTCTCCCCATAAAAGCCTTGCACTGTTATTAAGTGTGTCAGCAGGCTAATGGACAATGTTTTCTACAATCTTTTCATGGCACTGCCCACCACACCAAAAGCTGGAAAAATGGATAATTTCCAGAGGAACCTAGATTTAGATCTAAAAGTTAATAGGCTCCATACTTGGATCATTCCAGCCTCACTAGAGATGGACCATCCAGGTATCAGAATACCAGCATAACTGAGATGTGCTTTTAGATGGAGCTGATTTCAATTCATGGTTTTCACGTTGGTCAGTTAACCCAACAGAAGTTCGGGCAACTGAGTGAGAAAAGCACTTGTTACCAGGAAGCACGGAACATTTTTAGCAGCCTAGTAGTTTCTTCTTATCAGAATCACAATGGCACCCAGCATGGCTGATGTAAGAGATTGTTATCATAAGTCGTGGTTGCAAAAGTAACTCATTCACCTTAGAGGACTAAAGCCATAGCTTTTCATACAGGAAACAAACCCAGTTTACACACAATTTGTCAATCTTGTGCACACAGCAGAACCACTTACTCTAAGTGCTTTGTTTTGTCTTTGTACTTTGCTTTGCTACCTTACCAGTGTAGTGCTTACTCTGAGCATGAAAACAGCCCTGCACTGGTAAGGCAGCAAACCAAAGTACACTTTGAACACATTATATCTACACATAAAAGCTGGAATTGTATTTTAAACAGCAAGTTAGGTCAGCATTACATAAACCGGGCACTGCACAACATTTCCTAATCAAGGAGTTGAGACCTTTACACGTTTCACTGTAATCCGAAATAATTTGAACAACGCTTGAACACCCCCCCTCGCTTAAAATTGAATACATATCACAGCCCAGAGCTTCAGATGAGACAGTTTTCAATTAAATAACACTACTGAGCCATGTCCCTGATGAAAATGCCAGTGAAGCTGTGCATACAACCCAGGTTTTTAAATGAAAATGGATGTGTAAATGTGTGCATGCATACCATCTAACAGCTTTAACGATCCTGATCCTTTCATAACAACCCCAGTTGTAAATCTCAGGGCTCTGCAGAAGTGGACTTGCCTCCAGCCTGATGGACTGTCCATCCACAGTAGTGCCAGTTATTTTATAATTCTTCATCTCAGTTGTGTTTGTGATTCTTTTAATCAAATTAAATCCCTCAGGAACACGTTTTCCTATTTTGAAAGGTATCACTGTCCTTCAAAGTGGCACAGACTTTGTGGTATTTTTTATAAGTTCTCATGACACAACCAACCCTGATTCAGTGGGAAATCCTTCATATTGAATGCTATGCTTCTTATACCTCCCCCAGCCAGATGTCACTTACAAAGTTATTTTTAAGACCTTAAAAAGCACTACTGTACAAAAGTTAAACTACAGAATGGCTCTTGTCAAATCCGGCATGTCCCAGCAGCCCCCGACTTCCTCGCATGTCTGTTCCTTTCTACAGCATCCAGCTTCAACTCACACATTGTATTAATTCAGATGCAAGTGGGACAGGATTGGTTAAAATGTCACACTTTGTATCAAGGCATTTTGCAAATTAAAAGCATGCTTAAATATTTGGAATGCACCATCCCCAATCTCTCTGTGGCCTAATTTATTATACTTCAATATGTGGAAGACAAAGGTGTTCTTACAACTTCAGCACGTGGGGAGAAACCATCAACAACCAAATGATGCTCAAAAAAGTATCTCTGTAACTCCACTGCCTCAAAAGAGTCAGGAGCATCCCCTACATTCACCTAAGAAGAGCTGAGGTGAAAAACAGCTGGAGCAGCTCAGCCAACAGAACACATTCAATCTTTGCCTTCTTGTTCCCAAGATGTCTTTGACATTTCGGAATACAGCTAAACTTCTGCTACCAACGGGAGTCCACAATGCACACAGCAGGCATGGGCCAGGCACGTGTCACAGGGCCACTCCAGTGACAGTCACTTCACTCTGTCCCTGGCCAGCTCCTCAGAACACTACTGGGAACACCAGGCAGCAAAGCAGCAGAGCCACTATCAAAAACTTACATCCTAATTATCTCTTGGCAGCTGTCAGACTCCTCCAGGATCCACCACCATTTTTCATCTACTCCATTAAAATCTTCCCGTGTATCCATAACCTAAGGGAATAAGTAAGTCTCTAAGGGAATAAGTAATTTCCAAACACTTCAGAATTTGCAATGTTCTTGAACTGTTTCACATACCTGACATGATATTTTGAATACAAGCACATTAATATCATGCTTATTACACGATCATTTTTCTAAGCTTATTTCCCATTCAGTGGCAAACAAATTTTCAGTTGTCAAATGTATTTAACTCCAAAATGTACCTATGATTTACTGTTATGGCACTAATTGAAAATCAAGAATTGAAAGTTCTAAATCTTTATAACAATAAGCATTTTCTCATAGGAAGTTTCTTCCTTCCCATTTGTCTGATTACTGCACACAATTAATGAGCAACAAACAAGGCTCTGCAGTTGGTTAAAGTGCTACATAACACAACCATATCAATGAAATGGTCCCAGTGACTTGTATATTAAAAGTAAAGCTAAAACCATGCCTCTAAAACAAGCTGTTACATTACCTGACTTCCGCATGCTTAACTGTGCCATCATTATCTCTGCTACAACTACTTAATGACTGCAAGTCTAGAGGAAGTCTAATAGAAGTCCAAGCTATTTATGTGAAAAGCAAAAATACAGTTTTGTGGGTTTTGTACTAACGGGCAGAAATTCATCACATCACTACTCCCTTTTTCTTCGTCTTACTTCCAATTTTTCCCTACAGACTTCCCTGGGCTGTGTCTAACTGTAACTATGTCAATGCACTCAGTTCACCCGTGCTGTCACAGGGAGCTGCACTTTAGGTGTCCTGCCCTCAGTGTCAACAGTAACTGCGAGTTACGAACACTTCTGTGTCCGTCAAGGTTGATTTCCATGAAACTCAAGCCTTCCAACTCTTTAAAGCCTCCGCTGCTGGCAAGTTTGACCAGAATTGGCCAGAGAGCTAAAAGTAGCAGGCAGAGAAGGGACAGACAGACACATCCACCAGACTTCCTTAGGAGACCAAGCTTATAACACGCCCAACGAGAAACGCTAGCTACGAGTGACCGAATTCTAAGTAAAAAGTGACCGAATCCTAATTTAAAAGGCTGTCCCTGTAGGCACATCACGCCCTGAAGCGGGCTGACATCCCGCCGGAGTGTCACTCCCCACGGGCACGCCGTCGCGGTGCAGGAGACCCGCAGCCCGGACCGCGCCGGGAAGATGCTGAGGCGCGGCGCCCACCTCTCGCTGCCTCCGAAGCAAACTGCCCGCAAAACGGCGCCTCACGCTCAATTGTCTCCCAGCACCACGTCCGCAGAGCGGTGCAAACACGCCGCTCTCCGAACCTTCACGGCTGCTGCCCCGACTTTCCCTCACCCCGGCCCGGCACGGGCAGCCCCCGCCGCCGCACGGCTCCTGCGGAGCGGAGCCGGGGCACCGCCACCCAGCCACCGCCGTCCGGGGGCCGCACCGCCGAGGGCCGCCCGCGCTCCGCAGCTGCGCCCCGGCCCGTCCGGCCCCGCAGCCCCTGCCCGGGCCGGGCCGGGCACACCTGGGCCGGACAAAGGGGCACCGGCCCCGCCGGCATCCCGGGGTGAGCGCGGCCCCGGCCCAGCGCGACCACCCGGCCCCGCTGCCGCGGGCGCTGCGCGTCCCTCTCCTCCTGCTGCCGCTCCCGTCCCGCTCCCGCCGCCGGCACTCACGGTCGGGCCGGGCGCGCTGCGCGGCGGCCCCAGCGCCGGGACCATCCTCCGCCGGGCGGACACCCCGCGCCAGCCCCGCCGCCGCCTCCGCGCCACTGCCCGCCCGCGCAGCCCACCCTGCTGTTCGCGCCGCAGCCAATGGCCGCACGCGGGGCGAGCTCTCGCGGCCAATCAACAAGGGCCAGGCCGGAGAGGGCGTCGCTCGCCCTCAACTGGGCGGGGCGGAGCGGGCGCGGACCAATCGCCGCCACAAACATTGGCCGCGCAGACCAATCAGAGGGCAG
This sequence comes from Chamaea fasciata, assembly GCF_029207755.1. Classification (NCBI taxonomy): domain Eukaryota; kingdom Metazoa; phylum Chordata; class Aves; order Passeriformes; family Sylviidae; genus Chamaea; species Chamaea fasciata. Next base: position 26,178,937 of record NW_027094087.1, read on the forward strand.
GGAGGCAGAGACTGGCGTCAACAAGGTAAGGTGGCCGAAACAGGAACTGGCGGGGAGCGGCGTGCCGGGTGGCCAATGAGCGCAGCGGGAAGAGGCGCGCGGAGGGGCGGGCGGCAACTCTTAAAGGGGCAGCGGCCGCGCTGGGACGGGCAGGGATGCAGCGTTGGGTCGGTTCTGCGCGGCGTCATCGGCACCGGTGACGGGGAAAGGAGCGTGTGTGTGAAAGGAGCACGTGTTATCTTGTGTGTGTTGCTGTCAAATGAAACAACCCCGTCCTGCCAGGGCGAGAATCGCCCGAGGGCTGCCCTTCGCCGACCTGACCCGCGGGGCATATGAGAGACCTCACCGGTACGGAACAGCGTTCCTGCGCTGAACTGCTGCCCGGCGTCCTCGGCAATCAGCGTTCTGGAACGGAATGGAGAGCCGAGAGAAAGGCTGGCTAAAGATTTGCCACATGGAGCTGTTCACGAGGGGCCCAGCCACGTCCTGCGACTCTTCTGTGCTGTGACCGATGTTTAATAGACATTTTTCCTTTGTCGCACGCTCTGCTCAGGCTTAGTTCTGGGAAGAAGGCACTCCATCCATCGTCCTCATGAGTTAAATAGAGTTTAGGAAACGTGTTGTTTTATCCACGAAGTGAGGGGCTGTGGATCATTAAGAACCCCCCACTGCCTTACTTTTTACTTCCTGCTAATGCCTAATTGAGTTATCATCCACAATAAGCCAGTTCCCAGTTCCAGCCTCCACTGCTTCCCCGAGAAAGCATCTTGTACCCATATGCCTCTACCAATATAACAGAGCAGAGACAAGTTTCTGAAGCAGTGTCCAAGAACTCTTCTGCTGCTGAAATGAGTCATAGCAGCAATCAGATGTTAAATAACCCAAACCTTTTTATTTTGAGTAGCTGCCAATTGCAAAATAACCTTGCAGCTGACATTAAATGAGAAGCCCATTTGCAAGGTGTGAAGAAAATTGAGGCCCTAGCTGGTTTTGCAGAGAAATTCTGACGTTACTATAAATACCAGCTTGAAAGCATAAAGTAGGAATGTAGATGCACTTTTTCGCTTTTCATCATCTTTGGTTCTGATATGACACAACCAAACTGGAAGACAAGCAAAATCTGAAATGCCACTGCTCCATCAATTTATTCCAGCATAAACTGAGGAAGGAGGTTTCTCTTTTAAACGGTAGTGTGCTTCTTCTGCTGAAGATTTTCACTAAACAGGCATGCCCCATCCAAAGCAGCAAAACCAAGTTTACCTTCTGACACTCTTGTTGTGCTCTATAGTGTGTTTGAGTTCATAAATGGTCAATACCAGTGCAGGGTGAAATATCTGAAATACTGTGGCAAAAAAATCCAGCAGCAGGCAAAAATTGCACAGGTGCTATCACATACAATAGGAACCTGCTATGTATCAGTAGCCTGTTTCTCTTGGAGAATATAAATTTACAATTATATGGCAAGATGGTTAAGAGAAAACATCTTTTGTACAAATACTTGGAAGAAAAGCCCTACATTGAGTAATTTGCTGTTCTTCTGACCAGTGAAGAAGTTTTGCAGCTTTATTGCAGATAGTCTTAACCAAGAATTTGAGTGCAATTTTTTGAACTTTTTTTTTTTTTTTTTTTTTTTCTTAATTCTTGGCTGTAGTGCAAATTTGGGTTCAATAATTCAGTGAACAGGACTGGCCTAAGTCTGCATGATGTGACAGAGCAGCTGACAGGCAATCAGAACACAGGTCAGTGCATCTTTCCCAGTGCAGGAGTTTCTTGGACTACGGGTCATGTACATGCAGGGGAGTGAAAGAAAGCTGGCAAGTCAGCAGTTTAGAGAGCTTCAGCTGGTGGTGCCACAATGCCTTCAGGCAGAATGGTAGCAAAGCTGAATGCTTTTACAGTGTCAAAGCACTGGGGAGGAGGAAAGAAGGCAGACTCAAGAGAGAGGGATAGAATAACCTTTCCATTATCTGTTTGAATTGATGCCTCTTTAGGGGCAAGAGAAAAGAACATAAGGCAAGTCATTTGTCCCTTACAAAGCATCTGGATTAGATGGGCTGAATAGATTTAGAGAACCCCTATGGAAAGGAAAGTAATACTGCCAGAAACAGATCACAATGCTCACCTGACAAGACTGGTTTGGCAGATTCTCAAAAGCACTTCACGTTAAGAGCTTATCGACGGGGTTTTTTTAAAAGTAATCTAAGATACTGCAGGATCAGAGGATAATGTCCTCACAGGGGCAGAGAACTGATTAAAAGACAGAGCAATCCCAGTGTTCCACATGAAGTAAATGATTGACCATTCACTCACTAGATCCTGGTGTGGTAACTGTCTTGAAGCAATTGTACCAGTAACAAAGAAGAGATAACAGCACACCTTGAGTGATTACAGAGGCACCATAAATACCCAAGTTTTGAATGCTGTGAGGGGAATGGCTGTGCCTGTAGAACCAGCACAGCTTCAGGAAAGGGCAACATAAAGATCACAGAAGTACCTGCTAGTTTCCCTGTAAAGGACAATTCAGTTGTCTAGTATTATACAGGTTGTTCTAAGAGGCAATTGGAATGGGGAAGGAGAAGGAAAGAAACACAAAACAATAAAAGCTGAATGGTTTGGAGAACAGCTGCAGCAGTTTAAGCATAGCAAAGGTTTTCCAGCCTCTGCAGCTGCTGGCGAGGCAGGAGTGATAAAGGCTGCACTTCTGGTAGCCGTTCACTTCCAGCTGTGCCTTCCAGGCCCTCCAGCAGAGGTCAGGGAAGACAGCTGGAAGCAGCCACTCAAGACTACAGACAAGTTTCAGAGCCTGAGCTTTGCTTTTGCATGTTATTCTAATGAATGCAGCAACTCCATCTGTTGATAAAGCTGTTTCCAGAGGAACTTAAATAAGTGAATAGAATACACTATAGAAAATGTAGGGGAAACACCTCTTTTCCTCCAGAACCTGGGCCAGAGTGCAACTTCATCACTTCATAAATGGAACTTCAAAGCAGGAGAGCAGCACAGTGAAATTACAGACAAAAATGGCTTTAACAGAAGAGACCAGAATTGTTAAGAAGAGAGTTGAGTTTAACCTAAATACCTTCCTGAGAAAAGTCAGTATGGAAGAGTATGTGCTGCATGTTAAGACCAGTCACTTTTACAAGTATGGACACTGTTTTCTAAACACTGTGGTCAAGATTTGCAGTAGCTAGCAGCTAACTTGAAACTTTTTAACCTATAAAGCCCAAACCAGAGTTCTTGACACCTGGTCTGTTTGTTTCCAGACCTGCACACTGATCAGTGCAAAAATGTTACAGAACAGTTCCTTTTCCTCTCCTTCCTCCTACCCCACGAAACAGAGGATTTCTGAGGAAAGGCTCATAACTTCAGGGAAAACAAACGAACAGACCTCACTCTGCACAGCTGTCAGACACCCTTGGCGTTCATCATAGCAGCCCAACACACAGTTCACGCTAGAAATCTTCTGAGTTACAGTTTATGAAACATCTGAGGAATAGTCTATATCTCATTTCAGAAGGAAACAGCTGGACAGCAAAAAATGCACAGGACAAGTTGTGAATGACGTAACTCAAATAGTGCACGTTTATTCTGAACGGTATTTCTAAAGAGTCTGAGAAAAACAAAAACATGCTCCTGATGTACAACAAGGACAATGATAGAGATTAAAAATGGACCATCTTATTGTAAAGAATTTGCTCCCCCTGCAACTTAACTTGTAACATTGAGAATGCATCTGTAAACTGCATACAGCATACCTTTCACTAAATCTTAACTCAAGAGACCAGGGGTGGTCTTAGCCAAATTAATCAGGAAGCAGTTGCAGATTCAAAAGAAACATTCAAGTCAGCAAACACTTTACAAAACACAGACATTGTGCATAGCAGCTGACCCTGGATTACAACATGGGGGAGAATAAAACAATTTGGGGGATCAAATTTTTACTAGACACAGGGCACCATCAAGATTTAACAGAATATCGTTTAAGTTTGTTTCAATTATAAAAGTATGTCATATTTAGTTGGCAGGTTTAACAATTAGCTGCATCAGGTAAACTCAGCCTGTATACACTAAATACATTCTCTCCCTTCCCCCTCCCAAAAATGAGGGATCTCTCTTCTGGATGATTCTTTTTCTCCCGTACCATGGTTTCCTCAAGCAGGAGTCTTTTTGTAGGCAGTATCTTCATACTTCAACCAATGTATGACAAAGCCAGTTGCAGAGATTCAGGAATAACTTGTATATACACTCTAAAGCTGTTAGTCACATATATTTTTCTTGCTAGATCTTCATCCAGAACAAGAGGTGCTGGTGAGTTTTTCCCCCCACTGAAACTCCCAACTTTGGAAAAACTTAGCTGTTCACAAGCTGTTATTTTCAAGCTAGAAGGATGTCCTCCTGCAGCAACTATCAAAGTAACTGAAGTTCTCTGCAGTAAGCCCATACTTCACACAATTTCAGTGTCTCTGGGGAACAGCACTAAGATACAGCACTCTCCTCCCCCACTCAACACAACTGATAGACTAATAAAATACAACTGTTTGTCATCCAGAACTACTGAGCTTCACTTGCCCATATCCATGTACAGGGAAGTTTTCTTAAGATTCAGATTAAACCTTGTATTCAAGATTCAACAACTGTTTTCCAGGATTAATAGCCTGGGAAAAGGAGTCTTAGATTTATTCTCTCTTCCACCTCCTACAAAACATTTTATCAGAAGTTACAATGAGGCAGGTCTGCTGTGAAATAGGAGCTTTAAGAATTGTTCTCATGGATACATTCATAGAATGATGGCAGCCCAAAGCAAAAAGAGACAGAAACAAAGGTTAATCCAAGTAAGTTCAGACATCAGACTTGTACTTTTAAACCTGAAGAAAAACTGTCTGTGAAACACACTGATTTGTGGAAGCCTACGACAACAGCAAATCCTAAGAGTTCATATCCCCACACCCATCTACCCAACCCGAACACTTACCACTTAGTTCTAGAAGAATGAAGAGCACTTTGCTTGGCACCAGAGGCAGCTATGGTCTGAGTTACAGCTGTGCTGCACGAACATCCTCAAATACAATACTATATATCTCTCTCTCTCTCCCTCCCTCCACATACTTCTCTTGGTTTGGTCTACAGATGGCCAGGGAAACTATGTTGGCATATGACAAGCTAATTGTGCTTCGATACCTCCCCTTCTAGAAAGATGCTGGACTGCCAACATAACCACCACAAGCAGGTCCTAGCTGTACTGAAAATAAGCTTTTGTCAAAACTAGGCTGCTTCTGGCCAAGGGAACCGTTTGCATCTTTCTAGCCAGAGTCTGCCACCAAGTGTTGCAAGCACAGGTGCTCGGCCCACGCAGACGGGCTGGTGGTGGCCACCTGCCCATCTCCAAGACTCCATTAGTGCAAACTCAGCAAATTAAGTAGCCGTTTTCCAGCGTAGGTCTGTCCAGATGCACTCCAACAAATGCTACACACCTCTGTCAAAGCAGAAGTAATTGTGTAGCAGCTCCCATAGTCACCCCTGGGGTATCAAAGACCACTTAACGTGCAGTGAGGGGTGCCATCCCTTACCTCACCACTATTCCTGTTTTGGAATCCTTGGTTCCCAAGTCACCCTCTAATGACCGGACAGCACCTACTAACCAGATGTATGCTGCAATGCACACTACAGGTTGGAGGCTTTCAGAGCGGAAGAATTCAAGATGCAGATCTAAACTTTTAAAAACAAACAGGAAAAGAATACAGTTCAGCATCTACATGGGGAATGGGGCAGGATGGTGTTGTCTCAGCTCAGTGCACTTTCCCAGATGCTTGGAGAAGAGTCCAAGCTCAAGTTGGTATTTATATTGGCATACATAAAATTGCTGGCAACAGTGCCTAGAAAGGAGCACTGGTATTCACGCAAACAAAGCATGAAAGGATGCAAAGCAGAGCTTAGTACAGCTTACTGTAGCCTCAAAGTTACAGTACTAGGAAGAAGCCAGCCAGCCTATTTTCCGAACCCATAAAATGCTCTAATATACGCTGCTTTCTCCGGTGCTCCACCAACACCCTCTCACCAGAGGAGAACTGCATTATTACTACTCAACGGGGGCAGGGGAAAATAATCTTCAAAGGAGCAAAACCACGCAGTTCTTCACCACCTCCTTCCAAAGGAGCTCATAAACACAGCAAGTCAAGCCAATCCCAAGCAAATCCAGGAGACCCTGCAAAGCTACGTGATTAGGGTCAGATTCTGCCTTCTTAGCCTTACTGCCTGGTTTCCTCAACCCTTACATCTGTCACCAACAGATTCAGTAGCTGTAACAAAGTTATCTGGAGACAGGTGCTTGCCTTATGTCATCAAAGCTGGTCAGGTGGTCACAGTCACTTTTTCCATCCCAACAACACAGATAAAAACTAACTCTCAATGAGCCCTGCAGAATTTCACCCATTTTTAAAGCAAGGGTGTTGCCTCAGAATTCATATGTTTACAAGGTTATTCTTACCAACACCAGATCAAGCTCTTACTCTGGCAAAAGTCTGCTGGGAGTTGGGTAAATGAAAATAAGAGAAAACTAAGACCACTCTAAATCCTCCTCTCAGTCAGTTAAGAAGTGTAGCACCAGCTTGGGTGAGGAGTATTTAAAAAAAGCATTCAAAAAGATCAGCCCAGGCAGAATGAAAAGGTATGGTAAAGTAACCCAACCTTCTCAGCAGAAGATGGAGGAAAAAGCCATACTCAAAAATATTGGGAAGAACTAAATATACTTTTTTGAGGTGGGGGGATTAAGAGGAAGAGTGGGAAGTACTGAAGTAACATTCAAAGGTTGGGGGAGAGTAAAGTACCCTGTAGGTTATAAAAAACACAATAATGTAGGAGTCAAAGGACAAGATATTGCTTTGCCTTTTCCCCCCCATTGGGTTTACATTCTGCTTACTGAAAGAATAATTCTGAAGGAAACTTGTCATCAGGATAACCTGCTCAAGCCCTCCACACCTCAAACTTAAAAGAGATCTGCATACCTTTTCCCACCCCAACAGAAAGAAAACCCAAAAAGCAGCCCCCCCACCCTCAAAAAAAAAAAAAAAAAAAAAGAAAAACACCAGAAATGAGAGCTCAAAAAAAAAAAAAAATCCAAAACCAACCCCAAATGTGATTGGACAATCCTTGGAAGAAGCATTACATTTTGTTGGAGAGAGGTCAAGAAAAAAAAATTAAGATGAAGGGGTGTAATAAAACAAAACATTAACCAACCAACCAAAAAAAAAAAAAAAAAAAAGGCCTCTCTTTCCTTATTTGGCGACAAGCAAGTGCAAGAAAGTGTCCGCTGGGGTTTTGTTCAGTTGTCGGTCTTTTGCACGTCTGCGTTCTGGCCAAGACAAGGGGCTTTGAGGTTTTTCTGCAGCACGTGAGCATCTGCGGGCTCTATCCTCTTGTAGTAGTTCTTCTTCGTCTCGATGATCTCAAAGCCAAACTTTCTGTAGAAGTCAATTGCAGATTCGTTGCTGATCTGGACATGCCTGGGACAGAAAAGGGCATAGAGAGACAGGGGTCAGTATTCTGCCTCCATACTCAGAATGGTCAAAGAAAAGAAAAACCACTGTCTAGATGGAGGCAGGAACAGCAGTGTAAATCCAACACTGGAAGTGTTGGTCTTCCCAATTCAACTCTGGCCTAACACTCAGCTCCTGGATGGCCCATGGTTGTCAGTAGTAGTAAATGTTTCCCCTCAGTAAAACTCTTTCAAGGAAGACAGAATAGCAGAGAGATTCTGAAGCATTACTACCTCAGTAATTTCAATTTCTCTTCATCTCAATAAAGCAATATGGGAGATATTTAGTGGAAATATGTAACAGAGTTTCACTGTAAAGCCAACTTTAATTTCCTGCAGTAATACCTTGCAGGTGACCAGAGGGGTTGTCTCAGCAATGATCCCAACACACTGTAACACACAACTGGCCATGGTGTTTGATATGATTTTAACACTTTGTTCTACTCTAACTACTCCTCTCTCCTCACAAAAAGCTGTAATACAAAAAAGCCCCATGGATTTACAAAGTCCTTTTCCCTTGTATTTACTTCCCCTAGAGTTTTACAGATTTTGCTAGCATGTTTCAAGGTCTCCAAAACAAACAGCCATCAGTTCTTTATCCTAAGTGACTAGGACACTCATTTGCACAAGTTCCATAGGAAAAAAAAAAAAAAAAAAAAAAAAAAAAAAAAAAAAAAAAAAAAAAAAAAAAGAGAGAGAGAAAAGATAAGAAAGAGAGAAAAGAAAGAAAAATGTTTGGCTCAAGAAAAGACATTCATTAGACACTCCTCCCAAAATTCAGTGGACACTGCGCAAGTTCATGAATCACTTTATCATGACAACACACTGCACAACCATAGAACCAAATTAACTGTGGAAGCAACAGCAGAACAAAGCAAAAGATCTTAGTGTTAAGCCAAATAAGCACCAAAAAGCTAAAAGGGAACTTTATAATAATGACAAATCTAGGCACCAATATCAAATGTGGCACTAAACTGCATAATATGTTCAGATAGAAGAGGCACAAGCAATAGACACAGTAATATAATCAATGGGCCACCAAAAGAACTTTAGCCCAGTTTGGGGGGCAATTTGTTGTCATGCCAGAATCCTTAGTCTGGGAAGTGTAAAGAAGGATCATGAAGGATTTGAGGGTTTTTTTGCATTAGAACCAGGAAACAGTTCCTTCACTATGCACAGAGTAATGTGCAAAAAAAAAAAGCAAAGCCCCTGTCCCATCAGCAGGCATCTAGAGTCCATTACTATTTCTTCTGAGGCAGGAGAGGAGGAATAACGAGCCAAAAGCAGTTTTACTCAGACACCTCTTTAAACACGTTCCTCTTACAGAGATGGCACAAAGCAACAACAGTAGAGGACGTGGAAGAGTCTGCACCTCCATGCCAGATGTGGACTAAGTTTGAGGAGAAAGTCACTCCATTTACAGTGATATCAAGGTATGAAACACTCCTCACAAAGCATCTTCCACACAGTCCTGGCAAGTCCTCAGGGTATAGTTCTGTGGCAGTGTAAGTTCACCCAAGCTGTACCTGCTGTGGGCCTATCCCCAGCAGTGCCTCGTGCTGCCCTGGTGTGACGGCCAAGGCAGTGAGGGACAAGAAGGAATTGGCTCAGAGAAGTGATCAGGCCAAAAACTGCATCAGCTCACTTGGTAACCACACAGACACAAAGCACAGGAAAAAGCACAAGTGTGAAACCAGCAGCAAAGGAAAAGCATAGTTTTGGCACTAATGGATTTCAGATTCTGTTTCCAGGGGGACTACTGGGGTGACTGTCCTCTACCCCAGTGCTTGTTCTCTTGTCTGCATCACACCAAATGTTTAAGCAGACATGCAGCTGATTAAAAAAAAAACACCAAAAAAAACCCAAAACCCCCCCCCCAAAACAAAACCCCTCCCCAAAAAAACCCCCCAAAAACCCCAACCCCGCCCCCCCCAAAAACAACAACAACAAAACAAAGCACAAGAAAACCACTCCCAAAACCCAGAAACACACTAAACCAAAAAACAACACCCAGAAACAAAACTGAAAACAGCTTCCCCAGCTGTGTCAAGGCACTGATCTAGTTTATTTTGTTGCTGCACAAATAGCTGACCTGGCAGTGTGCAAGAATGGGAACAGCAGTTGGGTCTTATTACTGAATGTAAACTTTGAGTGTTTGCAAACATCTCTGATACTCTAACCCACAGAGCGCTGTCATAAAAGACAGAAACCAAATGCATCAGAACTTGCAGTATTTTCCATTCTGAAGATGACATTGTGTGATAAAAATAAAATCCTTTCTAAAAAGGTTTTTTTGTCTTAAAGTAGAATTTTGCTCTAGAACATAATTTTGTAACTAAACTATTTTCAAGTTCAGCAAATTTGCAGAACTCTTTTTAAAGCAAGCACACTTTTAGTTTTCTCAGCATTACACAAGCCCACAAAATGACTCCTGGCTTTCCTGCTTACAAGTACTTACAAGATGTTCCATGATCCCACTAAAATATACACTAAATCCACACTTAGATCTCCATCCCTTTGCTCCCATATCTACCTGTCATCTCTCAAAAAATGCACGAATGTAACTCATTTACTTACAGATAGATGTTGTCAAAAGTGCCATCTTTTTCACAGATGTTTAAGACATGATTCAACATTTTAGTTCCTGCCAAAAGATAAAGAGCTACTTAAGAAAACTAGAAGGGCACAATTAAATCTGTACTTAGCCAAGTGCTTCCCCGAGGAGAGGCAGGTTAACTGTAGGTAGACTAAAATGATAAGAGTGTGAAAACTAGAAAAGGCAAATAAAACATGATAAGTATTTCACTCTCTGACTGCTCGTAAACCTTAATTTATTGTTTCTTTGAAGAAATAAAAATCACAACAGCCCAGAAACATACTTATAAATCAGCTTATTTTAATTCTAGTTTCAAGGTCCTGAACTCAGCTCAAAATACAGCCAAAACATTGCATAAAGCAGTGAGGGCACTGGTAAGCTTTTCTACTAAAGACCTGGTGAAATAATTTAAGATAAAGTTATCTTTTCAATCCAGTTTGTCAAAGTAAACAGGTTACTATAGGACTTGATTGATCTGTCCTGTGGGTTTGCAATGTGGAACAGAGAACTAAATGCAGTATAGACAAAAAGCAGGTACTACACCCTGAGCAGCAATAATCAGTAGTGATAAAGACAAAATAAATAAAAACCCCCTACATTTAGAAGAGTGAAGGGAGAAGCCAATGAAGGATTGTTGTGTTCTACTTACACATGACTTGCATACTGGCTAGATATCCCTGACAAATTATTTCATCTCTCACTGCAACAATTTTCACATCCACAGAAGCAGAGTATTTACATCACAGTATGATAATATGATGAAGATTACTTTAATCTGAAATTCTAAATTAAAATTTTGTACAAGAGGTTGATTTCTGAAAGGCAGAGAAGAATGAGCACATGATAAAATCATACTCTTTCTCCCAAAAAGAGGAAAGAAGAAATCTGTAGTCTCAAGTGCACTAACTTGGTTAAAAATGTGAAAGAGCATTTAGAAAGCTGGGCAGCAATCTGGTTTCTTTGATGCCTCAGATACAACCCTCCTTACCTATTCCTAGCCTTCGGTAGGGTGCCAGGCATCCAAGTGTCATGATGTACAGTCTCTTCTGGTTCTGGGAGTGATCCACCCTACAGCACACTGCTCCCACTGCAATATCATTGAAATAGGCTGCCAGGGAGGGAAACAAAGGCTCATCAGTAACAAGTCTCAAATTACACATACAGCTCTTCCATTACACCCTGTATCTTTCTTCTTCCCTCCCTCACCTCTTGCTGATTCTCCTATCCAGATAAAGTAACACACATTGCGGACCCACACTTGGAATGAAGTCATCAGTGCTGCTTTGACACAGTGGTTGCTTATCACTGTTCACACCAACCAGCAATGATGACATCAATGAGGCAAACTGGCAATGCACAGCTGTTTTCTTCTGGAACAGAAAACATGCCTATTCCCAGCGGGATGTCATCTACTTAGAATATACACCCTCTGTGGCTTCTTTGAGGTTCTTAAACAGTTACTTTTCATGATGTAAAACAACTAAACAGAAGGAGCTGCTATTCAAAACCATTATGAATAGCAATGATGACCACTTCTGCCACCACAGCCCACAAATACTGGCAAGAACATTTGTACCTAGTTTGGCAAGTTCGCCAACCTCCAGTACATCCTTGTAGAACTTGTCATTGTAGCTGACAGGGAAAATGACCTGGTTTAGCCTCTTCAGCTGCTTAATGTTGTGTGGCGTCACATCTCCCAGCTCGATCCGGCTACTGGAACAAATCAAAACATGCTTAACATCTGACATACTGCAACAGTGTTAAGGACACCCAAGATTAATTATTTTGCTTATGCTTTTATGGTTTTACAGGGTGGGAGACAGAAGGACATGGATCTCTGCAGAAGTGTTAGTTTTAACGTTATCCCAACCATTTCCCCTCTAATCATCAAGATCACAAGAAAAAAAAAAGAAAAACCCTGAAGAAAATATAGGAGAAACAAGAAGCTAGAACAGAGATCGAGGAAATGAAGTCCTTGACCATGCTTCAAAGCCAGCCTCAATTTTACCACCTATCAATATAAAGCTTTTGCTTAGACAAAGTCATTACTAGACATCTGTCTCTAAAAACCAACAGTACTGCCTGCAACAAAAATATTAAGCCTGTTAATATGCAAGTGTGCCCCTCTCAAGGTGATATCTGCATCTACTTTGATCATCACTGAAATCTTTCTTCCGGCTGAGAGCAGAACCACAACCTTAAAATACACTGAATTATACTGAGAAGAAATGGACCAAGCTTCTCTCTTTTCTAAGACTAACTTCCTGACAGAAACACTATACACATAGAAGAAGATTAAAAAAAAAAAAAATTAAAAAGAAAGAGGTTAGTTACCCTTGGAGGAGTGCAAGCGGTTTTAACAAGGATTACAAGAATGAAAAATAAAAAGACCAAGATAATCAAAATCTTTTCCAAAATGGTCACCAGAATATGTAGGCAGGTACAAAGCCAGTGCACGTGGAATTAGAAAAGCACACAATTCTAGGTTCATATCAGCCCTGTTTTACTGAAGAAATATGGGCAGCCAGACTGCTTTCTGCCCAAACAGCAGTAAAGACACTATTTGCTCTCCAGAGTCCTTTCTTCATACATGGCCATTTGCACAAGTCCCTTTGAGAATTATATTCCAACACAAAGTAAGTCCTGAGCTAAGAAGGATGATGTTCTCACATTACAGAAGTACTCCCAGTGTAAACAAGCATGCAATCAAAGTTATTAGATGGTGGAGAAACTGTAGTACTTGTTTTATGCCCAGCTTGGCACAACTGCTCAGCCTAACACAGCAGGGCTTCTTCAGGCTCACAGAAAGCAAGTTCTGATTCCAGCCAGCAGTGCTGCTGCCTTTTCCTCACAAAGAGCAGGAGTAAAACACTGGCACGTGGGTTCCTGAGTATATCTGTGTCTGTGAATAAGTTTTGCTAGAGTAGGGCACCTCAGTATCTTGTACCAGGAGGGAAAAGAAGACTGAAGAGCCCCTTTTGCTGCAGTCTGCACAAGAGTAGAAACCAAAGGGAGCAGGTCTCAACTGCCCAGATAGGTCAGATGAGCTGCAGTGCAGGAGGTCAGCAAGGGAAGAAACCTCACGTTCATACTCAGTTACTGAAAGCCCAGACCTTTTCTCCAAATAATACTGTATTTATTAACCTTGGTGATACTAAAAAGTATCAGTAGTTCCAAGCTTCAGTATTGCTGAACTCACAAAAAAGTTGCTATACATCATGGTCTACTTTTGAGCAAACATTCCTGACACAAACCATTACCAGGCAGTGTTTTCTAATATTATTTTAAGATTGATTAGTTACTAATCAAACAAACCAGGCATTAGAAGACATTAACTATAAAATATTTATGGTGACAGTACAACAGGACAGATATACTGCCATAGGCAGCCAGAACAAGATGGCTAAGAAAGGGAACATAGCCAGAAAATGGATCTTCACCAAGGTTTCAGAGAACAAAAAAATAAATGCAGGAGTCTAAGGCTGGGAGCTCCTGAGCCAAGACATCACCTCTGAGGCTGGCATCAGGCCAGAGAAATGAGCTCTGTCAGTAGACAGCCAAAAGGCACTTGCTGACACATTTCCTCAAGCCCCTGGACTTCCCCCCTCTATCTCTCACCACTTGCCACATTCACTGCTGCCCCCTGCCATCTCCTGCTGCTTGTCTCCTGTGCTCTGTCACTATCTGCCTTGTCCTCCCAAGAACCGCACCAGGGACAGTATCTTATCCTGGAGAATAATATGAAAGAGGTGTGAGAAACACTGCAGGAAGCATAACTCAATACACTAAATGGATCTGTTTAAATAGTGGGTATTCAAACCATAAATTACTTTAATGTACAGCACTGGCTGATTAAATCAGCACCACATCAATTATGCACAAAACCATTTAATACGTAAATTAAATAAGACTATGGAAAGGAAGACCCATGAATGAGAATTCATCATTTTTTCTGAGGACAGTGTGGCAAAAGAACCTTGAGTAAAAGCAGGGGAAAGCTTTGAGCAGCAGTCTTGCTCTCCCCAACCCACTCATTTCCATCCTCTTGCTGGCACAAACATTTGTGCAACAATGTGGTGAACCAGCACCCATTAAAACTAACCTGGACTAAGAAAGAAAAGTTCAGTTTTAACCCACATCAGTCCCCTGACTGGGCTCACCACACAAGCCCTCTGCCAGCATAAAGAAGAGAAAGAAGGTTGTCATATGCAGAACTAATTGGTTCTTGAGCAGAAGTGCCAGCTCACCTCAGTTTAAACTGGAAGTACTGTTCAAGAGGAGGAAAAGGATGTAGATTGTCCAGTACATCTGTGAACACAGTCCAGAGATATTCTGCTACACTTTATGATTCATGGAACAACGTGCACTTTGATCCTAAGGACTTTAAAAAACTTCTCCAAATAGCCAAGACAAAGCACCTGTAACAAAGGACTTAAAATTATCACTCCCCTCTTTTCACCAGAGTAAAGCAAGCAGCTTTGTGGAGTCTTTTTCTTTGTTGTTGTTAGTTTGTGTAAACAGCTGTTTACAACTAGACCTGCTTCTTTAAATGAAGTCTCAGCCAAATCAATAACTTACTTAAGTTTACTGTCAGCTAAGATCTGACTAAGCCAGTCCTGTGCATGCCAGCTTAGAAGAAGGTGTACTAGAAACACTTATCCTCTGCTGCTGCAAAGAAAACAATTAAATTACAAGCTCAAATTAGCATATGGGAGAACATAAAGATGTGTAAAGAACCTGAAGTGCCCAGAAGGGACAGGCCCTTCCATAACAAATTATTTGACTGTGATGCCACTAATATTCCCAAGAAGATCCACACTCTACTATTGGCACCCTACAGCTCAAATGGCACTCCATGGAGGATGCAATAGCCAACTGTACTCCATCTTAGCTGTCAAAGCTTCTGGGACAAGCCAATCATCCCATCCCAAGCAATTGTTTTTAGCATAGAGGAATGAGCCACTCCCAGCTTATCAGGTCAGGTCTCTTACCGCTACAGTGTTCTACAGATCCATACACTTTCTTCAATGAAATACCCAACCACTTAAACATCTTCCATTGTAAGGCTGTTCCCAAGCTACTATTATTCTCAGTTAGTTATTCCAGTGCACTTAAATGTAACTCTATGCTGTCTGGAGATGATGGCTACCACTGCACAGGCCTTTTCAGAGAGCTAATCATCATCTCTTCATACCTTTCTTCTAACTAATGCAAACTCCTGGTCTCTTCCTGTAAGACCGGCTCTTAACTCCTACTATTGTCATACTAGCTCTTCCTTACATTCCTTCTGATTAAAGTTGATTTTCCTTGAACATGGCTAACCCAAACTGCTTACAGCAGCCCAAACACTATTGTCTTGTCCAATGGCAGGAAGTTTTTCCTGTCACTACTGGAAGCATTTTCCTGGCATGTCCTAGGACTACGTGTGCATTTTTCACAACTGCTACATTCCATGACTTGGTCACTGGGGAAAAAAAAAAACCACTTGGAGAATTCACTAGTAAAGGGAATTGGCTCCTGGAGCACAGGCTGCTGTCTGTTAACAGTGCACAGCAACACTGCCCAGCGATGGAAGAGCGGAAGTGAAGAGTGATCCACCAAATGTGAACAGAAGTGTGACTTCAGTGAGGTGACAGGCACCACTTCCTCAAACTGGATGCGTGCCCAGAGCATTGGCAATAAAACTCCTGCTCTTGCATGACAGTGTCCTAAGATCCTCCAGGCACTGGCTAGAAAAAGCCTCACACATTTTGTAGGATCAAATGCAATCTCACTAATCCTGCTGCAATTGCATGCTCTGGCTGCAGCTTATAGGGCCATGATTGGAACAGTCTGGTTTTCCTACAATGTCTCACATTGATACTGGTGGAAGTACCACAGGCTACACAAACATTAGTGTTACTTATGCTAGGACTGCCTTTCGCTGCCCAACATGTATCAGAGGAGACCTGCTGTACAGAATGACAGCTCAAGAGGCAGGCAATTTTCAGCTACAGTTCAAGAGGAAACACAAGTTCACTCCCTGGGAATGCAAAGTGCTGAACATTAGTTTAGAGCCAACATCAGGGAGAAAAAGGGCGAATTTCGAGTTTCTTAATGCTGTAAGAATCTCAGTCTCATTCAACTTTAAACAGTGCAAGTCTCTCCCCAGAGGGATGTGCCTGACTGAAACAGATCCCCACGTAACTGATAGCTGGGCTCAGGCTTATTGAAGGCATCTGGCAGGCTAAATTTAGCAGAGCTGTATCTGAAACTTGCAAAACTTACTGAGGAGTAAGTCAGGAGAGGCAGCACAGAGAAATGGGCCCTAACCAAGAGGACTTCAGGGAAGGTTTGTCACCTGCTAAGTGGCCAGCTAGCTTTATTGCTTCTATTTTGGCTTCCAAGTCAAAGCAGGAGTCTAGACAGGATAATCCACTCATAAAATAAAACCAAACCAGAACTATGAAGGCTGTAGACCTGAAAGGTGTGGCTCTGCTTAGATACTACTCCAAGGCCAAAAGAGCCTCTCTATGGTGTTTGGGGGTCTGAAGTTGTTGAGATTTTTGTGGGGTTTTTTGATTGGTTTGTTTTTGTTTAGGTTTTTTTTGGTTTTGGTGTTTTAATTTTTTTTTAATAGATGAGCTGCCTTGCTACACACACAAGTTACTCTAGTTCTTGTGGGCAGACCAGAATGTTTTCAATTATCTCAAAGATCTGTGGGCTGCATATCTACTCCACTTTGCCTGTCAGAAAACCAGAAGGATAAGTACAAACCCAGCATGCAAAAAGCCTTACCAATTTGCTCTGAGACCCCTGATCTTCCTTAGTCCTGCTTAGTACTGAAAACATGTATTGCATGACACCTGATACCCTGCTGGAGGTAGGAAGCAATTTTAGAATCAGATTTAACAAAAGACTTCATTCAAGACCTGCAAGTCTACTGGATCTCACTGTGAATAGGTTTCATGCATCACAATTCCCCAAGACATACATCAGACCCTAGCTCCCTCTCCGTTTATCACAAAAAAAAAGGAAAAAAAAAATCACAGCACATTACAGCCACGTTCTTCCATTATATCTGGATATCATATAATTTATTCTGCTTCAACCTAGAAGACCTGACCACATACAAAAGGCTGGCCAGTCTTCACATGCAAGAAGCAAAGTTATGCTATAATAGCCTCACCGTTTTTCCAGCTGAAACATGTCTAGGCCTCAAATCTTCAAGTGAAAAAACTTTCCCAAGAAAATTGTAAGCTATCCCTTTCTGCAGTAATCACTATGCCCAGCTGACAGAATTTTCAAGCTCTAAAATAGCAAAAATAAATGTAGCTGGTCTAGAACAGAAAAGCAGACATCATTTAGCTGCCCAGAAAATTCTGCTGCTCCAGAGCACCTCACAAGGCTAAGGCCTAAATATTTCATCAGCTGACCCCAGGTACATCAATATCAGATGAAACAACTGATCTGCAATCATGCAGCAGAT
Organism: Chamaea fasciata; assembly: GCF_029207755.1. Lineage (NCBI taxonomy): Eukaryota > Metazoa > Chordata > Aves > Passeriformes > Sylviidae > Chamaea > Chamaea fasciata. The sequence goes on from NW_027094087.1 coordinate 26,196,532, forward strand.
AAAGAGCTGCCAGAAATCTCAACTCTTCCCTGCTGCTCTAACCATTTTTCCTTTTTGGTCAAGTAAGCTTACAAGAACATTGATTTTGATCCATGATTGCTGGACAAAAGTACTTCACTATTTTGAAACAGCTTCCCTCAAAATTAGTTTTGTGACTCCATTAATTATATCCTGAGACACCTTATAGATCACTGCTCCTTTCCACACCCTCAGTGTCCCCAGATCTAACCATCACTTGCCTCCCAGAAGATCATAACCCCTTGCTAATTAGTGTTCATGAAGTACCTGATGATCATCAGGTATGAACAGAGGCTTACCTTCAAATTCAAAAGAGAAGTTTTGCTTACAAAGTACCTTATTTACTTAAATACAGCTTGAGGGCACTTCTTGTATATACACAGGCAACAAACTACAGAACTGACATATCAGGGGAAAATCATTTTTCTGCTTCACACAAACTATTTCTATAGGTCACTGAAAATAGATTTCTTTACAAATGCCTTTGTCCATTAGAAAAGTGAAAAAACAAAACAAAACAAAACAAAACAAAAGTCAGTTCATTGTAGGTTTCCTACCTATACTTTGGGTTTTGGTCCCAGAGTTGGGTTTTGCCTGGTGTTCAAATCACACATTGTATTAATAACACACTGTGCAAAATTAACTGAATGTGCCATCAGTTTTATGTGCCTACCTTAAAAACACTTCTAAGGTAACAATCATTTTTTCCTCCCTGTCCTTTTCCTAATTTTCACTAAGAATGAATTGTTCTCAAATAAAAATTTGTGCCAAAGATCTAAAAACAAATTAATCTCCTCTAAGTGCAATTTCCAACCTAATTTGTGATTTTTGCTGACAATTCCAAGTGCCATGTAGAGAAAACTTTCACAAGCCTTCAGCTGCTGCCTGGGTCTCATCACATACTCTCAAAAGAACATAAATACAGTGCTCACATGGTGGAAATCAGAAGTTTTTTCAGGGTTATTGATTCTAGTCTGCTAAGGGCCAAAAATCACATGGAGACTGGAAAAGAACAGGGAGAGGGAGAACAAAGGCCAAGTGAGCTCAGGAAGTACTTCATGCATGAAGATCTTACTATCAAGCACAGTATTTTCAATTAATTAAAGAAAGAAATACTCTGCCCCCAGGAGAAGCCAAATATCTTAATCTTAGTCACCTAGTGACAGTGGAAATGGTTCTGGCTCTAACTTCAATAAAGCCTAAAGTACAATTTCCTTCTCATAATGAATTAATTCAACACCCTTTGACACAAATACACAGTTACCCCATTTCAGCGCTGTGCTTCTCTCCTCTCAGGTCTTCAAGGCCAAGAGTCTCCAAACAACCAGGGATTCTTCTGTGCACAGACCCTCTCTTATCCCTCCCTGGCTTCCCTGCCTCAAACTCCCTCCTGACAAACTTCTGCTGCTTTACAACTAACTCCCACATGGGTCACTTCTTCCCTTTCCCAGCCAGGAGTAGAAAGTAATCCTGACATTGCCTGCCTCAGAGCAAGAGGGATGCAAGGAAGTACTGCACTTCTCTCTTATCAATTCCCAAACAAATACAAAGATCCAACTTCTTATGTTCTTTCCTCTTCTGGATAAAAATGTCTAGCACCTTCTCAGATTATTGGTCTGAACACTTCTAATGCTTGCCAAATGGGTAGGCTCTTCAAGTTCTGAATGATTTTCACTTGGATTAAAGTGCTTTTCTGGCTGAACCATCACCCATTATTCCCCATTTTAAAAGAGATTTAGTGTGGCAAAGGAGGATGCATCATTTCTCATCCTCAGGAGATGGCAGCAGAGTCTGTGGCATTTGGTGATTAAGTAATTAACTACATTTTTTCACAGAAATGTCCCAAACTATCAAGCCACATCTACATGCAGAAAGAATTGAATGGTCAAACAGGACTCAAAACACAAGACCGGGTTCTAAAGTGCTGCAATAAAATGGCAACAACCCCTCTGCTACCTTCCTACCCTCCCAATCCTTCCTACTTCGTGGAATGTCTTAATCTGGTTATGGAATTAAACTCAAAGTGGTCAGAGTTATAAATCAGGTTAAAGTACCTATAATAAACTGCACTGAGTTTTTTATAAACTCATTTAGAAGCTGTTTAGCCATTTGTAAGCTTGCATATAGGCAAGGTCTAAATTTACCATCCATGAAAATAAATGAAGACTACAGCTCACACTTGGACATTTCTAGGTTCAGAAAAGGCCTAAAAATAAAGTGATTTTCAAGCTCAATTACCTTTTTTGTCCTGCTTCCAGTGCATATGACCATTCAGCAGTTTCCTCACAAACTTGGAACTTCCTCCCATATATGTTAGGCTTAGCACTGTGCCGAGCAAACGGAAACAATTCAGCAGCTCGGCACAAACTCTGCCACACTAACTCAGGAGAGAAAAATCCCTCCCTGCTCTCCTCAGAAACGTGATCATCTTCAGGACCTTCAAACGTTTACTCCTTCAATCTGGGCAAAACAAGCAGAGGTGTCAGAGCTTACCCATCATGACTCCCCACACTCCAGAAACAACATAGTTATTTTTCTGCTCTGTTCAAAACCCCCCAGCTGCGATGTCTCTCCTGCAGAGGCAGGCAGAGCAGCACAAGCCGGCAAAGTCTCTGGGTCAGGAAGTTCTCTGGGGCACCAGGTACCTGCTGTGGAGGATGGAGTCTGGAAGACTCTTCCACAGCAAATCAGGAGGACCCTGTGGAGCTACAAAACCTGAGACTTAGCTGCAAGCATGACAGAGTTGAGAGGCACCTCCTGGGAGTGTCTCACCCAAAAGCAGGGCTGGTTTAACACACAGCACTCTACTTACTCCCTGTTTCAACCAGCTTTCCACCACGTGGCTCTAGATGTGCTGCTGCAGGACAATCTCCCAGGTGTTTCCCTTCAAAACTGGAGAGGGATTTGGTCAATGTGACAAAACGACATGTGCACAGGATCACAGGCACCGGGCGCTGATTGTAACATGCCCCACTGGGTCCATGGATGTGACAACCCTGGTCACAGCAAGTATATGCAGGCAAGGGAGCAGGCAGGTCCTGCAACAGCCTCACATAATGTGATTTTTAGGGAAGGCCATCAGGGAAGGCCATCAGGGAAAGGCTGGATGCCTTATTTTCATAGGTTTCCTCTGCATTGAAACAAGTAAGAAATGCACCCTTACTTAAAGATATCAAACGTCACAGATAGCAATTGCTCAAGAATCAATGAGAGACTTTCAGTCTTCTCTCCTTAAAACCAGCAGCATAACAGCTGTAATGAAAACACAAAACCACTGAGCAACAAGTGAATCAACACCAGGAAAACAGCAAAGTGCAGGGAGTATTATTTACATCTGCTCTGTAAAAACAGCCAGATTATTACAGACAGTGTAACCTGAGTCCCTTCCACTGGTATTTTTCCTCATGCAAACATACTTCTAAAACAGATTTTCAAATTCAAGAACTAACAATAATAATATATAAGAAATGAAAATTGATTCTCTAGAGAATCACGAGGATCACCAATAGAACAGTGAATTACCTTAGTTTTTCAAATCACATTTAAGAAAAAAAGGGAAACATAATGAGACTCTAATTTATTAAAATTATTCAGAAGGTGAGGATAGAGAGAACATAAAGCCAAGTTTCACAAAACCAGGTGGAAGCTAACAGCAGTTCCCAGTTCAGAAGATGGCGTTTAACTCATCAAATAAGAGATAACCCACAAAGTTGCAAGCAACTGAGAAAGCACGAAAATCTTCTGCTAATTCTGAAGCCAGAAGTCCTAGGTAGAAGAGGCCACCTAACCTCAAACACCCTGATGACAGACACTACAACCTTGCTAACACACAGCTATGTGCTATTTTGAATTCAGAGAGTAAGAAGGAAGACTGCAAGCAACGTACCTTGACTACACAGTCTTTTAGATGTGAAATTTCATGCCAATGAACTGGAGAGTTGTTTTTTTTTTTCAATTCTTTCTCTGCCAAAGCAGACTCTTCATCATGACGGCTGATAAAACATCAGCTGCTCTAAGCGCTTCCAAAATCATCTCTGCATTTTGTGTTGTGTGTTAAAATGCAGTGCATACATTCCCAGAAGCAACAGTCAGATGGAGTCAGTTTGTTCAGAAGGACTTGTCCACAATTTTGGATTCAATATTGAAGACAAGGCAAACCCCTTCGAGCCTATCAGTTTCTGTATCCTGGGAGCTGAGGTTTTAGATCTATTTTTGGACCTATCTTTTGACACTACTTGTACTTTAGGGATCTTCACCAATCTTTGCAACTTAAAAAACAATTTGGATTTGTTCCAAAGTACTCCCGTGTAATTTACACATTCCTTTTGAACTATTCTCTAGTCCTTTGAGTCTCATTGTATTTAAAAGGGGTTATTTTTCAATTTGAGCTCTGTCGGCATATTTGCTTCCATCTGAATAACTAGAGAACACCTGGATTCAATATGACAACTGGCATAGGAATATGAATTTATTCTGCACTAGAACTTGCTGTTGGCTGCTAACAGTGTTTTGGCAAGACAGGAATATGCTCTTCTTCAAAGAGATAAAAGAGTACCAGAAGAGCAGAAATACCAAGTACAGAACCCAAAGTAGTAAGCCCTGAAGTTGAACCAGAAATAAAGCCACCTGTAAGTAAAAGTAAAGTAACAGAAATGAAGTTTGGTGCTCTGGAAGCAGAAGAGTGGTATGCAGGTTTTTTTCTCCATAGCTTTTGATTTAGAAAAAAAAAAAAAAAGTTACAAGAAGTAAAAAAAGCCCATGAATTGAGAACTCCTGATCAGAGCAAGCTCAGTTCCTCGGGGAACACTGAGCACAGCTCTGGCCGTGCCCTGCCAGGACATCCCCACAGCTCCAGCCTGGCACGCTTTCCCCCTCACACATCCAGGTCCCAGTAACCCCGTCCCACGCCTGACACACAATCAGAGCATGGCTAAGCTGGAGCAAACAGCAGAGCGGTCAACAAAGGATAAAAGGGAACCCAGTTCTGTCGGAAGGAGGATCCCATCAGCTGCCACCTCATCCCGGCTGATCCTGATCCGTGCCGCTGCTCCTCCCGCCAACCCCGCCGGCCTCGTCACAGGGTGACTCAGAGCACGGGTGCCCTGTTTTATATCGGGTGCTGCAGGTGGATAAAGGGTGGTCCAACACCCCAAACACACCTATTTTATGTCACCTGAGAGCTTGTTCATTTGCAATCATCCCTGAGCCTTTTTCTACAGACACCTGCCAGCCCCTCACGATGCCTGAAGCTGCTTACGTGCTGTAAGAACCAGCTAAGAGTCTGTTGTGGAGTACTCTTGCATGACCTCACCCCTATTGCTAATAAGCTAAACCCCTTACCATTTCTTAGTAAAAGCTTAAGTGATTCAGCTTCCATTCACCCTGCCTTAAGCTGCCAAACTGGAATAATAATGCCCATCATTGCATAACACCAGTTCCAAGGGGACTGGTTTAATGCTCTTTTGAGAAACAGCTGGGGAAAGCTTCCTTTGTGCCTATGAAGAAACTGAGGCACAGAACTGGAATAAGCACGTTTTGTGGAGCACAAGTGATGCTGAAATGAATAAACATTAGGTGGTTTAGCCAACACTGAAAGACCTGTCCCAAAGTGACCTGAACAAGGTCAGGCAGGTCATCTGACACCAAAGCACAACTGTGAGTGTCAAGGCCTCCACTCTCCTGTGCAAAAGCTGCACCTCACTGCCCCCACTGAGAAGGAAATCGGTGTTTGCAGCCAACCAGATCTGAAATCTCTATAGTTTTCAGGAGACAGAGAGAAGCGATGTCAGGCCCAAGGCAGCGGGTGTGCTAGAAGAACATGACACAGAACACAGCCCGTTTGTCATCCATCCACGCTGTACAGCCTCCGAGCAGCAATTAAAGATTTAGAAAATCAAGAGAAGTGCTAAGAGGATGTTACACACAATAGCACTGCAAAACCACACACATCCGAGGCTGGCAGATTTTTCGCACAGAACGAGCGGTGCTTCTCTGCTACCGCCAGACAGGGACCAGACAGGGAAGGCAGCCCGGCCGGTATCCCCGCCCGCTCTGCGGATCGCCAGACCCCGCCGGGCGGGATCCCCCCGGGCACGAGGAGCCGCCGCATCCCGCCCGCTCGGGGGCTGAGCGCGGAGAACCCCCGCTCCGGCGGCGGCACAATCGGCACGGCGCGGGAGCCCCGCGGGCAGCTCCTGCTCAGCCCAAAGGGCGCCCGAGCGGCACCGCCGGCTCTTCTCGCCCGCAGGGACTCCCCGGCAACCGCCCGCCTGTCCCGGAGGGCGGGAGGGACGCAGCAACACCCCCCGGCCTCAGGGGCGGCGGCTCCGCTCGGCCCTCTCCGCCTCCCGCCCGCCGCGCCGCCCGGGCCCGCCCCGCGCCCCGCTCCCCTCCCGGGCCGGGCCGAGCCCCGCACTCACCCCTTCATGGTGCGTCCACGGCCTGCCCGGCGTCCGCGCTGGCTGCGTCCAGGGCCCGGCGGTGCGGGTGCGGCTCTGGCCTCCCCGTGCTCAGCGCGGGCGGCTCGGTCTCCTCCTGATCCTGATCCTGATCCCGATCCCGATCCCGATCTTGATCTTGATCCCGATCCCGCTCCCGCTCCACATGGGCCTCCGCCCGCCCTGCCCCGCCCCGTGACCCCTCACCTCACGCCGCGCGCGCGCCCCCGCCCCGCCCGCCATGACCCGCCCGCTCCGCCCCGCCCCTCCCGCGCGCCCCCGCCGCGCACGCGCCGCTCCCCGCGGGGCGGGGGAGGATGGGGAGGCCCCGCGTGCCTCGGGGGGCGGGGCGGGAGTGCCGTCACGTGACGCGGAACAACCAATCGGCGCGCCCCGCTGCGCCGGGTGCGCTCCTGCGCGGAAGCGGCCCGGGCCGAGCGGGCGAAGCTCCGCCCAGAGTTGGGCACGGCTCGCGCCCGGCGCTTCCGGCGTGCGGCGCGGCACATGCGCGCGGGGCCCGGCGTCAGCTGATCCAGCGCCTCCTTTGCCGCCGTCGGAGCCACTCGGGCGGATTCGGGCGCGCCGGGCCGGCCCAGGTGAGACGCGCTGCCCCCTCTCCCCTGCCCCGCACCGCTGCCGCCGCCTCTCCCGAGCTGCGCCCGGGGGTTGCGCTCCTCTGCAGTGAAGGGGGCTCGGCTGTCGCCTCTCCCCGCCCCGCTGGGACCCTGCCCGGGAAGGACGCGGTCTCCCCGCGGAGCCGATCCCGGAGGGAGCGCGGCCCCCGGCTCTGCGGAGCGCGTGTCGCCGGGGCCCGGGGCAGCCGACCTTCACGGAGCCGCGTCCCGGCAGGACAGCCCGCTGGAGGCGGCCATGCGCTTCCTCGCCCCGCTTCGCAGGGAGAAGAGACCTGGAAAGCCAAGCAGCCCCTCAATGAAAATCCTGTTAAGCGCTCGTCGAAGACGCCCGATCAGATGCTTTAGGGTTATGCCAGAATTCCTTACAGAAAAGGAATGGGGCGATAGCGGCTGGGTTCCAGTGCCAGGTCATCCCACCATCTTGAGTGGGTGGATCTGAATCTTTGAGTGTCTTGACCGCAGCCCGGCTGAGAGCGAGCAGCAGGGTTATGGAAGAGGAATGCTGCTGCGGGCTTCTCACTGCAGCCCGTCCGTGGCAGAAGAGCCCCCCTGTTGCTTTGCAGTTGAATATCCTGATGGCACATCAAATGTGCTTCCTAATCCTGTAGCCAGTGGCAAAATTCTGCCTTAGTTGAGGTGTTCCGATCATCAGCCTTGGCGTCCACTTAAAGGCAAGAAAGAAGTCTTGCATGACTGGATTCTGGATGATACTGTTCATGTTACAGGTAGCTGTGAGGTTGGAGTATGTGACACGTATGTGTCAAGATCCATCCATTCCATGCAGTTGCCCAAAGTGATTTACTTTCTTAGGAAGAAAGCAAAGTCTTTCTTCCTAAGATTTTACTGTCTTCCCTCAGAGAATTTGCATAAAAGCAATTTGGTGATCGTTTTATTCATTGTAATGCAATCCTTCAGCAAAGTACACTGGCTATTTGATCTAGCATGGTATTTCAAATGCTAATTCCACTTGATGAAGTGGAGAGGGGGTGGAAAAATAGGAAAACCTGCTGACAGACTGCTGGAAGTGATTTATTATCAAGAACATGCCAAATACAAACTGGCATTTGCAAGTAGAAGTTTGAGTAACTGAGGCAGATCTTCATTATGTTGTAAGTTGTGCTGTATTTGTGCTGACTTCTGCACAGTGCAGATCTGCAGCAGCTGAATGTTTGCCTTCTCTGTGTGCTACCTTCAAAGGCCTTTTCAATGACCAGCAAATATAAATATTTAATAATATCTGCATTTTATCGTCTGCTGTGTAAGAATATGTGAAGTGAGATCAGAATCTACAGGTCTTTGAATTACCAGAAGTACTGCAGGTTATTTTTGCCATGCCTGTCATGCAGAGGCCTCTGGGAAAGCTTTATGCTTTAATGTGGGGAAAAAAATAGTCTTAATTTTGTGATCAGGTGGCAAAGTCTGACATTCAGAAATACTAAATCACCATGGACATCAGCTTGAGAGAACAGGGAAGGAGAAATTAAGGCAGCAGTGGAAAATGGCTGCTGGCATCAGCTGACTGTTCAAAGGGGGGTTGTAGTCTTGTGTTGCAATAGTAGCACAAGATCTCTGTTTCCTGTAAATGCTGCCTTGTCATTTTCCAAATCAAGAATTATTTTCTGCAGGTAGTGCTCATAGAGGTTGAGCCATGAGTGTTAAGTGTTGCTTCATTTTAATAGAGCGTTAGCTTAAATTCAGCTTTTATTTTGGTCCAAGTATATGTTAACCATTTTATGCTTCATTGACCCTGATTTACAAAGTCTGTGGGCGTGAAGTGACCTTGTTGCCTAAATTTTTTTCCCAGTATGACTTCACGCATTTATCTTCCAGACTTGCATGAGTGCTGGTGTTACACATTGTCATCCAAAGCTGCTAGAGGCCATCAGGTTACCAAATGATTCCCCTGGAGCTCCTTTTAGAGGCACTGTGCATTCTCCCTTGTGTTTCCATGTCATAATGGTGTGTCTTTGGGTTCTCAAGCTCTGAAAGCTCTTGCTGATGGGTTTCCCTCCTGCTTTTAAATTGCATGTTTGTGAGCAATGGTTGTGTTCCTAATTACTCTTCTAGAAGGAGTAAAAGGATTACAGGATAACCTCGTTGGAGTCTTTGGCTACTTTGATGTTGACCATAAAATGTTGAAAGTCACTGATAACCAAGTAGTAATCCCTCTTTTTTTTTCTGTCTTTTTAAGAAAACCCTACAAACACAAACCATGCATCAACCCAGTGCTACGTTGCCTGAAATACATTGTTTTCTCCATGCTGGTTTCATTGGTTAAAAAGTGGGGGATTTCAGACTTGGAAATATTGAGGCATTGTTGAACAATGGTATCCACATGATTTTATTTTTTTTTTTAGGCTGGAATTTTACCAAGGAAAACAGACCATGTAGTCAACTGGAATATCATGCTCATTCATTCTTACTCGACATTTTAAATCATGTGACTTCTTTATCCTTCCAACTGAGCAGAGAGAAACAGGGTCCTACTCCAGCAGAAGAGGCAGAAATAATTTAAACTTTTCAGAGTTTTGTTTTTTCCTCTACAGAATAAGCCAATAATCACCTAAATGTTCAACGTGCAAAACTGGTTTTGACTGGATCTTCTGTTTGTCACTGTTGTATCTTCTTTTATGGTGTAAAAAGCTTTTTGGTTGTCTTTGATGTGCTCACTTCATTTTCCCTTTGGGAGTGGACAGCTAAGCTCTTACCCAATTCTTGGGTTTGGTCATCTCTCAAGGCGTTGAGTTCTGCACTCTCTTAAATATTCTTTGGTTTTGCTTTATTTCATCCAGGCATTTACTTCTCCTGTGTTTGTCAAACTCTCAAGTTCAACACCCCCATATCTCGGAAACACTGAGCATTTGGTGCCATCTTTTTAGGTGGCTATATATATATGGCTGTTCTAACAGACTTTGTCTTCCAAGCCCTGGCTTTACTGAAATGATACACTTACTTTGAGAACCAGTAGGATGTATGTGGATAGTTTCTGAAAGTCTAACTGATCTTGTTACTACCACTTAACCAAATGGCAGATAAAGACCAGTTTTAGCTGCTGAATTTATTTGCTTGCTTCATCAGCTTGACTACTCCTCTGAGCTTGTATAATGGTAAAATTCAGTGTCACTGCTCACTCTGTTCAGGAATAATTTGTCTGACAGCAGCCCCTCTTAATTTTGTCATGGTTTACAACGTTTTGAGGAGTCTGTTATGTTCAAATCAAAAGTAATCAGCAAGGACCAAAACTAGTATGGGAAGCTGCCCCAGTTAACCGAGGCTCATTGTGCTGAACAGGTAAATGAACTAAAAAGCCTGCTGAAAACAGACCCATTGAAGATACAAATGCTTGAGAGAAGTGGTGTTCTAGAGGGTCTCCGTAATATAAACGCCTCATCTTTGTCCTTCCGAGTCGATTGAAAAGTGCTCACATTGTAAGGATTCTCATAGCCAAGTTGAGATGTTGGTGCTCTGGTGAGTTTCAGATGACTAGTCTGCCCTACTGTGTTTCTGCCAGACAGCATCCCCTGAAAAATGCCAGAATGTGTGCTCTGGAGATGCTGTGTCTCATCTGAAGGCTGCTGTAAGCTGTGCTTGCTTACTGAAGTGGTTTGTGATGGTTCATGTAAGAGAGGTGGTTTGGATGTCTGTGATTCTGGTCTGTGTTCTGTGCCCTAAGCAAGAAGAGCAGTCCTGTTGTGGTTGGGATGGTTGGGTGTGAGGAGGTGTAGAAAGGATACAGGAAAAGCCATGGACTTCATAGAGAGAGAATGGGAATAACGTAGCTGGACAAAAGCTTTCAGTTATGCAAGTTTTGTGTAAGAGCCTGAAGAATGACTTGACAGTTTTTCTAATATCCCAGCAAAGAAACTGGGTCTTCCAAGAACTTCAGTTAGCGGGACAAACATTTGATCCTTCTTCTTGTTACACTGTATCATTACTTTATTTCCACTCTGGAAGTAAGACCTTAAAAAGCAGCTCTTCAGAAAAAGCCTAAGATGGTATTTCAGACTAACTGCAGACTGTATTGATAAAGATGTCTAAATAGGCAATTCTGTTATGTGGATTGCCTATAGATCCTTGAATTTTTGAGGGTTTTGTTATCATGAGATAAATTTGCATGAGCTGGTAGGTATTCAGACAACCACCACAGTATGTAGTTTAAACGATGTTAAAATTTAATATGTTGGAAGGCCTCTGGCTGTTCTAAAGAAGCTGTAAATACTTCAGGTAATTGAACATAAAATTTCCAAGTGTAGCTCAACTTGCTTTAAAACATAAAGATGCAGTTTTCCATTACAGGAAAAGTTAACCTCCACTTAATTTCCTTTTACTGGAATCTAGTGCCAATAGGTATGCTGTGGTTCCAGGCAGGCGTTTCATTATACCAAAGCTGCTGTAAAAGAGTACTTCTGTCTGCTAGGGATGTTGGGTCTTTCTCAAAGACTTTCGTGCAGTCTCACTCCTGGTTCAGCTCTTCAAACTAGCTGTCAAATACCTTGCATAATAAACTGAAGATTCCATAATATCCTAACTTTAAAGTTGATCTGAAACTTAAGTGTAGTGATGATGTGCTTATTCCAAACTCATGCTCAGTATTTTAGCCATTACACCTGGGGAGAAGGGGTTAGTGAGACTTAAAGAGGGAACGATGTTTTCTAATGAGCCCAGACAACTCCTGTGATTCTGCATGTAAAACTGAGCCCAACTTAAAAATCTAGCAACAGTTGTTTTGTCAAATTGCACACCTTTTGTCTGTTGAGGTAAGATCTTCAACTCTTCAGAAGTGACTCCACTGAATTGTAGTAAAGTTTGCTGGTATGGTTGCTCACAGCGACGTATTCATTTCATTTTAATGTTTGTCATCTTAAGGGTTAGAGCAACAAAAAGTATTTCAAGTAAGGGTGCCAAATACACCTGAAAACCGAGTGACTTTTACTTAATAAAAGCTAGGATGGGTTTTAGTCTGGCAGTAATGTTAGTGAGGTTAATGAAAACTGTTCATCTAGAGGAAATGACTGAGCAGATGGCTGCAGTACTTTTCAGCCCTAGCAGCTAGATGACAGGATCAGGATAAGAAAAGAAGGTCACTGTAGAACACAGAAATGAATTTTGTATTAGTGTTCTGTATTATGGTTTGGATTTCAGTTGCATTAGATCTTTCTTTTGTGTGAAAGTCTATCAAGCCAAAGAAAGGGCAGAATGTGTAGCAGGCTGAAAGGAATGTCAAATTTTTCACAGTAATAAAATTGTGAAGCAGTGTAGCAAGTAAGAACTAAGGAGAGGCTCATCAATTTCCTTCTCTGGAGAAGCCTCAACTGAGAGGAAAGAATTGGTATAGAAAACCCTATTATGGAAAACTGTAGCATATGAGTCAGTTGATGAACATTTTTTTCACATGGACAATGTGGTTTTTCTCTAGTAACAGGAGTATTTTAGTGGATTTAGGTAGGTTCTTTCTCAATTCTAGATATAGCATGATAGCTGTGTTTGATGTTTGAAGGCCGCTTATCTACTGAGCTGATCAGATCTTCAGTGGGTCAAAGCAGTTATGCAATGAACACCTTGCCAGCCTTTCTACCTAGTTTTATTTTTGCTGCTGACTTCTTGGTCATGTTCAAACAGCTTTGTTCTAGTATTGCTAGCTGAAGAAATTTCCCAAGCTGCTGAATAAAAGCTTGGGTGCTTGAGTAACAACTGGTGGTGGTGGTACATCTCGCATGAACGGACTTCACACCCCTTGCTTTAGCAATATATACTTGTTGTATGGATGTATCAAATACATTTATATTGTTATGTCTTTAGCTTGGATGCAAGGTGTGATGTTTGTTTGAAGTATCAGACTTGTATGTATTGGCATGCCCACAGGTAAGTCCCCTAGTTTTTAGGAAGAGGACAGTAGGAGCTTGTGGTGGACTTAAAGAATTCAGTGTTGTGTGGTCTCACTTTGTAGCCATCATGTGCTGCAATGACAGTGGCAGCATAATTATCTTTCCTGTCTCTTTCCTTGAATACACATGGATTTACATGTACATGTGCTGAGCAAAGCACTCCTCCTGTGAGAGGAGGGAGCTTATAGGAACCCAAGGAACAAGTTATGTGTAAGATAAATGGTCTTGTAGGGTTGCAGATGGGTCCACAGTACGTAGCTGAGCTTCACTTAAGCAGTTCCGGATTTATCTAGTACAGAGGTGGCCTCAAAGTGTCCCGTGACAACTGAAATTGTATGAATAACTAAATGGAAAAATGTCCATATTGAGAAATAATCTTTCTAGCTCAGAGCTTATGGCAGGAAGGTTGGTGCTGTTGGCTTCACAATGTCTGTGTCATGAGCCGCATGGCTGTGTTGAGCACAGGATGTGACCCCTGCCTGGTTTCATTAGAGTGCAGATGACACAGTTGGAAGGTGTTGGATATAGCAAAGGGTTGTGCTGCCATGCAGAGGGACCTGGACAGGCTGGAAAAATTGGCTGACAGGAATCCCATGAAGTTTGACAGGGAAATGCCAAGTCCTGCACCTGAGGCGCAATAACCGCATACCCTGCTGCAGGCTGAGGACTGACTGAGTGCTGGAAAGAACTGGGGGTCCCCAAGCTGAACATCAGCTGGCAATGTGCCCTTGTGGCAAAGGCAGCCAGCGCCATCCTGGGCTGTGTTTGGAAGAATCCCGCCAACAGGTTCAGGGAGGTGGTTTTCACCTTGGTTAAGTTTGATGGAAACCACATCTTGAGTGCTGTGTCTGCTTCTGGGTTCTCCGGTGGAGGAAAGATGTGGCTTAATGGTGTGCATCCAGGAAAGGGCCACAAAGACTGATAAGCATTCGGAGGTAGGAAAAGCAGATGGGAGAGCTGGGATTATGTAGCCTCAGGAAGAGAAAGTTCTGAGAATCTTACTGTAAAGTATATAAACACCTGATAGGAGGGAGCAAAGAGGATGGAGCCACTCTTCTCTGTGGTACCTGCTGAAGTAACATGACACAATGGGGACAGACTGAAATACAGGGAATTCCCTTTAAACATAGGAAAACACTTTTTACTGCAAGGGTGTTTGAACACTGGAACAGGTTGCTAAGAAAGTTGTGTCTTCATCCTTGGTGGTAATCAAAATGCATCTGCCTGTGGCCCTGAGCAGCCTACATTAGCTGGTGTGGAGCAGGGTGTTGGGAGTAAATGATTGCCAGAGGTGCCTTCCAACCTCAGCAATTCAGTCATTTAGTGACTGAGAAATCTGGAGTAATTTTTCCTGCTGTGTCATAGTAAAATTATAACTGCATAGGAGTTAGGAGCAAGGTTCCTGAGAATACTATTGGGCTTCCTTTCCCAGTGACCTGTGTTAGAGTTCAGGGCGTGTTGTTTTTTGTGGGACAATATCCCAAATTCTAGATATGAAAATGCTGCCAAACTTCTGCATTTGTCTAGTAATTCAGGCACTGTATTTTTTTTTTAATACTTCCTCTTAAAGATATCATCTCTTAGAAGGGGAAGTATAAACTGTCCTTGTTCCAGGAAATCTGTGGCAGTGATTATCCTGTTGCTTATGAGGCCCTTGCAACAGATCTTCAGGCAGCTGGACACTGGGATTTGTGCACTGTGCCAGAGTCTGCTCAGGTGAACACCAGTTAATGTTGGCAATCTTGAATCTGAAACATCACTCCAATGTGACACTAAGCTGATTGCCCAGTGTGGGTGGTGATCTTTACTATCCTGCAGTGTCCAGGTTTTTACTAAGAAGAGGAGGGTTATTTCCTTTGGCTACATTTTACTGTTCATGCCAATTAAGCTTTCCTGGATATCATATGTAAAGGCTTATGTTCTGACTCCATCTTTCTACCCTTGGAAATCAAAACACATTATTCTGTTTCAGATACACTAAAATCTATGACCTTCAAAGTTATTCCAGCAGAATGAATCCTAGCAGTGGTGAGTTACTGATGTAACACTGCTGCTTCCAAGTTACTGACACAACATTTGAAGCGTTGGTCATCCTAGGACTTGCAAAGATGCATTTGAGAAGTTGTGAAGACTGCAGGGAACTCTTCAGCTTCGTGCAGGTTCTTAGGGAGGGATCACACAGCTGCTGCGTTCTGTTCAGCATACAGGGCAGTGCCTGTCATTCTCTGGAAACAGATTCCAGCAGCTGTCACTCAGGGTGGCACAGCTCTCTGCTTTGTTGAGGTGCTGGGTGTCGTGCAATTGCATTGGTGCTTCTGCCGGCCAGGGGAAGGGCTTCTGAGCATAGGGAAGCCCCACACGACTCCTGGAGGCAATCAATATTGTTCAACATGCTGAGGCAATTAGTATTGCAGTGCGTTCAGCGCCTCCCTGCGCGGTCTGTTGTTAAACAGTTGTTCTGTTAAGCTCTTCCAGAGCACAGCACACACCGACATGGCTGTATTACACCGCGGGGCTGGCAGGTGAACGGATTCCAGCAGAAAACATGCACCTCTTTCAGGGATTTTCGAGCAGTTGTATGCACCACTCGGGACTTCGAAATTCCCGGCTTTGTAGGAGACCCTTAACGCCGAAGCCTTTTGATTTCTTCTGCTCGGTTCTGTGCAGTAGGGAGGGCACAGATGGGAGTTCAGCTGGGCTCGAGGTGGCTGGAATTGCTATTGCGGCATTCCTCGGCGCTGGTGGGAGAGAGAGGGAGAGACTGATGACTCATCAAGTCAGGTGGTTGTGCCTCTGCTGTGTGTCAGAAATCTCTTTCCCCTCTGCAGCAGCTTTCTCATCCCTCTGTAGAGGGGCACTGGAAGGACGATTATTTCGCGAGCGGTGATGCTTCACTGCTGAATTCTAGCTTTGGAATCGGGCCTGTGGGTTTTTGGTACTCCCTGCTTCTGCAAAATAAGGTAAGGAGCTGTGTTTATGTGACAAAATATGTGTCATAGATTTTCTTCCTTGCTGCAAGAAGGCTCCTTCTAAAAATCTCACCGGAGTCTGAATTTCGCAAAGATCTTTGTGTTAAGGCAGTTCATCGTGTAAATTCCGTGTCTGATCAAATGTTAGATGCAAAACCCAGGACCATGTAAGGAAAATGGGTTTCTCCAACATTGAGAGCAGGGCAGTTACATTTTTGGGGCTACTGTGTAACCAGCTTACTGTGCTGGGGAGAAACCAAGATAGAAAGCTGAGGTTATGGGCTCCTTCTTGTTTATTAGGGCTTTAAAATCAGTGTAATAAATCACCTTTCAGTCAGAGAAGGTTCTGTTGCAAGTAATACTTTGATTTCTGGCACTATTAATCAGAATATGACTGCTAGAGCTTAAGAGGATGTTTGAAATCAATTGGTGAACTGTTTTAGATAAGGAAGATATAAGTTGTAAAGGATACAAGATGCATCTTTACTCATAAGGGAATTAAAATTAAGCTAATATCCTGTGTAGGTGTGCTAGTGGACTTTTGTAGGAGGGAATTGCATATAGTGCCTAATATCCTGTGTTGGCAAGAGGCCTTTCAAAGGCCTCAGGGGCTCTGAAGATTTATAAAATGGTCAGCTACCGTGGCTTCTGGGGTATATGCATGCTTTAGGGAATTTCATTTTCTTTGAGTATTGGCAATGAAAACATCTAACAGGGTAGGAAGGTAAGACAGCATTTTGATCCTCAAGGACTTTTCCATATAAATTGAAAATCTGTAGTGCTAGTACAGAAGCACAAGAAAATGATGCAGAGATAAATAACAGCGCTTTTTTTTTTTCCTAATTTGTGTTCAGTGTTAAGAGACTGTAGCCCCTTAAAAAAGAGGTCAGCCTGGCTTTGTGTAGACTGTACTTTGGGGGTATAGTGGAGGTGAAACAAAAGTGAGAAAGAATTCACACCTTCTATACTTGAAATAGTTAATAAGTACGTGTTTAAAAGCTGTTGGTGCAGATGCTAGAGATCATGGTAAATACAGGCTTTATTAGTGTGTTGCTAGGTGGTCTGGTGGAGGAATGCCCTGCTCTTTTACTTGGCTCGGCCTGTAATTTGGAAAGGTGGCTGTAGGAAGAGAGAGGGAGCAGAGCAGCCACAGGAACAAGAGAGGCAGGTGCTGCCTGTCAGGATGTTGCCATTTAAGTGCAGAATGGCTGTTCTGAGGTTCTTACTTCCCTAAAAGATAAACAGTCTCTTCAAGCAGGTTTTGATTATGAAGAAAAGTTAATTTAAATTGAAACTGGCCCAGTGTTCCTGCTTTTCCTTACCTTTGTAATTCGACTCTTTCATAAGAGACAGTTGTCTAATTGCCAAGGTGTGTCGCTAATTGAGTTTTGAGGATGTGGTTGACCTCTCTACGGTGCTTTTAGAGAAGATATTGCTAGTTGGGGACTGAACATTGTTCTGTATGTTATATTGAAATAAATGTTTAATTTAGATTTATAAGACCAGCTGCTTCTTTCGGTATGAACAACAATTGTGCTTGCTTGAGTTTTGCAATGTTTTTAGTTGTTAACAGCAAAAAAGATGAGATAGTTGTGTTAGTCAGATCAGAACCAGCTCATACCAGCTGCTCAGGAACTGCAGATTGCTTTGGGAGGACCTCCCCTCTGCCATTTGTCAGAGGAGACATTTGACAAAAAAGCAGTGAAATTAAAATTGTCTCCTGGGTCTAAACACCGGGAAGTGTGAAAGATCGCCTGTGGCTGAGGAGGCTAGAGGGATCTAATGGATATCTGGCTTAGCCTTTGGACTGAAGACCCATTAGCAGGTCTGCTCCAAGCTGGTGGTGACTGAGCCATGATCCACTGTTGTGGTGGTTGCTGTGGAATAAATCAGTGGCAGCCATGATAGACAGTACAGTCTACAGAGACATGGAGCCTGGAAGAAGCTATTCCTTCAGGATGAGAAGGGGTTTGGAATCGTGGGAGATCTTTTTCTTACAGAGCAGTGCCACCAATTTAAAACTTACAGATCAGTAAAGAGGCTGAGGGGCAGAGGACATGTATTGTTGTATTAAAAATCTGGAAAAAAGCTGTATGATTTCATGAACAGCTGAAGTCAGCTGCTGCTCCCAAAGAACAGGCGAAAACGTATCCTTTAATTGTGCTGGAAAGGGTGGCAATGGAGTTGTTGTCTTGCTTATTGTGCGTGCGGCAGGTTTTTAAGCCCCAGGATGCCTTTGTATTTGCTGCCTTGTGGAAGATACTGGGTTAGATTAGGCTTCTCTCAAAGGCTGAGTGTGGATGTCAACAAATGCCTCCCAGTTCATGTCACCAAACCAGGGGCCTTGCTGTTGATTAGCACAGGAGCACTCTGTACTGGGGCTGCCATAGTGCACCTTCCCCCAGTGCTGTGTCCTAAGTGTGTCTGTCTGTGCAGGAGAAGTGGGAAGAGTGTGGACTCACAGTTCTCTAACACCCATCAGTTTCCAAGGTAACACACAGCATGATAAGGGCTCACAAAGCAAAAACCATTAAATCCTCTGATCCACACCGGAAACAGGACAGCCCCACTGTCGGCCGCAGGACAAACATGGATGGAGGAAGTCTGGTGATAAAACAGCCTTTCCAGTGCCAGTTGTTTAAATTTGCTAAACAGTTACTGGCAAGAGATGACAGCCTGTTGTTTAACTGTTGCAAATTGGGGGTTTTGGCCATTATTCAGCACAATTCTTCTGTAATGCTCTGTGGGTTTCACTGAGAGTAAAGACTCTGTAATATTTAGCTGTGAGCCACGTAGAAAGGACTCACGTGTTTGTGTGCTGGTGCTTCTGAAAATCTGTGTTTCTTCCTCTAAATACTGTGATTCAGCACCTGAAGATAGCAGAAATTGAATTTGCACAATTAATATTTGTAGTATTGCATTTTAGAGACTGGTGGCAGTAAAGCAAACCCAGAACATTCTCTTGCTCGCTCAGAATCATGGAAAACTCCATGTTTTGAAGGAGGGTAGTGAGATGTGGAATATAAAAGAGGTTTTCTGTTGTTTAAATGTCCTATTACCAAGCTCTAAAACAGTGCAGTGGTGTTAGGGCATTGTTGCACTGCGTCTTTTTCATTCAGTGGCGTTCTGTGGAGCATATTATGGAGTGATGTTCTACCCCAGTGTTTCTGCAATAAGGAATCTCAGATCATTTGTTTGTTTAAATCAGTTTTTCAGTTTTTACAGCTTTAAAATCATAGTGGTTGAGGTGCTTCAGGCTATGAGCCCTGACTTCTTTTTAAGTGGAAATAAGAAGAGAGCAGAGGGAAGAGGAGGAACTTATTACATGTGTGTGTTCTTCAGGACTGACTCTTATTTTTTTCTTTTCTTCAGTTGAACAGGCAAAATGGACTTCTCCAAACTCCCCAAAATCCGTGATGAGGACAGAGAGGCTTTTGTTGGCTATGTTTATGGAGTTTCAGGACCTGGTAGGTATTACTTTGTAAAGGAAGTAATAAATTTTGTTTTATCTAGCATCTTGTTAATCTTCACTTGAAAGCAGAGAAGTATAAAAGAGCTCTGGGTGGTGGTTTTCTTTTTTTTGGAGGGGAGGGGGGAGGACTTCAAGAAGGATTATTGACTTATAGTCTGAAAAACTATTAAAAAGATGTTACTATTAATTAACCTTTTCTAAAAATGTGATGAGCAGAAGCAGGCAGTTGAATAAAAAAATAATAAATAATAATAATAATAATAATAATAATAATAATAATAATAATAATAATAATAATAATAATAATAATAATAACAACAAAAGGTAAGCTTTCTTGTGTGAGGTAAAGCCCATTGGTTAGAAATCTGCAGGGCCCAGTATGCTAAACTTCTCTAAAAGGGTATGAAATATATAGCCCATTCTCACAGAAAGGTTGCCCCTGTGCTTTCTGAGATCTCAGTCCCTGTCCATGTCAAGCTGGTCTGTTTACTGCACCATGGGCTGGGGGAGCCACAAGAGCCAGGGAAGGTGATAGAATGTGGTGGTAGTGCAGCTGGGAGGAGGAGGACTCTTCCTTCATCTTCATCAGCTGAAATAGTTTAGGCTCCGATAGCAACAGCTTTTGGATACATGCAGACTCTACTGGCTTTTCTGCTCCCTCCTGCATTCTCTTCAAGAGCTGAAGGAAAGGATGGAAATGTTAGAACAGCAGATTAGCAAGTATTTCTGTTAATGCAATGTATTTGATGAATAAGAAATTCCCTACCTAAATAGGCAGAAGTTTTTAATACAAATTCTGTAACTGCAGAAGTGGTTCTAAGAAACAATTTTAAACTGACACAGCTTTCTTTCCCAAGAAGTGGAAAATGGTTTTTTTTTGTAAATATGTGAATCCTGAGTGCATTTCTATGATCGTAATATACAAGACATAGTTAATTGTGTTCTAAAGCAGCCAGGACTCCATATATGACCTGCTGAAATCTTAACTCAAAGCAGTGAGAAGTTTCAGGCCCAAAACATGCTGCACAACAGTCTTCATCTGTTGAAAGTTAATTTAAGTGCCCTAAGATAGACCTCACTTTTCTACAAAATAAAGCAAAAATAGTGTTTTCTTAAAAGCCTTCTAGGCATCCCAAGGGTATTTAGCAGGTGCCATGGCTTGATCTATCCACGTTTGTGTCAGCATCCAGATGCTACCAAGGTAACCAGAAGTTTAAGTCACTTGAAAATGCTGGCCTCCAGCCACAGGTTTATGTAACTATTTGCCATTTTCTTGTGTGTTTTAATTTAGTCAAATGAGAATGTGGTCAGCTCACTGCAAGGGAGAAGTGCCTTCAGAACTTGTTTGTCAAAGTTCACAGCATCTCACACCCTCAACGTTTGCAATCTGTCAAGAAAGATAAGAGAAATTATGGCCTGAATTGTTCTGTGAATTGCTACATTCTCATAGCGTCCTCTTATTCTGGATAAAGGACAGAGTGAAAACTGTAGGAAAACTTACTCTTTTGACTTTTAAACTAGAAACACCAGGAGTTGTGGCATCCTTTTGTGAAGTCAGAAGTGTGTGTCTGGTATTGGGTGCATACCAGGTGTATGCTGTGCAGTTCTTCCTGGCTTGTGATGGTTAAATTTCCTCGGCAGCACGAAAAATAACTCACCTCTGTGCCTGTCTCTTGCAGTGGTGACAGCCTGCAACATGGCAGGTGCTGCCATGTACGAGCTGGTGCGAGTGGGACACAGTGAGCTGGTGGGGGAGATCATCCGCCTGGAAGGTGATCTGGCAACTGTGCAGGTGTATGAAGAAACATGTATCCTTTTCACTGCTCCCTCTGGGCTGCCAGACCACAGGGACCACAGTGCCGGGGGTTAGGGTAAAGAGGATGGAAATAAACCCTTGATACTTTGGGTTCTGGCAGGACATCTATTCTGCACTTCGTAAATGTTGGTGGTTTTGAGGTGAATCTTACCTCGTGTGGCTGTGTAGAGAGGAGAGTTTTTGTAACTGGAAATCAAAGTGTACCTTAGAATTCAAGTGCATTTTAATGCCTCTTTGTTAAGGCAGTTGACAAATGTCAATCATAAATGGCAAAACTAAGCAATATTTGTTGCATCTTTTTCTTTGCTTCTGATAACTGTGCTTGTATAATGCTTAAATAAGAAATGTAAGGTGAGCAGAATGCCTTCTTCTGGACAGAGTATTTTGCCAAGCATAATAGATTACACTTTCTCTTCTGCAGTGGGCTTACAGCATCTTGGTCCAACTATGATGCAGCATATATTCTAAAATCTTGGCAACCTAAAGTATATTTTTATTACATATATATGTATATATATGAGAGAATGTTAGACAAGAAGTCCTA
This sequence comes from Chamaea fasciata, assembly GCF_029207755.1. Taxonomy (NCBI): domain Eukaryota; kingdom Metazoa; phylum Chordata; class Aves; order Passeriformes; family Sylviidae; genus Chamaea; species Chamaea fasciata. Next base: position 26,218,308 of record NW_027094087.1, read on the forward strand.
AAACTTGAAGCCAGGCCTCTTTCCCCCTCCCAAGGAGGCTGTGTATATCTGTAGAGCCTAGGAAAAAGGCTGTGCTGGCTGCCAAACTTTGGTTCTGAGGAGCTTGCTGGTAAACTGCTGACTAGGTCCTGTCTCTGCCTAATAATTTATCATTTCAGATGGCATCATTGTTACAGTATCAAGTAGCTTTCCATCAGTACATGGAACAAGTTTGAGTATAGTTTACTTTTAATTTCCTGTTGAGCAGAAACTCAGTCATAGGCCTCTCTGAAGTCAACTTGTATTTAATCTCTTGAGTTTTGTGTAAGTTTTGCAAGTTTCTTTTGTGTTCTGGCAGGCCTTTCTGCCAAGGTGCTGGCACTTTGCAGAGAAAAGTCCATTGTGTATCTTTGGAGCTTAGGTAGTGCATCGACCTGACAACTTGATACAAGATGGGAGGGCAATAGCACTGGCCTTAGACAAACTCCTTTTAAAATTAGGCTGCTGTTGAAAAAAGCTGTGCAGGGCTCAAGATCAAAACAGTTGTGCTCTCTAAACAAATTCTGAAGTGAAAAATTCCATATTTCATAACATTATCTTATTTAAATAGCCTAATCTGTTTTCTAGGTTTGGAGAAGTAGGAAATGTGTGATGTTTTGTCATCCCACTGCCTGGCACTCCAGTGAACTCATCCATATTAGTTGACGTTAGTTGCCAACAACAGTTGACTCGAACAAATGATTGTAAAGCGGAATATTTGTCACTACTTTGCCTCTCTAGAGGATGGTGAACTTTGCTGTTTGATCAAATTCAAAATTTAGAGTGAAGCCTACATGCTTCTCAAATGGTGATGTGTAACATAGGAACAGTATTACCCTAAAGTCAGAAAAGGGGTTTGAGAGTATGATGTTATGAACCTGATGAATTCTGCCTGGTTTCTTTCCCTTGTTCTGGATGAACTTTTCCTCAGCAAATTTTTAGCTGGTGTCTCTGTAGGAGATCCTGTGCTCCGTACTGGGAAACCCCTGTCAGTGGAACTGGGGCCTGGCATTATGGGAGCCATTTTTGATGGTATCCAGAGACCTCTCTCGGACATCAGCACTCTGACCAAAAGTATCTATATCCCTAGAGGTGTCAACGTGTCAGCTTTGAGCCGAGATATCAAATGGGACTTCACACCTTCCAAAAACCTGCGGGTAGGTGCTGACAATTCTGTGTTCCCCTCTTGCTCCTCCACCCCCAGAGCTTAGAGCTGGAGCAGTGTGGAACCTGTGGTTAATGCTGCATTTATTGAAGTTTCCAAAAAGAAGTGCTAGGAGTTGTTAGTGATGTATGAGACTGGATGGGGATCACCAAAACTTTCTTGATATGACTTAAGGTGTGTTGCTGCTGCATATGAGAAATTTGCCGAGTTTTAATGTATTTACCAAACCACAGACAAATTCGTGGAATTGCAGTAAGCATCAGCAGGAGCAGGTGTTACCTGAGCAAAAAAGAATGACTGCAGCACTCATTTTGCAAATGGTGAAGGTAACCTTAGAGATGGAAAATGTCATGGCTTTAGCCCTTTGCAGCATCTTTTTTCCAACCCTGCAGCTTAGCATATGCTATCCTTTCTCTTCTCCACACATTAGATTGAGAGGTGGAAAAGAAATGAGGAAAATTCTTTTGTCTATCAGTAATTGCTCCTGTCTGAGCCTTGAAAGGCGCTTGAGCACAGGTAGTGTTGCTAGCAATGCTGTTGGAGTAATGAGTTATGTAAATGAGCTACTGTGCTGTAATAAGGAATTTTTAAAAGGGGTAATCACAGTGCTAGACTTAATAGCTGTAGTATTTTTTACAGTTTGTCAAGATTCTTTTTTAAAAGTTATGACTAATAGACCTGTTCTGATTTTAGGTCGGCAGCCACATCACTGGTGGAGATATTTATGGTGTGGTGAATGAAAACTCCCTGATCAAACACAAAATCATGCTGCCCCCACGGAATAGGGGTACAGTTACATACATTGCTCCTCCAGGAAACTATGACACTTCAGTAAGTCTCCCAAACAGCAGTTGCTGGTATTTTCCATGTCTCTTTTATAAGGTTGATGTACTCTTTCTGTTCTGCATGAGGCCAGCTAAAGTGTTTCATGCAACAAGGTGTCTGAGTTAATGATCACTTCTGCTACCCTGCCTGCAGGGGTTGCATTATTATTTTGTGCAGCTACTATCTATGTATATGGCTTCCCAATGACATTTCACTATGCCATGTTTGATGACCTCTGTGGGGATCTACAGTATCTTATGAATATGTAAGATGCTCTTCAAAAGCATATTTTTAATGTATGCTGTATCTTGCACTGTTTTCCCCCAGTGGCCTTGTAAATATGGGAAAGAGCCTTCCCTTGGGAGGTGATGATTGCACGTTGAGGTTCTAAGAGCTCTGTGATGTTACCAAAGGCCTGTGCAGAGTAGTTAAAATGAGAATTTGTGTGCTGGTGCAGCATGCAGCTGTTTGCTTACTTCAGCTGTCTGGTGCTCTCTGTTAGGATGTTGTGTTAGAGCTGGAGTTTGAAGGTGTGAAGGAGAAGTTCACCATGGTGCAGGTGTGGCCTGTACGTCAAGTCCGTCCTGTTACCGAGAAGTTACCAGCCAATCATCCTTTGTTAACTGGCCAACGAGTGCTGGATGCCCTCTTCCCGTAAGTACTTCCTGTATCTTCTACTGTGTAAGGAATCTCTCTCTTAGGGGGAAGCAGAGGCAGGAGGCCTTAGATCCTTAGGGTTTTTATAAGGGTAAGCTTTCACCATGTGTCACAGCATAATCTTAAAAAATATTTAGCTGAACTTCTCATATTTATTTGGCAGGTGAACCCACTGGGGGAAAAAGGAAGTTTAACAAAACTGTTCCAGGTCATTATTTTAGAAAAGACTGGACATGCATAAACTTAACATAACCATGTCACATCTGCAGAAAGGCTAGAACTTTGAAGCTTGCTATCTTCATTTGAATGCATGAGTAGGATATCTTTCCATGGTCTTGAGGATGTGTGGTTTCCAATGATTTTGAGGTTGCCACTTAGGAAAACTGTTGCACTTAACTGTAACACAAACTGCTCATTTAAGCAGCTAAGTTTTAAGACACTGAATTCAGTTATTTTGGTCCTAAAATGTTCTGCTGCTTATTCTGTAATTCATAGCTAAGTACAGTTGTTCTTTTCTTAGCATTTGCATTCCATTGCTGCTTCCAGCTGTGAAAACTGTTATGTTTCAAGCCCAAAAGTCATGCTGTTGTATCAGCATTAGTCAGATACCTCAAGGACAGGAGAAGAAAAGGATGGTTTAATCCCTTGATGTTTTGATTTAGTGAAATTACCTCTGTGTTTCTCACCCAGAACATTGAATATGGCTCCTGTCATTCTGCTTTTGATGAGGGAGTTCTAGTGGAAAATATATTCTAAGATGGGAAAGAGCTGTTTTTTAGTTCCTTGCAAATCAGAGTCCTTTTTCTTTACTCAGGTGTGTACAAGGGGGTACAACAGCGATTCCTGGGGCATTTGGTTGTGGAAAGACTGTGATCTCACAGTCTCTTTCAAAGTACTCCAACAGTGATGTCATCATTTATGTAGGCTGTGGAGAACGAGGAAATGAAATGTCTGAAGTACTGAGAGATTTCCCTGAGGTTAGTATGGAGATTTCACGGAGAGTAAACCTTCTCCTGGGAAGACTTGCTATCACACTGGTATTGTAACCGAGTTAAATATCATGTTGGTAGAGTGACTTGAAAAGATCATCTTGCCTGCCTTGAAGATCTGGCAAAAATCCCTTTTGGCTTGTGCAAGAATTATTTCAGTGACCCCTCAGTTGCAGAAAATGAGGTGAGGCTGCAGCATGTGCATTAAAAAGTTAAGCTGTGTGCAGTCTGAAAGACAAACCAACATATCCTAAAATTTTGAATCTCATCTCTCCTCTTAGTAGAATAGCTGTGAGGAAAGTATCCTGAAACAAGGCAAGTAAAACAGTAAAAGAACCAAGCAGCAAGAAATTAACAAAAAAACTTGCTCCTGTTACAGTTTAGATGTTTTTCCTTTTCTTGCATTTTAGTTAACCATGGAAGTTGATGGCAAGGTAGAAAGCATTATGAAGAGAACAGCTCTGGTAGCAAATACTTCCAACATGCCTGTGGCTGCCAGAGAAGCCTCCATCTATACTGGTAAGATTTACAAGAGGATAGAGAAAGTTGTGTATATAAAGCAAGCTGTCGTGCTCTAGTATTTTCAGTTCCTGAGATGGCTATATCAAAAAGCCTGTCTAGTTTCAGAAGTAAACCCTTTCAGACCTTGCCTGCACCAAGTCTTAGGATCTTAACTGAGTCTGACTTGCTTGTGTATAATTGCCGTTTCTGAATATTGAGTAAATTTTGTTTCTAAGGTGAAACTACTGTGCCAGGACTTGTCTAAGTTTTCTACATGTGTTAATTCTGTAAGCTTTAGGTTTTGACTAGCTCTTTGCTGACAAGTACAGCCATTAAACGGACAGGAATAGTATTCTCTGAGTTGGCAGACTAATCTTTCCTTTGCAGCCTCTTAAAGGCTTTTTTAAAGTTCTTTTTTATGAACAGTTGTCAGATAATTCAGATAAAACACGACCTTTTCTCACACCTGTATTCTGGTGGTTTGAAAGGGAAGGAGACGTTTTACAGTAAGAAGAGTCTTTGTTCATGGTTTCAGTGAGGGAAAGAGTAGCATCAGTGACATTGCAGTGTCTCTTCAAAGAAATACATGTGAATGTAGATGAGTCTGTGTGGTTCATAAACAAAAATGAGGAGAATGAGAAGAAATAAACAGCAACAGCAAAAAAAGAAGACAGCGGGGACATAAGCGGGAAGAAAGTAACTTCCATTGTTCATTTCCATCAAAATTTAAACTCAAATAATTTGGTTTATTTGCATCTTTATACAACATATGAACATAGAATTCCTGTCTAAACTGTATCCTGCAGCACGCTGTTGTCTTTGTTACAGGAATCACCCTGTCTGAGTATTTCCGGGATATGGGCTACCATGTCAGTATGATGGCAGACTCTACTTCCCGATGGGCTGAGGCCCTCAGGGAAATCTCAGGGCGACTGGCTGAAATGCCAGCTGGTGAGTAGCCTTTCCTCAGTCCAGTCTTGTAAGTGCAGCCCTTAAACTCTGAGCCTTTGACTGAATGTCTGTGTGTTGGTGTTTGCAGACAGTGGTTATCCAGCCTACCTCGGTGCCCGCCTGGCCTCTTTCTATGAGCGAGCCGGGAGGGTGAAGTGTCTGGGGAATCCTGAGAGGGAAGGCAGCGTCAGCATTGTTGGAGCGTGAGTATTGCCTTGCTTTGCCTCTGCACTGCCTGCAGTTCTTCCTGGCTGCTTTCATATGACACAGTAACTTTTTTTGCCAGAGGAAAAGTCCTCGTTGCTCTGTGCAGCTGCAGAACGTAAAAATATGGGAATGAGTGGGTAGATGCTTAGTGTCTGTTTGCCCAGAATTGCTGCTTACCTGTGCATGAGGGCAGAAGGAATCAATGTGGACAGGTAGCTCTGTGAGGTGTGGAATCACAGGCACAGCAATCGGTTCAAGGGGCTCAGGGAAGAATGTCATTAGAGCTCTCTGAAAAGCATGTCAAACCATGCTCAGAGCAGGAAAGAAGGGGCAGCTAGAACAACAGTGTGTGCACTTGGGGGCATAATGAATCATGACTCTCATGCTTAAATAGAGTAGAATTCCATGGAGTAGCGTATCTCAGGCTGTGATGTGCTGTGAAAAGCATGTCCACAGGCATTCTCCTAGGTGATACTGGTTTATGTATCATACTCTGGGAAAAGTGGATTCCCTGTGTTTTCATAAGGACCTCTGGCATCTGCAAGAACACCTAGAGCTGATTTTTTGCTCTGCTTAGTTCTGCTGTTCACAACATGCATATATAAAGGCTTTCTGCTTTTGAGATTGGAAGGCTATTTTATTTTATCTCTGGGAAGGTGTGTATTGGAGTGTCAAGCACAAATGAAGTAGTTACTGTATAGGTGAATATCAAAAATAATTTCAAATTGGGATATTGTTTCCTGTAAAATCACTGGACTGTGTGTTCATAATGTTCTATCAGCACTCTTGCTGAATCTGTTCCAATTGAGACAGGTTTGATGATCCAAGCTAGAGTTACTAGCTGGTGCTAACGTGACTGAAATTACACCTTAATACTGTCCATCAGTCACTGATGTAACTATTTTGTGGTATGCTTGATATTAACCCTGTGTGGGTAATCAAGCACTTTCTGCAAACATATTGCAATCTGTTATTTACTTGAAATCACCAGGACTTTTCTGGTTTCTCTACACTGACCTGTGTAGTCAGTGATATGTTCAGTACTTCAGTTTGAACTGTGAAAGCAACTCTGATAACCTTTTCCTATCTCTTCCTGCTCAGTGTCTCTCCCCCAGGTGGTGACTTCTCTGATCCTGTCACATCTGCTACCCTCGGCATTGTTCAGGTACATCCCATAAAATTGCAGCTCTTCTGTCCACTTTGTTAGACTCCAGACGGTTGTACTTCAGTACATTTCTGCCAGTGGCTGGGTTGAGAGAGCTTTGACACAGACAGTTTTTTGTAGGTGTTTTGGAAAATGTTCTAACACTGTAAAAGGCAACCTTGTGAGATGATCTCAAACTGATGTGTTTGAGATCCCTTTGGAAGAGGGAGTGAAGGCAGCAATTCCTTCCAACACTGCCTGTTCAGGGATATCTGCATGCTTTCTATGTGCTGCCCATTGAGCTGCACTCCAAATGTATCTGTTCCAGCTGAGATGGAAAGCAGACCACTCTTTAAACAGGTACATTGAACCCACATTGAAAAGAGAAGCTGACTGGGAGTGTCTTCCAACTGTTTGCAGTTTTGGGAAAAGCAGTTACGTCTATTCGGTCTCCGCTTTACTTAGACTCCAATATTGACATTGCTATGGCTGACTGCTCCCTCGTGAGCAGCCGCAACTGAATAAATCTGAACTCAGCTTAAAAGTTGCATCAGGTTTTTTTGAGAAGTGTTATTTGAATGTGACTGCTGTAGTTAACAGGCTCCCACGTTTCCGTTTGTGAAGCCTTTGCCATGCTGCATTAACTCCAACTTGCTCAACTTGCTCTCTGTATTTTTTTTTAAATAACCTTCAATTATTTTAGTTCACTTTTGATTTGGAGAGCTGATTGACCTTTCTGGCTTCTGGCAGGTTTTCTGGGGCCTGGATAAGAAGCTGGCACAGCGCAAGCACTTCCCATCTGTGAACTGGCTGATCAGCTACAGCAAATACACACGAGCCCTGGACGAGTACTACGACAAGCATTTTACAGAATTTGTCCCTCTCAGGACAAAGGCCAAAGAGATCCTGCAGGAGGAAGAGGACCTTGCAGAGATTGTGCAGCTTGTGGGGAAGGTGAGTGACTAGATGTGGGGTCATTGAGCCATCCTCCATTTCCTTGTGGTTAGTGCGGGCTTTTGACCATGTCTTAGAGCAGACCCAATGGATACTGCATTGCACACAAAAGATCACTGGGAGATGTCAGACTCTCTCACCTCAAATTGTGTTTTATTCCAACTTTCCTACGTGATGTTTGACTTCTTGTGACAAATAGTTTTTCAGATTTGCTAAACCTTGGCTTGGTGCTACTTTTCTCATGTAAATGAGATTGTGGGACATCTTCTGCTTGCTTTAAAGTTCACTTGCTTCAGTGTTCTAGTATTGCTGAAATGCCCTTTGCTGCAACTTAAAGTACTGTTCCATTGGAACCAGTCTTTGTAGAGAAATTATGCAAAGCTGTATTTGCTGTTGAAGTCATCTGAAGGGTTACAGTTTGTTAGAAACCATGTTGCCAGCTGCAAGACAGAGGTGTTGGCATTCACAAGTTGGCCTGTAGAAACAAAGTGAAGTGTGCTTTTCAAAAAACTTGTGATTGTCTGTTTTTTCTTTGGAAACCTGTGACATATGGCTCCATTTTGCAGGCATTCTTTAATTTCCTTTTTTCACTTCAGTGTTTTGAAGAGAAAGCTAAACTTGGACAGGAAAATTTCCATTGAAAGCTCTCTGAAAGGACCCAGTGAATACTGTGTTTCAGCTAAGCAATGTAAATATGATAATTGGCAGGTTCCTGGCATATACTTGACAGTAGTTTAATTCCTTGATGTTCAGATGAGCTATTTTGATTTTCAGAGCTGTAGTAGTGTGTAGTAACATATATTAAATACAGTTACTTGAAGGAAGTTTGCTCATGGTGCTCTGTCTCTTCACTGACATTCTAATCCAACCAAGATGAGACCTTTCATCAGATCCTGCCTAGTAGAGCTCTCTTCTCTTGATGTGTCTTTGAAGAAAATGAAAAAATGGGGTCATAGGACGTTCTGCAGTTCTCTTTTTACAAGACCATCTTCTAAAAGACTGGTTTGCAAAGCAGGGTAGGATTGGCTCCTTGGTGTGGAAGGGATATTGATGAGCCAGTACTTGTGACTAGGCATTGTCCTCATGATAGAAGTACTGGAACTGGTGATTTTTTTTTTCTAAGAGATGTTATCTTTGACAGTTCCTTTCTGACTGGGCTTGGCTAACAACTGCAACAAACCTTTAGAAAGGAGGAATTGTGGAAGTACAGTCAGTATATGTTTTTCTTTTTAGCTCTGAATTCTGTTAGTCTTCTCATGAAAGAAGGTACAAACTTCCTGTCTAGAAAGCAAGTTGGGCTACTTAAAGCTCAATCAGGCCCCTGTGGCAAAAGGATGATGAAGGTGGAGAAGAGCTATCTGTGATTCCAAGAGCAGCAGTGTGCAGCAGGGTTGTGGCTGTGCTGTGGAGTATGACAGGCATTGTCATCAGCTCCTTTTCTTTTCTTGGATGCTAGGTGGGAAAAGGGCATTGGTAACAGTGCAGACTAGTACCAAATCCTTTAGGTTGCTTCTTGATCTAGCATGCTGAGATCTAGTCTTTCTTCCATAAGGATTGAGGAAGGTAAAAAATGAATTTCTCCTTATTTAGGAAGGTGACGTTTCAATGTATTTCATAGCAAGGCCATGTGCATTTTCAGTGTCTGGTGGCTTTTCCATGGTTTTAAACAGTGGGAAGGAAGTTTCCTTTATCAACAAATAGACCTAAAGCAGACTTACTCTTTGGCCCATCTTAGTCTGGCAATCAGTTAAATTGGCTGTTCTATGGCAGGGAGTGAGAAATACCCAAAAGACAGAGTTCTGCTCGATGCTTTCTTAGGAGGGTAGGAAGAAGACAGGTACTGAAAGACAGCTGTTCTTGACCAGGACACAACATGTCTTCATGGACTTGAGTACTAAACTAACTGTTTACCTTACTTTTCTAGGCTTCCTTAGCAGAAACAGATAAAATTACCTTGGAGGTTGCCAAGCTGATAAAAGATGACTTCTTGCAGCAGAATGGTTACACGCCTTATGACAGGTGAGATCTGACTGGCCACTCTGCCCTCTTTAGTCCTGTGCAGTCTGGATTGATTCAGTTATTTTATATGGAAGCTGACCAGTGCAGAAATTAATGTTGTTGTCCCTAAAGAAGTAGAAGAACTGTGCTTAGGTAGCCCATTCAGCAGTGCATTCACGTTGTCTTACCCAAGGCATGCAGACTCCTTCTGAAAACAGAACCCTTTGAGCTTCCCAGGTCTTCCTCTATTGTTCTGTTAGCCAGTGTTTCTGCAGTAGCATGTCTGAGGAGGAGGACAGGACTGCTTTATTTTCACAGACAACATCCAAGGTCTTCCTGTTTATTCCATCAAGACACAGGGGACTGCAAGAATCTGCTTTCAGTTAGTATTGCAGAATTCTTGAGTAAGTTTGATCCATCAAAAACACCCTTACTCTCTCTTTCTCCCTAGTGAACTCTGCTTTTCTTCTTTCCATGCTATCCTTGTGTTTTAACAGCCTGACAAGGGGCTTTTTTGTACTTCATCTTACTCCCCAGCCCAGGTAGATGAGGAAGTCTCAAGTACTTTATCACTAAAAATGTAGACATCCATCATTTTGTAACAGTATGTGCCTTTGATCAAGTTACTAGGGCAGGTATGTGTGCACGCTATAGGAAGCCCAGGAAGTAGCACATAAATAATACTGAGGTACCTTTCATGGCACTCACTGACCCATTAAAAATGGAACTGTATGAAGTGCTCTTGTCAAAGAGTAACTCCCTTTCCTGTGGGCAAAGAAACTTGCAGAACTGTCATCCCAGGCTGTTAGGAGGAAGCCTGCTCCCTTGATGGACAAAACAGGAAGGAGGAATTCTGTTGGCTGCTCATTGTTTTCCTTCACTTGTTAGCATTGGCACAGATTGAAACGTGAGACTTGTAGAGCAGCAGTTCCTGTTCACTCCTGTTTTGCCTGAATGTTTGGGTACTGCTTCAGAAACTTCAACTTCAGTCAGCTTCAGGATGACTGTCTTGGTCTGCAATCTGACTTTAAAAATGTGGGACCTGTTTGAGGCAGCCCCTCTCCTTTGGCAGTACACATTAAAAATCCCTGAGTAAAGCAGGCTGGCGCTCTTTCTGTCAGGGGAGAATGCTGTTAACTGTTCCAAGATGCCTGACAGGTCCTCTTCTATTCCATCAGGTTCTGCCCTTTTTATAAAACAGTGGGAATGCTTTCCAACATGATTGCATTTTATGACATGGCACGGCGTGCTGTAGAAACCACAGCTCAGAGTGACAATAAGATCACGTGGTCCATCATCCGAGAGAACATGAGCGAAATCCTCTACAGACTTACCTCCATGAAGTTCAAGGTATGTTTGTAAGGAAGTGGGTTGTCCTGCTTCCTGTGAGCGTCCAGGGCCTCTGAAAGACTGACTCAGTGGTGTTGACCAAAGACCTTTGATGAAGCTCTGTGAACAGATACTCTTTGCCATCATTTTCAAAAACAGTAAAGTGTTGGTTTGTGAGCACAGGAATGGTCAGTGCAGAAATCCGGTTAGGTGATGCTAACTGCACAGCCTTGGCAACCTCTCCTTCAGCAGTCTCTTTTGTGTTACATATAGTCATGGTAACAGTACAAGCACCTTTTCCTGTTTGCTTTGGGGTTTTATGATAAAATTCTGTAAAAAATATTATAACATGTTCTAAGGAGACTATTATCAGAGAGAAACAGCCTGAAGTTAAACATGGGACACATCATATATTATTAAAGGAGCATTTCTTTCCTTAACTTCTATTTAAAATAGCTCAGTTAACATTTCTGTCGTTCAGTTTTTCCTGGATTTAAACTTCAGGCTGCTTATACCTGTCTCTAATATAAAAGAGACTGCTGGAAGTGGGGAGAGGAAGGGAGGAGTAACTTTAACATAGGCTTAAAACAAGTGGATTGGAGCACCTGCTCTGGGTTAACTTCAGTAGCTGTCATTTTAGGGTACAGCTTTACTAAGACTCATCCAGAGCATGCTGGGTTAGCTGTTACTGGTAGGACAGTAGTAACCTGTGATACTGACTGAAATCCTCTATGAAATATAAAGCTTACTCTGTTAAAACTCATGTAAGTCAGTACTGCAAATCTTCAGAGAACAAGTAGCATTGGATTAAATATGTTTAGAATTTAATATTCTGCCATGCGAATGTATTCTGTTCCTGCAGGGTACTGGGTTGTTGCTGCAGTAAGTGGATTCCTGGTACATATTCTCAAAGCATCAAGAACATAAGATGCCCTTGGGGACATGAGCTTCTTTGAGAACTGGTTAGGCACAGACAGGATAATTAAAACACTCCCTACAAACCCTGGCCCACCAGCGGGCACCTGCAGTACAGCAGAGCAGGGGACAGCATGGCTGAAAAAAGAGAATCCAGACAGTGAATATATGTTAAGTGGAGCTGGACCTCTAATAGTTATGAAAGGAAAATTGTATCCCCCAGATAGCAGTCTGACAGGTGATAGGATTCAGATGTCCTGCATCCTACAGTTTGGGTAGTTTGGAAAGACAATGTAAGAAGCAGTGTATCCACACATGTAAGGCCTCTGTGTTTGCCAAGAGTTGCACTGACCAGAGGATCTTAGCAGTTAGAGGAGAATGGTGAAAACATTGAACAGATTTCACAGCCTGACAGTTAATGCTTCTTGCAGAGAAAACCTTGCAGCCTCAGAGCAAAGCTGACAGTTGCATTTTTTGCCTTTCTTTCATGAAAAGTATTCTGAGAAAATGAAGCTGTACCAAGATATTTTTGAGATTTTTATGATTAAACAATGCATTTTAATTTGAACCAAAGAACCTCTCAGTAATGGTAGAGTACGTCTTCCATTACTTAGGGGAGATACACTGCATTTGGTGTTGGGATAGCAGCTGGTATTAATCACTACAGCTCTTAAACCACACAGCATTAACCAAGACCCTCAGTATTTTTGATTGCTTTCCAAATCAGTTGCTTTTCAGTGCACTAACCACTGCTCGTGAAAAAAAAATCTCTTTCCAGTACCCATTCTACCTGCTCACTAATGTGGGAAGAGAAAGAGATTTAAACCCTCTGGCTGTTGGTGAGACAGACAGGATCCAAAGACAGAGCTACAGTGCCTGCTCTGCAGTTGGCAAGTGTTAATCCTGAGGTCAAGAGGTTACAGCAGTGGCAACCCAGGGCTGACTTACGTACCATGGGCTTTTCCTGATAGATCTGTTTACTTGCTATGTTCTTTCAGGACCCCGTCAAAGATGGTGAAACAAAAATCAAGGCGGACTATGCTCAGCTGTTTGAGGATATGCAGAATGCATTTCGCAGTCTGGAAGACTAGACTCGACCTCTGTGACCACTCCAGTTTGTCCTCTCAGTTCCTCATCTCAGCTCCTCTGCTTCCCTACCTTACAAGAATGATGCAACAGTACTTGAGTTGATAAATAACCGTATGTTTCCCCTGTTCATACTCAGAGAGTGTCTTTACAAAAAACATTCCTCTTAGTTTGTATTTGGCATTGCTTTGTGCGTCTGAAGTGGTGAGTGATGTGTGAATGGGCCTGGCCAAGTGAGGAAATGCTGTTGTACACTTCTAGGGTGGGAAAATTCTTACCTTTCCTCTCCCAGCTCTCCTGGTAACCAGTGTTTCACCTCGGGGTGTAACCAGTTGAGCTGCACTGGCAGAGGAGGTGTAGGTCTTCACGCAGTCATGCGGTACATTGCGAGCTGGCAGTGGGAAGGGCATTTACACCTGGCACTTTGCTAAGTGACTATCAGACGTAGAACTCCCCGTTCTCAAACAGAATTTTTGACCATATTCTGATGACGTTGATACAACCAAAAATTCACTACTGTCATTTCTGAATCTCTCAGCTGAGTCTTTTGGTATTGAAATGTGGTAGTTCCGGTCCTCTCCAAGAAGGGACTAACTAGAAGATGAGCATATACAAGCGACTGGTATAATTTTGTACACTGGAGAAACAAAATTTTATCTTCCTGTCTAATACAGATAGGACTGTTTGGCTCAGCATCAGCTAAAATCAAAGCCATAGGTGCTCAGCTTCCAGCAGAATTTTACCTTCCTGGCTCCCATTCATCCTGTACAATTTCCTGACGCTCAGCTGCTTTACTTCGTGAAGCTTGTGACTGCTGCCATGTACTGCAGGGCGTGGCTGGCAAGGTACAGTGATGCCACATGTGCTGACCACAGCGTGGTCCTTCCTTGGTGGTGCTCTGCCAGTGCAGTTGCCCTCAGTGCAATGCCCAGGTTATGCCAAGGAAAGGAAAGCACGTGCTTAGCCTCCTTCCTCCACCTGTGCTCATATGGCCTGTTGGGTGGTGGCACAGAAGGTCCCCAGTTCCTGTGTAAAGAGGAATGTATGATGCTCAGCTGGGGGCGGGGGATGAATGGGGGAAGGCTGATGAGTACAAAATGTATTTACTCCTGCCTTGTTGATTACGATGCAAGAGAAACCAGTGGCTCTGGTGTTCTGCTCTGTGCTCTGGAAGCACTCTGTCAAGCAGCTGAAGCTGCTGTCTCTTGGGCTTTTTTATTGGTAAAACAAGACTGAGATGAGGAATGAACAGAGCGCAGCCTTTCTGTCAAACTCCCCGAGACCAGCACTCATCCCATTGCTCCAGAGTGCAAGAGAGAGAGATGCTGGCATCCTCTCCAGTCTCTCCCTCTTGATTGTGACAGGTGGCATCCTGTGCCCAGCTGGGTTCCAGCTGCCATCTACTGCTTTGTTAGTCCTGAGACAGCACCTGTTGTTGGTGACACCATGCCTACGTGAGCGTTAATTCTGCACTGAAGTATTTCCACCGGCGCCAGCTTTGAACAGTAGTGATGCAAAGGGATCTTGTGCTACGGACCAAATGCTGCCACTTCCATTACGGTATCAACCCACTGTTTGTCAGGGGAGAGCCCAGCTGAAACTTAGAGGGATTGACTATTTTTGGTTCTCCCGAAAAGAAACTGCTCCTCCAGCTGATATTCTGGTAGTGAACGTTTAAGTTTACATCTCACTAAACTTTTTGGTGTATGCTGCTTATTTTATCAACGAGCATGTGTGAATGAGTAGTCACCATCCAAGCCCTTGCTGGGCTCATCGTTTGTACCCTTCACCACTGTACAATGTAGCATTTCATGCTAGAAACCAGATGTTCTTATCTCTTTAAACAGAGGATGTTATAAACTTTACAGAAGATGTCTAAGATAATGCAGTTCTAATATTTATTGTGCTGTACCTGGCCCTGAAGTGTGACCAGTTCAAAGTTTCATATATATTTTTGTCCTTTTTGTTTTGTGTCAGTTTTCAGTGTTGAGATTCTGATGTTCACTGTGTCCTGCAAGTCTTCCTTCCACAGCTGTGGGAGGAATTACAACATGGGCAGAACCCCACCACCTACTTTATCTTGTATATTTCATAATGTATGTTGCTGGAAATTGTGTAAAAAATAAATTTAAAAAAAATTGTTCAAGTCAATGAAAATAAAATTGATTTAAATTAAGTTTTATCTGTCCTATTTTCTTATGTCAAACCTAACCTATGCCACAGTGACGTACACAGCAGCCCATCACAAAAGGTCACAGCTTGTTTAAAAAAATTACTTAATCACTTTAGGGATTTCTTTAAAACTGTAAGTGGTAATTTGGCATGGACTGTTTACTTCAGTTCTCCCATTCCATTACAGCTTGCACAATCTCACACATTACGTGAAAGAGTTACAAAGTAGTAAATAGTCTTAGGGCAGGTACTTTTAGGATTACTTTTAATGCAATAAAAGTGTAACTGTAAGTTTGCCTCTTGCTGCCATGCATGCAAAATAAATGTACCATTTTAGGGCACTTGGCACTTTGGATTAGAAGCTGAGCAGCACTGCTGGCCACAGCAACTCCTTTTGAATAGAGTCGAGACCTTCTGTAAACAGCAACACATGAATGAAGAATACACTAAAAACATCACATTTGGCCCATTTTGTGGATTTTACCACTCTGTAACACCTCTTGGAAGAAAGCGTTCTGATATTTCATAGAATATAGTGAGACAGCAAGCTGAAGGTGTTCAAATAATTCCAACCCCCTCCCAAAGAAGTGGAAGTCATATGCTCCTTTCCTGACAAACATGGTCTAGTAGTTCTCAGTAGACGTTAAGAAATCCATCAAGTGAAGTGATGAGTTCAGGTTTTGGCAGTTTGGAAGTTCCCAACTGGCAGTGTCCTCACTTCATCCACTCGACTTTTGTGGATCTGGAAGGCCGGCGTCACCCAGCGGCCACAGGAGCACTGGTCCCCCCTCCAGCTGAAGGAGCCCAGCTTCGACGTGCATTTGGGACACAGAAGCTGCAAGAAAAGCCCAGGACTCAGTCTAAGACGTGTTCATGTGGATCTAGTTAAAAACAGGCAAAAAAATGCTCAACTGGAAGGGCTCTTTAGCCCTGGGGTGTAGCAGACAGCTGTGCTGGCTGAAAGGAAGGTGTGAAAATGCAGCTGCTGGGATCTGGTACGATTCCAAGACAGTTTTACCAGGGCCCAGAAGACTCGGTCAGCCTGAGACCACAACAGCCTTCTGAAGTCCCACAAATCTTTCCAGTAATAGAAACAAACAGCAGATAAACCCTGTCCAACATCCTGGCTGGTGGTGTCAGCTCAAGCAGAGCACCGGCTCCTTTCCTTGTGAAAGACTATTTTACATTTAAGAATCTGCCCACAAGCTGCAAAATTCATGGCAGAAAGGCTTGGGAGCACCTTGCGTGAGGGTTTTTCCTTTCAGGGAAGAAACAGTTCTGCCTTTGCAAAAAAAAAAAAAAACAAACAAAACAAACAACCCAAAAATTCAAAGAATAAAGCTTCACCTGTCCTTCCATTACTCCAAGCAATGCCGGCTCCATCCACTGCACGGGCTCGATGAAGTAGGAGGTGCACTTTTCCTGGCCATTCCCAGAGAGCCGTGCAGAGTCTGTTATCCTCTTGTGGGCAAAGGCTGTCGGGCCCATTCCTTCCATGTGGGACAAAATGCTGGAGCTACGGAACAGAGCACGTCTGCCCCCCGGGACATGGGGAAAAAAGAAGTAAAACTTTTGAACTGGGCAAACCTATAGACAATAGAAAATAGGGATATGGGTCTCCTGACTCTAAATAAAGACAAGTACAAATTCTACTTTTTTTTTTTTGATTAGTCTAAAAGGTTCACAAGCACCACTCCAGGGAAGGAGAAGTTTTGTACTTCGTACTTTTGATTTTTTTTTTTTTTTTTGCAAACACAGTGTGGAAACTTAGGCAACAGCTCATCCCTGACCTGATCAGTGACACTCCCATTTTTTATAAATATGTAAAAATACGTATTTTATATGTATATATAAAGTACCTGCATTTCCTGCATCTGTAGAGAACCTCTGTGTTCACAGTTTGACATACAGTGGTAGGATCAACTGCAAAGACTTCTCGGGGCAAGTCTTGAGGTTCTGCAGAGGGGTCAGGACCATGTTGTGAATCGGATCAGCTCAGCCCCGCTGCATTCCTGGGAATGAGATGGGACTGCGCCTCTGCCCCAGCCACTGCCTGCAGGAGCCACCTTCTTTCCTTTCATTTGTTCTCTCACCAATTCCAACAGATTAAGCTAAAAACAAAAGAGCCTCATCCTGCCATGCTTAAGACTGGGATTTGCTTAATGCAAGGAACTGGGATCGAGACTATGGCCTCAACCATGGTAAAATGATATTTTGCTTTATGTTCTTACTTCAACAGAAAATAAAGGCAGAGGAGGTTTCTGAGCAGTTCTGCCAACGTTTTAGTGCCCAACATACGGAAAGTCAGCCTGCAAAAGGGAACTGCTAAGGACAATGACACATAAAGGGCAACAGCACTGTCATGCTGAGTATGCAACGCTGAGATCTTGCAAGAAAAGCTACAGATTATTAATTTATTATAAAATTACAGCGATGCACATGTATCTTTTGTGAATTAAAGTATGAAAATTTATTACCTGAATTTCGACTTTATCTAAGTTTTGCATGTTATTTTTTTCATCACACTGACATATTTTCTGAGGATGCTGTTTGCTTTGCCAGGGATGTAAAAATCACGAAAAGTATCAAACTGACCTTTACCAATTTTTGCACTTTGCTAAAGAGCGCAGCTCCTGACAGATCTTACTTACCACGCATCTCTCAAAGGCACATTTTTTGCCACACTGATGAGCTGGGATTCTCCAGGGCTGGTATAACGCGAATGCTTGCCCTGGCCAACTCCAGGCCCGGCTGCTTTGAGGGCAACACTCGTGGCCACCCCCCTTTGTCAGGGCCTTCCCCGTTCATGCCGGGACCGCCCGTTCTCCTCCTTGGGAGACTGCCCCGCGCTTCGCTCCGTGCACCCGCCACGCTCCCACTCACCGGAGAACCTCTCGCTGAGCATCTCCAGCCGGTACCGCTTGTAGAGGACGCTGCTGGTGTCCACGGCGCAGCCCATCGCCTCGTAGAGCTTCAGCTGCCGCTGGAAGCCCGGGTTTACCCTGCGGCGGGGGCGAGAGGACAGCGGGCTAAGGTGGGGAGCGAGCTGAGGTGGACAGCGGGCTGAGGGGAGCGGGCGGGCGGGCTCGGCGCGGGGGGCGCGGGCCGGGCACTCACTGCGCGTCCGGCTTGGCGGCCCTGACGGCGGCCAGCGCCTCCTCCCAGCCCAGTCCCTGCGTCTTCATCAGGTAGGCGGCGACCACGGCCACGCTGCGGCTCACCCCGGCGTGGCTGCAAGGCAAGGGCGGCCCGTCAGCGGCACGGCCGCCGCGGAGAGCGCCGGTCCCCGGCACAGCCCCGGGCTCACCAGCGGACGAGCGCGGCGCCGCCGTCCGCCCGGGCCGCCCCCAGGAACGCCGCGCACTCATCCAGGCGGCTCAGCAGGTCCGCGCCGGGCTCGTCCAGCGCCCGGACGTGCATGGCCCGCACCCCCGGCACGGCCGGAGGCTCCTCCGCGTCCACCGTCAGCACCGCCACCACCCCCGCCGCCGACAGCGCCTCCGGGGACGAGCACGACTCCGCGCCGCCCACATAGAGCCCCGCCAGCACCGGCACCATCCCGCCGGGAGCCGCCATGGCTGCGGGAGGCGACAGGGAAGCGCCGCCCCCGGCACGGCCGCGCTTTCCGTTTCCCTTGGCAGCAGGGAAGGAAGGATTTCCGTAATGATCGTCACGCCGCTGTGCCCGCCGGTGCGGTTCTCTCCCACGAGTGTCTGTCTTAACTCGGCATTTTTTTTCCCCACCCCTTTGTCTCTTTACAAATGCTCAGAAGACAAATATCGCAGGGTCGGTCAGGTTGGAAGGGACCACAGTGGGTCATTTGGTCCCACCTCCATGCACAAGCTGAGTCGTCCAAGAGCACATGGTTCAGGATCGTGTCCAGACAGTTCTGGAGTATCTCCACTGAGGGAGACTCCTGACAGACAACACAGAGAATAGAAATTTTCAGCTCTCCTGGAAGCTGCTAAATAGAGCTTAAATACTAACTAGCAAAATAGATAAAATAGTATAAAAGTAGACACACAGCATGCTAAATGTAGCTGCAACCAGTGGATAAACAGATTATGAGGAATATAGTGGCTTTTGTGGCAAAAGCCATGTAACAAGAAGCAGCAGCGCATGCCCTTAGAGAAGTTCGAGCCAAGGTCATATGCAACATTGAGGATGTCAGAAAAATCCACAAATGCCAGAGGTTTAGGTCCACATGGGAGACAGGAGTCCTGCAACTTTATTCGAATAAAGGGAGAGTCCCCTGCGGCACAGGCCCGCGGGGTTTTCTCTCTCGAGGTTTCCGAGAGAGCAGCCTCCTTTAATCCTCAACTCCTGGCCACACGTTGCCCTCTTCCCTTCCCCATTTCTGAGGTATAGGGAAAGTACAGCTTTCCCGGACCATCTACCATATATTCCCTCCTTAAACCTACTATTTTACCCCAAAGTTTATAAGTTCAGGCCTGTGCAGAGCCACTTGTTTGTTTCAGTAGTCTTCCAGGGCTCTGCAACAAACTTGCTGCCCCAAGTTAGCAGAGACATTAAGACCCATTTCAAAGACATTAACACTCACACCTTCACCTATCAAAATGTTTGTGAAGACACTGGCTTTCCTCTCAGGGGCAGTCAGTGAGTATGACCACCAGAGACCCCTTTAGATGACCCTCTAGGACCATAAAGGAATTCCAGTAGGAGGTGGATGCAAATCATGCAAAACATGCAAATCAGTTCTAGGAAACGTGATGTTTCTGTATTAGCTAGGAAGTACAATGCAATGAATATGTATGGTCATGATGGAATTTTACTCTGAACGCACCTAAATTAGAGAAGATACCTTTTGGGTGTCCAGCACGCTCAAAATAAAGAATCCCTGCTTTCTAATACTTTAAATTTTGTTAGAAAGTTTGTTTGCCAGCTGTTTTCTGTCTCACTCCACAAGCCCTCTGGACAGCTTGTTCCAGTGCACGGTCACCCTCGCAGTAAAGTTCTTCCTCATGCTCAGGAGGAACTTCCTGTGGATCAGTTTCTGCCCGTTGTCCTAGTGGCTGGGTACCAGTGAGAAGAGCCTGGCTCCATCCTCTTGGTCCCCTCTCCTCCCCCCTCACACTTTTTTATCATGGCAAGTTGCCAAATTTCATTATAAAGACCTGTGCTAAGGCTCTCTCTATGGCTGGGACACAAAACCTTATCCTGTCTCTACTATATGGGATAGAAGAGCCTAAAGGCCCCAATTATCATCACCGGGAGAATTGTGTTACTGTGGCTCAGTGAGAGACAGCCGTAGGCAAAACTTGCAAAAACATCTTCAGGGGCCTCTGGGATCCCTGCGGGATGCTCACTAGGCACGGAGGAGGTGAGACTGGCAGTCACCTCAGACCTGATAAGGTGAGACTGAAGCTGGGTGCAAAGGAAGGTTGCTATCCCTTTCCCGCAGGGGAGGCGGATGGAGCTGGGGTAGTATGGAGAAGCCGTCGTGCTGCAGGAGGGATGGGCCTCCACAGAGATGCTGCTGAGGATGCTGCCCACGAGACACTTCCTCACCAGTGCAGCAGACAGCATGCACCACTTGCCAGTCTTGCTGGGAGATGGGAAGTGCGACAGCAGCTTCCAGAACTGTGGAGTTTCCAGGTGCTCCTGGTGGCCCACTGAGCAGACTGAGGCGACTTTTTGTAGTTGAGATGGGCCCCAAGGTTTCCAAGGGTGCAAGGCCACTGCCTAAAGTTTGCTGCCATCCTGCCTCACCTCCCTTGCTTGCCCTGGTGCCTGTGTGATTGGGTCATTGTGTCATTGTATGATTGTGCAGCAGTCCAGCTGGCAAGCTGCTCCAGGGAAAAGCAGATCCCCTCTTTGGATGGATCAGTTCTAAATCACATAAACGTCACCCAGAGGGTGTGCCTGTGTATCTGAGCATGGGGAGTCTCTGACAGCTCTCATTTAGATTATTTTAAGCTACATAAATGTGCAAAATATCCTCTTCCAGTTGCCATTGCCATCAGTTAGAAATGAAATATTTACTGAAAAAGCATTTTAAAATGCAGACAACTTTCCAGTGACAGCAGGGGGAAAAAGGCATACTGAAAACAAAGACAGGTGGAAATTAAAACCAAATAAAACTGTGTCCGGACCTTTACTTGTGAAAGCAGATAACGATTGTAGCAAACTACCATGGGGAAAAAACAGATTATTCATTTCTTGAGTGATCTGAAAAAAGTCTGCAGACAACTGCAAGTTACTGAAGGGGCTGTAAGTTATACAGCAGGGTTATATTATCCAGGTATTATGTGAATATTAAGGGGTGGTTAATAATCTCTGTTAATTTGAAAATCTGTGAATATGCAGGGGCAAACAGTACTGTCTGCAACTAAAACCAGGCAGAGCTTGATGCAGGGTCCCAAGAGGTTGGTCGAGTGGTAGTGTTAGCACTACAGTTCTCCACGCTGCATTCTAAATCTGTGGCTAATAAGGGAATGTGAAAAAGACATTATTTCAAACTGAAAAGCTATAGTGGGGGTAAGCACTAAATCCTTGGGGCAGAGCCCACTGACAGCTCAGTACCTAATGGCTTCACAGGACCAAAACTGCTTCTCTGTTTCTATGCACCCCCCTTTGCTGTGTTTGCCACCTGCAGCCTGAGTTGATGTGTCCTGAATTTGCTCATGACTCCCAAATTAGAGTAAATATTTTTTTTTCAGTCTGATTTGAAAACCCTTGTTCTCCCCCCACCTCCGCCTCCCCTCATCATCTTCTCCTCTACCACCGAAAATTGTGATGTTCTCCCCCAGGTTCCAGGAAACCATGTGACCAATTAAGCAGTTGGGGTGAGCTCAGGTGCAAAGAAAAAGCCAGTCAGATGATGGGCTGCTGCCCACTCGCTCCAGCTAGTGCATTCCATCTCTGCATGTGTCTGCCCTGCTGCTTCCTAAGGGAAAGGAAAATGCCAGGCTTCTCTGGGCTGCCCGCTCTGCATCCTCACAGCACAACCAGATTGGCAAAACCGATTTTCCTGCTGTGGGAGCAAAAACGCTGAGGTCTGGGCAGAGGCATAACATGCTCTTCCCTCCTAGAAAAATTTGTCTGCATCTGTCATCACACAGAGGGGTGGCTCTGTTCCTTCAGGCTTTTGGGTAGTTTGGGGCCTGTACATCAGAGGATTTGTGAGAAGCGTCTGCAGCCCACAGTCTGAATTGGCAGGGGTGGCACACAGCAAAGTAGTGGGGACGTCTTCGAAAAGCCATATATGAGACACAGCAGTTCTGGATTTCTGTGTCTTCATCACATCTAAATGCAGCAGGAACTTACTTTGCACAGGTCCTGCTGGTGAAGGGGTTTGGTACCATTTCTTGCCTCTTGGAGAAAGGGTGTTCTGCTGAGCTCAGAACTCTGTGGGAGCTGGAATGTCCTTGGTAGCATCCCACCCCAGAGCAGGGACTTTACAGCAGTCACAGTTCTTCTAGCAGCAAATTTAACTTCTGATTTTTGAAAGGCTGCTGTTCCTTGCATAACTACACTCTGTTGTGTCTATATTCACATGTTTACCTTTATCCATGCATCAGGAGGAAGAATTGCTTCATCTCCCAGCAGGAAACCTCAGACTTGCAGAGGCAGCTAGAGAAAAAAACAGAGAAAGAGGCTCACTCTTGATAATCTGCAGGAGGATTTCATCATAGCCCTGCGTGGGTGGGATGTTCCTACCTGTCTCCACTCTCTTGGCATCTGCAGACACGCGGTTACTCCACATGTCAGACAAAAAAGAAGAGTTTTCCAACTGCAGATCTGATGCTCAATTACAGAATGGAGCCTGACAGCTATTACTACTGGGTATTAATAACTCTGCTTCACTTTATGGCTTTAACAGCTGTAGCAACCAAGATTTATGATGACACATTACGTTCAGCAATGCATCACATAAGGAAACTCATCTGACAGTGCCAGGTCACTGAGCTGACTTAAAGGCTTTTAAGTGAGTTTCTTCTGCCAGATTTGCTACCCTATTTACTGGATAAAAATGAACAACTTGCACTGTTTTAATATAACTCCATACTTGCTGCTGTTTTGGCAGCTCACAGACTCTTTTCCCGTTGTCACACTGCCTTCCCAGGAGCCAGCTGATCCTTCTTCATTCCCCATCCTCTGTCTGAAAACCCTCTGAAACACGTCCAGTGCTGTGTATCCCAAAGAAGGGTACACCCCAGAAGAGGGGAGGAGGAAGGAAGCTGAGAAGAAACACTGGAGCAACAGGCAGAGATGAGGGATGGAGCAGCTGTGGGAGAAGGGGGAATGACAATTGTCCAAGAGCAGAGGGGCAAGGTGGCTGCCAGCACTCACTGTCTTGTGGCAGGATTTTATCTGTATCCCAGTCACTCTTGGAGAAAGTATGGCTTGCAAAGATTGGGATCACCCATTACTTCTTCCAAGACTCAAAATTAGACCTGGCAGCAGGAAAAGTCCTAAATAACTGCTAGACATTAAGATTATACCCTGGAGCTGTGTCTGGGCCTGTGTCAGCCACGTCAGCAGCCACAGCACCTGAGCAGTAGCCCACGATTTTTGATCTCTTGTCTCAGCAGTGGGCTGTATATTTCCATGTTTTCTATCCTCATGTCACCATAATCCACTGCACAGACCCAGGTGGATGGGTAGCAGAAGGCAGCTTCTCCTCGGGGGTGAATGGGCCCTCATTACTCAAAGATGCATTCTTCATTATTCCTGCAATTTACTTAGAGCCTGGTCCAGCCAGCTTTAATGGCATTTCCAATTCCCACCCCAAGGACCCTTTGTGTGGCACCCATGAAAAGCAATTAAAAAGAATGAGTTTATTGTCAGGAGGTCTAAGTTCACTGCAGAGAGTACTGGGCAGTGTACTGTTCCCCTGACAAATACTCAAGGTCTGCAAGTCAGAGGATAAAGAAAACACCCCAAAATAGGGTTGAGATACCTCTTCGTGTTTATAAATGCTTTTGTGAAACAAGAACTTTTAAATAAATATTGTAAAGTATGAACCTTTGATTAATACTTTAAGAACTGTAATAGCAGTATGTGCTGAAGTTTATCTTTGTCTATACTGGTATCTAACAAATATTCCCAATAGAAAATATTTCATAATAAGTACTTTAATAGCTTCCCATGTGGCAACAGAAAATATACTGCCCAAAACCATCAGTTATTGTCAAAAGGCAGAAATTATTTGAGGCAGAAATCTTGCTGAAGAAATATTCTTAAGAGGTGAGATCATTCACTGATTATTTAATCTCCAAGTGGGACAATTCCTTACAAGTGGTTATGCTTCTCTCATTTGTGCTACTACTTCTCTTTGAGTTCCCTATTTCTCTTTCTAATTTTAAAAACATAGGGGGAAAGTGTTGAGAGAGATCTGGATCCTCATGTCCAGCTCCATACCACCGCAGGCAATCATATTACGTATTTTCTGTTCTAGCTTCATCTTAAACCTAGTTTTATTCCCTTCCCTCCTGCAAGGCTCTGAAATCACAATTATCTCATTGGACAACAAGATGGTAACTTGCCTCAAATCTGATTCTTGTATCAATGTTTTCCTATAATTTAAATAAGTAATTTTGTTTCCTGTTATTTATCCCAGTGGGGCAATACTGGAGTAAAATAAATAACTATCTAACCCATCCCTATTTCTGCTCGTCTTTGGCTTTGTTGGTGAAACAAGGCAGGTCTGTTGTGTTTGCTAGGCAAAAAGGAGCTTTCCAGTTTCCTCATTCAAGGCCAGCTCTTCTCCATATTTGTGCAGCTTTTAATTCACCTCTCTTGACTGTGTATGGCCAAACAGTATAACAGATGTAGTGGTGATTTTTTTTTTCCCCAATGCTTTGTAAGTACTTTTTTTACTTCTACTAGGATTATGTCAGCTGGCCTGTCCTAGTTTGTGTTGATTTTCTCCCCCCACTTCTATTGAGTCCTGATTATCCTAACAAAAGGCAGATACCTCTGTATTTAATGAAATGTTGTGTTCTCAGCAGGAATTGTAACTTTTGCCTCCAGAATCTCACACCCTGCACTATTACCCACCAGCTGATTTTTATGACACTGCATGTCCAAGTTGATTCCTGTCCAGTCATTCCATCATCCTTGTCCATGTGCGCAGAGCCTCCCACAGCCCATCAGCCACAGTTTCCAGTAGCACACTGTTTCAACACTGCTGTAACATCCTTGTGAGCCCATCCTTGTAGGTTCTGGATGAGAGCCTGCTTGGCTGTTTGCAGTTGAGCACCACAAAAAACTCTTTGGCAGAGCTGGATGTCTGGGACCTCTGCTGACAGCTGCTCTGTCTAGGACAAGGTGCCTACGGAAAAGTCCTGTTCTATTTCAGTCAGCTCTTCATCGTAGCCCACAGATTCACAGAACCAATTAGGTTGGAAAAGACGTTTGGGATCATCGTGTCCAACCTATGACCAAACACCATCATGTCAACTAGATAATGGCACTGAGTGCCACATCCAGTCTTCCTTTAAACAACTCCAGAGACTGTGACTCCATCATCTCCCTGGGCAGTCCATTCCAGTGTCTAATCTCCCTTTCATTGAAGAATTTCGTCCTGATGTCCAACCTGAACCCTCCACAGCTTAAGACTCTATCGTCTCTTGTCACTTGTTGCCTGGGAGAAGAGCCTGATCACCACCCGGCTACATCCTCCTTTCAGGCAGTCGTAGAGAGGCGATAAGGTTTCCCCTGGGCCTCCTTTTCTCCGAACTAAACAACCCCAGCTCCTTCAGCCGCTCATCATGGGACTTGTGCTTCAGATCCTCCACCAACTTCGTGGCTCTTCTCTGGAATCTCTCCAGCCCCTCAATGTCCTTCCTGAACTGAGAGGTCCTTCCAACAGTTTGTATGTCTATGGGAGAGGGGCAGCGGCCGCTGGGGCGCTGCGTGTGGAGTTCTCGGGGCGAGCCCCCGAGGCGGCGGGCGAGGGTTCCCGGGCCGGGCGGCCACGCCCGTCCGCTCCCGGCCCCGAGCGCCGCGGGGCTCCCGGGCAGCGCGCCCGGCGGCCGCCCCGGCGGCCAGAGCCGCCCCCGCTGAGGCGGGAGGGCCGGGCCGGGCCTGGCGGGGCGGGCCGGGGCGGGCCGGGGCGGCCATGGAGGGCCATAAAGGGCGGTCGCGGGCCGGAGCGGAGCTGGCGCGGTTGCTCGGGGTGAGCGGCGAGGCCGAGGTGAGCGGCGGGGCCGGGGCTCCTTTCCCCTCTCCGGGGCTGAGCTGGCGGGGCGGGCGGGCTCTCCTGGGAGCAGCGCTTCTGTCAGGGCCGTGGGTGTGGGAGGCGGCGGAACGCGGGTTCCCTGCTCGCTGAGGGGGCGATGATCGTCCCGCGAAGGGAGCCGGACCGCACGCCCGCAGCGCCGCTGGGCTCCACGGGGACGGGGCTGTGGAGCTCTTTGGGTGTTGTGTCAAATTATATGTCTTATGGGAGAAAGTTGCCGCTGCAGGGTAGCGCACCTCTTCGTGACCGAGGTGAAGGTGTGTAGTCCTCGCTCTTTTTTGCTTCTGATTTGAGTATTGCTTACAACGCTCTTTACACTCGGTATTAAAGATAGGTAGTGTCTCCTGCCTCCGTAGTGGTTTTCTTCCCGAGGAGCGAGCAACTTCAGGTGTCCGATCTTGTGAAGGGAATGGCTGCCAGTGAAACAAGAGGCATTTGAGCTGTTAGCATCCCAAAGAACACTGGAGTCGCTAGGAGTCTGTTGTCATTAACATAAACCTTGCCGAGTAGGCAAACACAAGTGATTTGGAGGTGGGAGGCTTTGGAGGTTGACAGCCTGAGAATTAAGCTCTCCACTGAACTGGAAATTAAATACTCTGTCTTCCTCCCCCCAAGGGCAGCAACGTGCATTACTCTCCTAGGTGAGGGTCACCAAGCAGAACCAAGTGTGTGTGGTGGGGTTGGAAGCACTGGTCCAAGTCCTTTCTTGTCACTGGGTGAGTGAGCTGTGTGTGTTGTCTTGGCTGCAAGAGAGGGCTGCAAATGGGAAGGAGGAGAGGGATTAGTCTCAGAGATAGTAGCTGAAAGCACTTGCAGCTTCAGTTAGAAGTCACAGGTAAACTTCTGTGTTCTTTAGTGATCTGAAGGATTTAATGGAAGTACAGTGAGTTTACAAAGGAAGTATACTTTAATGTGCTTTAACTGCCTGAGAGCAGCTGCTGGCAGGCTTGATGCTTTTGTGTTTATGCTGTGTTGGAGCATTAAGGATTGAGCTTGAAGAACCTCTTGATTTGTCCTAGATTGATCATCTTGCAAACCACAGGTTTGTTTCATGCCTGCTGGTGCTGATGTGATCCATGGCAGCACAGTTTGTAATGCAGCAGCTCATGCTCAAGAAGAGAAGCTACTTCCCCAGACACATTTTAACCTCACTGTGTACTTGCTCTAGGATTTGGCTCTCTTCATCCGAAGAGGTGGCAGGTCAAAAAGCTGCTCAAAACCAAAAAGCTGGAAAAGAAGAGGTCTGAGATGGCAATAGTTGTTCTTTGAAACTTGCTTAAAAATGTTCCATGCACTGTGCTGTTGCATGCTAGGAAACTATAGGGTTTGTTTTTTTCATTCTTGGTAGGCAAGAGTTAATTTGCTTAAGCTTGACTAGGCAGGTGCAGTCTTCAGGAGCACTTGGGGCAGAAGAAGATGAGTCCTCAATTAGTCTGTAGCTGTCAGGAAGCACCTGGCTACACAGAAACCTGGAACACTTAAAAAAAGAAAAGGGTATTAACATCAGTTTGAGTTGTATGACTGTAGAACATCTGTAAGTATCTACATGCTACAAAAGACAATTGACTAAAGAAGTCTTGTCACAGCTAATCAGATCATTCTCTTGTGCTTAAAATGTTCAGACGAGGCAGTGACCAAGTCTGGTTAGTGAGATTCTGGGTGTTAAAAGTGTAACATGAACTTGATATGGATCATCTGAATTTATCCCAGATCTTACAAGCTTGTTTGCCCTTCACAAATGAGCAGAACTTGGGGTAAGGATGAATATTTCCAGAGAGGTAATTTGGTTAGGCAGTGTCTCTGAAGACGGGTAAAGAGTTGCTCACAAAGACTGTAGTGCCCATTGAATGCTGTTACCTGACTTTGCAGCTGAAATTTTGTCCAGGATGTTGAAGAACTACAGCTTTTTGCAGGAGCAAGATGTACTTGGCCTTTATCCTGTGAGTGATAGATGCTGGATCATTCAGAAAGGAAAGAGTTCTATGAAAATGAAGAAATCTTGTATCTCTGGCATATTTTAAGAACTATCAGTGGGCTGGATGTCTAAGCCCTGAAACTAACACCTGAGGGTCTTCTATGGTTGTGTTAGTTGGAGACAGCAGTTTGAGCTTTATTTGCATCATGAAACAACTTCAAAGCCTAACTTTCAGAAGTGCTTTGCAGCTCATCTCACTTCTGCTGGTGCTGCTGATGACTTTAGCCTTAGATAAACCTTGTGCCATCTTTGGTAATTTCCATTTGACACAAACTACTTTCCTGAAGTAACTCTACCTCACCAAAAAAAACCAACAAAACAATGACAGCTAATATTTTTTTCCTATACCATTAGAAAAGCTGTGTCTCATTTCAGGTGAAAGGATTGCTGGTAATCATTAATACATAGAATTACTTCTTTCTAGTTTATGTCTTTGTGAATGGACAGAAGAACAGAGCCTAGGGATAAATCTAGGAAGCACAA
The DNA here is from genome assembly GCF_029207755.1 of Chamaea fasciata. Classification (NCBI taxonomy): domain Eukaryota; kingdom Metazoa; phylum Chordata; class Aves; order Passeriformes; family Sylviidae; genus Chamaea; species Chamaea fasciata. The sequence continues at coordinate 26,246,883 of NW_027094087.1, forward strand.
ACAGCAGCTCTGACTTGTCTTTTTCTTTTTATACTCTACCTCCATACAGTTTCTTTGGAGAAGAGAAGCCCTGAGATGGCAGGCAAAGGAAGTAGCAGAGCAGACTCCATGTCCTGCAGTGTACTGAACTGGGAGCAGGTCAGCCGTCTGCACGAGGTTCTGACAGAGGTGGTTCCCATCCACGGGCGTGGGAACTTCCCGACACTGAAGATAACTCTGAAGGACATTGTCCAGACGGTTCGGGGCCGGCTGAGCGAAGCGGGCATTGTGGTCCACGATGTCCGGCTGAATGGTTCTGCAGCTGGTCACGTCCTGGTCAAGGATAATGGGCTGGGATGCAAAGACCTGGATCTCATTTTCCAAGTTTCTCTTCTAAGTGAGGCAGAGTTTCAGTTAGTTCGAGACGTGGTCTTGCGATCTCTCTTGAATTTCCTGCCGGAAGGAGTCAGCAAGCTGAAAATCAGTCCCGTAACACTGAAGGAAGCCTATATCCAGAAGCTGGTCAAAGTGTACACGGAGACTGACCGTTGGAGCTTGATATCGCTTTCCAACAAGCATGGCAAAAATGTGGAGCTTAAGTTTGTAGACTGCATACGGCGGCAGTTTGAGTTCAGTGTGGACTCGTTCCAGATCATTCTGGACTCTCTGCTCTTCTACTATGACTACTCAGAAACGCCCATGTCAGAGCACTTCCATCCAACTGTGATCGGGGAGAGCATGTACGGAGACTTTGAAGCAGCTTTTGATCACCTCCAGAACAAGCTGATAGCTACCAAAAACCCTGAAGAGATCCGAGGTGGGGGGCTACTGAAGTACAGTAACCTCTTAGTACGAGACTTCAGGCCCATGGATAAGGACAAGATCAAAACTTTGGAGCGCTACATGTGCTCCCGATTCTTCATAGACTTCCCAGACATCCTGGATCAGCAGCGCAAGCTGGAGACCTACCTCCAGAACCACTTCTCCAAAGAAGAGAGGAGCAAGTATGACTACCTCATGATCCTGCGCAGGGTGGTGAACGAGAGCACCGTCTGCCTCATGGGACACGAGCGAAGGCAGACTCTCAATTTGATTTCTCTGCTGGCGCTCAAGGTGCTGGCAGAACAGAACGTCATCCCTAACGCCACTAATGTAACCTGTTACTACCAGCCAGCACCTTATGTCAGTGATGCAAACTTCAGCAATTACTACCTTGCAAGTGCCCCTGTGCTGTACAGCCAGTCCTACCCCACTTGGTTGCCTTGCAATTGATCGCTTCCCTCCAGTGCTCCGGGGTGGAGGCTACTGAAAGCCAGGAAGCTGAGTGTAAATATAGACAAGTAATAACTGTCAGCTGGATGTTCTCTAATGGAAATGTGACTGTATCAGACTGTCCATTCCCTGGTGTGCAGCAGGATTATGCAGCCAGGTGACCTGCTATGAACCTTTAAGTGCATCTCTACAAATGCCAAAAAGCCTTATTACCTCTTCGTTGGGAGAAGAGAACCAGCAGCCAAACGTTTAAGAGGACCAGTTAAGAAACTTTGTACTAGTTCTGGATGGGGCTGTTAATGTGTGATTGAAGTGGAGTATTCAGTAAACTGGGTTGGTTAATTGACTGTAAAATGCCTTAAGCAAAAGCTGCTCCTGGAGCAGCAGCAGAACTTTGCTTTCTATTCCCTAACCTCATTACTCTTCCTCAGTCCAAGTTGTGGCGGAATTCCTCTTGAACTAATTGTGCCAAGACTGGGCTCATGTTATGCTTGGGTCTCTTTTACTTTGTGTCTGTGTAGAGCTGGTATGGATACTGTCTGTCTTGTAGAGGACATAAATGTTATTTCTCGTAGTGCCTATGGATATGTGGTCCTGCCTTGAGTTCAAGATTAATTTCTTGGAAGTTGAGGATAGTTTAGTAAGTCTATTCACAAAGCATAAGCTGGTTAAAATTTTCTTGACGACAAAAACTTGGAAAGTGGCATTTCTAAAAGCATACCAAAACACAGTCTAAAACTTGGTAATGTGAAAAGCCCTTGAAATGAGGAATTGAAGCTTTAAATAGAATTGGAGCCACAGTTTGAACACTTAACTTGGAAAAATATTCTTGAGTCCAGCATGAAGCTAAAGCCTTTCTGACTGTCTTTCAAAACAATTTTGGCACAGTTGGGAAGTAGCACAGCTCTTACTTGGGGGTTTGACCGAATTTTCTTCCTCACAGGTCCACAGAAAAACCAACAAAAACCCTAAACAAAAATCCCAAGCCACTGTAAATTGCAGGATTATGTGCACTCCTGCCACAGTACTGAGATTCTGGAAGCGCCTCCTAAAATGAATTTCTTACTGTACAACTTCAGGCAGGTCCTGAAGGTTTGCCTTTCTGTCACCACTGAAGGGTTGAGCTTACTGGGTTATCACTATCACCTGGTCACTGCATGAGACAGCATTTTGAGTGGTTAGGGTAAAATTCTTCCTTTTTACTGCTCTTAACCCTCACTTGAAGAGGTGTACAAGCCCTAAGCAGAGCTCTCCTTCTCTCTCTTCTCTCAGAGAAGCTGTATGAGTTGAAAGTCTGGGCCTGAGTTCAGAATAGTCTCTGGAAGAGTATGCAGTCCCTTGGAAGTACAAGGGGCTGAACTTGCTGCTTTGAGACTCGTGGGCTTTATAAGGAAGGTTGAAAATTCGTCATTTATATAGTGGTGTTATTAACCAGATGATTTTCACTGAATTACAATAGTAAAATACATATAGCAATGATCTGGAGTTCCTGTTGTTTAACCAGAGATGTAGACTAGAAAGGCAAATCTTAGAGCTATTTATTATGTGCTGGTGCAATGTTCAAGAATGCTTGTTCACTGAATCTTTTTTATTCTTTCTATAACTATTTATTGCTTTTTCTGCAAGCTTGTAAGACCAAAGTGCCTGATCCAACAAATGATTAAGGCTTAGAAGGTAAAGCAGAAAGCAGGTGGAACACCAATATTTGGTTGCTATTCAAGGTGGAAAAAAGCAGCAGTGCTGTGCTTAAATGACAGTAAAAGTTGCCTGCTCCTCATAAGACCAACAAGTCCTTTCCACTTTTCATAACTGCTTCATAAAGACTTTCTCAACAGAGCAGTGAGGCTACTTCTCTCTTCAGACTTCATTTAGTGTAGGAAGGCAGGGAGAGATGCAATTTACAAAGTGGACTGTATGTAGCCAAGCAGGCTTTAGCTTAATTTCCTGAACAGTTTTGATAGTAACATCGGCAGCAAAAACACAAATAATTTGGTGGATTATATTGTGGGTTTTTTTCATTAAAGGCTTCCTGATTAGTCGGCCAGAGGAGCTAAAGTTGAAAGCAAACCCAGCCTTTTTCATTAACTGTGGCTTGGACTTGGTGTGGTTTACAGACAAGACATCTGTCATCCAAGACTTTGACTTTTTTAAAACTAACATGATGCCAGTGTTGTCGCATGTGTTAAACTTAGTGCAAGATCACTGCTGGAATGCTATCCTAGGCAAGAATAACTCCTGCATGCAAAGCAATACTTGGCCTAGTATAGAGTGTCACTAGAAAGAAGACTTAAGAGTTTGTAATTGCTGTCATCTCTTGCATAGATGTGCTTGAAGCCAACCTATGCTATAGTCATTGCAGAAGTGAACCATTGCCTCGAGGGGCTTAGGTTCAGGTGTCTGCCTTCTGTGATGTCATGGCTGATCCTTAGGAACTGTTTCTGTGAAGTGGTGAGGTGCTTGGGAGGAGTCCTCACAAGCTGGAAACACAGGCTTGTTTTGTTAGTCTTTAATGCCTTGGCTGCTGAACATCAGGCCAGGTGGATCTCCTGGAAAAGGAAATGCTAGAGTAGGAAAAAAGGCTGAATTGGATTCCTAGTGAGATAGAGCTATGGGGAAGGTAAGTTTCCTGCCATAAGTATTGTGCTTTTGCTGATGTAACTTGATGCTGAGGCCTCTGAGGAAGCTGCACGTTGAATTGCTGCTCTCTGAACAGCTGAGTGCCTGGGTCTGAGCTTTGCAAGATTCTTGTGTTCCCTGTCTGGTTAAGATGCTCTGGCAGGTGGGAAATATTGATGCTTTGTAACCTGGCTCTTTGATACTAAACTCTAGAATGGTTAAATTGTATCCTGAAGCTGCACACTGCCTGCTGCATTGACCCTGGAGTGCCAGGGATTGCTGGGACGCTGCTTGTCCCATTGCCTTCAAAATAATCCTGGCTTGGCAAGTAAAGCTAGGGTACTTGGTAGCTTTTCATCACTGTGCTGCAGGCAGCCTACCCTTTTCTCTTCTGGGTTGTCCTGGCAGCTTGATGTGGGTTAGCTGGTTTGAGTTCAGGTTTATGATTCCCCCCATAGCAAGGGGTAATTTGAGAATGAGCACCAGGTAAAAGTGATGACCCTAAGCCAAGTCTAGGATGCCTGCTTGATTCAGTCACCGCTGAGCACTAATAATGCCTCTGCAAACCTGTACTAACCTCTTGTGTGCCATGTGGGGGTTAGAGAGAGACTACTGTACTTCAGACTCTTAGCTGGTACATTCCCTCTGGGCTGTGGCATTAAAACAAAGCTGCAGGAACACTCAGTGCATCATTCCTCAGGATCAAGCTTCTACTAACTGGGCTATGGTATAAAATAGCTGTTTTCTTTGTGTAGCTTGTAACCATTGCTGGACAAAGCCAGTCTGAGGTTAAGCACCTGCTGACAGTATTTAGTGCCAAGTTCCCCTTGACTTGCAGTTTATTGTTGTGACTTCCTCACTGCAAGATAGACTTTTTTATTTGATAGGCTACCAAGGAGACCTGGTAGAAGACTGTGTTTTAGTCACTTTGGAGAAATCCCTGTGCTGATCCATGGTCACTGTGACAAGTTGTAAGCTAAAGTGTAGTTTGTGCTTACTGTGCTAAAGATTTAATTATTGCTGTGTTTGTCCTCAGCTCAGTCAATCAATCACTTCGCTGGGGGTTTAAGACTACTGCTTGCTTCTGAGTAACCATTTTTTGAGAGATCCTCATGCTTTCACATTAATCACCTCCTTTACAAAGCAGTAGGTAGTATTGAAATCTAGTCCAAATACCTAAAGCTTTTTATTGAAACTTCAAGATCCGTATTTTGGACTTGAGTTCTGGAGTTAAGAAATTTGGTATGTGCCTAGGCTTTGTGGGTTCCTGATTCCTAGAATAACCACTGATGTTGGTAGTGATCTCTGCTTGTCACTAGATGAGTAGTTGGGAAAAGGCCTCTTAGAAGAGAACCTGGACAAATTGCCCCAATTCTAAACTGTCAGTGTACTACTGATGGTACTTGTTTCCTAGTCCTCTCACTCAGCTCTCAGGATTCTGTAATTGTTAGGCACAGGAATAAGAAGTAAGTTGACCACAGTCATCGGCAGCTCGGTCTAATTTGGGCATTGGGAAAGCCAAATGAATAATAAAACTTCTTGCCCTCACATCAAAGTCATACTCAATTGTTTCTTGAATACAGTTAAGTGTATTTCATAAATGATCTTTATTTTCAGTGAAGATAGATATAGAGTGGGATGTTGGTCTAGTAGAGACTTTGGGGGGGATGGTTGGAGCACTCTGGTTTTTCTCACTTAAATGTCTGGATTGGGCTTGTCTCTGAATAAAACTGCACTTCCGATTTAAATTTCAAAGGCCTTTTTTTCCTGTGTTTATCTTATTATGTTTTACTATTAAAAGAGGTCAACTCTTGGAAAACCTGTCTCATCTCTTTGGAAGAAGTTTGTTTTGTTGGTTTTTTTTTGTTTTGTGTTTTTGTTTTTGTTTTTTTTGTTGTTGTTTTTTTTTCCCCTCCCCCCTCCCTCTTCTTTTAGCTGGCAAAACAGGGAACTAGAAATATTTGAATTTGTGATGAGCCTAAATGTGAGACTAGTCACAGTAACTTTGTCTACTGTTCTGCACTGTGGTATTCATTTGTCATCCTTGGAATTTAGGGTTTGGTCCTTAATGATGCTGAAATTCTTGTGCAAATAAACTTATGCTAAACAACCCTTGCCTCAAGCTATTTTTGCATCTAAATAATGCTGACAAAGTATCTGTAGAGCTTGTTGTCCAGTGGGTGGGCAGGTGCACTTGTGAGGCTCCTAGCAGTGTGGGGTACACAGTAATGCTTGCTTTAGATGTTATTCAAGGTACATTTTTTCATATCTGCCTCAACTTATTGAAGATTAGTCAGATAAGTGAGACATGGTTAATCTTTCTCTTTCATTATAGAGACAGCTTCTAGAGAACCATTTTTTCCCTGTCTGACCATCATCTGGCCTCAACTTTAAGACATGATGAAACACAGACCTGGACCTGTTAGGTAGGGTCTGGTCTGCACTGAAGCCTGCCAGTCTGTTCTGTGACACACTCCATTTTATGTGCTACTGTGAACTTCAACTCACCACCCAAGGGGGCAAGAAACAAAGTCAGCAATTGTTCTTCAGGTTATTCACAGTTGAAAACCTTTGCTTTCACACTGTCCTAAATGCTGATGCTACTATTTACCAATGGTCAGTGGGAGCTGAGCAGATCAAAGCTAAGTACAAGCTAGGATTGTGTGGCAGTCCACTTGCTGCTTCTGCTCTAGAATAAAGAATAAATGCTCTTAAAAATTGTGCCTACTTCTAATTCTCTCCAGAGCTCCAAACTCTAGCCTCAGTTAAGTATTGCTGGAGAAATTCCAGTCTCCAGGACCTTCTAACACCTGCAGTGGAAACTTCTGTGGAATTTAGAGGTGGTGTGATCCCATGGAAGCAATCATGAGCCTTGTGTAGTCCCTTTTCCAGATCTAATTGCTTCCCTATGAACTTAAACAGAGAACTGATAATGCAGCTGGGCAACACAAGCCATCTGCTTGTCACCTGAAACTCTCCTACCTTAACTCCTGTTTGTCACATCATGAAAGCTTCTGAGTTATTTTGGGTACCACCCTTATGTTTCTAGAATACCAAGCTCAGCTTCTCAGAGTCAGATAGTGAAACAACAAAACAGGTGCCAGAGTACTCTGTATGTTCCATATAGAGCTTATATAATGGTAAACATTGAGAGGAAATAAAGAATGATGGTTTTGCTCTATTGCAGTTGTATTGCTAGTGAAAATAAATACCTTGTTCTGGTGTATCTGTTAGAACTCTGCCTTCTCCATGCTGTGAAAGGTGAGCTCAGTGTTGTCATGGGCTGTGAGGCATTAGACATATGGTATTCTGTATTATTGCCATTATTCTGTCAGGGGTACTTATTTTCTCTTTCCTTCTCTGATGGAATAATTAGTATTTTTGACATCAGAGTATTCAAAGTGCCCTTACAGAGACAGAATAATTGGTCCTATGAGAGAAAAAAATCTGTTCATTCCTGCATATTTAACATTGCTTATTACATATTAATGTATTTAGTTCATCAATACATTGAGTACCTGCAGTTGCCATTTTCAGGAGTAAAATAACATTTTTATTTATCCAGCACATATCACTTGGATATAGGTACAAAGATAGCAGTCATGTTCTGCTGCAGTAGCAGTGCTGAGATTGTTTTGCTTCATCTCAATGAATTCCATATCCTATAGGCAAGACTGCCCAACCAAAGGAGTATTTAGCCTGCCAAACCTTAGTGATTTTCCTCCTAGGAAAGGGTTGAGTCATTGTGCTGGAAAAAGTGAGTCGTGACAAAAACTGTGCAAAGCAGCTGTGAGAGCCTAAGCTGGTAGTTTGTGTGTACATTAAGGTATCCTATACATTTGTTAGTGTTAACCCATTGACCGTTGGCCAAGTGGTTTAATTAACCAGCAGGAACGAGCTGCCTGGGCTGTGCTGCAAAATGCTGGGCTGTTTTTTTGACTGGTAAGTAGATTAGAGGACAATCCATGTCACCCCACTGCTTGCAGAATGGAGTAGTGCAAACTGTGGGAGAAGTCTGGCCAAGACACAGGATGGACTGGTCTAGTCTGTTCCAATAACCTTTTGTCACTGAGAAACCTCTGTAGAAGCTCCTGCATACTTCAGGAGACTCCCAAGGCTTGATTGCACTTCAAGCAAAGGGAAAAATGTCCCCTCTTGAAAGAGAAGGGTTGAAGTGTGAGAATTCTAATTTAGTCACTGTCCCCATGCAGCAAGGCAAATCTGAGTGTGCCAGGTATGTGCAATGTGAATTGCACCTACAGACTGGTGCCTTTGTGGGTGCCCTTCTTGCTTCAGAACTGACTGTCCACCTGCAACAATTCCCTTCCCTGCCCCCTCTCCATTGCTTATCTGAAAAAGTTACTCTGAAAGCTATATCTGAATGTTCCCCCCTGAAAGTTAGTGCCCTAAGCTTGCCCTAAAGATAGTGGCAATTCATTCTGAGCTGGGAGAACCTGTTCTAATATTTGATTGTGGTCATTACTGAGAACTTCAATTGCATTTTCACATTGAGCTTTGAAGTTCATCTTCAGCCTGTGGGTTGCTGCATCCTTATCAACCAGGCTGAGAAGTCCCAGACAGTCTCCTGCTATCCACTAATCTCTTCAGTTCTTGGATGAACTGCAGGAAATGGGCGCTTGAAGCTTTATGTTGTATACATTGGAGTCAGAAGCTGGAAATATTTTCTTCTGTAACTTCATTGTTCCTGTTTCTCATGGCCCTGCACCAGTTGTTAGCCCAAAAAATGGTGCTCAGATTGCTTCTCAACCTCTTGGTGTTTGTGTCTACAACCTCTACCTGCCATTTTTACCACAGCATTATGGTGTGCCAGGTGCTTGTGCCAGGTCAGTTATCCACAGTGATTTCAAATTCCATCTGCTGCTTTCTGAGGCAGCCTCTGCCATCTGCTGTCAACAACATCTGTGCTCCTGGTTTCCAGATGTAGCACTTTGTACTTGGGAGTATTAGAAAAACATTTTGTCTGAATTCTATGGGCAAATTCTCACAAAGTGGATGGACAGAGTAACTCGTCTTCATTGTTTCCTACCATGCTGTCTTCAGTGTTGTGTGGTTCTCACAGTTTTGCATTGTTCTTGCACACTGAAGGGTACATGACATGGTTGTGGGCACTTTGAAAGCTGCAGGTGGTTTAAAACCAGTGTCAGCACAAAGTACCAGCACAGAGGTACTGGACACAGGTTATTTTGGGAGTTTTTATTTGTTCTACAAATACAGAGTAGAGACCGCAAAGAAACCTCATATTGTCAGTGTTTAACAGCAACTCCTCAGTCCTTTCCTTGTGCACCCCCACATCTAAAACTCTGCAGTTACAAGTGTCCTTGGGGCTTTCAATCTAATTACTGATTTTACTTACTGTTAATAGGAATAGATGAGTAGTCGAAGGGTCTTTGGTTTGGCACAGCTGAAGTGAAGAGCTCCATGTTTCTGCTCTTGCCATCACATCTGTAACTCATCACAGTCATCTGCCTGCCTTGCTGCTCGTGTGGGGCTCCCCAAATGTTGCACAGCCCTGACTAATTGCCAGGACTGATGTAAATCTCTTAACCCCCATGAGTTCCCTTCCACTTTGTCCTCCTGGGCAGCTTTTCTTAAGGCTGGGACAAAGTAAGCTATTTTGGGGCTGAGAGCCTGCCATAGGCACAGTCCAAATTCCCTGTGACACCAGTGGGAGTTTTTCCAGCACTGTGAGGGATATGCTAACAGCCTGGCAGACCTGAGTGACATGGTCTCCTGTGTTACAGCTCTCCTGTTGCCCAGCTGTACTGGGCTGTGCTTCTCCAGCCCTGTTTGATCAGTGGGAGCAACAAGTGCAGATGGAGCTCAGCCTCCGGCATCAAATTCATGGAGTTACTCCAGAGAAATTCTGCTCGCAGGAAAAAATACCCCCAGCATCTGCTTTGGAGCAGAGGAAAATTTGAATGTGGAGTAATGTTCCAGCTAAAGATGTGCATGCCTCAAATTGGTGGTTAGCCTCCCTCCTTGCAGAACTTCTCTGGTAGAAGGAGGACTCTTATTTAATACTGTTTCCCAGACCACGGGCTCTGAAGAGAGGAAAAAGCACATTTTACATCTGGTGACAGAGAGACCTGCTGGCCGGGCCAGGAGTGGATGTTTTGGAAGCCCTGCCTGTTGATGGGGTGGGGAGGGAAAGGGAGGCTGGATGGTATTGGGACATTTCAGAAATCAAATAGAAGGATTCAGGTTTTTTAAAAACCTACACAGATGAACCAGGAAACTGACAGAGAGGTGTTCCATCTTCTTACAAGCTGGTCTGACTTCAAAGTGCAGCAGCATGCCAGCAGAACTTGCAGTGGGGCTGTGCTATGCCCATGGTTAGGATGCTCTACAAATATAATTTGCACCTGTTTGCAATACTCAATTGCAACATAAACTGTGCTCTTCTGTTATTATGGGCAACACGTGACTCTCCTCAGCACTTCTGGTGTGAACTGTGGCCTTCAGAATGCTCAGCCAGATTTTTGTTGACTAGTTAGAAATAAAAGATTTCTGCATGGGTATAATTGCAACTGCAGTTAGGAATTTCAGTTGACCAGGACTTGAATTTTTTGTTTTAATTGAAGTACCAGGTGAGAACATTTAGTTCTTTAAAAATGGAAATTTCTTTCATGAATTAGAGTTCATTTACTAGCAATGACTTACTTGACTGTAAGTGTCTTGCTGTTAAACTGCTTGTGAAGTTATGACCTTTAAGTCTAAAACAGCAGCTTTTACTTTGAAAAATGTTTGCTAGTGTTTGCTGCCTGTTTGCTGGTTTTACTTACTGCTAATAAAGAATAGATGAATAATGAAAGGGTCTCTAGATCACGTCAGGGATCATTTGACTGATTTGCAGTATTATAATATCAGATCATCATCAGAGAGTTTCTGTTCACTACAGCCAAAAGGTCCAGATCCCAGACCTCATGGAAAAGTGCTGTTACAATGCACTATAGTGGTCTAGACTTGAATAAGAGAAAAACTGCAGAAAAAACAATTTAAATCTCTTGGGGGGGGGAGGAGTGTTGGCATTTGTTGTTTTTGTTTGTTTGTTTGTTTGTTTTGGTTGGGGTTTTTGTTGTTTTTTGTTTGGGTTTGGGTTGTTTTTGTTTTGTTTTGTTTTTGTTTCTTTTTATGATGACTGTTCTTCAGGCTGTTGCAGGCATGCCTGATAGATTGCAAGCCATGTTTAATTTGTGAGAGCGCCCATCTCAGAGGAGGAGGTTCATTTCTATACACATTGCATTGTAATACATCACAAATAGGCTGCAGTGTAATAGCACTGGCTCCTGGCACTGCTTGAAACAGTCTGACAGCCTGAGTGGCTGAATTTTACATCCATTGAAATGACACTACTTTTAAAAATTGTATCAAAGGACTGAGAAACTGCAGAAAGGTGTTTAATGGTCATGTGGCCAGAGCTGTCTGAAAGGCAGTGGTGCCCACAGTGTATCTTGAGGAAAGGATTTCTGTGCATGGGGCATTTTAGAGAGGGTCTGGGGTGCTGCGGAGCACTGAGCAGCAGCACAGGGGTCTTCAGTGCCCTGCAGTCACTACGTAATGATGTGAAGTAAGTGTCAATTAAACCTCATCTCTAAATGACATGAATTAAGTGGCAAGTTAAACCTTGCCCCCACATTCAATCAGGCTCCATAGAAACCTAGCATACTTTTTTAATTTTTCCTGTGGTTTAATTTCCTTTTTATTTCCGTAGCAATGGATTCTTGAGAATCCAGACATGCCAGAGTGCTGGCAGTTTACCTAGACTTTAACCAAATCTTTATTCTCACAGTATTGAGTGAACAGAGAACACAAGCACTGAGTAAACAAGGTGTAACTGCTCTATAAGTGTTGGAAACAAATATTTAAAGAGTGAGTTTTAATGGATAGAGGACCCTTATTACTGATTTTATTTTTGTTAGGCACTTATTATATCTTTAAAGAGATAAAATCTTATTTTCATTAAATAGTTGCCATTTTCATTTTTCTTCAGGTAGGTGCTGGTCGTAGCCTGGCTCCCAGATATCACATGGAGATTCCTGTCACAGGTGATAAGAACAGCAAAATGTAGGTATGACTGTTATTCAGGCTAATGTTTTACTTCTTATGCTCCAAAGTGAAGATAATTTAAAAAAGAAAAACCTCTTGAAATATTGCACAGACTCACAACAATATTTTTCTTTCACAAAAGAGTATTTATATAAATTCTTTTCTTTAAAAAGATGCATTGAAGTGAGCCTAGGGGTTTATTTTGGCTGAGGGTTCCTGACTTACAGCCACCTAAAATAATCTGCATTGGCATTTCACAGAGTGTTGTGTCCTGTGCCGGGGGTTCCTGTGAGGCGAGGCAGCCCCTGGTGTCAGTGCCTGGCTGCAAAACCTGTCTGGAGTTTTTCTGCTCCTTGGTACTTTGGCTTCGGGTTATCTGGGACCTGAACTCAGCCTCTGGTTAACCCTTACAGCATTTCTTCTTATCCCAAACTGCTAGAAATATGACAGAAATACCAGGAATTTTCTTTCAAGCCCAGTGGAGACGTGTCACCCTTTCTTGAGGCTCTGTGATAACGACGTGGGTCCGTTCTTGCAGGCTGCTCTCCTCTCTGTCAGGCTGGGTGTTAGCGATTCTTTCAGCCAAAGGTCTGCAGGGGTCAGGGTGGAGACTCTCCTGCAGGGATAAGGAGCCTTTGCATCTTCTCATGTGAAGCTGAGTGACCCACTTGTCCTAGCTTTTGTTTTCTCCATGTCTGAATGTGGCAGGAAGTACTGCTGCCATGGCAGGAGCAGAGGTTCAGGGGAAAAGTCCGGTTCAGAGGCCAGAGCTCTATCACAGAACAATTCACATCTTTAAAGCACATTCAGTCCATGCTCTTAACCATTTTTCTCCCGTTATCTTTGGTTGGGTAAAGTTACTGTCAGCCCCACAAACTCCAAGGACTTCCTCCTTTCCAAATGAAAATTACTCCAAACCATTCAGGAGCCAGAATTAGAAAACCAGTCAGTTCAGAGTCTGTGCTGATGACCACACACCTGAGACTGGTTCAGCCAGGAGGCATTCACGGGTCTGGAAGGTGGTTTTGGAGTATCCAAATGAGAACCTTTAGGATATGAAACAGTATTCCTGCCAATGGTTTGGTATATTGTTGTAAGTCTCTAAAAGCCTAATATCTCAACAGGAGGAAATTCTGAGGAAGACAGATAGGAAAAAAAAACGAACAACAACTTTGTGGGGAAAAAATACATTTTCAAATGGGAAAAGTTCTCTAGGAGAACTATGTAAGATAGACAAAGAGCTGTGTCTATGATAGCTTCAGCTAAAAGCCACTGTAATGAGCTCAATGAGACTGGAGGATGATGATATCCCTGAACTTCTAGGGAGTGGAGAGAGACATGCATCAAACTCATTTTCCAATGTTAAATTCCAGTTTAGATTTTTTTTTTTTTTTTTGCCTTGTTGTTGGCTGTTTGGGTTTTTCCCTAAGCTGTCACCCAGCTTCGCCTGGGCAGCAGACACGTCGCTGTGGCCCTGGAGCCCCGCGGAGCAGCGCGGAGCGCTCAGCACCGCGGACAGCGCCCGGAGCTGCCCGGCGCTCGGCTCTCGGAGGGGACAGCCCGGGACACCGGCAGGGACCCCGGAGGCTGCCGCGGTCACACGGGCGGGTCTGGGAGGTGTTTGTGTGTGTAGGATGTTTGGGTGTTGCACACAATCTTTAATTAAGAGAGCTTGTTAACTTTTTTAGGAACTCCCCCATTTGATGGAGAAATCTCCAAAAAAATGAGGCAAAGATGCTGCAGGGTAGTTAAGCGGCAAGGAGATGGGGACGGACGTTCCGTGTGATCCCGGTCTGAATGGAAGACTCTAGAGGGAGAGCCTGTTTTCCAGGAGCTATTCCTACCAGTCTTTCAGTAGTCAGCCTCTTTCTTCAGCTCCAGATGGAGCCTCATGTCCAATCTTCTCAGGGCTTTCCTTGTACCTGTCACCTGTACAAATACTGTGCATCCAGCTACTCAGTGATCCTTGTGCCTTCTTACCAACTCAGGATATTCCATGATGCTCACAGCTATGGCAGATGTGTAGCAGTTCCATAGCCACAGATCGTTAATTCTGTTTTATGTAATCCTTTCACTCTGAGGGTCTCATAAGGACCAATTCATTTGCCTTTCAGCACAAGAGGAGAAACTATTTTAAACTGAGTTTTATTTGACAGAGACCTGGAAAGAGAAGGAAGTAGGAGAAAATGGAAATAGTCACACAGGAAATTCCCTTTTTTTTGGAACTTGCTATTCTGTGTCCATTCAGGCTCACTTCTACACTTCCCACGAAGCAGTTTTTCTTGCAGCATTGGCTCACAAGGGTTTCTTTGCCTCTTCCTGAAAAAGCACAGACATGCAGTCTCCAGACAAATCCTCTTTAGCAGACAGCTGCACAGAAGAGATGATTCAAGTCTAGGACTATAATAGAACAAATGTGAGAAGAGCTTTCCCACCTTAACTCCCACCTTACACTCAGTGGATGTTGATCAAAATCCATGAGGGACTTGTTTCCAGCCAGCTGAGAGCCCTCAAAAGGCAGCTGATGTTGAGTTTTGAATCGTTAAATTACCTGGATGTTGGTTTTGAACAGTAGATTCCCCCTTCTTCTTCTATGTTGCACTCTGAGCTCCCTGCCTTGTTTCAGGCTGTTTGCTCTGGGGCCTGAGACCACATTATGAATCTTACAGCTCAGTTTGGGCAGTATTTTAACTTGTGACTTCTAATCCCTTTGCCATGTGGTAGAAAAGAAAAGGGTAGGCCATGTTGTATGGGTTCCTCTGTAGGTATTTGCATGGAAACATCTATGTGATACCAATGTGTGAAAGAAAATATCAGGAGGAGAGTGTCTAACTAAGGAGAGGGAGGTCATGACTGGATCAGCCTGACCAGGGAAGTGCCAGTGGAAGGAAGGAGCTGGAATACACAGATGACTTATCTTGGTCTGCCTGTGAAAGCTCTGACTGGGGTGTGTGTCCTGCTGTGCTGGTGCCCCTCGTCACAGAGGACTCAGCTGCCTCCTTCCAGTGATGCCTCCCTGGCTGGGGAGAAGAAGGGTGAAGAGCTTTGGGGGTTGGCTTGAAAGCCTGAGTTGTTTTGAGTGGTCTTTGACTCCCAGGAGAATGAAAGGTCCCTCCAACAGTAGAAAAAGAGATGGAGAGGAAAAGGTGCCATGGGATGGGATTGAAGGGAAAAGGAGCCATGCTGTAGAACACTGTGACCTAGGCTGGCAGCCCTTCTCGAGTGGAAGAACCATTATCATCACCCTCAGGAATAAAAAGGTCCCCGTCCTCTCCCTCTTTAAAGGCAGACCCCCATGTCTGTGGCAGCTGTCCTGGCTTTTCCAGAGGGTGCTCTGCAGGACAAGAGCCAGTACCTGCCATTTCTGGGCACCTCTTGCCATGGGGGGGTCAAATCACAGGCCCACACCCAGCCTGGACTCTCAGCAGCTCCCCTCTGCTTTCCCTCTGGTTTCCCACCTGCACTGGGATGCTGGTGGTGCAGGAGGCCTGGGGACAGCATTTCCATCCTCCTCAGGAGCCTGTGTCCCTGTTGTGGAGGTGGGGAGCCCCAGCCAGCTGTGAATGTTCCTTGGCAGCCGTAGGGTGGCACATTGTGTACACAAGAGTGTGTGAACTCAGTCAAACTTCACAAACAAGGATAAGAGCAGAGCTGGGATGTAATCAGTGCTCAAATTTAGCAACTCAAGGTCTCCCGAGAGTGACACAAGCGAAAAAGCGAGGCAGAACAGGTGTCACAGCCCCTGTGGCTTTCACTTCCCCTTACCTTGGCTTCTCAGCAGTTGAAGCTGGTGCTGGCCTCAGGGCCAAATTTAGGCTTCAGACAGCAAAACAGCCTGTCACTGGCAGCCTTGTTGCTATGTAGGGCAGGAGCCTTACTGTGCCCTGCATGGCAGCATGTACAGTGCCATGTAAGTCCCTTGCCTCTGCCAGAGCCCTCACCTCCTCCCCATCTCCATTGCTGCCTCTGCTGCTGCTACGAAAACAGCCAAGCACGATTCCACTGGCAGTTCAGAGCAGCCTTGGAGCTGGCTTAAGAGCCAAGATTTGAGGGGCTGTACCCCTCTTCTTGGCCTCTCCGACAGGTCTGGCCACAGCTTTCACAGGGGGGAAAGGTTGGTTTGGTGAGGCATGATGTGGGCCAGGGTGGCTCCTGTCTCGCTCAGTCCCTGGAAGAAGTTGGGGGGAAGGTTGCCACGGCCCTGCAGTGTGTGTTTCTTCACCTCTCTCTGGGGACAAGGCCTACACTATGGCAAAGCGAAGCAGAGAAATTCATCCCCCTCCCAGGTGGGGTTTGGCTTTCTGAGCTGACATGGGGTTAATAGGGGGTTATGCTTGTGTTATTGCTTCTCTGAGCCCCAGGGAGCTGAAAGAGATGGGCTTCTGCTCCTGGGCTGTCCCAGACAAGGCTCTGCATGAGGAGAGCCACCTGTGGGCTTGGGCATGGCTTGGGATGAGTTACCTGTGTGTCATATGTGGCCTGAGAAATCGGAAAGGGTAAACTTCGAACCCAGGGCCAGGCTTAGAGCTCTCCTAGGGCTGGATCTAGGCAGAACCTGGCTTGTGCTCAAGTATGGACCACCAGAACATCAGCCATCCCAGGAGAAGACCCTTTCTGTTGAAGACATTTCACATGCTTGGCTTCCCTGCTGTCACAACAGCAGTGTGGGTGGCAGGTTCTATGACCATTGTGGAGGAGAGGTCAGGTTTCCTGGGGAGTTAGAGCCACAAGGAAAAGATTATGGTAAAGCCAGGACACCTGGGGGGCTGTCAGCATCCTGTGAAGTTGGATCATCCTCCCATGACCTTCTCCGTCATCTGGCTGCTTTTGACCCCGGTAAAGGTGCAGCAGGGCTTGTGGCTGGAAACAGCTGCTCTCTCAATGACCTCTTCTGACTCAAAACAGCAGCTTTGTGAGAGGACACAGCAGCTAAAATGGGATGAGGTTGGAGGGCCAGATGCAGCGTGAAAGCTTTCATAGGGTCCCAGGTGCTGGTAATGATAATAAAAGGTGAGAGAAACCTCCTGCATCCTCCTGCCCATGCACTTGGACTTTCAGCCAAATGCCTAAAGCAGGTTTTTCCTGGGTGTATGAGTGAGTGGGCCCTGTGGATACCCTCTTTCTGCAAGATGCTTTGGTCCCCATCTTCCTCCTCTTCTCCCCTCATGCCAGTAGACAGCATGGCAACTGAAGCTTCCTCTCTGCACCTGAGAAAAAGAATTTGTCCCTCTGCTTTCCTGCACTCCTACACCCCACAGAGCCACTCCTGCCCCAGCTTTTGTGCTCTGACCTGAGCACCAGTAGGTAGGTGGTGGCCATGGCTGGCATGGAGCCCATAGAAGAGGACTCTGCTCCACCTCCATCCATCCCTGTGAGTGTGGTGACCTGCAGGGTTTGACACAGGCATGTTGATCCACACTCAGGCAGCCTGGGTAAGTTGGGTGAGGGTCTCTAGGCAGAGGTGTTGTATGATGCCTTCAAACCGCCCAGCTCTTGGGGAAGCTGGGTGGTGACTTGCAAGCCAAATGCCACACACCAACAAAATCCTGTATGTGCTGCTGTTTCCCTGGCCCAGCCCATTGATGGATCAGGATCCCAGCACCAACTGAGCACCTGGCAATGGAGGGGTGCCCTACAATGAGGTCTGTGGCTCATGCAGTCCCTGCTCCTTGCATGGCTCTTTAGTGCTGCTTCCCAGCCCTGAGTTCAGTCCTATGAGTGCTCAGTGCCACCCATGGCATGAGGTGCTGTGCTCATCCCCATCCCATCCTGGGGAGCCTGGGGCTGCTGAGTGTCAGGATGGGGATGTTCCCATCCACCCTGGAGAAGCAATGTGTAGGTGAACCTGGTTACCAGCTTAGGAAGGTTCTGAGCTGTTCATAGTCCACCTCAGTAACTAATCTGAGAAATCAGTGTGTGGTCCCCAGAGGTGCTTGCTCCTTTGGGAAGGTGGAAAAGCCCAATGTGTGATCCTTACCAAAAGGTCCCTGGGATGTCAGGAGGGTTTGTGCTCCCATGTCTGAGTGACAGAGCACAAGGGATGAAATGAATAACTTGCTCCTTGGCCAACACCTGTGTTTTGCAACAGGAAAGGAGTCTTTGAAGGTAAGTCAGAGCTTTTCTTGGAGTTTGGCGGCTGTGGATGGCAGATGTGGTGCATCTGATGGAGTTTATGGTGCTGGCTGAGCCTCTTGACTGCTTCGTCCCATCTTGGGTGCCAGTACCCCAGTGTTCCTGGCTGGACCAGCACTTGGGACCCCAGGAGCTGCCCCTCATCTTTGCAGGGGAGCAGCACTGGTGCTGAGGAGCTGCTGTAACCCCGCTGCTCAGTCGCTCCCTGAGAGCTCTGCAGTGCAAAATGCCTGAGAGGCAGTGATCCCTGCGAGGCAGCAGCACGCTGGAGACACCACAGTGAGGTCAGACTAAACATCAGCTCTGCGCCAGGTTGTTGACATTTTGTCCTGCAGGAAAAGATCCTGAAAGGGCCTTGAGGAAGCAGTGAGGTGAGGCTCTGTGCCAAGACGAGACCCTTGTCCCAGCCACAGCCCTTCTGGAGAGGCCCTGGGTGGGACCTTCCAGCTGCTTGCAGTGCTCACTGCCCTGCCGTGCATCCCCAGGCTTGTGTGACTTGGGCATTTATCCCAGAAAGGGGAAAAAATCCCTGAGGTTGTGCTGCAGCTCCAGAGTCACAGCATGTTTTGGGACACTGCAGAAGCTGTGTCCCAGAGAGGCAGTGATGGCACTAACCCCTCTCCTGGGCGCTGGCATCCCGGGCTGTGCCTGCACCTCTAGGGATGGGCACCTGGCTCTGCCGGTGTCATCGGGCATCGTTCCTATGGCAGAGCCTGCTGAGGAGGCTGCTGGGGCGGGTGCTGCTGACCCCAACATTTAGGACCATCAGTTAAAGTGGGCCAAAACCAATAAAGAATGGGGTCTAGTGATCTGCTGTTTGCTGTTCCCAGGCAGGAAGGGGTTAGTCCAGTTGCAGAAGCATGGGAGACTCTGTGGTGTGGAAGAGAAACTGGGTGGTGCTTTCAGGGAAGTGTCCCTCCAGCCTCAGCCTCAACCCAAATCAACCTCATCTTTAGGCTCCCTAATCTAAGTCACCACCCTGGAAACCTGATCAAATATTCGTGCTCATTTCTACCCCTTTGCCTGATTTCCAAGGCAGAACTTTTCCCCTTTTACCACAGCAGGCAGGACTCTGATCTTCACTCCTTCTTAAACACACAGCACAGGAACCAACAAATCCATATGGCCTGACACGAGCAAGGGAGGTTCTATTATCTCTTTTAATAATCTTTAAGCTAAATACTGCAAGGCAGAATGGATAGAAAGAAAAAAGAAAAAAACCCAACCCCACAAGCCTATATCCATACATTGTGTCTGCAGATAACCTTAGAAAAGACCTTGTTAAAAACCTCCAGAAGTCCAAATCAGGTTTTTGGGGGTGCTTTTTTTGTCAAATTTTGGCTGACTCAGCTGACCGTTCTGTTGAGTTTGTGAGATGATGGTATTTGCTCTGCAGCAGATGTTCCAGGCTGCAGTGAGTGGGTTTATGAATTTTCTAAATGTGTCTTTGCTTATTCTTTATTTTTTGCCTTCAGAGATTTGCCAGGCAGGGGCTTAAGCCCTAAGGATCTACAGTTCTGTAAGCTGGTGGGCAAGCTTTTGGAAGTCTCAGCACAAATGGCTGGCATAAATTAGCCCATTTCATTCTGTCTCCATCTTGGAAACTTCTTTGCTCTTGGAAAAGTGGCATTAAACCAGAAAAGAGAGTTGAAGTTCTAGCCCATCATGTGAGAGGAAGGAGGGAGGACACTTGCTGTGTTTGGGGGATGGTTTTGGATGTTTTTTTATTTAGAAGCAGATACAAATACCTGCAACTTTGGCAGACTTGTGATTATTTTTTTTTTTAAATTTTATTATATTTAGGAAATTAGATCTTGATTGCTCTCTTTTTCCTGGAAGACTTTTGACACAATTCAAGCAAGGGGAAAAACAAGAACAACCAAGAGGCTCAAAAATATTTTAACAAACAAACAATTCAAAACATCTATGTTTTATATTGGTTCCTTTGAGTAGCTGTTTGTCTTCAGATGTCTGGCATAAAGAAGCACTTTATGTGAAAATTCAAAGAGTGGTCACTGCTTCAGCTAGCAATGGACAAGGTTTCCATCTCTGTTTATCTGACCATCTTCCTGAGGGAAACAGGAGTGAGAGAGATCTTAGGGTAAGCATATTATACAAGGAGAACTCAATTCAGGATTAAACAACAAATGTATATTTAAAAAATCTCTAAAAAAAAAAAACCCCAAAGCCATTTGTCTATTGTGGGAGTTTTATATATCAGAAAGCAAAAGCTCTACAACACCTCAAACTCACCAGAGCCACAAATTGCCTGTGACCTTTTAGAAATCACAAGAGACTGTCACCCATCCCTTGACTTTGTTCGGCTAGCAATGTTGCGAAGGGCTGACTCACTCCACAGGAAGAGCCCTTTTTCTACCTGGGGAGGACACTTCAGCTTAGCTGACATGCACTGTCTCTTGGGAAGGATTGAAATTTTCTTTGGAAAAGCTTGTGCCTGTTTCCCAGCTGAGGAGCTTTTGCAAAATATGAATGAAGCTTTAGTTGCTAAGACTTTGTGGGGAAAAAGGGAGACAGCTGCATTGCTGCTCTTCATCTTGGAAAAAAGAGGCAATTTCAATTGCATGCATTTGTGTGCAGCTGGGTTCGGGGCTGTCCCTATAATTTTATTTATAAATTTGTTTTCCAGAATAAAAAGTTAATTACTCATTATGTGGCTTGGAAAGTAGTAAGAGTAGGATGGATGGAAGTTAAATGGATGTGACCTTTTAAAAAATTGTCTGCCAGCAGGAAAGCAAGTGCTGAAGAAAAAAAAATAAGGTTTAAAAAAATGAAATATTTAAAATTAAAAAAAAAAAAAAGGAAACCCCCATTAGTAACACAGTTTGGGACATCAAATAATATCCTCAAAGTTTATTCTTTGGTTGAAGACAACCCTGTTCTTTCTGTCTCTTTTTCTGGGCAGTCACAAGATGCCCAGGACCTGTGATGTGCCTGGCCGCGCAGTTTATCTGTCCTGGGGCAATCGGCCTGCATGAACCAGAGCTGAGCCCAGGTTAAAAAACAACAGCTCTTTTGGCCTTGAGAAACAGAGCACCTCATTCCCCTGAGCCCCTCCTGCATCTTGCCAAAGGGCCTGAGAGGCTTCTGTGAGCTCTGCTCATTGTCACACTGCCTGATCCTTGGGAGAGCAGCTCCAACACTGCCCCCATGCTCCCTGCCAGTCCTCCCCATGTGAGGTTACTCCACTGTGCATATGAAAACAACTCGTATGTCCCAGTTTATTATTTCTCCTGAGCAGATGAGAGGGTTGGAGGCTGATCAGAGCAGAGGAGTCTCCTGGTGAGTTCATTCTTCAAAAGCTTGTGAGGGCTGCTTCTCGTTAGGGCTTGCTGTAGTGCCAGGAGAATGGAATAATTCTCTCTGGATTCATGTGCACGTCCCTTTCCCGCTATCCTGGAGTGACTGCAGCTGCTCTGCTCTTGGGATTTTTCAGACACAGCAACCTCTGTGCTGTTTTGACTGCATGGGGTGCTGGCAGCTGGAGATGGAGGGCTGGGAGCAGCACGAGCTGCCAGCTGTGCAGAGCAGCCACGGGCACGGCACTGACCTCCCCAGCAGTGCCGAGGTGCAGGCACGCGCTCCAGTCACGGGCTGGGATGCATCAAAGAACAACTGGAGAATCCAGGGGGCTCCTAAACAGCTTTGTTCTTCCTCACCCCAAAAACCCCAGCTGAGAGCCCCTCAAGAAGTGTCTGGAGTCAGCATGTTTGATTTAGCATTGGTGGTTTAAAACTGCAGTGAGCTGTGGGTGGGGGGGCACAGGAACTGCTCGCTGCCCCTGTCATCCTTGCTGGTGGCTCCAGGGTTGTGGTGAATTTCATCAGGCCAGCTGAGGTACATTGCAAGGCCAGCCTAAGGAAGTAGCCCTGCATCAGAAAACCTTGCTGCTGGCTACAATGTTTTCCACAGGCATAAGGACTATTTCTGGTTGTATGACTTGCTGCCACTCTGAATCAATAAAATAACTTAAATCCATCAGCAAACAGTATCAGGCCTTTCCAAACCAGGTGCTGAATAGGGGCATTTTGAGCCCCTTGAAAATGGGCCACTGGAAGATGGGGCAGGAGGGAGCAATGGGTTTTGCAGGGGGGCAGCCCCAACATCTATTTTTGGTAACTCACTTTGAAAGTTCATTGCTGATTGTAAATTAGTTCTGTGCTGTGGCTGTGATGACTGTGTAACCAGTTTTGCTGGCTAATGGTAGCAGTGATGATCACAATACACAGAGTGAGACATTTAAATGTGATGCAACAGAAGAGAATTTGCCTAACTGCACCAGTGGCTCTGAAAATGTCTAAAATGGCATCTTTATTTATGGTCATTCCATCTGCAAAAAACTCCACCGGCTCCACTATTTCCTTTGGGTCTCAGTGTGCTCTGGTGGGCAAAGCACCCATTCCACACCCCTGGGCCCTGCTGTCCTGAGTTGGCACATCAGCAGGTCCCACTGATGGCTGCTACTGCACCAGCCAGGCTGCAGAACATTTCTGCATTTTCTTCTTTGTGGTTGTGAGTTCTGAAGGTTTAATATTTTATTATTATTATTTTCTAAATTCTTGGATCAGCCCCTCAAAAATGTTTTGGTGTATGGCTGTAACAGTCCAGTTCAAAGAGATGTTCAAGTGCAAACAAAGGCACACCACAACAGGACATGGAGCATTTCCCTTCAATGCAACTACTTCATTGGGATCTGCCAAAAGAAGCTATCCCACCATTACCATAAAATATGTTTGCATTTTTCAGATGCTCCTGTCTGGTCTCATAAAGAGCAGCTCTTCTGCTTAGTGCTCTCTCCTTTATGGCTCTGGCCTTAGAAAAATTCTTGTTCAATGTTATCATTCAGACCATGACACTGACCATTAACTGGTCCCAGCTCAGTAGCCTCTTACCAGGTTCCAATTTCCTACTGACAGTGTGTGCAAGCTGCTGCATGTGTTTTTATAACAAATAAGAGAGGCTCACCTTACTGAAAAGTACTCTTCAGCACCTTTGGAAGAACCCTCTGAAGTCCACTGGGACCAGAAGAGAAGATTGCTCCTGGCCTGCAATGCAGAGCACTGTCAGGGAGTTTCAGCCATGCCCAGCAGTTTTCTTTAAGTTTTCCCCTTGCTGTCAGACTCCAAGGGTTGGATGGGATGGATTGATGGGGCTTTACCTCAGGTCCAAGTGACCTCAGGATCTGCAGTTTCTTATTCCACTCTTCTGTGCTCAGGTAAGCACTTGCCAAGCTGGGTCATTGACTCTCTTTTGGGATCTCCCATTACTAGTTCACCTCTGGGGCCTGGCAGCTTGCTGAGGAGGTGGCCCAAAACTTTTAGGAACTCCTAAATCCACATAGGATGTACACTCCTCTGAGGACAGTTCTGTTATTCTTCACTCATTATTGCTGCTGGCTGCTACTGAAGAGAACAGGTTCCCAGTGCTGTGGATTCACCTGCCCCAAACTGCATGATTTGTATCCCATAAAGCAGATGCCAATGGATCAATGAGCCAGAGAACTAGCAGAGATAATGAATCCCAGCCATCCCTTACTACCCCTATTAATTCAGTCAAGGGGCCATTTTTCACCTTCCCTGTTCTTCTGGAGATGTCCATTAGGGTTAGTCTTCAATATGCAAACCCACCTTTGAAATGTCCTTTCTGGGCAGACAGGGTAACATCTTGCTTGCAAATAAGTAAACTTGTTCAGATGGTGTAAAAATGGCTTTTCCAGCCAAACCATTAGCACCTAAGTGTGTCCAAGTTGTGATGGCAGCCAGGTGCTGCTGTTAAACCTTTAAACAACAGGAGTTATGAGCTCTTCGCTGCACAAACGTTCTGGTGACAATGAGAATCAGGGTTTGCAAACATCTCTTTCACTGAAACAAGCACAATAAACTGATAGAAGACACTGGGTCTGTTCTGTGGGACAAGCACCCACCCCCAAGGCAGGACACTCACATACCAATATTTGTCTGCTCCCGTGCAGCACTGCTTTATAGTGTCATGCTAGAAACCAAACATACAAACAAGACTCAATTGTGAATGATCCTGCTGATGAAGTAGCTCGACAGACACATTTGAAACTTGATCTTCAGTCCTTTCTTCAAGCAGAAGGCCACTGACCATACAGTATCCATGTGCCAAGCCAGGGCTGCAGCTTGGGCAGCAGCTCAGGTTTGTGGCAATCATGAAGACCCTCTCACCCAAAGCATTCCTCAGTCATATCCAGAATCTGCTTTCCTGAAGGTACCAGGTATATGGGAGATTTTGGTGAAAAAAAAAAATCATCCCTACTGCTTTGTGACATGCCATACAGTTGGTCCCAGCAGAGGCATTGAGTACATCACTCCGGTGCTTCATTAAAACATCAACAATTAAATAATTTTTTTCTTATCAACTACTTACAAATTGCTTTTGCATTCTGAAAAATAACAATGCAACAAGAGCAAATCATCATGCCGAGCTTTTCCTCTGTTTGCCATTCATGTCAGTTCTCAGTGAGTTACAGAACCTTCCCAATGGACTGAGATTAAGCCCATCACATTTGCCCACAGCTTCCTTAGTGGATGGATGTGAAAAACACTGTAAAAGCACTGCACTGCTGTGCAGGCAGCAAATGATCTGCAGGTACTAGGCTGAGATGTGGCAGGACCACAGTGACTGACACAGTGCAGAACTGGTTCTAGTCCAGGAGCAGTCGATCCTGAGCATTTCTGCAGGACCTGGCTCAGGATACTCCTGCCATTACTGGCTACCTGGATACAAAGCCAGATCCTGCTCAAAAAAACAGTTCCACTCAGAAGCATCAGTATTTGAGGACACTGAACTGTTTTTGACACCTTCCACAGCACAAGGTTAGGGATTTAAGAACCTTCCTTGCTACCCCCCTCAAGAATAGGAGAGGAATAAACTATGGTAGATGGGAGGAATGAAGGAGAAGAGGCTCTGGTCCCTACATCTTCCCTCGAGCAAGGACTTCTCGTAACAACTCGGTGAAAGTGTTGAACACGCAGTAACATTCTGAGTTTTGCTGCTCTTGTGCTAACCACACTGTAATGGCAAGCAGTCCTGCCACATCTGGATGAGGAATCTGGTTTTCAAGGGAAGCACAGCTGAGAAAGGCTTCAAACAGGATCTGATGGAGAGATTAAAAACAGATGCTGTGCTGGCAGACAGGCTGCTGTGGATCATCTGATACAATCCCCTTCCCCTCGTTTCTGTACATAATGTCCTTCCAAGCAAAGCCACCTCCTCCATAGCTATGTCTAAATTGCATTAGGAATCTTGGCATTTTTTCATTTATACATATTGAGAGTGGTTTTGCTGTTTAAAACATTTCAGGGGGATTGTTGAATCAAGTAGTAGACTGCTTGTCAGAAATCCACCTGGTGCTCCAAGAGGCAGAGGCCGTGCTGCAGGGGGCTCAGGGCTGCAGCATTTTAATCCCTGCAGTCCTTAACCTTTACACAGCACTCTCCCCGCTTCTCCTGGAGGAGGGAGCTGTATCGGCTCTGGAACCAGAGAGGAGTACCCTCCCCACCACCTCACACACTGCTTTAATTTTAAGCATATGAGCAAAGGCAGCTCTGTATTGCTTTACTGAGTCAAGAAACATCTTCCTCTCATTTCACTTTGGAAGGAAACAGCACCTACGGCAGGCTTGCTTACCTCTACCTGCTCCAGCATGTCCAGTATGGCTCAGGGCTGCTTTAGGTCACCCACATCCTCACCTTGGCCTAGTGCAGAGACTGGACACTGCACATTGCTGGTCTCTGAACTCAGTGGTTCATCCCTCTAATTTGGGGATTATTGCTTTCCTGGGGAGGCTGAAGATAATCCAGTGGGCCAGTTGCCGTAGGAGTACTGGCTATATATTGGTGTTAGTCCTCCCTGGCACTGCAAGGACACAAATTGAATTGTTCCAGGTAGTTTTCTTCTTGCCCTCTTCCCCAAATACAGCTGAAACAATTCCCTTACTCTCCCAAGACTGCACTTGCTAACAGAAGTCACTGGGATCAGTTCCTATTTAGCCAGGATCAACATAGTCAGGAATTCCTGTATTACACTTAGAGGTGCAAACAAGTTTCAGACCAGGACTAGCTGGTTGCTTGGTCACAAATGTAACAGGAGATTTATCCCAGAGGGGCCAAGGAAAGGGGATAACTCCTTTTGCTCTTGTTTTTCAGTTTCACAGGGGAGAAGGGCTGGTATCAGCTTGCTGAATAGCAGAACCATCTAAATTAATTTCACATGGAGTGTCTGTTCTCAGCAGCAGGATGCTAATCCTGTGCAGCACTGCAGCCACAGGGGTGCCCAGGGACAGGCTGGGGAGAAGACCTTGTTCACTGCAAAGCTGAGGCAACAGAGGCCTCTGCAGTAGGAAAAACAGGGAACCACTGGGGAAGAGATGTCCACGAAACTCAGCCGCTCTGGTTTCATCCTCAGATTTTGTGAGCAGGAGAGCACAGGAAAAAAAACAAACAAAAAAACCAAAAAAAAACAAACCAAACCAAACCAAACCAAAACAAAACAAACCACAGGAAAAAGTTCAGCTTCAAGTGTACATAGCAAACAAGGCACAAGGACAAACTGCCCAGAGAATCTGTGGATGCCTCATCCCTGGCAGTGTACAAGACCAGGCTGGATGGGGCTTTGAGCAACCTGATCTAGTGAAAGGTGTCCCTGCCCATGGCAGGGGAGATGGAACTGGGTGACCTTTAAGGTTCCTTCCAACCCAAACCGTTCTGTGACTCTATCAATTCACCCTGGCTCAAAGGCCTGTAGACATTCTGACTTCACCCACAACTTCTTGCTACTTCCCAACAGCATGCAGTTGGGAAATCAGCACAACACACAACAAGAGCAGCAGCCACCAGGAAATTCATCTGTCACTGCCTAGGCAATTGCTCCAAACTCAGCCTGGGCAAACGAGAACAGGGAAGCCCAGACACTGTGAGACACCTGTCCATGGTCAGATTTAAGACATCTGATGGCAGTGCCCCTGAGAGAACACAGGGCACCACAGCTCAGTTTTACTGACAGCAATGCTACCACTGCAATGCCCTGGGCCATGCTAAGGTGAAAAATGACCCTCATAATTTCACTAAGACACTTCTCTAAGGAGACTCCCCTTTTTGAGCCTGCAGATGGTGTGAGATGTCTTAAAGCAAGACAACAAACTCTTTATCAGAACTTTTAATTCTGCAGTGGGGAGGGATGATAAAATGCAGTTATGACATGCACAGACTGCCTCCCTGGCCACCTTCCAGAGGAAAGCATTGTGTCCACCCTTAACTAGGGCAGGCCAGTGTTTATCACTGCCTAAACCAAATGAAGCTCAGCTGGTTTAATGCAGTTTTTTGCATCTTAGAATTAAACAAGAAAACATCTTAATAGCAGTGAGTATCCTGAGCATTTCAATGATTTGGGGTTTTTTTCACTGTCACATTACATTTTCACGTTTTTTCACTGTCACATTACATTTTCATGTCTCCATTAAAAACATAAAACTGGTAAATTGTCACAATTCCAGACTCGCTGGAAAATGCAGGATCTGTGCAGAACAATGCAGGTCTCTCTTGCCACTGAGATTTGCAAGACTTGGGAAAAAAAAAAAATTAAAGCAAAGTCTTTCAAGGGAAAAATATACACAATAAGATGAACAGTGCCAAAATCTCCTTTCTGCTTTGCAAGTGCTCTGGAGGCACATTCACACTTCACTGAGCCAAATAATTTTTGAAAATGACTGCACGTTTGGAAAACGTGCAGACTGAGTCCGAACAAGAACTGTTTAGGTTTTATGACTCTGAGTCATCCGCGAGCTAAAGGGACAGAAACCATCTAAAAACTGTCAAGCTGCGGGTTTGGTTTCCACAATGAGCTCGGAGTCACCTTTAATCTGCCCATGAAGTGCAAGAGCCCCGCTGGAAATGCCGCGGGTGTGAAAAACAGCAGATGGTTAACGGGGGTGGGAAGCTGCTCCGTTCGTTAGAGAAGCATGGAAAATTCAGTGCTGGCTATAAAAGTCACTAGACAAGGGCAGCTGTGAACAGCCAGGTGAAAAGAGGCGGGAGGGACACGTGGGAGCTGCTCTGTACAAATTGCTGCTGTTTCCTTCTCCAAAGGCATCAGAAAAGTGCTGAATCAGTCCCGTGTGAACGCAGCATAAGGCGCACCGCTCTCACCCATTAGCACTAAGGAAGTTTTCCATTGCGCTGGAGTTTCCAGGTTTTAGCAGCACCTTGGGTGAGATTACGGGATCGCTTCAGGACCCTGAGGGACACTAAGAAAGCAAACCCACTTGCTTTTTGTATGTTGTATATACACCACTGTCACAGTCCAGGCAAGGGGTTACTGTGATCTGTGAC
Organism: Chamaea fasciata; assembly: GCF_029207755.1. NCBI lineage: Eukaryota > Metazoa > Chordata > Aves > Passeriformes > Sylviidae > Chamaea > Chamaea fasciata. The sequence continues at coordinate 26,275,319 of NW_027094087.1, forward strand.
TGACATAGCAACAGACATCCCAATGTGCTGAGGATAAACACCACACTAAGCCAGGAGGAAAAAGTAGGGAGGAAAGGGAACTCAGTTCATTCTGTTATTAATGCATGTCATAAAGTTGGCTTTTGGCAAATATTGAAATGAATGCTATATGTATAATGGGATCAGGTTTTTTTCCCCCTCTCTCTCTGATTTCTTTTTCACAGGGTTTAGAAATAGTGGTGTGATGAATATGTATATTTTTGGGGTTGTAGCACAGTGTTAAAAGTAAAGGCCAGAGTAGAAGGTAGAGGGGATCCTCCCACTCTACTGAATTAACCAGATGAAGATAGCAGTGAACCAAAGCTACGAGAAGGAATTTATTGATCTCCTGGTATCAGAAGAATGGGACACGGGACAACCAAAAGAACTTTATTTACAAGTAGTAATAAAATGTGAATTTGGTGAAATGGGACAGGATGGGGGCGTGAAAACCAAAAGAACATCTGAACTCAAAGGGATGTTTGAATACTGCATTAGGGTCTGTTGAATATGTAACATACTGATCCTTAAACACAAGGCATCTACCTGAAGGGGCAAGGTGCTCTCTGGTTAAATGCCAGGCACCCTCAGCCGAGAACCTTTTGCTTTTTTTTCTGTCTCCTAATTGTCTTTTTATTTTATTGAGCTTCTAAATTTTTTTCTAAGAAAGTGAAGCTCGTTTTTCACAATTCAACGAAATTTAGGAATTTCTGCAAGTCTGCCTGAAGGTCCCTCAATGAGCCTGCAGTTTTTCTGGCTAAAGCTCTCTCAGCATCTCCTCACTGGGCTTGTATTCCACACGTTCCCCAGCTCCGTTGTCCTTCCCTGCACACTCTCCAGCCCCTGCAGGGCTTTCTGGTTCCCAGCAGCAAGCAGTGTTCTCTCTGCAAAGCAGAGCTTTGAGTTCCTGACAGCTCTGACCTGAGAAAGGAACAAAGAAACGCTTTTGCTCATGCTGCTGCAGACGTGGACAACCTAAACTGTAGCAGAATCTGATCCAGTGCTGGGAAAGGCAGCAGAGTTGGGGCAGTAGCAACTTTGCTTGTTGGGGAAAGAGAACGGATCGGGCTGGGGCACCGGGCACAGCGACAGCGCAGGGACAGAGAGAGGTGAGTGCTGCCACCTGCTGGAGGGACTGCGGCACTAGGCTGGACAAGGGCCGGGCAACAGCCCCGGAGCGGGCAATGCACGGCAATGGACTGGGAGGGACTGGGAGCACTGGAAGGGACTGGGGGGAACTCGGAATGAACTGGGAGCACTGGGAGGGGCTCGGAGTTACTGGGAGGGAACCGGGAGTTACTGGGAGGGAACCAGGAGTTACTGGGTGTTACTGGGAGGGAACTGGGACTTACTGGGATTTACTGAGAATTACTGGAGGGGAACCGGGACTTACTGGGAGGGAACTGGGACTTAGCGGGAATTACTGGGAGTTACTGGGAGGGAACTGGGACTTACTAGGAAGGGACTGGGAGTGATTGGGAGGGAACTGGGAGTTAATGTCCTTCGAGACACCAGAGATGGTGAAAGAACCCTCCAAAGGCCGCATGTAGCAAAAGGGGGAAAAACACCGCAGACAAATCCAGAAAAGTTGAAAAAGGCACAAAGCACTTGTGGCTCCCACCTCCTGCCCCGCAGCCCGCGGAGCTCCGCGGACAGTGGCCGCCTGTGCGGGGCCGGGCCCGGCAGAGCCCCGGGGCTGTTGAAAAGGCCGCGCAAAGCCCGGGAGGGAACGGCTTTGGAAGTGTCAGCTGTGGAGAAGAGCTGGGAGCAGGAAATGTGCTCCGGCTCCTGCCGTCTGTAGAGCTGGCGCGTTCCCTTTGGAGCTGCGGAGCGAGCGGTGCCCGGGGCTCGGGGCTTTCTGCAGGATCCAAGTCACCCGCGCGGAGCCACCACGGCCACCGCCTGCCCGCCCGGCACCGCGCCTTGCCGGGGAGCGGAGCCGCCAGCCCGCATCGCCGCCTGCGGAGACTGTGTCCCGCCGGAACCATTGGACACCGGCGCAGGCACACTGATCCCGGCTCCTGCCTTTTTGTTGGCTTCCCCGTGCTGCCGGCGTCTGCGCATGGCTTGGATTGAAAGCAGTTTCCAAGTGGCTAGAACATTTTTTTACTGGGGTTTTCGAGATGAAAAACGGAATTGCGAGGTGGCTTTTCCATCGTTCGTGGGTAGAGGGAACAGAAAGGGACCTGCAGACACGGGAGGTAGTGACCGAGAGGTCTCTGGAGCCCGCGGGGGGCGGGGGGGGAGGGCGGTTGCGGCAGCAGCTGCGGTCCCTTCAGCAGACTGTAATTTTTGGAACGAATTTCTAATAAAAGACCGTGTACGTAACGATTTTGTGGCTGCCATCTCCTCCCCTCTGGCCGCTGCCCACAAAAACTGCCCCGACTCGTCCCACCTTTCGCTAGAAGAAGCATTTTGTCCATCTACTCTCACGTTGTTTTCTACGCCATAGCAATAAAGTTCGCCATTTCCTTTTCTCCTGTTTTATCCGCTCTTTGCGCAATACCGGTGCCCACACACGTCTTGCAGCTTTTTCGTCAGCTGAACTTCGTGGCTGTAGGATTCCCCGTCTTTTCCCCCAGTCTTCGCCCCGCGGCCGCGCCTCCTGACGGCGTGCGGACTTTGGCGCCTAAACGCCCCGGGCGCGGATCTTCCGCGGCGCGCTGCGTATTATTCATACTGCCCGGCGCGTAGTTTAATATCGCGCAGCGCGTATTATTCATATTCCGCGGTGCGGCGCGTATCTTCCGCGGCGCCAAACTTCCGCTGTCACGCCCCCGCCCCCCCAGTCTCAGTGGCCGCAGTGCATTTTGCGCTCCGTGCTCGCTGCCCCCCGGGCGCCGCCTTCCAGCTGGCTCCGGGGCTTTCTGCGCCTTCCGCGCCTTCCGCGCCTTCCGCGGCCGCTCCGCGCTCGCCTCCCGCTCCACCGCCGCTTCTTGGCTTGGTGCATTTGGGGCCGGCCCGCGGCCGCCTGGAGGCGCAGCCTTTCGCTGCTTTGTGGATTCGCTGCCTGAATTTCCTTTAGCTGCGAGCTGTGCGTTCGCCACTTGGTGGATTCCGTCTCTCCACTCCCGTTCCGCCTTGTCCCGCCTTGACCCGCCTCCTTTTCCGCGGCAGCTTCGGCCGCCGCCGCCTCCCGGCGTCGCCTCGATTCATCAGATATTGGAAAAGTTCGCCGAGACTCCATTTTCTTCATGTGGGAAAAGCCAATTCTTTATTCACATCACTTCTTTGATGCAGTTTTCACAGACCTCGTGTGCAACACCTATTGGCTGATAGTTTTCTTACTACTTCATTTTTTTGCTCAGAAGGTGATTTGTGTGTACGTGCCAAGATTCAGGTTTTAACATTTTTCCTTGATGGGTTCTCCTGGAACAGATCTTACTGTTTACACAGATGCACTTCTTTTTCAACCCAATAATAGGTGGTTGTGTTAAGGAACCTTTCATACCAAGATTGGTTTTGCATGGGAACTTGCAAATTGCTTACCTACACTTGGAAGAGGTGACAGGCTAGCTATTCATTTAATAGAGCAGGCCTGATTTGATGAGGCCTTTCTTTTATAATTCTTCTACCTGTCGCAACACAATATGACCTGGCAGTGGGGGCAGAAGGATCACTGGGCAGTGCCAGAGTCTGTGTGCAGGACACATCATGAAGTCTCGCTTGTCACTGCAAAAGCTGCAGACATGGAACAGGGATTGGAACACAGCCTTTGCTCTTGTTCTATCATCTGGCACCTCCCTGTGGAGAGGAATGCACGGATGCAGTGTTACACGAGTGGCAGAGCTCCTAGCAATAGCACAGGCATTGCAGCTGAAGCAGCAGAAGATCAGGGCACAGAAGTGCTTACAACTATGTCATTCCCAGTTACTCCCAGTAACTCCCAGTTACTCCCAGTAACTCCCAGTTCCCTCCCAGTAATTCCCAGTTCCCTCCCAGTAGCTCCAAGTTCCCTCCCATTTCCAACTCCCAATAACTCCAAGTAACTCCAAGTTCATTTCCAGTAACTCCCAGTTCCCTCCCATTTCCCTCCCCATTCACTTCCAGGAACATCCATTTCCCTCCCAGTTCTCTCCCAGTAACTCCCAGTTCATTCCCAGGAACTCCCAGATGTGAGAGGTTCAGCTGGTGCATGAGAGGGGGCTGTCACCATTGTGAGAGATTGCTTGCTAGTGGGAGATCAAAGATACAGCAGGAGAGGGCTGTGTAGGACACCAGGTTCACATGGCCCCATCTCTGCTGGTTTTGGTTATGAATTCACTACCTGTGACATGGAAGTCAATGCTGGAGGAATAGAAAAAGCTTCAACTTGCTGGCAGCAAGAACCCTTCAGAACCCTGATGGGCAGCCTAGCCTGACCTCCATTCACTGCCCTTGTATGCACAAAATGGCCTCTGCTGAAATGCAGGGAAGGAGATGGGGCACAGGGAGAGAGCACCAGCACTGTCCTTGCTGTGTCTTCTTCTGGAGAACAAACTTGCCATGGAGGCTGACACGGGCCTCTGCTGGGTGTGAGGTGCATGGGATGAGTGGTGGTGATCAGTTCCCCCAGCAGGATGGAGCAGGCCCCTGTTGTGCTGGAAGGCTGTAGGAGAGAGGCAGGTTTCCATGTGACCTTGGTGCCAGTGGGATGCGGGGTGGGAGCAAGGGCACTGCTTCTGTCCATGAATCAGCATTGGGAATTTCTGTCTTTTCCCTTCAATTCAATCCCACTGTGGCTTTTTCCAGCAGTGGTATATATATGGGAGATGCTCAGGAGTAACAAGCCTGCCTCTGTCCCAGGTTCTGGCAAGAAAGAGAACCAAGTTATTCCACTGGTGAAAATTGCACTGTAATCCATGTGTTTGAACAAACTCCGAAAAACTGGAGTGATGTCAAATCAGATTTGGGCCATCATCGAATATGTGAAGCTGCAGCTGTAACTGTGTGATGGGAATATCCCTGTCCTGAGTCAAGCTGGGAGCTGAGCAGTGATCTGGAAACAGGGCTGGCTGTGCTGGGAGGGGTGGGGAGCCCTGACCCATCTTCACTGTGCGGGGTGGGACCATGTGTGTGGAAGTGAAATGAGCTTCGTCCAGCATCCTCAGTGCATGTGGTGGCTCAGGGAACACAGGAAGGCTCAGGCTCATCAAAGAAAGGTCCTGTGTTCTTGAGTCCTCTTCTCTCTGAGTGGGTCCAGGAGTCTCTGGCTGAAAAGAGATGGACTTGTCCAGGAGGAAGGCACAGGAATGGAAGACAGATATGCAGAGATTCAGTTTCCTTTGTCTCCTTGAACAGAGCTGTTTGTGTTTTGTTGAGTCACACACAAAATGTCCCCTAGCTGCACTGGTTTTGCTGAACAAATTCTGAAAACCTAGACAAGAGAAAATACAATATCACACCAATGGAAAAAAGACCTGTGCTCTGTGTGCATATCTCTTTCCTCTTCCATCCCTAAACTGTGGGAGTATAATCTGCAAATCATTGAATGGAAGGGACTTTTAAGGATAGCCCAGTTTCAAGCCCCCTAGGTCATGGGCAGGGACACCTTCCACTAGACCAGGTTGTTCACATCCCCATCCAGACAGGCCCTGAACATTTCAGGGATGGCACATGGCTCCTATGGGCAACTAGTTCCAGTGCCTTACCTACCTCACAGTAATGTATTCCTTCCAAATATTTAATCAAAACCTTCCCTCTGTCAGTTTAAAGCCATTCCCCTTTGTCCTATCACTACATTCTTGTGCAAGAAGTCCCTCTGAACATGGCTATTTTCCCTGCTGTAGTATTGACACTTGTAGGGCTTTGACTCCATTCCACAGGATACAGTCAGTAACACAAGTAGATGTGCAGAAGTGTCTCAGGCAGCTGTGAGAAAGCAGTTGTCAGCAGAGACTTGTGGTGATATCAGGGAACTGGAGCAGTGCAGTGCTGCAAATATCCTCCCTTCCCATTCTTGTTGTCCTGGTCCTCTGGAGCTTCACAGTGCAGATGTGTATCTCATATAGAACTAACTCCTTCTCTGATGCCATTTGAGTTAATGTTCCTTGGTGTCCTGGGGTGGTAACAGGACCACTGTGCTCTTCCCAGCCTCTTTGGGGCTGAGATGCTTCTTCCCTCTTCCAGTGGCCTGGACAGCAGCAAGAGATAAAAAGGAGTGTGAGTGCAAGTAGCTGTGTGGCTTCAATACCTGCAACTATTTGAGGGGACATTTCTCCCCAAACCACTGCTGTTAAAGAGGAACATGAGCACCAGCTTAACAATAACCAGAGCATTAGGGAAAGGCTTCTGAGGCACAGAAGAAACTGTCTGAAAACAAAGTTTAGAAGAAGCAAGAAGAGTTGAAGAGAGAGGAGAGAGAAGTGGGAAGGAAGTGGCCATAGAGCTCAGGCTGCTCTGCAGCTTGGCCACCTGTGTCTGTAAGGAGCTCCCTGGCAGCTGAGTGCCATGGGTGACCTTGCTCAAGGCACTGAGGGGTGCAGCAGGCCCAGAACCACAGCTCTGCAGTGTGACAGTGTCACCCTGTGCTTTCACCTGTGCTTCACAGGCTGCTGGGAGGGGTGTGCATACACACGAACCCCACATCTCCAGTGGGAAGTGTGTGGCACCCGGGGAACCCCTGCTTCCACAAAGGGGATGTGTTCTTGCAGCTGCAGTTCCTGGGGGGCTGGTGGGAGGCTGGAGGTTGTCCAAATCTTGTGAATGTGTTTTTATGTGGGCTTAGAGCTTGTGAACATTAGTTCCACAAAGATTTAATTTCCACAAAGTTTAGAAATGTAGGGTCTGACCCTGCCTGCAGCCTGTTGTGCACAAAATGACAGAATGAGAGCATCTCTTCTACACTGAGCTTAGGTTTTTCCTCACTTGTAAGCAGTTCTGTGCCCTGATCTGCTGCTGCTTCAGCCTGTGCTATTGCTAGGAGCTCTGCCACTCCTGTGACACTGCATCCATGCATTCCTCTCCACAGGGAGGAACCCTGTGATGGAACAAGAGCAAAGGCTGTGTTCCTATCTCTGTTACACGTCTGTCTGCAGCTTTTGCAGTCACAAGCAAGTAAGACTTCATGATGTGTCCTGCACACAGACTCTGGCACTGCCCAGTGATCCTTCTGCCCCATAGTGCCAGGTCATATTGAACCCCTTTGCTCAAAGCCCCAGCCTCCCTTCCAATGGAATTCAAACAAAACAGTGTTGGCAAATCCTCTGTTGTGCTCTCAGTTTCTGAGCTCAGGATGTACATGGGCACTGCCCAGACTGAGTCACAGATCTGCTTTCCTGTCATTTTTGGTTCCCTTTTGCAGGCTGTGCTCAGTGGGTTTAGCCCTTTGCCAGCAAATGCCAAATAGACCTGCCTGTGTATGTATTTTCACACACATGGAGCCTCAGCAGGAAAGAGCAGGCACCAGAGATGGAAGGCCATGGATGACCTGTGAAAGTGCCTGAGGCTGTGCAAAGGGACACTGAGTTGCAGGGATGCTCCCCTTCATCTGTTTTCATTTGCCTCAATGAATTTGTGTTGCAATGAGCATCTTGTGAAATGTCCTGGCAGGGAAATGATGAAAATTCCCCAATCTCCATGTGCTATGGGGTGTACCCAGGATATGGCTATTTCAGCACATCACATTAGAGCCACCAGTGTGGGAGGTGCCCTGTGCAGGAGGAAGGCTGTGTTGCTGTGTTTGTGACCACACTAGTAACTGGCACCCTTGGAGAAGAGTGATCCTCTTGTAGAGATGATGAATGAGCAAGGGAGAGTCAGTCCTGGAACTGCAGGTAACCCCCAAACCTTCCTTCCTTTCTGTCCTCCTGTCCAAGGAGTTGGGGGAAAGACAGGGCTGCCATGGATCCTGGGCATGGTGTGGTGGCCTCCTACCACGACATGGGGCTTAGGACAAGAGCAAAGCAACAGGAGCAAAGCAACAGATGAGGGAAGTGGGCAGTGGCCAGGCTGGCAGAATGACCTTTATCCTAGAGCCAGGGGGAATGGAAGTGCAGGCAGACCGTGCCCTGCTATTGCCTTCAGTGGTTTGTCTGTAAACAGTGGGTTTGAAGGCTGCTATCTTTCTGTCATTCCCCTGATACACTGTGATTCCTCTGCATCCCACTGAGCACAAGTCCCTGCTCCCATCTCTGGTGTCTCAAAGGACAACTCAGCCTGGGCTCTCCCAAGAGCCTTTTCCCCTGTGGAAACAATCCCTTCTATGTGTCTAGCTGTGCGCAGCCTGAGCTGGGCAGTCACTCCTTTGGAGAACTGTGCCATTGCAGAAAGGGGCTCATGGTACAGAGGCAAAATACAGGGAGTGAGAGAAAGAAGCTTTAAAGAGGGAGGAAGAGGAGGGAGATCCAGAAAGAGCATTCAATGACGGACGGGGAATGGAAGGCAACAAGGAAGATGTGTGGAGGGGAAAGGAGGTCCGATAGGACAAAGAGGGAGTGAGGTTTGGGCAGAAGCAGGTAGGTCTTGTGATAAAGAGGGAAATAAGAAAGCAGCTTCAGGGAAGCTCCTGTGTTACTGTACTCTGTGGATCTGAGCCACTGCTAGTGACAGGCAGCAGGACCTGCTTCCAGTACCTGTGGGGCTCCTCAGTTCTTGGAACAAGGGACCAGCAGGGTGTTGGGGTACAGAGCCCCGTGGGTTATCCTGCCCCCAGCTCTGGGCTGGGACATGCTCATTCTTGCTTTGTGTTTTTCAGCCCCAGCAGAAGAGAGAAGCTGCCCCTGGCTGAACATCTGGCTCTTCCTGAGTTTTGCCCTTGCATTCAAAGCTGTGTTTGTGACCATCTGCCTTGGTGAGTTCCAGGGTGTCTTAATTCCCTTGAGATGAAGGTCTCATGTGACTGCCTTTGGTCAGGTGGAAATCCCATATCCTGGTCCCTCTGCCAGCAGGCAAATGCCCTTCACCAAAACAGGCCTCTCCTCTCTTATCAGTGTGTCCCATGACTTCTTTGTACCTTTCCTCGCCCCATCCTCAGAGGATTTCTAATCCCCATTGGTCAGCTGGGAAAGTGAGTCTCTCAGCCAGCAGACCTGAGAGAAGCTCATCCAAGGGAAGGAATGACTGGTAGTGGGAGAAGTGGTCTGCTTTCTCACTTCCTTGCTCAATCCAGATTTCATAGCTTGTTAACATAGCAAAGTCTCTGTTAGGGCTCCAGAGCAGAAGGTAGAAGATAGCACAGGTTGCTCATACGTGAGGTGGAAAGGATGACCATAGCACTTTCCTTTGCTCTTTGCTCTTCTCTCTTCTCAGTGGTTTTACTCGATGGAAGCTACAGCCAGTACAAGACCCTCTTCCAGAACTCTACAGAGTGGTACTGTGTCCCCAGCAGTTCTGCACAAAAAAGTGGGTGATGCTGAGAGCCTCATAAGCAACAGAAAGAACTTCAGCCAAATTTAGTCTGGTTTCCCCTCAACCTTTGAAGTGGGTAATAACATTGTTGGTCACAAGTGGATTGTCTTAAGGAAGGAATTGAGGGAAGGAGACACTGTATTGTACATTTTTACTTAGGATGCTATGAAAACATGCTCCAGGCCAGTGAAAGAGGGTGGGTCATTCCATATCTGCATTGGACCAACCTTTCTACTCTTCCTCTCACACAACTCCTCAAATGCAAGTCTGGTCTATTAATCTAGATGATGGTGCTTTTACATTGGCTGGTTCAATCCAGTTCCACTCCCATGATGGTCATTGTGAGGGACAGAAGAGGGAGGCTAATGTTTAGGAATAGCTGGGGAGCTGAGCTGCAGTCACACATGAAGTGATGGTAATGTGGAGTGCTGGAATGCTGGTAGCGCAAGTTCCCAAACTCAGGTCAGAGATCCCTTCTGATGCAGCTTTGTGAGAATATATCTGTAGCTTTTAATCCACCATTTGAATCTCTGAGCATAAGCCAGATCTCTTGGCTAAGCTGGCTGTGCAAGGAGCTGCCTGTGGTGGCAGCAAGACTGTCAGAGCAGTTTGCTCTGAGTCTCTCAGTGTGCATGAGCTGAGAGCTTGGACAACCCTGCTCTGATGGAAAAGTTTCTAGAAAAGCACAAGCCAACTACTTCCCATCTTGTTTCCTCACAAAGGGTAAGGCAGAATCCATGTCTCTCACCAAAGAGAGGTTGGAGAGACATGGCAGGACAGACAAAGAAAGGGAAGGGGCCCCTTCAGGCAGGGGCCTTGTGACAGGAGCCTGTCAGGCTGCTGACAGCTTTACTTGTGGAGAGCAGAAGAGAGCATTTACCTCTGTCCAGACTGAAGAGTTCAAACCCCACTCCTAACACCTGGGACCCTGCACTGAAGTCACAGTCATGAAGGACAGCACATCTTGTTCAAAAGCAGGATTTTTTTTTCCCCACAGTGGATGGCTGGATGTGCTGCCTAAAGGGGTGGAGATTCTTTCAAGCAAGCTGCTATTTCCTGTCCCCTGACACGATGTCATGGGCTGAGAGTGAGCAAAATTGCACTGGGATGGGCGCCCAGCTGGTGGTGATCAACAGCAAGGCAGAGCAGGTATGTGCTCAGGGCTGGAAGAGGGAGCCAGCAGGCAGAGCCACAGGGCTGGGCCCTGGAGGAGACTCAGAGCCCCTCCTTGTCCTGCAGGGAGGGGGAATGTCCTGTCTGCACCTCTGCAGCACCAGCCCCTCCCTCTGCCACCAGCCCCACCCCACAGGGACTCCTCCTGATGCCTCCCTGTTCTCACTCCTGCCCCTCATGGACATTGTGCTTTTTTCCAGGAATTCCTCTTCAACTTGGCAAAAGAAAAAGTTACTAACGTCTATGAAACAAAATTCTACATAGGCTTAGCTGCTTATGAAAATGGGCAGTGGCAGTGGGTGGATCAGACTCCCTATGAAAACACAGCCACGTGAGTATGCTGGTGGAGTGAGGAGAGCCCTGTAGTTCATGCCCTCAGTCCAAGTGACCAATACGTTGTGTATGGCAGGTATTTGTCAAGAGGGGGATTTCTGTCTTCAGCTGCTCTGCAAGTCAGAAAACTTAACTAATTTTCTAGTCAAAACTATGGCTCCTGATTTCTGTCACAGTGACTTTTCTTTTCTCTTCCACAACTGTTTGAGGCAACTCCACATCCTCTGTCAGGCATGCTAGTGCATTTCCAATAAAGGAACTTTCTTTTACAGGTTCTGGAAGCCTGGGGAACCCAATTTACTCTTTGCAGAAAAATGTGCTGCAATTCATGTCAAGGGAAAAAGAGAGCCTAACACTTACAGTAACTGGAATAATGTACTTTGCTTCACAAGTTGCTATCGAATTTGTGAACAGGCAGTCAAACTTCTCTGAGGAAAGACATAAAACCTGAGCTTCAAAGTATGTCAGTCCCCAGACTGTACCTCTTCATCCCTTTACAAGCTGGAGATCAGTCCTGGATGAAATAGCTCAGGCTGATGTCAAGGACCTACTGTGAACCTTTCCAGTCTCCTTCTTCACAAACACGGGTCCTAATTTTCTGTCACTTCCCTTGACTCCTGGTCCAGCCACTATCTCAATGATGTGGAAAAGACCATCACCATTTCATGAAAATTTACTTGTCCTTCATATCACTGGAGCGGAATTTGAAAGAAGAGCATTCAGTGGAGTGTCCTTGTCCCTCCTCTGAAGGGAAAATTATTTATGACTGTAGTGTTTTATTCTCCTTAGCACATTGTGTGTTGATTAGGTTTTTTTTTAATTAATAAATGTTAATTCTGCTCTTTGCATGAGGATGTCTTCTGAATGACATGTCCCAGATTCCCACAATCCAGCCTCCCAACACAGAGGTTTTACCTTTTCAGTGTGTTCAGCACATGTAGATGAGAATACTGTTGAGTGTGCTGGACTGTCTGGGAGCAGGAACAATGTAAAGTTCATCTGTAGAGCGTGTGAGGAAGGTCCTGAACACTTTGGAGAATCATTTGTGAAGACAGAAACAGATAAGGCTGTGTAGTATTCAGTGCCAGCCACAGTTTGCCCAGGATGTAGCAGAAAAAAGATGGATTTTGGAGATTCTGCTGAGATGTGGCAGGATGAGGCATGACAATGAAGGGGAGAGAAAGCAATTAAATGTAACAGGAAGGATAAAAGCCAGAGTCCCCCAAGGAGAAATTTCTCATGTGAGAGAAGGGTGGAAGACCCCTATCAGAGGCAAATCAGATACACAGAAGTCTTAAGCAATGTCCTGCTTCCTTAAAATTTCCCAGTCTCCAGTCTGTATGTTCCTCCCTTTCATCAATGATATCCATATTCTTTGAGGAGCTGGGAGTTTCCCATTTGGGACTAAAAATACAACCTGAAAAATGAGTTCTGGGTGATTTTTTTTTTTTCCCATCAGAAACCTGAGTACAAATTTTTGTCATTTCTGCCTGAAGAAGTGTATTTTCCATGTTTCTGGTTTAGCCGCTGGACCAAAAGCTGTGCTCTTGCAAAGTGTTTATCTCCTAGTTTCCAGAGTTGCTGGATACTTTCACAATGGAGAAAACTTATTTTTTGTCCAACATGACCGCAAACTCAAGCATTGCAATGGACTTCTCTTTTTGATTTCCCCCAGCTCAGTTCTGCAACTTACAGCAACAGAGTTTTGAGGAAGAAAAAGAGGCAGATAGACATACAGAGAGTGACTAATATTTTACAAGTGGTTTTAGGGGGTCGTGGAAGGTTGATGGGGCAGAGCAAAACTCACATAGGAAATTGATTTGCAAGAAAATGTAACTTGCTGGAAACAGTCTCTCTGCCCCAAATTCAGAAAACAAAGGTTTTCTTGAGATGTCATGACAAAAGAGGGATCTTGGGAGATGATGCTGCATTTGCTTACAGAATTGCTGAAGGGAGGTTCCTGATCCCCTCTTCAATATGGATTTGGCTGACAGAGGTACCTATCTCAAACAGATAAGAATCAGTCTTTACCTTTCAAGTCTCTCTTGATTCAGGAGGCAGCAGATGCCACAGCAAGAGGCAGAGGACAACTGAAGATAGACAGTTAGGTACAGTACAGCACTTTCACAAAGCTTCAAAAGGACATTCCTGCATGCTGAACCCAGGGGCTGGGTGGGAAGGACAACAAGTTTATCAGAATAGCATTCTTCATGATGACACCTGCAGTCCTTGTTTTCAGGTGGACATCTTGGCCACATCCCAGCTGCCTCTCAGAACAAGACCTGGATGCTCACCACTCCTTGGCACATTAATTTTTGCTTTGGAAAGGAACTCAGGTCTGAGGAAAGGAGCCACAGTGACATTCACTTCTGAGAATACACACACTGTAGAGTGCAGGTACCCTTGACTGCTGCCGCAAAATTCTCTCATGGTTCAAACCTGAGCTAGCTTCTGGTTTTCCTCCAGAAAGCTCATGATGCCCAGTCTTTGAGAACCTGTCTTCAGCTGGAAGAACATCATTAGAGCCATGTTGGAAGGACATCCAATGTTGATTCTTATGGTCAGACTTATTAATTACATCTGTACACTAAGCATGCTGCTGTCTTTATTTTCAGCACTGACAGCTGAGTCTTCCTTTATAGGATACACCTGACTTTCTCTAATAAATGTTGATCCTTGTCAAGCCAAGTGATGAAATAAAGTGAAATGTATGTGTTTTTCATGGCAGACACTATCTTTTATAAGGATTTAAATTTTCCTCCAAAGGCGTCTGTTCTTTTTTTAGACAAAGCAGAGAATTACACCTCTACTCCTTCTCTTTTTCTGTTTTATCCCACCTCAGATTCTTTCATGTTCCCTTACAACATTTATTTCTCCACTTCTTTATTTTCTTTGCACTCCTGCTGTGTTTCTCTCACACTGTTTCCCCCTTTACTCCTTTTTTTTTTTCTTTTAAATTTTGTTTCCTTTTACCTTTTCTTGCTAGACCACAGATGAAGAGCATACAACGTTGTTTGGGAGAAATAAAGGAGAGAAATGGCATTTGAAGGAGTTCTGGCTCGGGACACTCATCTGTTCTGTCTCTTAAAATTCAATGTTTCTGAAATTATTTCCTAAGCAGTCTTGTGTAAGGTATTAGGTCTTGTGTAAGGTATTAGTACTAACCCAGGTAGTGTTGGCCTTGCAAAGTTTTTGTTATCCAAGAGATCCACAGCCCCCACTTCAGCTGTCCAGTTCATGCTGGTTGACCATTGTTTATCTCACATTGTCTAAGACAAATCCTATGATTTTAGCCTTTATGTCTCTACCTGCTTACAAGGAAATAAAAACACTTTTTTATTTTATATGGAATCAGTTTACGTACCTGAGCAAGCTTTTTCACACCTTGCTGCTTAGTTATAAAGCATTTATCTTGACAGACTTTTGGACAATCTGCTGGTTTCCTGGAAATGCCTCAGCTGATCATGGGGTCCAGCACTTCAGCACCATCTCCTGCTCACAGCAAGTCACCTGCACTCTCTCAGTGTCACTGTGATCTACATTCATGTGATCAAGAAGAGACGCAGAGAGCCTCTGACACTGTCACTGCAGTCCGTTGTGATGCATCAATGGCCTTACAGTAAGGTAAGAATTCTGTAACATTCACTAGAAAAAGAAAACACAGCCATAAGACAGGGAATTGCTTCACTCAGGATCTCAAAATGCACCATAAAAATTGGCTTGTGCTCTAGTCTGTGTTTTAAATAAGGGAAATTCGGTGTAGTGTTTAAGAACAGGACATGGATCTGGTTGTTTAGAGTGGAGATCAAAACAGACCACTGTAAACACACTCCAGTGCTGTGTTCCTGCCATGACATTCAATCCTGCTGGGTGAGGCACCTGCTGTGTTACATCCTAATGCAGACTGAGTTGCCACAATTTTACATGCACAAGTTCATCTGCAAATTTACTCTAGCTAAGGATCAAGGAGGTAAGTTCACTGCCTGAACACTCTTTTACCTCTGACATGAGCAAAAGCAGCTGTTTCTCACTACACAGTTGCCAACTCTGAAAGCAGAGCACGAAGGCAACCTCTTTCAGAACAATTAAACACACATCAAGGTCTTTCCTGTGCTGTCCATTAAGGTTTTCCTTTAAATGATCATCCTCATTTCTCATTGCTATAGCCATAATTTCACCTGAGTTCTTCCATTTATTTCCAGGTTTATTATCTCCTAACATGTCTCAGTTTTTTAAGTGAAATTTCCCCCCCCACCCCCCCCTTCCAACTCTTGTCCTAATGATTATAATTAACAAACTTTGCACACCTGAAATCAGAGTAAATCTGGAACAGAGAACATTTTGGAGATAAGCAAACAGAGAAAGTAAAAAATGAGAAGGGGTTGCTTGGTTTCATTGGTAATAAGGGAGCCAATGTTTCCTCTTCTGTGGTTAAAATTACTCCTGTTGGGAAAGGAAGTGGTGGGACCCACACAGAAAATGGCAGATTTGGGAGGAAGCCAAGAACGAACTCTTCTATCATATGTACAATGCAGAAGCGCTTCTCAGATTCATTAGAACACCACACCATTCAGACACCATTTAAAACTACTGCAGAGCACTGGCTTTATGACAGACAATCTCATTTTCATGAGTCAAAACCTGCTTGGGAGATATATTGCTTCATGGGATCATCTGACCAGATGGGGAAAGAAACAGCCAGCTGCTGGGAAGGGTTCTCCCAGACTGGATATCCTCAGGCCTTAAAAAATGAGTCAAATTCCTCCTGACCAGATATGAAAAGGTTTCTGACTTCAGATTCATTTTTGACTCATCTTCATCTGGGAGTTCAGTCATATTTTGGTGTTCAGAAAATATTTCAGTGAAGGCTTCCTATCCAAAGACCTCTTGCAACTATGAATCACAAGTGACATAGTACAAAATACATTATGGAAGTTTAGAATTATTCTACCTGCATTCTTAACAAAATCTTGTATTAAATTGAGTTACTGATCTTTTCACAGGGTATTTCCTTTTTGTTTTTTTTTTAAGTGTAGCTACCCCAAAAATTCCAAATGCCTACTGAAGAACCAAAGCAGCCCTTTAACACCATCAGATTATTCAGCAAACTCATCTTTCTAATATTCACACAAAACCAAAAATCAAGTACTTATATAAGTGCTCTTCATCCTGAAGGGCAGGGCTGTGGTCCCAGGCTTGATTCCTACTTTTTTTTTTCCCCCGACTGTTACAAGTGTTCAAGACTGAGAAGAAATGTCAACCCACCTCTCCATGCTTGTAAGTATGCATATTTA
Organism: Chamaea fasciata; assembly: GCF_029207755.1. Classification (NCBI taxonomy): domain Eukaryota; kingdom Metazoa; phylum Chordata; class Aves; order Passeriformes; family Sylviidae; genus Chamaea; species Chamaea fasciata. The sequence goes on from NW_027094087.1 coordinate 26,291,464, forward strand.
AAATATCTCTTCATACTTACAATACATAAGACTCTCACAGCACAAAATTCAGGGTCCCTGCCTAGATACTCTGCACAGTTGATATTTGAACTGTAAATTAACCCTGGTTGCTGCTGAATGGAGTATTGCACCACAACACTCAAATACTGGCTTGAATGTAGTATTAGGGAAAAAAAGAAAAAGAGAAAGAGAAAGAAAAAGAACGATTTTCAGTGATCAGAAGTCAACTTTGGTACTGCCCAAAGGCTGTGGTTCACTATGACATCTTAAACTGGTGCATTCCACAGACCAATGGGCCTTGCACTGTGCTGAGATCACAAATGATTCAAAATAAGCACATTTTTCTGAGGACTGCCTCAAAATATTTTCCCTGAAGCTCTGGTTCTCTTGCTAAAGTGTGCTATTTGGAGACAGGTCAGAACTGACTCATGTTGATTTGTGGAATCCTGTGAGCTGGCACACGTTCGCAGTGCTGGAACTAAGAGTCAACAGAGTGAGATGATCTGGGGTAGGGATTGAATGGTTTCAGGAAATGAGGAAAGCAAAGAAGCTTCCCTGGATTAAAATAATGAATTTGTAAATGTGTTGCAAGCTTAATTTGCCTGCAGATCCATGGTCTGACTTCATCACTCAATTTCAGATGTGCCTCATCACAATGGGCTTGCCTGGCAACCTCTGGAATATGTCTGAACTTGGTCACCATCACTGGACCCAAAAATGACCTGAGGACTGATTTCCATGCTTGACCTCAGACCTTCCTCATCCCTGAAGACTTGCCTAGCAATCTGGACCCTGGATGTTGTGCCAGGTGTGACCTGCTTTCCTCACCCAGGTGTTGTGGCTGGTCCCCAGCTGTCCTGCTGGCTCTGTTACTGCAGCTAGCTCCTGGCCACTGACCCTCCTGGAGCAGACGTCTCCACTGTGCCCTGACAGTGTCTGGTGCACCACAAAGCAAATAGTGAACTGGGATTTATTTTATTTTGTCAGTTTCTTTGGGAAGGCAGATTCTTGTCGGTTTGTTTTAGTAAAGTAGCTCTTTACTATTGAGGATTATTCCACACCTCACTTCAGCTTTGGGCAGAATTTGCTGCTGATGACCACCATTACTTCTTCACTGTATTTGTCATTGCTTTGGTTCCATTTTTACTGTTTTTCATGCTGTTTGTAAAAGGCCTCATTTTTCAGAAAAGACAAACTTACTGTACTCCTTATCTTCCATGAGCTTCTCAGTATTGCTGACAATCACAACCAGCTTTAAAGGTCATGTTCCAGTAGCTTTTCATATCTTTGGTTCTTTTTCCTTCAGGAAGAATTCAACAGGCTGAACTGGTTCCTTACCGCTCCAAAGTAGTGCAGGAGGGATACAGAGCCATTCCCATCTTTGAAATGGTGCTACATTCCCCTTGTTTTAGCAGAGCTGAGAGAAGCAGGAAGACTTTTATTTGTTGGGTTCCACCAGTGTGGCCTCTGGTGGACAGTGCTGCCTGGATCTGTGCACAGGATCTGCAGTGTCTGTGCAGTGGGCTGGTTATCTTATGAGAAGGAGCCATGTAAATCAATCCAGAAGCAACTGATAGGTAATCTCAACACAATTGTTGCAGAGCCACTGACAGATTACAACTTCGCTGTTGGATTCAGAGTTGTATGAGGCCAGATGTAATGAGTGATTAATAAAATCCTTCTGACACTAAGACATGCTTGGAGGAGCAAATGCAGTATGGGAACACAACACCCACTTTTCATGGAATCATGGGATGGTTTGGGTTGAAAGGGACCTTCAGTGTCATCTAGTCCAACTCCCCTGCATTGAGCAGGAACGTCTTCATCACATCAGGTTGTTCAGAGTCCCATGCACCTTGATCTTCAATGTTGCCAGGGATGGGGCATCAACCACCTCTGGCTCTGGGCAACCTGTGCCAGTGTTTACACTTGGACCAGCCTCTCTTAAATCAGTTCTACTTGGCTGACAGCAGATACACCACGTGAATCAAGCTGCTAGAGATGTGAATTATTGGGTAGTGGCGGGCAGCTGACAAATTTATCAATTCAAGTGGTAGAAAGCACCTCTAGTGCTGCAGTTAAGTAGAGCTGAAAGAACCTGCCAGTCCTACTGAGAAAAGTGCAATACTTGAACAAAGATTAATTGAAAATAATGCTGAGACTTGGCCTTTAGGAGCTTCCTCATCACCCATAACAAACTTCAGTTCCACTGGCCTAGTGAATTGTCTTTCAACAGCAGATTTCTTAAATGACAGACAGAAAAATGCTGCTTACAACCAACTCTTCCCCCTACCACTGCCCTCACTTCCCCACTGATGGAAGCAATCCTATGCATGCTAACACCAGGGTCTTATTACATAGTCAGCCACCTGTGTGTCTGTTGCATGCCTTAATTCAAGTTTCAAAATCTCCTTTGTCTCACCTAAACCAGCTACCTGTGCTTCCCTTCTTTCTGCTGCAATTGGCATAAATTCACTCCCACAGCAACAAGATCAACATGACAGAGTACACATCTCATGTGGTGGCCAGCCTCCCTTCACTGGGTTTTATTTTGCAGTGTCAAATTCAGCAGCAGAGTATGTTACTTTTACATACAAGCTCTTGACATTCACAGAAGATTCTTACTGTCTCCAGCAGTCTTCTTGGATATGGTGGAATTGATCTGCTGATTTGAGGATCTGCGTGGTCTTGTGATGGCCTTACTGCCTTCTGTATTTCCCTTACAAATATCCATCACAGATACAGATAAAACATCCTAGTTATACTTGCCGTGAGCTATCTGGACATCTGCCACCATCCTTTCTGTCCTTGGAAAAGTTGCTGGGATGGCTGCTGGCCTGGCAATTGCATTTGTCCTCTTGGTGCAGACAGGAAGCAGACTCTCTGGGTTGCCCATGTGGCGTACATCAGCAGCTGGCACTGTCAGGATGACATCCTAGTGGCCAGCTCAGCCCGGGGGGCTGGTCCTGACAGATGGTCCAGCACCAGGCAGAGATGTCAGCTCCCCCTAATCCAGAATTCAGGCCAAAAAAGGCAGCCAATTTAAAAAGAACTTTTAAATGTGAAGAAAGAGGAGAATCACCACAGGTAAACCCCTTTGCATGGCCTCAGAAACAATAAATTAATCTGGATGGAACTGTGTTTTCTTGTATCACAGGGAGATCCTGGGATGCTGGCAAGGGCTCTAGTTGTCTCTGGTGACTCCACAACTGCTGCTGCTGCAAGTTGATGATTCAGTTTTTAATATCAAGCCACTTTAAAGTGACAGACATGCTTATACTGGGAACATGGAAAGAGACTAATTCCTAATTGAAGGAATCAATATACTTATTGAATGTATATTGAAAGAATATCAATATACTTTCTGGGCTAAGAAATGTAAAGCTAAATGCAAATACTTTTCTGGGACATTACATATTTTGACATTTTCTACACACATGACCACAAAAAGAAAACCCCCAGAAAATCAGGAAAATATGGGTAAAACGTAAATGCAGAATTGCCTCTTTATTCCCCTGCTCCAGTTAGGTTTTGGGACCACTTACCAAGCCTGAAGAATGGAGGCTGCACAACCTCTTTAACTGTGACTGATATTTGGCCTAATGTGCTCTCCTTTGGCACTATGATATATATATATGATGGCCACACCACAGACTAGAGGCTTCCATGGTGGTTTTTTTCAGCTTCGAACAACTTTACCTAAATAGAAGGTCACTTCTATTTAGGCCTTTTTTTACTGGGCATGGAGGCATGAAAATAGGACCACATACAAAACCTGCAAGTCTACAGTGATATTTTTTATTTATTACTGATACGTAAGGAATAGGCTGGGACTAGTGAGCTCTTACGCTAAGCATTAACATGCTTTCCAGGACTCATAATGGCTGAGCATTTATGAAAGAGCTGGGAGTAACATGAACTTTTGTTGCACCTTGAAAAGGCTGGTCCTCTGTCCTGATGAACTGTTGTCTTCCTTCTCTGCTTCCTCAGGCTGTCAGGTCAGTGCCTGTATTTTAACGTTTGATGAGTCCATGAGTTAAACCATTACTGACTACCATCAAGTCACCTCTCTGTTTCCACTCTCTCATCTTCATTGGCATGTATCTTCCTGTCAGGCTATGGTTGAAGGACAGCTACAACTTATAACTGAGTTATTCATATAAAGATGGACCTTGGGTCACACACAGAACAGAATGTAGGAAGAAATCTACAGCACTTCAGTATAACTATGCATTATATAGCCTGTATATAAGCATTGTAAGGCCACTTTCACAACAAGTGTGGAAGTTCTGCATAATTAGAGGAATTAAAAATTAGAAATTTTAGGGTAACAAAAATAATTGTGAGAATCTCATGTTACTGAGATTGTAACGTAAGAATACAACATTGTGGAGGCTACTATTTGCTTTAAAGACCTCTGTTCCCATGGTAAAGTCCTTGAAACTGATCCAGGGACTGCTCCACCCAGAAAACTTCAGTTTCATCAGAGAAAGGTTCTGTAGGAACTAATTCAACTCAGAATTACATTCTTCCTGAGGTGAAGAACCTGGAACAAAGCTCATTGATTATTTAACCCCTCAGAAGATAGCTTAGGTGGTTGCAGATCTGCTCATCCCTGATGAATTTCTGTTGGGGTTGGCCTCCACTGGCAGCAAGAAGCTGAAGAAACCAGGATAAATCCAAGCACATAGTGAGCTATCATGTAGCACACAAGGAGAAAAAGATAGGCCATAGCTAGTACAAACCCCAAATTTTAGGTAGTTTTCCTTTATGGTCTATAGGATTTCATTGGATCCTGTTCCCAGCTGGGTAGAGAGGAAAGTTCCACAGAGAGCTCTTTCTTGATAGGCCATCCCCAGGCTGTAAAGAATGGAGCCAAATTCTTATTCACCTGCTGAGAAAACTTCTGCGCCCACAAGTTCATCTTAGAAGTGTTGTCTTTTGGGATCCTGGACATTTTCTGGTAGTCAGAGAAGAGGTGGGTGAAGGGGTCCCAACCAAACCCTTCTTGCAACTGATGAAAAAGAATACAGTGTGAAAACAATTAAGCTGTCATTTCACTGGCATTATTCCTGTGTTACACACAATAGAAAATTCCTCAGGTCTCTGCAGTATCTTTTAGAATGAATGTAAATTTAGATGAAAGCATCCAACTTTCAGGCTTCAGAGCATAACTAACAGCACTAAAGTACAGAAAAATACCTCCCCATTACACTGGTATCCCAAAACAAACAGAGATCAAAGATACATTGATAGCCAGAAGTGTCAGCAACCTATTATATAAGCTGCTGCTTTGGAGACAGTGAAAACAGTATCAGAGGGGACACTGACAGAATAGCTAGAAAGAAGGAGCGCAGGAGAACAAGTATTGAGAAAATGGGAAGGAGAGATTATGAACCGGGCATGCTTTACCTAAGAATAAGAACAAAAGGAGTTCATACAGAAAGATTGCTGCTACAGAATTAGAACTGTTCTTTCATGCCGCATTTATTCCAGCAGTCCTGTTAGTAACCAGACAAGAGATGAGACATCCCAGCCTACAAGCGTGGGTGAGGCAGTGAGGCAGTGGCCAAACTGGTAAGGTATTGTGGGAAAATTTCTCCTCTTAAAACTGTTCCCCTCTGTATAAATATTTTGTTATTCATTGCATCAAAAAACCCCAGAGGATGACTATTCAGCTGGACAATTCAGATGCTACTCTGGGATGTGGAAAAGTCAGGATCAATACTCCTCCAGTAAATATTCTTTTCCTCATATCAAGTGTGAGAGCTCTCAGACAAGGGAGCTGAGGGATACTGACCTCACAACAGTCAGTAGTTTAAGCCATCATAATGGACATCTGCTTTGCAGTCCCCAGTTATAATCAGGTTGAGTGCTCTCTCCATTAGGCTAACAGTTTCTAGGAGGATTAAGAGAAGGGGAAAATCTCTCTTTCATGCTTCCCAAGAGAATGCACTTTAATCTAGGACAAGGTTCATGTTTTAGAGTCTCAACCACAGTGAGGGATCCAGTTCTGAGTGGAGGAGGATAGGCTGAGCCCATCCTCTTGCCACTTGATGGACTACACTGACTTCACTCAGTGCACTGGATGATATGAACACCCTCCTCTCTGTGCATTTTTTAAAGGCCATGTAACTCACCAGGAGACTGTTCAAATCCTGGCTCTTCTGGACACTTTACAGTGCCAAGGTTTTTTTGACAACTAGCCCACTGTCCCACAGGAAATCTGCTGTGGATTAAAGAGCTATGCCCAAGTTTGAGCCTCCATTTCCCGTGTTGTATAAAAAGCAGCAGTTCCTGTTTCTCTTCCAGGGGGAAATATTGCACTGAGCTATCTCCCTGAGTGGCTAAGCCCAAGTCTGGCAAAGGAAGGTTTTCAGGAGACACCAACTTTAGGCATTCTGCCTGTTTACCTCTCAGGTGCTTTCTGGGCCCAAGATAAACCCTGACAGTAATGAAACTCTTACAAGGCTTCACAGTCACCAGGCTGCAGACATCCCTCTGACACAGGCTTCAGTGACTGCACTAAGAACACACACACACTTTTCCCTGTTACCTGCAGGTATGTCTCCAGAGCAGTCCACATATTCCAGTTCTTTAGCTGAGCACCTTTCTTCAGATAGTCTTTTATCCTTCCCTGCCGGCACTGTGGTTTGAGGGCCTGATGGGCCTGATGTCTGGGAATGCCCAGCACCTCCTCATGAACATAGACAGACCAGAGGTTGCACGTGGCCTCTGTGGTGTGAGGGGGAAACTCCCATGCCTGCTGCTGTTGATTGTGTCCCAGCTCATGGATGGGACCCCAAACACCAGTAGTTTGCATGTGCTCCACATTTATCATCTCCTTCACTGAATCCAGGTGGCCCATGATGGGGTAGCCAGAATGCATCCAGCCTGCAGGAGAGACAGGTAACAACACACGTCATTAAGTGCTCACCTCAGTGCTTGTTAGATGTAAATGATTACTGTATTTTTTTTTCATTTCTCTAGTGCCTTCCATCCATCTCACAAATAACACTATTTATTACCATGAACGACCAACTTTTCCCAGTGTGATGTAAGGAAATACATCAAGTTTTACACTAACAGATAGTCACCCTTACAACAGTCAAACAATAAAGGTAGGACTGAACCATCAGTTAAGTGCAGTTTTGCCTGCTCTCCCTTTTTATATATGAATGTACACTCATGGTTGGACTGAGGTTGAGGTTTTAGGATGAGGAGAAAAGCCTGACCATTGCCCAGAACACACCCAAACTCCCACAGGCTGAGCACAGTCAACACCAACCATGCAATAATGTGATTCAGCACCATGGCACTCCTTGAGTGCTCCTGTGCAGAGTGTGGATACTGCAGGCCTGCACTCCAGTGGTCACTGGTGTGGATGAGACACATGGAAAACACAGTTTGTCATGCTTAAGGCCTACAAAGCCTGTCATACTTAAGCCTGTTCTTAATAGCAGGATGGCTATTCCACAAACAACTCTCCAGCAGGCTGTTAGGCAAGAAACATGCACTGCAAGGGATTTTACTCATGCCTCCTTGGTGTCTTCTTCCCTAATTGCTCCTCCTTCATGATTCCCAAAGCTTCATGCAAGAGCAATGCCCCAAACTTCAAACACCTGTTGTAGCAGGGGATAAGCAGCCCTTTACACAGAGGGAGCCTGGTGAATGAACAGGAATGCCAATCCCCTTCCTGCAGGAACTGGTGAAATGAACATGAATGGCCTGGAACTAGTTTCTGCAGGAACTAGTGAAGATCTTGAGCTTACTCTTTTTTAATAAGAGGGATATATGCAATTAGCAATCACTAGCACCCAAAAAATTCAGATCCATAAATTGAGTGAAACCGTTTAGTCCACCCAAGCCAAAAGAAATTTTATTCTGTAGACTATGATATTTTAAACTGGCATTTGCTCAGCACAGCAGAACCTAACACTCCCAAGATGTGCCACAATTTCTTTCCATTGTAGCTTAGCAAAAGTTTAGAGCATCAGGGTTCATGCCAAGCCCTTGTCTCATTGTGGGATGATGAATTTAACCAGTTTATTCTGAAAAGCAACTGAGCAAAATTTTTATTGCAAAGTTCCATGTTTACTATATAAATTGATTCTTGATCAAAGGCACTCAGTTCATGACTGGAAAAGCTGGACTGGGGGAACATGAGCTGCAAAAATACTCTTGGGCTTTGACAGCAATACTGGATCTGCTTCCACACTGCCATGATCTCAGGCACACATCTTTTCAGGCTAAACTTTGCCCACAATAACCTTTGTGGAGCCCACCTCCAGGAAGTAGGCACACAGAGATTTAAAAGTTGTCACTGAACACATGAGAACAGTCCTGTGGGCTGAGCCAGAGAAAAAATAGAAATCAGGTCACTGCTTCCCAGCTGTACTGGCTATGCAGTGCATTCAGGAGGGAGAATGAATAACTACATGTGAGCTAAAGCCACTGCAGTCAGCAGCTCTGCATCTTAACACACCCCAACAGGAGAGCAGCTGAGGAGACACCAGCAGTTTTGAGAGCAGGGAGGCATCTGGAAAGATCAGTATGTTTTTCAAGCCCTGCCTTACCACATTTCCACCCTGACGGAGTAGCTCACAATTATGCAAGGGTCACGGTCATTGAACACGTCCCATATGTTCCCAGTCTGCTTTTAGCAAAATAACCTTGAAGGAACAGACACTGCTGCTAGAGGCCACTTGCCTCTTAGCCCTGGAGAAGGCCATATGGCAGTGCACCTACCGCATGAGATCTGGACATCTGTGACAATCCTCTCTGGCCTTGGGAATTTTGCTGGTACGGCTGCCAGCTTGCTGATGGCCACCATGATCTTGTTCCACAAGGCCAGCAGCGGCCGAGGGTCCTCCATGTGGCGGATGCTGTCCGAAGGCACAGTCAGGATGAGATTCTCAACAGCCAGCTCTGCCCAGGGAGCAGGGTAGTGCCGGATGCAGGCCTTCCACTGCCTTTCACAGGTCTCCCCTACAGCAACAACACAGAAAATCAGTCAAAGCACAATTCTGATTGTTGAGCATGCTCACAGAGGTCAAGCTCAGAGACCGGGTCATGAAAATTTCTTGGAAAACAGTCTGTGGTAGTTGCATGACCACAGGTGGTGGCTGTTAAATAGCCAGTCCTCAATCTGTTCTTGGGAAGCCTCCTCAGGCTCTTTGATAGGCAGGAAACAGAAAAGGACTGACCTATAACAGAGTAGCATAGCAAGAACAGATCCCTGTTTCATATCAGAGAACAAGAAGCATCAAGTTTCTCCAGTGTCTCATTTCTTTTTGTCCAGCAGAGTTACTGTTTCACATAGCAATGCTGGTTCTGTTCAGTTTGACAGAGAGCAGGAAGAAAGAAGAGGCGAGGCGAGGCGAGGCGAGGCGAGGCGAGGCGAGGCGAGGCGAGGCGAGGCGAGGCGAAGCGATGAGAAGAGAAGAGAAGAGAAGAGAAGAGAAGAGAAGAGAAGAGAAGAGAAGAGAAGAGAAGAGAAGAGAAGAGAAGAGAAGAGAAGAGAAGAGAAGAGAAGAGAAGAGAAGAGAAGAGAAGAGAAGAGAAGAGAAGAGAAGAGAAGAGAAGAGGAAGAGAAGAGAAGAGAAGGAGAAGAGAAGAGAAGAGAAGAGAAGAGAAGAGAAGAGAAGAGAAGAGAAGAGAAGAGAAGAGAAGAGAAGAGAAGAGAAGAAAAAAGGAGGAAGAAAAGGGAAAAAAAGGGGAAAAAAGAGAAGAGAATGCTGGAAACACGGGAAATTCAGCAGTGATGTCTTGTAGGATCTAGAGATGGCCATATGAGGGCACAGTAAACCAGGCAGAGCACAAAGCATGCTTTGCCTTGTCAGAGATCAGTCTCCTCCCCAGCACAACCGTTTCCATCAGAAATAACAACTCCAGCCTCCAAGAATGTTGGTGTGGACAAACCCTTCCAATTTTGTGAAAGCTCTTTCACTTACTCCCAGCCACACAGCAGGCTCAGAGCGACTAAGTGACTTACCAGATGCAAAGATTCATAGAATTGTAGAATAGTTTGGATGAAGGGATCTTAAAGGTCATGTGTTTCAACCCTCTTGCTATGAGCAGGGGGAGCATCTTCAACTAGATCAGGTTGTTCAGAGCCTTGCCCAATTTCACCTTGAATGTTTCCAGGAATGAAGCTTCCATCACCTCTTTGGGAAAGTTGTTTCAGTGTTCCACCATCCTTATTGTAAAAAAACTTCTTCCTTTTACATAATCTGAATTGATCCTGTTTTAGTTTAAAACCATTGCCCCTTGTCCTACTGCAACAGGTCCTGCTAAAGGGTTTGTTCCTATCTTTCTTGGACTTATCCTTGGTGAAGCTGTGCTGGCTGTTCCAAATCACCCCCCTGTCCTCTACATGCCTTAGCACAGCGTCTAGGAGAGTTTGTTCCATGATCTTCCCAGACACAGAGCTGAGGCTGACAGGACGGTGATTCCTGGGGACCTCCCTTCCACCCTTTTTAAAAAATCAGTAGAAAAATGGGAATCCCAGAGGACAACATAGTAAGGAAAATAAATCTGGGTATTCCCAAATCCAAGCATTTCTAAGACCTTCCTAAGCACAGGACCTTATTTCCTTTCAGTCACTGGGACAACTCCATCTGCGAGCAGCCCTCAGACAAAAAGCAGCAAGGTAAAAAAAACCTACCAAGCTTGAAGAAAGGAGCTCTGACTGCCCCTTCCACCGTGATGGGCACGTTCCCCAGGACACTCTTTGCTGGCACTATGATGTAAATGAGGCCACCCCAGAGGCAGGAAACGGATTGTTTCTGGCAGGCAACATCACAGGTGCGTATCACCACTGGCGCCCGTTTCAGCTCCTTGGCTTTAGAGAGGTCATCCGTGTGACACCCAACCTGCACCTGGCAAGAACAAGTGTAGGAACAGCTGGTCAAACTTGTGCCAGTGTGACCCGACAGACTGACCTCGGCACTCACTGAGCTCCCCACTGCAGCACTGTCCCTGCAGAGCACGCACACAGAAGCAGCCTTCTGACTCCAGCCTAGTTCAGGTTTTGAGTCTGTGGTGACCAGAGGCAGTAAATACAGTAAAAAACAAAGGTAAAGTTCATGCTGTCCCTATCTCAGTCTTACAGCTCTACTCCCAGTATTCCTGGCTCAACTGCATCATCACCAGCAGGTCAGAGTACTACAGTTACTTCTTCCACTGCACTGCACTTGCATTGATGATTCCTCCACCCTTGCCCAGCGTCAGAGTCACTTCCTATAACATGATTTGGAGAGATGTGGTCATGACTGGCTTATTTTATTGTGCCTCTTTCTTAGAGCTCTTATAATAAAACTGACACCATGTGGCTGCAGGATCAGACAGAAGCACCAGAGTTAACTTTGCATTTCAGCTGCAGGGAGGTCACTGCAAAAAATATCCAAGCAGGTAAGCATTTGCTTCTTGTGTTTGTATTTTGCAGAGAACAGGATCCCAAGTAACAGTGCCTGTCTCATCTGGAGACATCTAAATGAGCAGTAGTGACAGCACGGTCAAAGGAATTTATGAGAGATCTGGAGAGATGGAATCAAGTTTGGTTCACAGAAGGGCCCAAGTGCTTATCTTGGACCTGAAAATCACCTTGATCAGTTTGGTTGGTTTTTTTTTTTGCACTGTAGCAAAACAAAACCCAATAGCCCTCAAGCAGCAGCCACACTCAATTATCC